>NC_089218.1:11000431-11692931 GCF_963930695.1 Labrus bergylta | reverse complement strand
GTGTGTGTGTGTGTGTGCTCATAAGCGATGCAGTGAGACGAGTTCCAGTTTCAACATGTCATTAGATTAGATGTCATTAGATTCTATTTCCACTATCAATAATTAAGACAATGCAGACCAACATGTGCTAGCAGGATAGCTTTAACGCAGCACACACACGTTCACACTGATCAGGAAGTGGAATATAAATGCCATCCCTCAAGTGTCTTCTCTCTCCTTCACACACACACCCACACACACACAGTGAGGGCAGTGATTGTGGGATGGTGGCACAGGAGACTCCTGATAGTTCTCAAACCGCTGTCAAGAGTATCCTAGTCAAATATTTTTAAATTGCAGCCTGTGCTTCCTGCCCTGGACTAATAGCCACTATGTGTGCATGAGTAAGGTGGGTGTGTGTAAGTGAGTGACACTGATGCGTCCAGCTGCAGGGAGCGGTTGGTCGGCGCTCCAAAGCTTGAAGGGTTGAACTGACATATCCCTCATTGTTAGACCTGCAGCTTTCTCTTTCTGTCTCCGTCAAATAGCTCAGTGGGGAGCGTATCTGTCTTTTCCACGGCTAATTGTCATCGAATCATCTTATCCTGGTGCCTCGCTGACCCTGAGTCAATATCAGCACCGATATAATCATGTCCTCTTTGACTTAACATCAAAAGGTGAGCAACATGTCATCATTTTCTGGAGGCATGTAACCTTGAATGAGGAAGAAATCTCTTCTTAAAAATCTGCTCAGCCTGGTTTTCTATCTGTTGATGCAAACCTTATAGTAAAAAATCATTTTGTTTACGGGCTAAAAATAAGCAGTAATTCCCTCGATTTGACACTCTTGGCAAGAATTATTAAGTTGGAAAAAAATAAAAATGCTAAATAGTAGGATTGACCTTCTGTCAGCTTATTTGTTTGCCTTCCATTCTCGGGAAATGTGATCCCTTCCTCTTCTCCGGCGGGAACATTCACTTGTACTAAGAGCTGTTTAGCTCAGAAGCCAGCTCTCTAATCCAGGAGGGAGACTTTATCCTCCGGGGAAACAATATCATCAGTGGCGGCACGAAGGTCCTGGTGGTAACCCAAAGGTCAAACGTCATATTACTGCAACACACAAGCTCAATCATTGACGGACGAATCAATAAAAATCTCCAACCTTACACTGCTTACTTCACTCGCATTTGTTTTATTCAGCGTTTTCACTTTTGCACTTAATGCAAGAAGTTTGCACTTCATGCGCAGGGTGAGAAACTCAATGAAAGGTTAATTAAAAAGCATTATTATCTCCTGCTGATCAATCAACAACTGACAAACAATCGATAGTAAAAACATGGGGTACATGGGTATGTACATGGGGTCGTAGTTTTGGGCAAAACAACATATTGTACTGTTTTTGATACCCATCAGCTTATGCTACATAAAAGCATAAATTAGCATTCAGTCGTTTGTTCAAGACAAGTCAGTGTCAGGAAATATCAGCAACTATTTCCATCAAGCAGCAATGTTTAGTGTTGAAAACTGGAACCGATAAGGAAGCGCAAAAAAAACCTGCGAGCCTTGAGGATGGCTCCATATGTCAAGGAAACCCTGTTAAGTTCCGTAAAAAAGTCCACAGTGAATATGTTGAATTATTGTCATTATGAAGCATCACCGTCTTCATTACTACAGACGGAACAACATTCCTGGTGTCATCTGTCATGTAAAAACAGTTTTTTTAGTACAGTTGACTGAATGTCGATTTCATCTATAAACTCATTTAGAGCTTCAAAGGTTACGGCTCTCATGGCGAGATCATTAGTCCTTATGTAACTTTTTGTCAATGCGATTCCCCTCCAGTTCTTCGATCCATTACAATAAGACACTATACAAAGATAATTATGGTGTCTTCTTTTCATTGTCTTTTCACCATTACAGTGTAGACCCCCATATTGAAGAATATGAAAGACAGATAATGGCTTTTTCCTTTGACTTACGTCTAAAGAACTGAGGAATTATAGAAAATCAGAGTTTGAAAAATCCATACTACTGCAGCTCCTCTCCCGTGTTGTCATTGTGCAACCGCCTGGGCTAAACCGATAGGACCTGTGGGTGTTATAAAGTGATCCACTGCAGCCTTTTGAGGATGTGGAGGCAGCCCATATTGCCTCCACTAGAGAACTAGACTTGCAAATCAATGTGGGGAGAACACGATGAGGAGAATCTGAGCATTAACCCTTCACATGCTGTTGATGTTGTTGTAAAATAATGACTTTGGACTTGATGAGTCTTTAAGTTTAGAGCCTTTAAAGAGCGGTTTGAGTCATGAGAATCTGATGGAGACACTTTATTATCACAGTCTGAGTTCAATGAGTCGCTTAATGATCGGATGAAAACATATAGGAGTGCACTCAGAGTTGAGCAAGGCTTTTTTCATTCTCATTAATTAACCTTCAATTATTTTAAATACCTTTAAATGTTTTTTTTTTACAGAAGACACAAAATTTAATCAAATTGTTCGAAATATGACTCTTTTAACTTATTCTGTTAAACTTATTCTGGTGGTAAATTCAAACATAATTGTAGTTTTTGTTGAATTGCTACGTCAGATTCATGATGCTGACTGAGGAGATAATATAAAGTCGCGGAGCAGAAACAAAGCAATTCAGGGAATACAACAAAGCCTAGTAGCAGCATTAACAGGAATAATCTGTCTGAGGCTTTGGGCGCCGTGCGGTGTCACTGCAAAAGGTTATCTGGGAGATGATGGTGGGAGACGGGAGGCTCTGTGGACTCTATCAAACTGTTAGCTGTAATAGTGGTGCATATACATCGGGGGTACAATAGCCTACATTATCATTAATGTGGAATAATCCGACACGGCAGGTGGTACAACAAGCAAAAAAAGCAAATTGATCAGAGGTGTTGGACGACAGAAGTTGACTTCATAGATCTGTTGTCTTGAAAAAAGACATACATATACATGCTACACATATTTTAGATGTTTTCCCCCAGCACAAACGTGGTCATAGCTGTACAGCCAAACAGAAACATGAACAAGAATCACAAGATTGTGCTGATGTATGCCATATTTGGAAGGTCAAAGCTGGAGTTAATTTCTGCTTCTAGAGAGTAATAGGTATATTCTAGTGTCATAACTCAATAACAGGAACCAGGACTGTATTTTAAAACCATATAAATACTACAGGCTACAATACGTGTGCAGATGTTTTGGCTTATTTTTAGTCAATAGTTTGATTGGGTAATGAACATGAACTAAACTTTGATTCATGTAAAAGATTAAAAAATAAAGTTGATCTGACTAAACTCCATGCTAACTGTTTTTTAACTTGAATACCCCACAGACTACTTCTAAACACTAAAGTCTGTATCATTTTTGAGACTGAACAGGCTGACAGGATGTCCTGACATATACAAGCTAAAGCAATTACACCCTCACAGGGAGGTGGTGTAAGCGCTCCTGCAGATGCTGAAACAAATTGGATTAAAGAACTCTAAAAGCTTTTGTGTAAAAGCTGTTCCTGTCACTTCTGTCTCATCACAGAACGGCAATATCAATTTACTGTTGTCAAATTGTCAAGAACTCAGCTATACGGTTTATATATTAATAAATATATGTACCTCTCTGTCCTCATGGAAAGAGAAATAGAAAACCATGAAAGTTTTGTGTCAGAGCAAGATATAAATACTCAAGTGGACAAAGACAAATCAGAAGCGTCAGAGAAATGTCAGAGTGGAACCATCGTGGTCCAGCGCCTTGATAATATGCGGATGTCAGGTTTCGTTGACAGAACAACTGGCTGTAATGAAACAGACCAGAGGCCGTAGGCTGTCCCCTCAGACTCTGAGAGTTTGCTGATTCAATCTCCATCAAAGTGACTGCGCGGGTGCCGCAGAGGGATGATCACTGCATGGCATTTATAGTGTTGCCCATTGAACAATGGGTGAAACAAACCTTTAGAAAGCTGTGAAGGTTTTCTAGAAAAATGAGTAAAGCTTCTGAGAAGAGGAAGAGGTGGATTTAATCATGTTTAATCACAAACACGTGAGTTGAATGATATTTTATGAGTATTTGTATCTGGAAATCGACCTGATGTAAAAACAAACGGCCACATGAATGAAAACAATCAGGCTAGCATGTGATCTGATGAATGAAAGGGGAGAGAGCGGGAAAAATGAA
Source organism: Labrus bergylta (assembly GCF_963930695.1). Classification (NCBI taxonomy): domain Eukaryota; kingdom Metazoa; phylum Chordata; class Actinopteri; order Labriformes; family Labridae; genus Labrus; species Labrus bergylta. The sequence goes on along the minus strand of NC_089218.1, from coordinate 11,688,769 downwards.
TGGCTGCTCACAGATTGGATCTGTGAATGAGAGTAAAGCAGGGATCATGTTTGGAAATCACATACTGATAAATATGAGCGCTGGGCTGAAGAGGAGAGGGGGGCTCAGTGAACATGTTCATAATAAACCTCTTAAGTGTGCTCGCGTGAGACTCTCTAGGATTGCTTAACATAAAAGAAAAAATGCTGTATAATCTGGGTGAATAATCTGTATTACTCGGATACTGCTCATCATTAATCTCTCCAGCTGGATGAACCGTATCTCTCATACACGGGAAGCTGTGGATGGTGGGTGAGAATAGGTGACAGCCCCTCTATAATGCAAAGAATGAGAGGAGACACGGGGAGGCGGGAGCCACAGAACGCCGTGCTGGAGCTACAGCAGGTTGGGGGAGGGGGCTGTCAGACTGTTTACTGTCTGTTTGCGGTAATGCCATCACATAATGGTAGCGTGTGAGGGCTTAATCCATAGATCCAACATGGGAATGACCTATATTTAGTCCCTGGCACTGCGCCTGCAGATCAAGCTGTAAAATGGATTTCATAAGCACAAGCAGAGGTTAAACTGATATGTTTGGTTGATCCGGGCAATCATGAAATATTGTATACATGGCTGACTGCAGATATGATATCCACAGCTGGTTTTTAAATCTCTGTTGTCCTTTCAAAAGAGAATAAATGCTGAAACTAAAGAGGCTCATCTATATTGCCTGATTACGCTGCCTAATGGGATATCATTCTGTAGAAATTTTTGAATATGCCAGAAGAATTGTGTTCAACTTGCAGGAATGTTGAACAGAAATGTCTGATCAGGTTTTTGGGGATATTTATTTTCAATAGTGTCTGGATTTTTATTCTCAAGGTATAAACATTGCGATAATGACCTTTTTAAAGCAGCCATGAACTTCATTTAACTTTTCGGGATGACTGAGGAGAAGATGATGTCAAGACGTGTGACTGTAAAAAATGAGCCACCGAGGGAACAATGAAAGGAGGGTGGGACCTGAGGGAATGAGTTATTGATCAGAGTGACCTAAAAAGCGAGTGCAAGGATTCATGAATTTTAATTCGAAGACAAACTGACTGTTACTTGTGCTGATTTTTTTTTGCTTTGTTTAGGGTGAAACTCCTCTCTTGAGTCAGGATGGATTGATGCATAAAAAGTCGACTTAAATGTATCTTCGCGCATTTGTAAAGATGCTTTCTGTGAGATTTTCATTACAATAGGTATTCTTTTCTAATAATAAAAAAATGATCTAAAAGATATTAAATCAGGTATCTTTGAACCTTGACATCTGTATAAAACATGACGTCACCCATTGGCTACTGAAGTGGAATTTTGCATCTGATATGCATTAAGTAGCGTCTGGAGATGCACTGAGCCTTCAGCAGACTGTATCAATCCATGGTCAATAAGATACTGAGATGAACTGCATTTTGTGACAAAAACAGACAGAGAAAGTCTGCCTGGTGTAGACGACTGCAATCCAAACGACACATGACCTTCACCTGGAAGAGTCGAGTTCAAGTCCCGTCAAAAAAACGAAAAGCAAGTAAAAAATGTTTGCTTGAATCTAACAAGACACACGGTTTGACTGAGAGAACAGATACTACTATGGTGCCAGGTGCTGGACATATCCTTGATCAGGGATGACAACAGACAACCAGTATCACCAATTCAAAATCCTCTGTACCAGTTCCAACTGGCAAAAGAATGTACTTGAAATATGCTTTTGATGGCATCTTTAGGACGGTGTACACGGGTCCCTGTAGTCTGTTCTGTTCTCCAGCTTTGAGCCCCACAGGCAGATGTGCCAGGATAAATTTGAGAGGTGCAATGATATATCATGGCTCTTTCTTGGGTTGCCAGGACAACACTATGGTGTACTGCACATAGGGTTTTTTTTTTTCTATAAAAGGTATGGGAAAGTGAGGTGTGACAAACAGGAGATGTGCATATGAACTGTTTAAGAATATATATAGTAACCATTGCTTGTGATGTTCCTGCTTATTCTCTGTTTTACATCACTCAGGTTTCTAATGGCAACAAGCACGGGGAGGAACTAAAAATGTGCTGTTCTTGTAAATGACCAATATGTAATCCTGGAACCTCTTCTTAGCTGGCAGCCCGGAGAGGCCAATGAGACTGGTTATAGATGAGATCCTCTGTGAGGCATGAGCGTAGAGGAAATCGAAGCCTTTGCAACAACACAGATCTGTCCTTGTCACTTTAGATTGAGAGTGGGGGCCTTGCTCATTACGCTGCTTTCTCTCAGGCTCATGAGAACTGATGAGAGCTAGCCGGGCGGACGTTTTCAAAGTCACAAACCATTTGCCAAGAAACCCCTTCTTTGGATTCATCCTTTATGGGTTTAGTTGGAAACTAGAATTACTGCAGACAGACAGAGGATGGGAGACCAGCTGTAAGTGAAGTTTAAGGTGCTGGATTGGATTCAAGAGGTGGTCCCATCTGATATTGATCTGCACCTGATTGCCCTCCCTCTCTAACACCTAAATGTACTGTTTCTTTCTCCCATTGTCTCATTTATGAGCCAAATTCTCGCTTTGTGTCCCCTCTCTCTCTCTCTCTCTCTCTCTCTCTCTCTCTCTCTCTCCAGCCAAACATCTGCTCTTCTCCTTCTATCTCCCCTCATGCATATGTCTTCCACAGACACAAGCTGTCCACTGAATGCTCGCAAACATAGCAGAACCTTCGCATGTGGAAGAGACTGCAGGCAAAACAGAATAAGAGCTTATCTTGTTTGCACAGGCGCGGATGTACAAGAATTGTTTTTTTCTTTTTGTATGGAGAGCCGTTACAATTCCAGAGTCACACCATCCAACTCTGGCTGCTTCAGGCAAATAAGTCCTGTTATCACCGGTCATCATGTCTGGTCTCCTCTGAGGCTTAAGAGCCTCATTCACATGTGACATGTTATCCTTAAGAGCACTTCCCACACCTGCATCAAGCAGCATCTGTGCTGCAAGCACAATGTCCATCAAAAGGAGACACAAAAATCTGTTTATAAATCCGCTTTAAAAGAGTAAAAATACAATTTTCTAACTGTGTTTGAATAAAACTCTCTTTTCCAGGGTTTGAAATATTAAACTGGTTCCCATGGAGATTCCACTTTTTCAATCATTTTTAACTGCCAAAGTAACTTTGGAGGGAACTTCACCGCTTTTGCACATCAAAGCGTTTTCTCGAGGGCAGTCCTAATGCATGCATGAAAAAAGCTTTGTGAAACCTTCTTTAGCTACACAGGGAGCTATTACTCATCTGACAACAAAAAAAAGCCTCAAGTGATGTCAGTTGAGTCGGTGTCGAAAGGGTCTGAAGACTGCATGTTTGAAAAAAAGGCTGTATAAAACACTGATTGGTTTCTGGAGAAGCTTCCTGAAGCCTGGCGATGGTGGTCGCTCATGTCAGAAATGCTAAACCTAACTTCAGATCAATACAGCAGCAGAAGGCAAAGAGGGGGAGTTTAGGAAGGCTTTGAGCCACCTGGCAAACAGCTACAAAGCATCCACCTGTCAGTCAACTCAGCCTGTCCCTAATTTATGCAGATTTATGCACAACTCTTGTCCTAAATATCATCAAAGCGGATGAGTTATAACATTTATACACCCACCTTCTGTTTTAAGCAATAAAGGAAAGAGCTAGTCAGACCCAGACCTGGCTGTCCACATGTTGATCTTTGCTGTTAAAAAGCATTTTTAGAAAGAACTGCAGTTTTTCACACTTCCACATTGGCTTCATTTTTCAAAACCGGAGGTTGTTGTTTGTCCAGACTAGTGCTAAGTGCTAAGGCATGAAGGTTAATGTAGGCACAACGCAATAAGGAGGAGGTTCAATGGGATTCCTACAATGGTAGTTCAAAGTTGAAGCTAACAAGTCTTCATCAAGTCAAGTCTAAAAATCTGTTAAATGCAACGGTTAATTAGTTGGTTTTTTTTCATTTTTTTTTTTCATAATTGTGCACTGAATTAGAGGATAATCTGCAAATTTGGTTTCAGCCGTATACAAGATTCAGTTAGGCATCAAAGCCCTGGTAAAAAATTGGTTAAACTGTAACACGGTCTGTTGGTTATGTTTCCATTACCCACATGATTTCAAGTGTGACATCTCATTTCTTATGTTGTCATCCATTTCATTTAAAATGCCAGGAAGAAAAAAGCACAGTGATCTTAATGAGCATCGTTCAAGCAAATCCAACTTTAATCTATTTATAGCGTGACATTTTCAGACTCATTTGCTATTTGCAAGTGAGGGCTTTTTTTTTTTTTTTTTTTTACCATGAACTGAGCTTATGGATTTCTTTAGCAACCAAAGACCTTAAGAGCCGACGCTTTAGTGTGGAGAGCTAGATGCAGAGATTTGTCGCTGAATGACTGAGGCAGAAAAAGCTGAATAAATGTGTAAATGTGTACACGCTGTGTCTGTTACAACTATTTATTTCTACTCAGTGATTACTGAACAAGAAGGTTTAAATACTTGATCTGTAAATGGCCAATTGATTTTCAGTGACTCCATAAATTAAGACATAATAAAACAAAGTGGAGTAATAGGCACTGAATGCAGAAAGAAACAGGTTTAAATAAGGTCTGCTGCTTCTTGGCTAGTGTTTGCTTCATCATTTGCATTTGTTTCAGATAAAAGGGAGCGTCTCAACTTGCAAATCCAATTTCTCTCCACTTTGTCTCATTACACAGTGGAGCATTAACATTTCAAAAAGGGAGTATCTTTTACAACACAGGAGAACTAAGACCAGCCATAAACTTGGCAACGTTTCAGCATTCATCAGAGCAGAGTTAATTGAACGGAAAGCCGCTAAAGTATGTTCAAATATTTCCCTTTTGCTCTCACCTTTGCTTTGTAAATACCATTATAGCATAAGGGGTGAGGATATTCTATCCTGCAAAGTGATGGGCCATATATCCAATGTCTAAACTTGTTTCAAGGTATTTTGTTGAAATAGTCACTGTTTTTGTAGAATAATGAGTCATGAACTAATTAGTTCAACTAGCTTGATTTACAGTTTTAGCTTTTCTTCATAATAAATTTGTGGGGGGGAACATACACCATTCTTCGTATCTGCCACATATTACATTATCCACAATGACTACTGCAGCATCATCTTGTTCTATTGTAAATGATAAATGGACTTGAGCTTGGTTAGTGCTTTTCTAGTCTTCTGACTACTCGTGGCATGAGGACAGCAAAACATTACTTGTGCACTCTCTGTCCGGGTGCTTGGAGAGTTCAGAACAAGCCCTGTTGTGCAGAACTTACCTGGGTTAATCGTAACAAAATCATGACAAGGATAAGTAATAGACACAATCAAAATGACACTAAAGTCAAATTTGAGAAAATCTGAAGCTCACTAACTTCACAGGACTGCACTCATCTTAAATATCAAGCCCAGGGACTTTGGAACAAACTTTTTTGCCACTTTAATGACAGCCTCTGCTCCCACAGAGGTCATGGAGATATGTGCAGCGGAAGGCAAAGGGACCAGCGGTTTTGCAAAAGCACAAATCATAAAGCATTAAGAATGTGCCAGAGATTGTGCTGACGAGTGGAATCTCCTTCACGGACTGGAAAGGACGTCGGGTGATGCGTTAATGCAGACCCGGGAACAGGATTATGAAGAGGAAGATTGCCTGGCAGAAACCCCCAGCGGTCCACCAGGAGAAGAGCAATCAGCTTGCTGCAATGACATTTCCCAAGAATTCCAATACAGGAGGCACTAGAGATAAGAGATAAGGGCTGAAAGCTAAGTGTGGAGGATAAACCGACAGAAAGACCTAGTTACACGACAAACTACAGGGTTTCTTTTAAAGCTTGCAACCTGAAATACTTCATATTTAACCTTATGACATTTCTGAGTTTCCTAGATTTCATTTCTAAATCCTTAAGAGCCAGTTTTTCTACTTTGCCTTTTGCAATCTTTTCATAGATGCACTCCTTCAAACGTCTCTACTTTCCCACTCGAGCTGCTTGCCTCTTCACACTTTCATCAGAGTCTTGCTGCAGAGTCAAAGATACACACTAGAAGTGTTTGATAGACACGGACATGCCAGGATTTTCTGTAAAACACAAACAAACCGCTTCCTTGTCACTCAGTTACATGATAACAAAGTCTTGAAACAAATCTTCTCAAAGGATGATCTCCAGTTTCATGAAATTGTTCGGCCATACTTGCTTATTATAAAGGAGATTATAAGAGCAGTCTGCCTTGTGGAAACACGTGTATGACCTTCCCTGGAGAGGCTCTGAGTCAGGTGAGAGGAAAACACGGAGGTAATTAGACGGCCAGCATACAGACTGGTAATGAGGCCTTCTCCCCTGCTGCAGGGTCCAACAGTCAGGAGCCCTCCAGCACTTTTTACTCCAGTCTCCTGTGGGCCGGCGAGTGGAGGGAGGGCGTTTGGCCGTCATTGATTTCCCCTCTCCGATGCACCGGTTTTAAAGATCAATGCAACATGAAGGTATTTGTGTCCTCATTAAAGCTGTTTGCTCGGCCGATCGATGCAGACTGAACCAAGCTTGGTTTGGCAGACAATACGCTGGCCAGTAGAGGCTTCAGACCCGTAATGGTCTAGTTTAGAGTACTTAAATCATTCATTGTGTTTATAGTACTGTATGAAAACATCCTCCATTCAAAACTACAACTGACTTGATTTGATTAAGTGTTTGCAGAAAAGTGTAATCAAGTTTCTCTTGTAGCCTTCAGAGATCAAACATTTTTGTTAAATTAATTAGTTCAACATTTATTCCCAGATGGTTTCTACATATCGTTATTTTCGGTTTACTCCGGGGAATGCACTGATACTTTAGCTCCTGCATCCTGAGTTTAGAAAACACTTCCACACCAGAGGGAGAAAAAAAAATCCAAGGGAAGGGGTTCAGGAAGATGCTTGTAAATAGGGACGCGCGTATTCAAAATGTAAAGTCCTGATACTAATACCCATGCCCGATTTTAGTCACCAGCAGAAACAGAGTACAAATCTGATGCTGCACTGTGTGAAAAGGACTGGGCATGTTCTTTAAAGTATCTTTATTAACGTTGTAAAAAGCTCGTTACAACATTGCAGGAATGCCATGGAGTTTTTGGTGAAGCAAGATTGAAATACTGGTTCCCCCAATGAGCCGACACTTCGACACCCTCCTTCTGCCTGCAAGCAAACAGTCACCCAGCCTGCTGCCGTGCTGACGCATCAAAAAGTGGCTCCAAGTGGACAAAAAATTCAAATTCAGCTCCACTGATATAAACAACGTCAAATAGTAATGGGCCGAAGCGCCGATGGACTAATGGTTACGTTGCACGCCCCATGCCCTGAGGCTATCAATCCTTGGCTCTTTGCTGCATGTCACCCCTCCACTCTCTCCTCCCTTTCCTGTCTTTCTTCAGCTGCCCAATGATATGATATGAAAGGCGTATGACCAAAAAAATCCTATGGATGATTACCAAATGTTTACATCGGAGTTTGTCCAATTGACTCTATGTATAAAATCTCTCAGTGCTTTCTGTAAAATCAGAGCTGATCGACAACCGTCTGGTTTTCGTTGATAACAAGATCATTTTTTTCCGAGATCTCGAGAAGATGGGCGTAATGTACTGGTTAGTAAAAGCAACATTGTTTTCTCCAGATAACAAGATGAATCAGTCGAGATCTCGCCAAAACAAACTGAATTCACTCATCATCACCGGAAAACAGAGTACAATGAATGTATTAATGCATGTGTGATGAGGGCTTCTGTAGTCTTTATTCTTGATCCAACATTTGTGGCATTTTCAGCTGTCAATTAATGTCTGAAAAAACTCCAAAATTCCCCTATGATATGCAGCAGAGTATGTGAGTATATGTAGGACATTTCCACCTCTGAAAGTGAAATGTGTGACCAACACAATAAGACATGCTGAAACTCCAATCACAGGGGCAGGAAGTCACCTCTAGCGCAGGGAAATTGTGTTATTCACGGCCCTGTCTGAGGTCCTCGTGTTGCTTATTCATCAGTCTCCTCAAAGTTCAGTAAGAACAACATAACACAAGGCCATGGGTGACATATTGACAGTCTCAGGAGAACAAGACTAAAGCCCACTCAGAAAATTAAGCTGACATCTCACTCTGTCTATTCCCACAAGCTTTTCTCCATAACCTTACCCCACACTTTTAACCTTTGACCCTACACATCCATGTATCCAATGATACTGTCATTTGCTCCTGGTGTGTAAACCTTTTTTTGACCTAATGTGCGTCACCTTTCTCCCTCTCGGTTCTCTTATACCTGCTTGAGTATGAATTACCAAAACGCAAACGCAGCTCCCGTCACACATCAACTGTCAAAACACATCCCGCAGACAGCATCTTGTTTCACTATCAACCAGGGAATCCATCCGTTTGTAGGCAGAGACACAGTAAAACCCTTTCTCCTGATAAGAAAGCATCCCTTCAGGTCACTTTTCAGTTCCGCTGCAAAGATCAAAAACATTCATCCTGACAAAAACTGAAGTGCTTCTGACTGAACGGCTGGTATGAAATCAGTGTTCAGCAGTCGTTGTGCAGCAGTGTTGTAAATAAGGGTGTACCCCATGGGCACAGCGGGTAATTGATTGTTGTTTGATGAGGAATAACTCACACACTGCATATTTAGGTAAGGGGTTGCATGAGGAACTTTCATTAGTCTTTGCGGTCCCTTGTGTAGAGAGATGACGCAGGAGGTATGAAGCTACGTATTGCCGTGTACTGCAAAACATATTTTAGCCACCAAAGTACATCCCCATTAAAATAAATGAATCTCTGTGTATGCTATTATTAATATATTGCCAGAAGACAACACATTCCTTCTGGATCATGTTTCCTTGAATGTAAATTAATGTATTCCTACACGTGCAGTGCACTGTGTTATTATATAGATCAACTATCTGGGCAGTTAAAGGATGATAAAACACATACAAGAAAATACTAAATGAGTTATTAGGACAGCAAAGAATAAATGCCTTTCACAGTGGAGACAAGATGATAATGTAATGCACCACAGTATAAAGATGACTAACTTACAGAGAGCGATGGGAAAGTTGCCCCTCTTATTTGTCAGTATCTTCTCTATATGGAGCTATCTTATTTGGCCACGGTTTGCATAATCCTCTTCAGGAAAGTTTCCGATGCAAACATGGAGCTTTTGATTGTGTTGAACTTTAGGTATAAATGTTTATATTCAGCACAGCTAGTCACAGCTGTATGAAGCTGTTATTGCTCATATCAACAGAAGAAATCCATATGTGACCAGGACGATTATAGTTTTGAACAGCCGGGAAAAAAACTAAAGCACGGCCCTTCTTTGAAAACAGAAAACATTTTCAGCCTGAGTTTGCAACAGCACTTCTGACAGAAAAAAAGCCGATATGCAACGTAAATCAGTGTTCTGCACTCACAGGAACACAGAAGGGGTGCAGCTGAGGAAATGTCGTGCTAAAGAAAAGGGACCACGCACACAGCTCTACACTTCTATCTGTACTCTGGAGGGCCTCTCCAAACAGGGGCCGTGATGACTGCTATCTAATGAAGCCAATACATAACTAATAAGTACCTCACAACCCCCCTTTAAAAAAATCAGGACTATCACTTTAATGATCACCTTGGTCATGCATAATGAAACCCTCACACATGATAAACACAATAACGCCACAGGAGCACACACGGGCGATTCCCACACACGGGTCTTATAAAACTATTAATCCTTATTTGTAAAAAAGTGAAACGTCAACAGTCTTTAAACGTTATGCAAGAAGGCTTAATCATCTGAATACATATGTCATTGTTAGAGGTCAAAACCTGCTCTCTCCCTAAGCTAGGACAATGATGCGACTGGTTTAAACTTTCACTCTGAAACATTAGCAGCTGTCACGCTCAGTCATGATCTGCATTAGGTGTTCATGAGCAGCATGTACGCTACACGACTATCCAATCTATGGGGATGCATAAACCTAACGTTGCACGTTAAACAGAAGAGAAACTATGCTGTGTGTTTTAGTTGAGAGAAAGAGAAAAGGAGGAGGAAGACTACATGCCTCACTATCCTCGCAGCAGTCTACAGGGAAGTGAGCTACATCCTTCGCAGGGTGCCCTATCCACTGCAGGCTAATGAACATCTCTCACAGATACCCAGCGCCTGCATCCTTTCAAGACTGGACTTCACAGCAGAGGAAACCTGCACAATTGCTCCAACCCCCCGTTATGAGATCTAAATGGGTGCACTCAGTGCTTTGCAGCTGCAAAATGCTCCAGATAGAGCCGACTCAGAACTAAAAATGACCCACTATGTACCTGGAGTGTTAGATAACTTAAAAGTAGCCTGCAGGTGTGTCTGTATTATGCAGCATACATTCACATAACACACGTTTTTTTAAAGTGTAATGGTGGGAAAGAGACTTTTGTACGCTCACCATCCTTGCGGTGGTAGGTGATCTCCACCTTGCGCTCCTCCGAGCCAAGCAGCGCCTGGGCCATCTGGGCCACCGAGTGCCGGCTGGTGAACTGGCCGTACAGGAAGTCGCACGTGCACGGCTTCTGCATGACGTCCGGCCGGGAGAAGCCTGTCATCTCGCAGAAGCCGTCATTACAGTAGATGATGGCGCAGTTCTGCACCCGGGCATTGGCTATGATGAATTTCTTATCTGTGAGGGGGATAATTAGAAGAGGAAGAATGTTAATTTATGTTACTGTGGTGAATCACAAGAGCGCCACATGTGGAATAATTTAATGCATTAAAATGCTCAATATAAACAGGAATAAGAAAAAGTAAACCATTTCACTTTTATATAAACAGGTAGGTAGGTGGATGCCATGAGCTTACATGAGATTATCCCTTATTAATACAGAAAAATAAATTAACTACATCAGCCGGCTGATTGAGGCAGATTGTTTTATATCTGTTGACACTAATCATGTGCTTATCAAAGCCTGATATTACATCTTATATGATTAAGGCAGCATTCAATTTGACCTTTCACGTTAATTATAACGATAACAAAAGCCATTTACCCCATATTTACAGATTCTATTTGCACAGGTGAAGACGTTCTTGTCTTTTTCTTTTTCTTTTAATAGGCCTCCAGCGAGGTGTGCAGCATCACTGCTCTGCACACACTCCAAAATTCTAAACGTTAGTGGAGGGTTTAATATGGGCAATAAAGGTATTTGTAGGATAAGATCTGAGAGTAATTAAGTCCTCTAACCCTCCTTTCTCAGGCAGCTTTTTTAAACTACGGTTTTCACTGGGTACAGCACTACTGTTAAACAAACCAGGGGCTCGATAAGGTGGCAGGATAATTAACTTGTAATGACTTTTAATGGACCTCTGACATGTGCTTTATCAAAATGACTGGAGAATGGAATGAGCCTATTGGAGTGTATCTGCATCAAAAGCCTTGCTGTTTGAAAAAAAAATAGGGCCTATATACAAACGATGAAATAATTGCTCTCGTGATTTAGGATGCAGCAGGACAGACACAAAAGAGAGGCAGCACCAAACAACGCACCCACACACACACACACACACACACACACACACACACACACACACACACACACACAGCACTGGGCACCACGGACAGGTACTCACTTTGTCCTTCGAATTTCCGGATAATAATTCCCAAAAATGTGTTTTGTGGCGCAACATGACCCCTCCGGACAGGCATGGTTCCCCTCCAAAAAATAGTGATGATAAAAAACCTTTGGCTGTCCAAGTCAGAGCGAGCCGGTCCCCCTAAACGCTTCCGTCAAGTTCTAGCGACCGAAGCCAGAGGGGCTCCCCGTTTTCTTTGTCACCAGTCAGTCATCCTCGCCAGAAAAATCTCCCCCCCCCCCTCTGCCTTGTTTTTTCCCCCCAAAACCCCCCCGTGTTTCCCTTATTTCAACTCCGACGCGTCCCCGCTTGAGCGCATCGCAGAGGCTGCCCTGCGCCCCTCGCCGATGTGAAGCTGAAAAGAAAGGAGTCGGTAAAGCGCAGTTTCACCAACATTTCACCGTCGCTCCTCGAAAGCTCTCTGTCGGTGCGTGAGTGGCTGTGCGTGTGTGTGCGCTTTGGGGGTCTTTTGTTGTGAAAGGAAGAGTGATGGTCTCTGAGGCCAATGGCTGAGAGGCTGGCGGAGCGGAGAGGCGCAGCAGCGACACTGAGAAGGGAAAACCCACATGGATGCGTAGACAAAGCGGCAGACGGGGAGATAGAGGAGGCTGGCCTGACTCGTAATGAATTACTGTAACGCGTTACAAGCATACCCCATGTGTTGTTTAACCAGCGAGCTTAGAATTAGCAGCTACAACAATTTGTAACCATCTTCCTTTATTTTATTAAGTTCATTGATAAAAAAAAACCCTCACCTCTTGTAAATTCTCGACTATATCATCACACAGCCAGTTAAATAGAGACATTTGAGCTGAAGTGTATCTGCCAGTTAAATTAACTTTACCTGTCGAAGACTCCTGCTTTAATTTATGATGGAAACGATGCCAAACACCTGCGTTTTTCACGAAAAAGACAACAAGTTAGCCTACTTCTTACAGTAATGACTAATTAATAATTGTCTGTCTACTCGCCGTTATATTGTATAGTTTCTGCTGATAATATGTCTACACTCATGCACTTTATCTTAAGTCAATACTGTCCATTTACAACTCTGTTTTTGCACATTTACATTTAATCTTTCATATTTTAGACTAGTAATGCTAAGTTAAATCCTGGTTGTATATATTCTCATTCTTAGTTTTGATATTTTTAGTGTTTATTTAATATCATATTGTGTTTATTTGCTCATATTGTGTTTTTGGACAACCTGCTGCTGTAACGCCACAATTCCCCAGTTTGGGATCAATAAAGAAATTCTATTCTATTCTATATTCTATTCTAATTAGCGCACCTTTGACTTTTCTCTGAGTCGTGAGCCCAGTTGTGCCAGAGGAGTGACGTCAGAGCTAGGTACGCAGGTGTATAGCAGCGTGTCTCATTAAAGAACAGCCCGTGGCCACCATTAGTTGGGAGGGACGTGTTTCTAAATGTCCTCTCCAGCCTCCAGTGTTCCGCTTTGCTTTCCACACATTGTTTGCATAAAACGTGACAGAGTTTCCGCTGACTTTGCTTTCAGCGTTGAGGGGCGCTGGCCATGGTGCTGCCGAGGCTTTTCACTTTCACTCCCATCAGTGGTGTTTCAGGAAGTCAGGATACGAGCTAGGTGACTTGGCCTAGGGCAATAAAGCAAGCCATAATGAAATCGATAGAATACTTGTAAGGTTGCATTCTTTTAAGATGAGACCTGGAGTCCCACAACAAGCACTAAGCCAACAGCTGTTGCTCTTGCTTGGCAAAGGAGAACATCTAATACAGGGGTGGGCAACTGGCGGCCCATCAAGGTGGCCCTCAGGTCAATTTTTACACATCAATTAATCGGGAACATGAAGAAAACATGACTAAATCTGCCATGAAATCATGAAAACCAGAAGTATGTCCATAATAATATTTGATCACTGGCATATGTTGAGTTAAATTGGAGACAAAAGTGACTGTAATCGTTTTTGTATACTACAATTTGGCCCTCTAGCAGTGAGAATGAAATGAATTTGGCCTTTGCTGTGACCAAAGTTGCCCATCCCTGATCTAATACATCAAGATTGTTGTGATATATTTAAGCTTAATGAACACACTTCCCCCACAAAGTCAGTTTATCTGTAAATATCCGTAAATTACACGTGTGACAAGATGGTAATACATAGTAATAACATCTCCACATGGAAATGGAATTCAACTGGCAACTACTAAACTATTTGTCAGATAATTGTAGTGACACAAAATGTGTGTAAAAAACGATCCTCTTGCACTGTTTAAACAAAGGAAGGCAATCTGGACTGGAGAATCAAACATGCATCCAGCGCTTCCTCTGAATTTATTCATCTAGTTTCACTCTCCTTTCAGATTCAATTTCTCTCCACCACTGTGTCTCCTGCGATGCTTCACTCTCAGACGTACACACGGGCAAACAAACACACACCTAGTGTCTAGTGAAACATCTGTCCTGGTCATACACCAGCTCTCCCTCCATCTGCTCCATTGAGAAAATGATTCAACACAAAACAGGCATGGGGGGGTAGAAGAGAAGGTGGCATATGCTGCTTTTACTACCTTTTCTCTTCACCATGAATACAGTAGCTTCCATGCGAAGGCAGCCTTTGTTTCACACCTTCCTCTCTGTCCCACACGACAGCTTTCTTTGGATTCAGCATGCGTAATTTCTCCCCCCCCCGTGGCTCATGGCCTGCATATTGCAAAGATTCTATTGGCTGCTTTTGCATATTTATCAGTATTAAGCTCTTGAATGCTGCACACATCCAATTTCTCAAAGCAGTTTACAGTAATGATAGCTCAATCCATGAAGCATGTAAATCCATATCACAATTCATTTAGTGTTTCTTTCATTTCCCACTCTCTCTGTCTCTGTCACACAGCAGGCACGACTCACTGATTCACAGCAGTGACTCTATAAAGGGTAGGCGTGCCCTTGAGTCATAGTCACATTTAAGGGAGTGACAACATAGTTTAATTGTATTCTAGCTCATAATATGCTCACTGGATGGACAGCTGGTCGCGACAACCATTTTTGAAGAGTGGAGTTCCTGTAATAACAATTAAATTAGCTATTTTACTACTGCACAGTAGAAATGCATACGTTCTTGTTCTTGGAATATAAACAAAGTAGACTGAATTTACCTATTAAATATAGCGGTAAACATTAAAATTCATCGACTTAAGTTAGGAGAAAACCCTGATATCGAATTTTGATTGCAAGACTGGTGTGGGAATCCCTGCTTCCAAAAGACGAACAAAACAACCATTCAGACACTTTCACAAGCCATCAAGAAGAGAAATGACTGCACTAAAAGCTCACAGAGCCCAGAACTCAATTTTAAACTTTATTATGTCATTACTTGCAACACTAAAACCAAGGGAAAATTCAGTAAACAAACCCAATATTGCCATGGGGTCCTCCAAAAAGACCACAATAAAGCATTTGACGCTACAACCTACAAGTCATTTTCAGCACAGTAGACAGTTCGCTGGGTTCAACCTTTAATTGGAAATACACTGGAATTAAAAGTAAACAATGCAAGAAGGATGTCTGCCATAGTAGTAATACAGGTGATTTCATTCTGAAGTAAAGCGATACAATTGGAGAGTATTTCAGGAGAGATATTTAATGTAGTTTTGAGTTCAGCTTTACGTGCTGCAGTACAAGGTGATTGTTAACGAGACATGGTAAAACCCTGTTATTCTGTCGGGATATTTTCTCAGGAGTCAAGTCGTGTAGCAAGCAATGAACACTCTGCTAGCTTATATCTATCTACTCTGTGCTGTACTTCTTCCTCGGACTAACCAATTTAGAATCAGAATCAATTAATGCGCCGTGAACGTACTGTTCATTCAATTTTGGGAAAACAATTTTTTTTGTTCTGTTTTTATTTATTTTAACTTTTCATTTTTTTTCTTATGTGCTCTTGTTGTTATTACTCCTATAATGGTAATTCTAACTTCACCATTATTACTACTGTTTATTGTATTTTATGTCTTTGTAAAGCACTTTGTGATTAATGTCTGTGAAAAGTGCTATATACATAAAATGTACTTACTTACTTACTTAGAAATAACCAGAATCTTCTGTCAAAATTTTGGGGTTTTGAATGTGTTTTCTGATGAGACCTTCAGGGGCAAAATCTATAGAGTTGGTTTCAGGCAAAGGCTTTGTTTCAACAAGGATTGATGTTCTTCGCAGAGATTTTGTAGGACATGCCGAAGTCTGAAAAAGGATAGCGCTGAAACCAGAGTTTTATAATTGGAGCTGAGTCAGCAGGTGAATGATTACAACTTTGCCCTCTGGGATCATCACCATCATTATGATGTATTGCAGAAAGAAAAAAAATGGTTATTACTGTAGAGTCCAACCTTGCCCTGGGCCCTTCTAATTAGATGGACTAATACCAAATACTGTGAGCTCCTGACAGGCTGTCACTCTTGTAGCCAAAAGGTCCACATCTAGCATTGCATGTGGTAGACTGTTACAGCGATTCAGACGGTGTGTAAGCAAGTGGGGAGACTGTCCTTCAACTTGGGTTCAAGTCCACTTGACAGCAAACATCCATCCTGCTGAACCATCCTAGGGCAAGAGCAGACACTGAATTCCCACCTGCTCCTCGAAGATGTTCAGCCAAATGAGAACTTTCCTCTTCAATCAATAGAATATCACATCATTTCCTCCTCCACTGTCAGTGCTAAATCATTTAAAATTAGCTTTGTCATGCAGAATTAAGGTTTGCTGTCTGCTGTCAAATAGTCCCCAATGGACTTACAGGATATAAAGGTTAAGACCTGTAAGGCTTATTTTTTCAGATTTTGTGAGTGTAAGAAATCTAACAGTTAATTACATGGGCTGCCCACAAACCCACAGTGATTTCCCCCGGTGGTTGTAAAAGATCTGTATTACTATGAGGCATTTTCTCTGACCTCAGCCCATGAGAGAGGCTCAGTGTACTGTAGCCTGTGAAGCAGTCATTAAATAAACCCCACGCGGCATAATCCACTCAGCATCAGCTCATTCATGACCACAGAGAGGAATGAATAGTTAATGTGTAAGTGAGGGTAATGCCAATTTGTATGCATTTGGTTGTAATAAGAAAATCTGGATATCTCTTGACTGCAATTTCATTGCCCAACTGAAAGTCATTTTGGGTGGCATGTTGGAGACTTCATTATATAATCTGAAAAAAAAATTGAATACATAGTGAGCACATCTATATATGTGATATATACCGTATGTGTACATTTGCTTTTACAACTAATAACTGTTTAAGTGAAATTAAAAATGTTCTTAACACAAATAGCACGAATGTGAGAAATATTTTTTGTTCAACTCCAAAGGAAAAGAACAAATCAAAGCCAGAATGTATTTTATTTTTGTAGATGAAAACACAAGACATCACTAGTTATTAAAATTCATCCCTATGGTAACATACATCTCTGCAAAAAATGTGAGAGCAGTCAATTCAATATTTTTTAAAAGACATTCCACTAAAATGTAATACATGTCAGAGTAATGGTTGCCTTGGAAGAGAAATGAGATAATCATCAAAGTAATTAGGACCAGTCCTCTTGGGGTAATCAATATCTAGAAAACAATTGTGTCAATCCATAGTGAGGATGTTGAGATATTACACTTGGTTAGAAAACTTAGGGACCAGCAGGTTGCAAGAGACAAAAAGTCAAGGGATCACCAAAGTTTATAAGGTCCAACCCCCTTGGCACCGTAGAAATCTGCACCATATGGCATGACCATTCATTCAATGGTTGCCAAGATGTTTCAGTGATAACCAAACTCTGAATATCATGGCCACACAGAAAGAGTCAAAATGATACATTTATGGAGGAACATGAATAGCTACTGTATACACATCTCTGTGCTAAACCTAAATCCTAAAATAAATGAAAACTTTGACCAGCTGGTGGCCTTAGTGAACACACAAATTGGACGGTCAAAGTCAGCAAGATTTGTACTGAGGGTGCGATGGAAATCTGAACCAAATGTCTTGACCATAAATGATTTGATAATTGTCAGGACGTATTTTTCTGAGAATTAAGGTAAACATAAAGGTCACACTGGGCAGTAAGGGAAAGTCAGGGGACCACCAAAATCAGAAAGATTCATCCTCTGAGGACTATGAATGTTTCTTAAAAATGATGTGGGGATTTTTCCAATAGCCTTTGAGATGATTCCTTCAGTATCAAAGTGAAGTAGAGTGAACATATAATTAAACTGGCCATGGTGACTGAAGTCTCAATGATGATAAGCTATATTAAGATAATTGTGGCATTAAACAATAGATGATCCATCTTGATGGTGAAAGTAATTGGGATAACCAGGACGCTAGATAAGTAGCATCGATGCCATTCCTCAGTGAGAAAAGAAAATCCCATCTTTGTTGTTCTCACAAATGGTATGTGCCTCTAGCCTCAGTGCTACTGCCCCTGCTGCTGGGAGTGTTTTTGAATGGAGAATATCCCCCTGAAAGCCTGACTCTATCAGCTCAGTTGGTCCATTCATTTTTAGCTTAATCTCCTCAGTATGTGGAGCAATTTCGAGCGGGCGGGCAGGCCTTGGCCCCTAATCCACGGATCACTCCAGGCAAATGGCTTCTTACATCCAGGAATGACTCTTACAGTCTCTCTATTGTCTCTCAGTTTATTTTTTGCCTGTTCTTGTTTTTCTTGGACCTTGATCTTTGCTCTGGCCCGGAGCCAGGAAAAGACTGACCAGCAGAAACATCACAGCTGAACAAAAGTAAGGTGGACAGAATGGATGTACAAGATGGGTATAGGTACTTATGAGAGGAGCAACAAGAAAATTAGCCGTTATGTCGTTTGTTGGAGTTTCTTTTTTTTGTTCTGCAGTCAGCCATTCAACTTTGTCCCAGACTTTTTCCACAGCAGGCCCCTTCGACAGATAAATGTCTCACCTTTCCTCATCTACTGCCTTGCTATCTTTTGGGAGCCAGGCAGTTCAGTTCAGAGGTTCATGGGAAATACGCGGCAGGGACGCGGTGTTGGCGTGTCAACGATAACCCACGTGTCACTCAAAGATACCGCCGGCGGCTCTCTGTAAACTCATGGCTTTGTCTTCTGTCAGTGTCGCCATCACAGCTAAACGCCTGTGACTACACAGCTCACCACCAAAAAGAGGTGTCATCCCGAGACGCATCACCCTGCTCAAGTATCCGTCTCTTTGCTGGTCCACTTGAGGTGGCAAAATGGACTGACTCTTACTCAGAGAAGTGTGTGTTTGTATCGCTGTGTGTGTCTGTGCTTTATGAGGCTGTCCTTGTGAGAAAAGATATGAGTTTTAGTCCATTTGAGAAAGGTCATTTTGGGTTTTCACATTGACTTTTTTTTTTATTTAGGCAAGACTATTGGGCCCAAGTGCAGCAATTGGCTGTTTAGTCCATCTCGCAAGTTCCAATCAGGTACAGGACAACAGCACACTAAAAATAGCAGCTTTACACACCCAGGCAGTAGAATACTATATTGTTTCAGTTTTATTGTATCTCCACTGATTGAGTTGATATAAAACACACTTTTAAAAACGTATATTTGGAGTATGGCCCAGGGAAATAAAGTTGTCAGAACCTTGAGTTCTTGGGAATTGAATATTACGACAACTATTGGATGGTAGCATCTTCTTCAGACACACTCCTTAAAGATGAAATGTTGTTGCTTTGGTGATCACTTGACTTTCTTTCTAGTTGCAGTCTATTAAACAAAGCAGTTCTTGCCATTAAAGATGGCGCAATTGCATCTATTTATGAGAGCAGCTGGATGTTTCACAGCTAAGAAGTCACATGAATCATCTTCTGGCAACTACAGTGAGTTGGCATTAGAAAGTCTTGTAAAAAGGTTCTTCAATTGGCACCAGAACTACTCTGGGAAACATTCAAAATGTAAACATAGCCTACTTTCTACAAAAACAGAACATGAATAGTTATAAGCCTGTAAAATATATGAAAAGCTCACTCCACTTTTTTTTACTATGTAGTAATTGAGGTGCTCCCCCCCCCCCCAATAAACTGACCTCAGCAACAGGTAACAGAAATTCATGAGACTGAATGAGGATCATAGTACGACACACACACACACACACACACACACACACACACACACACACACACACACACACACACACACACACACACACACACACACACACACACACACACACACACACACACACACACACACAGCCGCGAGTAGACCAACATCATTATGAATTGCAATGAGTGTTGACAGAGCACACAGGGACTGAGGTATTTTTAGATTTTGTTTACCTATTGAATTACTCTCTATCCCTGTAATCCCGTGTACTTCCCTTATGATCTGAAGCCAGTACAGTAGTTTTTCCTAATCTACCTCCTTGATATTTTTTCAACATGCACTTCACATTTCAGGCAAATCTCAAAGTGAAAATAATATTTAGGGCTCATGTGGTTATAGTGTGTGTTCCAAAAATAGACTGTGCAAGAAAAAATGTTCCTGTGGCTATGTAATCTTTTTTTTTTTTTTTTTTTGCATTCCCACCTTTTCAAGAACAGAGGTTGCTGCTTGCCCGTGACCCATATCCCGCTGGCCACTATAGTGTACTTATACTTCTTTAAACCTGTCTGAGAGATTTGTTTGTTTATTTGTAAATAAAATGTCTATCCGTTTGCAACTACTTGAAATGTCATGTTCTGTTAAAGTACATGTGTACTTGATGTGTGTGTGTGTTGAAGGGTTGATGGTTTCAGATGACCAAACTGTTAAGAGGTTAGTCCTTTAGAGTCTCTGGCCTTCTAGGCGATGGCTCCATCTGTCCTCTTCATTAACACACTATTGTCAAAATCTCTGGCAGAATCCAGCCCTGTAAAGCCATCTCTCCTACATCCTTTTCCTCTCCTCAGGGGTCTCTCTCTCTCTCTCTCTCTCTCTCTCTCTGTCTCTCTCTCACTTACATGCATGCTCTCACTCTCTGCCAGCTCTAGCTGGTCTAGGGGATCAGGAGCCAGGGTTGCCGTGGCAACTTGTCCTATCCCTATCGCTGGATGGATCATCCCCTGATTGTGTTCCCTCCCCCTGATGCACACACAGGACATGCACACCTTTACCGCCTCGATTTGCCATTTGATTTATCTATCTTTTTGTTCTATTTCTCTCCACTCTCTATTCATCAGTTTCAATGTTTCCCTGAGTCAGCCAGGTTGAGGAGATGACATACTGTGTGGCTAGCAGAGTCAGATGAAATAAGCCTTTTCATCAGCTTGTGTAAGTGGAGCTATAGGGTCAGCCTGATCGAATGGGATATCCCACCAGGCCTCCTCCTCTGGCAAGACATTAGTCTGAAGTCAGTGGCTTCTTTGGATGGCATTCTCCAGGGTAGAATTAGATACTAGCCACCTGTAGCTTTCAGGATTGGTTACAAACGAGTAGATACTGTATGTGGATGGCACACACATGTATGGGCAAAAGCAAAGACTCGAAAAATACCAATGCTAACATGCTATTATTGGCATGTTTACTTTTGCAGTTTGCTGCTCAGCATGCTAACAATCTGCAGGTTCCATGGCATCATTGCATTCTTAACCTTCTGGGTCAAAGCCCTGTGCAGTGACTGTGGAGTGTGCAGAACGCCAGGGCAGGTTTGGGTTCAATTGAGGTGTCTTCCTGCAAAGAGTTAATCGATCCCTAACTGCATTATTCAGTTGTGTTAGTCTGACTTTTCCGTTGGACTAACACTTTTACATGCATTTTAAAAGGGCAGTTTTAGTTGAACGAAGACTTTAATCAACTTTTTCTGACTGCATGTAAATGTCGTGACTATGAGTGTCGTTGCCAAATTCAGATGATGAATTTGGCTGATCAAAGAAGTTGGTTGGAAGAAGGTTATTAATTGGCGCATGAATATATTTTCAACAGCGCGCAGGTTCAAAGCAAAGACCATTCTACACTGTGTATAAAAAGGACTTTGATCACCGCAACACTTTAGATTAGGCCCAACAGAACTGGGAGTGGGTATACGTGTGCTGGCTTCAGCTGCATCAATTTAACACCCCCTGCTTTGGGAGTCAACACACCGGTCCCCCAAGGTCCAAATGAAACAGCTGAATGTGTGCCTGGTTGTTCCTGACAAATCAAATCACCTGGGGTTCCTGAAAAGTATCTTAATTTAGAAACATTTTCCTGGCTTTAAAAAAATATATCTGAATAACCCAAACTCTAATCTCTCACTATGCACTACTCCACATACACACACACTAATCATTGACCCTGTCTAATATCTTGACAAGACAATCCATTTAAAAGATGTCATACAAGGTGAAGTTGCCCACTGATCGATCTCCTCCATTGATTTATGGCTAATGACATTGAGAGATGACGGCAAAAAGCTCCTACATTTAGCTTATTGACAGAATGTATCGAGTGACAGACAGCTGACTGAGAATCATTTTTGGGATCGTAAAGCTACCCGCCCGCTAATTGACAGTATAAAGGGCTTAATATAGAATGTAGCTTTAATCTATGAGGACATTTATTGGATTGCTTCTGGATGTCTCTTTACAATGTATCAGTGACTGAGTGATTTGGAAGATTGGGGGTATCAAACCTCAGCATGTCCACACTGCTTTAGTGCATCGGAATAAGAAAATGTATTAACTAGAAAGGGCTGCAAAAATACTACTTTTTGCAATACATAAAAAAAAGTTCTCAAATAAGGAAATAATATAAGAAATTACCAAGAAATGTTTTCTAATCCACATGCATACATTTTACCCATTGGGTTCAGGCATGGCTATGTTTCCCACCATTTTTATGCAGTCAGATGAAGCGTAAGCTAGTTATCAGCTACCCCTGGTTATATGGTGCAAATTTAGTGGACGTAAAAATGCTTATTGGCTTTTTCTGGATTTAGGAAAAACATGTTGTAAACAGAAATTGTGATAAACCTAAAGTACACAGGTATTGCTCTTATATAGTGTACATACATTACAGTAGTATTGATTTTGTTCTTATGACTGAGCAAGAAAGTGTCCACAAATGTGTTGACCTACCACCTAAATATTACCATTCTCTACTCTGCTGCAGGTCAAGTTGTCTGGTCCATTTTGTTGGTGTCTTATTCAAACAACAAATCCTACATTGTGCCTAAAAGACAAGGCAGAGAAGCCTCTACGGCCATTGTTTCCACCAGGCAATTAATTTGTCTGATGAACCCAGTGTCAGTTAAACAAGGGGGGAAAACAACCAGTTGTCTGTAACCAAAGACATTCACTCTAAATCTTCCTATACTCAAGTTATAATGATGTAATTAAATGCAATTAATTAGAGCTGCCGGCATCTGATGGTGTGACGCCATTGGTGCACCTCAAAGGGCCTCCCTGTAACAGGAGCCTGTGCTTCAGCCAAAGCTTATCGAGGGCAAAGGAAACTATAGAAGCGTCCAATAAATTTAGACAATGACTTCTATGGCGCCAGTGGGTTTCAGTTTCTCTTATAGGGCACCTCCAAGAGCAGCTGGCCTCATTAGAAGTTACAAAGTTATATTGCGGTAAGGAGGGATGTCACTTGGAAAAAATCCAGGATCATTTTACACACCTGTGGTTTTGATTTTTAAAACGCCATGAGCTTCAAGCACATGAGTCTTTAAAGAAGTCTCCAGGTAGTTATAAAGATGACCAACTGTATGGTTTTATCCTCACCTTAAATATTTTATGAAGTGGTTGCCAGTGTGTGTGTGTGTGTGTGTGTGTGTGTGTGTGTGTGTGTGTGTGTGTGTGTGTGTGTGTGTGTGTGTGTGTATATATATATATATATATATATATGAAGCACGAGGTGTCTGGTTGTGAAACCTAAGGCTTTGTTGGGAGAAACAATCTAGCTGGAAATGGAAGCACTGCAATAGTTACAGGTGACATGGTATGAATTTAACAGCTTTATTCAGCGTAGAAAGAGAAATGTGCTGTATGACATATCATCTAATAGAAAAACAATAAGTATATATCGCCCTCTGTTGGTTATATTTTGAAACACACCTATCATACTGTGTTTCTCATATTATATCAATAATATCTGTTTCCAACTATCAGAACTGAGAAATAAATATCTTCTGTGCATCCGGGGAGCACAAAGAAAAATAGAGTGGCCCTTATTAGTCTTTTATTATTATAATTTCATGCAACTTTGTTATAAAAGGTGCAGCTAGCTGAGGCAGGGCCTATTGTAACATCAAGTTCCATATGCAACATGTTAAAGCTATAAAATACATAAATAGCACGTAGAACAGCCTGGTTGTTAAAAAAAATCTAGTAGGCTGGAGCAACTACCTGATTAGCTTAGCACTGCATAAAGAAAGGAAGCAGTGATCAAAACATGGGAAATCTGTGTAGGTTCTCAGTCATCTAGGTCTAACAGCCATGATGCTCGCTGTTCCCCAAAATGTCAAGCTTTATGCTAAGCTAAGTTTACTTTCTGCAGGCTGAAGCTGAATATTTAGTTTTACTGCCTTAAAAACGGTGTCATTCTTCTTACAACTCTTGGGAAAAAATAAACTAAGTATAGGTACTTAAAAGGTCCAGCAACTAGTCAAACATATCTTACATCCACAACTGCATTCAACAAGACACCTAACAGCACACTGAAAAAGGTTCTGAAAGCAGTCAGACACATCTGACCCGGATCTCTGCTGCCTTAATTTGATTAAATGCGATCATTTACAAGCCTTGTTCTCAAGGTGGAACACAATAAGCCGTCATACGACCCGTCTGAAAGAGGAGCCACGACTTTCACGTCGTCTGATAGGGCAGGCAGCGCGGATACACAATCACAGGTGTCCGCTGACCTCGGTTGTAAGGACACAACTCAGGGCAAGCTTGATTTCAAGATATGACTTGTGTCTCAATCAAACATTTAGCGCACCTTGTCAAAGTACACCTGGTGTCGTCCCGGGCCCACTGCCAATGTGGCTGAGTGTCACTTGATGCCATTAACTATAAACAACTAAGGGCCAAGGAGCAGGGGAGGAATGAAACTAGAGGAGTAAACTTAGAGGAATACACCTGCCAGATTGATACTGGCTTGCTCACTCTGTCTGCTTCCGTTTCTCCATTACTCGGCCTGAATCACTTGTGTGTCTGAGTGTGTGTGTCTGCATCGTAGACCCCGACCAGGACCCGGTTGGGATGAGAGGCCTTGTCATGTCTGCAGAGATCTAAACCACTTAGAGGATGAGCAC
Source organism: Labrus bergylta (assembly GCF_963930695.1). NCBI lineage: Eukaryota > Metazoa > Chordata > Actinopteri > Labriformes > Labridae > Labrus > Labrus bergylta. The sequence goes on along the minus strand of NC_089218.1, from coordinate 11,663,913 downwards.
TGGTCTGAGCTCTCGTCAAGACATCCTAGCGCAGCATTCTGCCGAGAATAAGAGCCTGTGGTAGCCCTGTTTAGCCACAGATAGCGCCTAAGTGCCCTGTTAGTTCACTCTATCTCCCACCCTTCAAGCTCGATTCCCAAGAGCCTCTTAAGAGAAGCTGTGCAGCTTCTTTTTTTTCCTCCTCTCAAAAGTAGCTGAGCTGAGAAAAACACATTTGTCACACTTGGGAGCTTTACAGGTATCAGTGCCTGTTACAGCCCATCAAACTGCTCTTAAAGTGAAGGTTTAAAGACACAGAGGGCATTTTTTAAGCTATTAGAGTCAAGTGTTCTGTTTTAGTTTCCCTGTGTCACTCAGTAGAGTCTTTATAAGCATGATGTAGTCCTGTTTGAAAGATAAAGACAAAGGCATACTAAATATTAAGGTTACTTTTAAAAACCTATTTGTGGGTCTGTGACTGTGTCCCAACAGCGTGGTGGTGCACAGCATCTCTATCAAACAAATTTTGTAATCGCATTTATCGCGTTTATGTTAGAAGTTATACAGTAACACAGGGCAGCTGTGGCTCAGTTGGTAGAGTCATTGCCTCTCATCCAAAAGGTTGAGGGTTCAATCCCCAACTGAGCAACATGCCTGATGTGTCCTTGGGCAAGACACTTATCCCCGCATTGCTCCTGCTGCTCTATGATGTAAGTCACTTTGGATAAAAGAACCTTTTAAGTGAATTGTAACAATGTAACACTTTCTGATGTTGGTTAAACGGATAGGTTTAGGTTTAAAGTAATAGGAGGGTGATGAGTGTTTGAATATTTTTTTGCCTAATACATTTTTTTTTAATTAAGGTTTTTTATGTAAAATAACCTGATGTAATGTAGCTTTTTAAAGGAAAAGGAAAGTCTCTTTTGAGGCAGTTAGAAACACAAGGCAGACTAAAGCGGCCTGCTCTAATGTTACATTTCGTCATTTTAAAAGTGAACAAACTCTACCTCCTTCCTGCTACACTGCCTGCTCCTTTGACTCCCCCTCACATGCACACTAACAGTATATGGGCTATAAGTTTACTGACACTAATCATCCTGGGTTACGTCTAAGTGACCAGGGGTTAAAGATGCTTACCGTACCTCACTTTGTAACGGGTCTGTTTTCAGGCTGGAGCACACCTGTCAATCAAACTCTCGCATGTAAGATCTCTTTCCAACGATCTGAGGAGGCGGGAGTCACTTTCAGGCAAACGGAGAAGGGGCCCGAGAGGCAAAAGGGAACCTAATCCGGGCTGTGGCGGGTTATGTGATGTTGTTTGTGTTTGGATTAGACTCTGCAAAAAAAAAAAGAAGTGTGGAGTTCAGAGTTCAATATTTAAACTGTAGACAAAACAAGTTTAAACTGTGGAATATTTTTTAGATTATTTTTCTTCCAATTTTGCAGCTTTATGGAAAACGTGTGACTTTTTCAACCATCATGAAGGCGTTAAAGTGCAAAATAATAAACTTTTTCAAAAATTCATGCATCAGTACTCCTGAGTAATTGCCGCAGCAGCTCAGGGAACTGGGGGGGTCGCTGGTTCAAGTCCTGGTTCTGACCAAAGTATGTAAATTGGTTACTGGAGAGATGCCAGTTCGCTTCATGAACAAGGAACCAAACCTCGACTGCTGGTGGCGCCCTTTGTGTGCAGCCCTCTCTCTGACATCTCTCATTTCGTGCATGTCCATTGGTTATGTTTGTGCACATGAATATGTCAGACCTATGTGTGTGATATCTTTCAGTAACAGAGAGTAAACCAGACTTTCCCCTCATGGATTAATACAGTATACACAATACAGCACAATGCAGGATTTAACCCTAGACAGTTGCATTAAACCAGAGTCTGACTGTCACATCTTTCTAATACTCTGAATGTCATGTAAGAGAATCATTAAAGGCGTTCTCACAACTTTAGATTCAGCTGATTTGTCTTAAGTCGTAAAAAAGGATCAATTAGGATGATAAAAGCAGTACGAGAACAAAGCTCAAAGGGCTATTTTGTGCACGTACGATAAAATATGTCAAGGGTTCTTTAAAAGATGTCGAAGAAATGACAAAACAATGCATCTAATATTAGCATGATAAACCTCTTCACATTTGCCTCGTTCAGCGAAAAACATCCCGTCAATCACTCAGCGTTTGGACGGTCATAAGGCCGTTTAGAAATGAGTTCATTTTGTGACTACTGAAGACTGACGGGGTTAAAGAAAATGTCATGTGATAAAGGAAAGAATGAGGCTCAATTAAATAAAAGAAGAACAATTAGAGTGAAGTTTAAGATATGATTTGATTTGTTTTGCACTTGATTTAAACACAAGACTGTCCATTACACTGTGCACCAGCAGATGGCGCTCCTTTAGCATGAATGATAAAGAAAACAATCAATGCCATCTTGTAACAGAACACCTCAAATACCAACACTTCACTTTTTTATTTTCTTTCTTTCTGCCTAGGACGAACATTTTCACCAAATTCAGAAACTTCGATGCTATTTTCTTTTCTTTAAAATACAAATGAATGAGTGTTTTTGTGTCCCAACCCCCGGCTGCCTTCACATGTTTAAAGCTGTAAATGTTTTAAACCTTAATAAAAACATTTGAAATATGAAATACTGAACCCTCAAACAACTGACTTACACAAAGAAACACTCTAGAAGTGCCACAGCTTAAATAAAGATGTCTCAGGGTTTCTCATCATACGTGTGTGGAAACAAAGCAATCCAATGACGGGCTTGGTGTGGGTGCACTCTTTTAGGGAGATGGGAAACCTTAAAGAGTAAAAGTGACATTAATTAAGGGCTGAAGAAAATGATCATCATCAGAGGAAGAGAACACAAACATTGGTGACATCTTGAGAGAGGGCTGCACATTGTTCTGGGTATAAGACCTTTGATTTATCTTTTAAATATGAGGTGTATAAATATTCTTTTAGGAGTGTGAGAGTTAGTTATTAGAAATTGTATGTGTGTGTACCGATGTTTTTACACACTCATTTCTTCTTTATTCATATTCATGATTTACAGATTTTGGAGCCTGTGTTTAAGGTCGATTTGCTCCGTGCAACAATGTCCCCGTACAGTTGTAGTAATTATGATGCACAAGCAGAATAAAAAAAGATTCAATCCACCGAATGCATGGTGGTGTTATCAGAATGACACCATAGCTTGAAATCTTAATGCACATAATAAATTCAGACTTTTCTTTAAACTGAACTGAATATGAAAATGTTCTTCTTCTAATGTCCTCTAAAATCTGTGTTTTATATTCACAGCGGCATTTACATGAACCATGTATAAAAAGAAGATAATACGAATCGGATATTAAATTAAATTAAAGTAAATACAGAGAGAAGGATACCTGGTTTATGAACGGACCTTTTCAAGCTGTTTTGCAGATACGATTAGCTCCATAAGATTCTGTTCTTTATGCTGAATGTTTGAAATGATCAACTATATTAAATACCTTCTATAGGAGGATTTGATTTCAGTCATCTAACTGTTTTTTAAAATTTATTTCTATTCAGACATTAGCTCTATTCTTTTATATAAATACATATATTTAGTGTTTCCACGTAAGCCTCTCCAGTTAGGCAGCATGCAGAGTAACTAGCTCACCTGATTGGAAGGCAGCTGCTGTTCCTGTCTTGAATTACTCCTGCTACAAGAGATAACTGAAACAAAGATTTAATGGCTGCCATGAGCAAAATTTGCAACAATATTTTGAACAATTAAAAAGAAAATCCCTCCGTATCTCCTGAAATAAATCCTTTGACATTTATCATTGTAGAAACTCAATTTGCTTATAATATAAACATATATATACGTATATAAAGTCATAAACATGTTGAGCAGATAAAGCAGCATTCTGCAAAGAACCACAATGTGTCACGTGCTTTGTGTTACATTTTTAGAATATAGAGACATTTTTTTATTGTAAAAAACAAAAACAATAGCTTGGCATTCATTATTTTCTAATAAAACATTTCCATTGCAACTTTTATGTACAGTCTTTCATACATTTTTGAAGATAATATTGTTAATAAATAGAAAGTCTCCACAGTAACTAACACATCAACCTGCTTTTAGTAGACATGTTCTGCACGCTGCATGGTGAATAAAGAATCTATTCATATCTATCAAATATATCCATAAGCTCAGTATATTGGTGTTGCAAACTGAATTTTATTAGTAAGAATTTCTCCTTCTTATGTCCGCTAAATATGTCCTACACTCCCAGCTTTCAGGAATCGTGCTTCAAAGTCTTAAAAGGCGTTTTTCTGCTCAACATTGACATAATAGTCCTTTAACTCCCCGAGAAGAAGAGTGGTATATACACCTTATGACATGGAGAGCTCTGAAGCTGTACTAAACTCTCTATGCTGCTTTATTTAAAGATCACTAACAGCCAATAATATGCTGCAATTTCAACACATATAGAGGTATCTTTACTCGAGGTAGATGAGAGTTACTCTGTTAGAAACACTCCTCTGAAACGCTGCATTCATCTCCATCAAATGGTGTATTTAGTGTTCTAAAGGCCCTGCTACACTTGAAGCCTTAACCAGCATGCCCTGAAGGTGGCGATAAACATCAGGATACAAAGTGGCCAAATAGGACTGCTTCACTTGTGTTACATTGGAGAAGAAAGTGGATAAAAAACTCCTATGCCTGATCTCTTCCTGTGCGATTAAGGAGTGGATGGAATAAGGAGCTGCTGATACTTGAGTCAAATGATACCTTTTTTAAGTCCTCCTTAAACTCCGCTCTAATGTGCGAGCGAGATGCATTAATAAGGAGCTAAAGGCTAACTAATTCAACATTGAAGTTATGAGACGGGATGGAGAACACATGTTGACAGAGGAGATTTTATAGCTGAGATTTAAGACTGTTTCTGGTTTTCTTTCGCACTAAAACCAGTCGAAATGAACACATTTTAAATCCATACACACACATTTAAACTGAAATTACCTTAAGATATTTCTCTTTGTAATATTATTCACAGAGAGCAATCGCTACTCCACCTATAAGCAAACACTTTGCAACAGAAGAAAGGAAAACGTACCTTTAACAGGCAGAAACCTCCAGTACAAACAGACTTGTTGGTGTGCGGCCATCTGCCAAGAAAGAAGAATAGAGGGTGACAACAATAGACGAACTCCAATCTGTGACACCTTGAGACGTCATGACACCCATAATGTGACATGTTCAATGATTACTAGCACGGTATGCAGGATGCACAGATCAAGTTCAACCTGTACTGTAACCATTCAAATTTTACATAAATACTCAAATAACAAAAAACCAAAAACATCTCCAGGCTGTCACTTTTGTAATGTTGTTTACAAAGACCAAACATGAATCCAACTATTAGCAAACACTTTGCAAAAACAGCTGTGAAAACTGTTAACAGACAGATATCGTGAGCAGATTTGTTTACGGTCAGCCATCTGCCTTAAGAGTTCACTAGAAAGAGAAAAAGAAAGAAATAATATAGACAAGCAGACAGATTTGCATCTCTGACACCCTAAGATGCCATTAAAGCCATAATGTGACAGGTTAAGAATGATTACTGGCATGGTGCGTATTATTATCATCAAGCTAATGACACCGTTTTCACCACACAGTTGCAATTTAAAGAATCCTCCAGGTCATCAAGCTGATTGTCTTTGTCTTTGTTTTTTTTTTTGTTTTTTTGCATTAATGTGAGTCTTCCTGTAAAGGTTGGGGGGAAGTAGGAACCTACAGGTGGGCTCTCTCTCTCTCTCCCAGGGCGTGGGAGTGAGGCGGGAAGTAAGGTAGCAAAATCAATATCATGTGAATTATTAAAAGCTTCCTCCCTTCCTTTTGTTTTCTCTCTTTATCCTTCTTAGGAAGTTTGCAAGATTCTCATGCACGCACATATACTATAGGATATTTCTGCACAGGCCACACACACACACACACACACACACACACACACACTCTGGTCTTGGCGCTCACCCCTTGTTGGAGTGCTCATTAGTCAGTGCAGTGATGCAGAGTCGCCCTGTCATTAGCTGAGAGCTCTGTGTCCTCCACTCCCTTCCCTCTGTTTTTTTTTTTTATTCTTCCTGCTCTACTAAGGATTTCGTCTTCATTTTATCTCCGACGCCAGGGGCCGTTTCAGAGATCTACATGACAAAGATCTCCCTAATCCCACTGACGTCTAAATACCCTCGGCAGACCGTCTTTATTAGCAGAAGTGAGATCAGGTATCCTAATTGCCTTTGCCGTACGTGTCACTTGTTACAGCCGGAGCTGAAGCTGTTGAAGGAAGAGTCGGTTCAACTCTGGCTTTGTTTCGTCTCTTTTGATGGTCAGAAATTAAACCGTTATCTGATTTGGTCCAAATTGCTCTGCCTGTCTTGTGTCGATAACTCTATACAATACAGGTGTTGATAAAAGTAATAGCAGTAATACAATCATGTCAAAATACGCCATTAAAAGAAGTGATTCAAAATCCTACAAGTAGAAAAACACTGGAGAATTATCAGCTAAATGTAAGGTGGAGGAAAAAGTTAAGGACTCCCTGCTTATATGTTATAATTTTACCATTAATGAAGCACTTCATTGTGTTACAGCTTTTAAACCAGTTCATTCCAGTTGTTCCCAAGCAAGGCATCAGAAGGTCACAGGATAAATCTACGGGGTTGTGGTGTAAAGACGGGAGAAGGACGAAGAAGGAGAAAAGCTCTTCATCAAAAATGTATTCACGTTTATATTTCCAACAATGATCAAATTTGTGTTTCTTAATTTGTAGACATATTTGGTGGTTAAAAAAAAAAGTTAGAAAAAGTGAATACCTGTGTTAACTTCATACTGACATTGGTGACCTGATTACACTTTAAATCTTTAACAAAGCTGTGTGCTATATTTGTTTATAATGCAGTGAATCATGCAGTAATAAATACTTTAATACCAGCTCACAAAGAACAGCGTATTTCCTCCTTAAAAACATAGCCTCCCCCTCTGCCCCTTACTCCCCTTCTCTGTTGATGAAACACTAACATGTGCCTTTTTCACATCCAGACTAGAATTCTGTGATTCAATCCTTTACAGCACATCATCCAAAGTCTTCAATAAACTTCAATACAGTCAGAATTCCTGTGACCACATCACCCCTGTCTGTCAAAATCTCCACGGGTTCCCTGTCCCATCCCTTATTCAATTCTCCTCACTCACAGAGCCCTCAACAGACCAGCCCCCCCCCCCCCCCCCCCACACACACACACACACACACACACACACACACACACACACACCTCACTGACCTCCTACATCATCACACTTCTTCATTTAGCCTCCGTTCTTCTGATGGCTCCAAACCTGGGGGGGGACAGAAATATTAAATCTCCAAGTAAATCTTTACCCCAGATTTACCCCAATTTCTCATTACGTCCTCCATTGCTGCCCGATGTGGATGCTCTATTGCCTATTTACTTATTCTTGCAGACCTCTCACCATTGTTAGACTGTTAGATGTTTTAAGTACAGCTTTTTTATTTATTTTTTTATTTTGCATTCGTCCTAACATCAGCTGTAAATGTCAGCTTTTGGTGTCAGTCCTCCAGAATCAAAGACTAATGGCCTCTTTCATCACTTTTTTTTTGCACCAACATTCAACAATTACACACACACACACACACAGACAGATCAGAGAGGAGGCAGAGATACAAATGTATCCACAGAGAGCAGCCTTTATGATGCAGCATGCAGCACAGACATGTTCTGAGTCACAGGTTTCACTTCCACTGGACTGGAGGAGCTCTCACTCTGCTGCTGCCATCATTAGAACCAGCACTGCTGCTCACTGCCCTGTGTCAAACTCACAGATTCAAGCAGCAGGTTCCGTCAGCTTTTTAAAAAAAGGCATCCTGGGAAATGTAGGACATCCAAAACTTAAGTAAAAAAAAAAAACATGCTTGCAACATAAATTCAGCTCATAATGCGTACTCACAGTCATCATCATCATCCTTCTCCTCCTCCATGTGTGGTACCATGAAGTCTGCACAGCGTTAGCACACTTGTTGCTGGTGTTAGCAGTGCGTGGTCGTCAACCCCTCACCGACATCATCCTCTTTCTCTCATAATAACAGGAAAAAGGAAAAGTGTGTTTATAATCGATCAGCTACTACAGACAAACATTTTGGATGTTCAATGTCACATTTGTGGTAACCTTTATCCCACACATGTAAGCCTCTGACTGAACATGACAGAAAACAAAAAGCAAAAAGACAGCGTAAAAAAATGATGCTATAGGTGAGCCTGGGTCGTTTTTTTGAAGCATAAGGCCCATAATCAAGCTGCCATATTTGTCTCAAGGGTGAGAACAGGATGCGTAAAACAAAACACTGTAATTGACTTTGACTCAGTCTTAAATAAACCATCCTGCTGCCCCAAATACTAACTAGTGCACCAAAAATTGATTAATCGTCACAGAAAGTAGTCCCACGGTAATTCCCTTTTTTACCCTGCTTTAGCAAATGAAATCAATGAATGAGACTCAAGATGGAACATAAGTGACCACCATCCACTGAAACCCCCTCCAACCTGGAATCTTTTTTTTTTTACCTCCATGACACATCAAGATTCCACACCAATGCACACACACACAACTGCAGCTGAACACCGCCCTCCATCCATCCTTATCTTCCTTTACATCCCCCCCTTCAGCTCTCATGACACTAATGCTTGTTCCTCAAGTGTACACCCATGGGTGAAGAATCCATTATAAAGAGAAGATGTATTTATTCTGTCTCAGGACGCCAAATCCTAATTTGTCTGAGCTTGGACGGGGTCCGACACGCAGACTGATGGGATATGTTGTTGTTTGCGTGTCGTCCTATCAGTCTTCCTCTTATCTCTGAGTTGAACCCTTGTTTACTGACACCATCAGTTAAACCCAACGTCCTCTAATAACTGTTCAACTAATGACTGCGCTGTAAAATCTATCAATCTGCAGACACCTAGGGAGATCTTGAGAAATAAAACTGCAAAAAGAAATCAAGAGTTGTCTGAAAACACGCCAGGTAAATTCCCCCGCAGACATTCTCATATACATTACCTGGAATGTGAGCTATTCCTGTCACATAAACACTCATCACATCTGACCTGCTGTGTTTCCAACCACCATCAACAAAGCAATTAATGAACACAATGATGATGGCGCTGTGAGGACATTCCTCTTTGCTCATCATGCATTCCACACTGCATGCTATTACAAATGACCAAACACTCCATATAATAGCACATCATTTAGCCGATGTCCTTCGCTGGCTTGGCTCCCCGCATACTCGCACGCCGGCCATCAAAATCTCTCTGATAGAGCACATTAATTACACCCATCCACAGACAGCTATGATTACAATTTCACACGTTTGAATGGACTACAGCCATTCACCACAAAACTGCAGAGGCAGAGCAATGACTTTGGCGAACATGGGGGAGGATTGGTGGGGTGGGGGGGGGTTGTCCGTAATTCCATGGAGAGCCGCAGATGCAGGATATCTGGACGCATGGATGCTGACAGCTCATGGCGTTTAAGCAATGTGCTGTAATTGCATGCAAATGGACCTGAATCTGTATCTTAACACGTCTTCATTAGCCGGTTCACGAGTGTCTGCGGCTCGGGATGGGGGGACAATGGAGAGTTGAAGTTAATTCTTAGTAGGCTGGTCCCGTTTTCACATTGGACAACTTTAATTAAGCGATAGATTAAGTTTTGAAGGGATGGTTTAATGCATTGAATCCCATGAGTGCTCTCATAAACAGCAGAATGTAATCAGTCAGTGATATCTAATGGGGTTGAAAATGGACACAGACATATTTCCAGCAGCAGTCGTTTTTTTTTTATTTAAATCAATCTTGAGCATTACTCTTAATGTCTTGCTGTACATTTAATAACTTGTATTATTGTTGAGCCACTATGCAAGAAATCTCATTTAACCTTAACTGTACGAACACTCTCGCGACAGATGGCTGTTAAATATGAGTCTGGTTCTGCTCAAGGTTTCTGCCTTTGCTAAATGTTGCCAACTGGATCAATGTCTTTGTAAATAATATAACAAAGAGTAACATCTGGACCTTTTAGTAAAGTGTCTTTAGATTGCATTTGTTTTGAATTGCCGCTATACAAGTTAAGATTGATTGATTGAATTTCTGCTCTTTCAGGAAGTATTTTCAGTATAAGCTAATGTGCTTTTCTGCAGAGAGTACTATTAGTCTTATGTCCATGCATCAAATTAAGCAGAATGTGGTTAGCTTAGCTTAGCTCAGTTAAGTATAATGTGAACCTATTATTGTCTATTTTCAGCTCTGACTTGATCATCTATAACTACAGATAAGAGTGAAGTATGTGGCATCAGACATTTTATTCATTCTCTGCAGCAAAGGGTGTCTCAAATCTGTTTTTTTCCCCCGTGTGTCTGGAATCGTTTTGACCTGTAATCCCCAAGATTATAGTGGCTAAACTGCCCACTGTGTGTTTTCATGCTCTTTATCAACTCCTGGTATGCCGCGCTGAGAGGACCGCTGGCCTCTGGATGCCCTTAGCCTGACATTCAGGGATCACAGGGGTAGCTCGCTGTGCGCGTGTATGTGTGTGTGAGTGTTCCTGAGTGTGTCCTCTTGAGCGTGTGCTTCTCTGATGCCCTTGGGGCGGAGTCCAGTTCCTAGGAGGTAACAGTGGGGTCAGGGGGCACGGCAATTAGGGAGCGGTTGGAACCATTAATTAGCCGATATATCACTTACACTATTGTTGGTATAGAATGTGTACTATAAGGTGGAAATAACCTCTGGACAACTTTCTTTCCTCATCATTTTCCAATAAAGCTTAAGACGAGTTATAATTGCCACCTTCTGCTTCAGTCCTCCACCTTAAAGAACCCAAGCGTTATTGGAAAATGACATAACACTCTTGCAAATGATAATGGCAGACAATAAGAAATAAGTAATCGAACCTTTGAGACGTTGCCTGGAATTGAGAAATACTCTTTCAACTCTGTGCCCCATCTTCAGGCAATGTGTCTCCTGAATTTACATCAGATTTTTCTCTCTTTTCTTTCTTTTTTTTCAGAGGGTTTCACCTGTGATCCGAGCCCGCCTTGAGCAGTTTGATTTTCCTCTCTTTGCCTCCAAGCCAGGCTGTGAACTTTCAAAGGCTGCAAGTAAAGCCGCAGAAAAAAAAAAAAAAAAAGGAGAAAAACTCGGAGAGGGGGGGATCTAAGCCTAGTGAGCTGCGGAGCTCTGCTGCTGAAAGGGATGGCAAATGGGGAGGAGGCTATGATTGTTTAGAAACTATAGAAATTGCGGCTCGTAATGGGGACTGACAAGGCCACCCACGTGCGAGAAGGGGTCCGCAGTTGCATGGGAAGGACATGATGCGCACAAATATGATTGTGCATGCTGCCCTCCACGTAGAAACGTCATCATGACCCCCTGTGTGTGGTAAGAGGGGTGATATCCTGGCGAGAGACACTCCGCCAGCCCTTCAGTCCAACGATAAGGCTCTACCTGCTGTTCTTGTACCTCTCTCTAACCCACAACCAAAGGATAAGAGAGGAACACAGTAGCAGCTCCTAAGAAGCAGCAGAGGCCATTTTGCCAAGCCACCGTGTGATTGACAGGAGCTGACGATAAAGGGAGAGAGGAGCGGCGTTGAAGGATAGCCGCCTCGGTGATGGAGTGCTCATGGGGAAGAGTAGCTATTGAATCCTCTTTTTAATCTGTCCGTCAAGGTTATTGAAAGTGCTGTCTTCGTTATTGCACGCCAGCCTTGGACTTGGAGGGGCCATAAGTATGAGAACACTCCCCGTTCAAGCGGTCAGATAAACAAGCTGTAAGCAAACACACATGCAAACTCAGAGTGCTACACAAACAGGACCACATGTCCTTAAAAGAAATGCAATGATTTTGAAACAGTATTTTTGCAAGAAAGTTGAATAAAGTCAAACAAAATATGAATTTTATTTTTCTAATCATTGATCTCATCCACCCTGACTTTTAAGCAGAGACTTTTTTTTCTGATGTAGGTGGTTCCCCCCCCCTTGCTGAAGTTCAAGCTCAGGTTAGACCAAGCGGGGCACCACTCCAAACCAGAGCCTTTTTTTTCAATCAATGTTCATCAGCGGGTCCAGCAATAACTTGTCAATGGGATTCTCATTAGGATTCAAGTATGCTTTTGAATGATATTGTATAGTACTGAATCACTGTGACAGATGACCGGGTGAGTGGCAGTTGAGAGCTTGTCATGGAGTGAATTTCAATCAAAAGGGGGGATAGTGTCAGGCAGAAATTGATGTGTCTGCGTGGCAAACCACTGGTACTGCATGTTCCTGTTTTGTCTAATAATACTTAGTTCAGCCCATCATAAAGACGTTAACACTGCCTAGTAACTTTAAGGTTGCCATTGTATCTCTTTTATGTCTTATAAAAACCCAAAATCCAGTTAGCAACCTTCCAGCACCGGAATCATCAACTATACAATGGTAATAGTGATTTCTTAGCTCATTAGCAGAGTAAGAAACGTACACTTTTTAATCAACAAACAAAATAAATTTCTAAAGATAAAATGTAAAATCAAGATAAATTGTAAAAGAAGGGTGAGTGACCAAATATGTCATGACACACCTTTAGCTCCTCTGGTGTTTGTTTACATCTGCAGATGCCATCAGCAAAGTTAGCTAGCCAGCAGCCACAATTAGGAGAGACTCTAATAGTGTTAGATGAGTTAACCTGCTAGTGAGTTAATCTGTCTGAGAACTAATCTGCTTATATGTTTACTGCTGCTTCTAGCTAGTGCTATGTTATAAATAAACCACCCTGACTGGTTTAGCAGTTATATCTTGATTGATTTTGAAAGCAGGAAAATTGTAAAATATATTAAATTTAGTAGTAAGAATACAAATCAATGGTAGAATAGTATTAAATGAAATGCAGATAACATCAACACAATTAAGTTCAAGTTTGTATGAACTAAGCACGCATAGATAGATAGATACTTTATTGAGCCAGAGGGAAATTCAAAGCATCCAGTAGCAGGTTACCAAGATGTACATAACATGAAACATTTGTTACAAATTAAACCACAAAACCAACGCCCCCCCCCCCCCCCCCATACATATATATTAACCTGAAAAAAATGATTTAAAGAATACCCCTAGATGAATCAAACTTAAACTGTGAAATTAAAAATAGACTTATACAAGAAATGTACATAACCCGTGCAGGGATAAAAATATAGAAAGAACCTTTAAACAGTTGAGGAAAAAAATATTTTATTAGACCTGAATATAAAAAAATAAAAGTGTTGACCTTCTGAAGTTGTGTTGTTTATATATGTACAGCAATGTTTAAAAAGCAGATAGTGCAAAGTTATCAAAAAACAGACATTAAGTAACAGGCAGCGCAAACATTAAAGGTGCTATTTAAGTAATTGAGGTAAATTGAGGTCCAACTAGAGGATGACTCTTGGGACAGCTGTGCAGATGGGAAGTGGAAGATTTAGTCCAAGTGTGTGCTTTCCCCCTGCCATAACCGTGAGGGGTTGTACAAAATACAAAAATAACAAAAATAACAAAGGAATAGCTGAACTCAGAAAGAAGACATAAACAGACTTTCATATTGTTTTGTGTTGAATTATAATGACACAGCAACAAACAGCCGCTGCTAGCTAACAGCTAACGTTAGCTAGGGATACAGCACAGACAGAATATCTTGCTTTCAGCTCACAAAGTATCTGCCTCATAGTCCTCCTCATCTTTCTTTTTATCCTCATGTGAAGCATCACTATGTCTTCCACCATGTTAGCATCATTGAATTAGCATCATGTGTTGTGCTGCTTCATGCATCTCGCTTGTTTACTAAAAACAACAAGGTCCTTAACGGACGGGTTAGCACGAAAGTTTTGTATTTTGCGAACGATTCGACACTTCTGGACTAAAAACTTATAGTGAAGTGTAACCATATGTTGTTGTCCCACAGACACCATCGACCGGCAGGATACAAACCAAACAAGGAACACCGGAAGCCGGAGAGGTCAACGTCATCATCACGTACGTCACTTGAAAATCATTACATACAAAAACATTCAGGTTTTTAAAAGTTTTTTTTGTTTGTATAAAATAAGCCAGATAGTTGTCTACATTATCATAAATTACTGTTCTTGGTCTAAATATATTTTACAAGAAAAATGACTGGAGATTGATTTTAGGGGCGGGGCTTAGAATTATCACAGGGGTTAAAAAAGACTTAAAAGCTTTAAGCTCCTCTTCTTGCAAAGGATGAATCTACTGTATTCAAATGGTTTTGTTTACCACGGCTACATAATCAAAAGTTTATATATCTCATGTATTTACGTATAAACCTATACACAATGAATTATAAATATTTTTACCAAAAAAATGGGAGTTTAGGAGCTGGACTTATCAGAGGGGAACGTAAAAGTACATTTTGGGGTCCAAATGATTGTTGCATCAAACAAAAAAAAAGCTTTGATTTGAAAGTGGATGTTGCAAATTTATTATAGATATCTTAGATGCTTTTCACTGAAGTCTCACCAATTTAAGTTACCTGACCATACAGGCCTGCAGGTGGCAAAGTGACACAACAGTGACACCTAGAGTCTGAATTTGGAAATTTAGAACCCCTTAACTGAGCTGCTGTATTTGACGAGTTGGGGGGGGGGGGTTTGTTGGTTTTTCATCATTATGGACAACAATTGAACTCTATGACAGAGAGAAAGAAGGTGTTTAAGGTCTTGATACCAACACAGCTCCATTTATTTGTACATTTTAAAGTTTAGGGTCTGCATATAACTTGCTGACAACAATTAAAATATTGACCAGACTTATCCTTTTATTACTCATAACTTGTATAATGAGTGCAAAGCAAACTTTATGGAAAACAGGAATCATCCCCCTGTCCATCTGAAATATCCCGAGCTGTGTGAATTGCATGACCAACCAAATGGAACTAAATGTAATTAAGATCTACTCAGGGTTAATTTGGTCAGTAATAGCATTAAGTATGTATGGAGTAGCCTTTTTCTAAATACCAGTCCATTAAATCTGTGTTATTAAAGGATGATACTGAAATGAGACCAAGCATATACACATTAAAAATAATTAGTTTGTTACGTGTGTTTTTCTTTAGAGAAGACGAGAGGAGAATTAAGGTTAGATTTGAATCTTTATAATAGCTAATTGTCTCTATTTAAACTTTTTTTTCACATTTTCTCTTCCCAGTATGGAACAAGTAATTCATGTCCTTTGGTTGAAATCAATTGGTCAACATCAACTCAATTGAGCTCCATTCAAATCACAAATAAAAGACAGAAATTTCCTTTGGAAATGGAGCTTTGGTTAGCAAGGAGTGATTCTTTAAAACTGGCATCTCTCTTAGAGAAACAACCTTCCTTTCTCTTATTCATTTCATTTGAAAACTTGGTCCCAGATTGCCCTTAAACAGAATAATTTTCATATGCCGAGAGCGTTGCTTTGTTATCCCTTGCAAGGCTAGCTTCTATGAACAGCGGTCTGAAATTACCCAATAATCCATCAAGAGCCAGTGCTTTTCAAAGAGCTCCACCTTGTATCAAAGGCTTACCTTGCCTTGTATTCAAATATACCCACATTATTTGACCATTCATTTCTGTAGAATAAAAAAAACCTCTGGAAGTTATAAAATCTCTGAAAGATGTATTCTAGTGGAGAAAAATCACTTGTTTACTCATGAGAAGCCTTTAATTTATGCTGTCCCTGAACCATCGGTGGCTACTCAATACACTCTTATCTATTCAACTCGTTTTATTTGTCCTTTATTAATATATTAATCTGCTGATGGCTACTTAGCAATTGAAAGAAAAACTCCTTCTACATCATAAAAGTAGACTTTTAGTCGCTTGGTTTACAAGCATGCATATGTGTGCAAACGCATTGGACTATTTGTTTAAGAGAGAGATGTTATGCCCATAGCATTATCAGCTGCAGTTTACACTCCAATGCCAATTTAAAGCCTGCTTGTGTGTGCATACTGTGCACATGTGTATGTGTGCAATCACAACATATGCTGGAGTCAGTGGGGAATAGTTTTCCCCAGAGGGTATTCCACACAGCCCTCCAGTCAGTGTCTCAAATTAGAGAGAGCAGCAGCATAACCGTGCCTCATCCTCTTTAATAGCATTTTAACTGTTATTGGAGCTCTTATATATGAGCATTCAGTGATGCTGGTCATGCCGGCACGCCTATGAAAAGGACAGTGCCACAATAGCCTCCAACTGAACTGTGACAGGCCAATTAATGAGCCTTCATTGGGAAACAGTCGTTACATAGGTCACCTAAGAAGTGTAATTAGAATGCATTGTGGATTCTTATTTTTATTGGGAGCGTTAAATTGAAAGAGGGAGCGCGTGCAATCAATGGCGAGTTGTTATAACGATGCAGAGTGATGGATTTGGGTGAAAAAATAAAAAAAAGATGACTGTTTATGGAAGGGGAGCAAAGAGGAAAGAGTTAGCGCTTGTTTTTTTCCACTGCACACACACACATTCACACACACATAAATGTCGCCCATGAGGCTTGATAGATGTGTCACAGTGGGGATGTGAATGGGAGCCAATTACATTTATAATGTCAGACGTGGTGCAGAAATTAGCTTCAGTATTATTATGTGGAAGCTAATTGCAAGGAAATGCTAAAATGATTTAAATCACCAGGGCTATTTGAAGACATTAAGACATTTTGAAGATAGCTACAGCGCTAACAATTTGTACCACCCGCTTTATAATTACATTTAATAGGTTGTCTTATCAGTGCTCGAAAAGTGGATTCGGATTATCGCCAGGCTGGACAGAACAAAATTGTATTTTTCCTTTTTTTTTTTTTTTTTTTTTTAAGTGATGAGTGCTGGCCATTCTGCTCATAGGAGAAGGGAGAGAGATAATATTCCGGGGGTTAAACTCTTGGATTGCCTCTTCAAAAGGTAAAATGAAGCAGAACACCATTGGCGGAGTCCATGCTTTGTGTTTTCAAGAAGCCAGTCTGGAAGGTCTACTATTGGCATTCAACGCCACTTAACTTTCCACCGCAATAGATTTCCTACAGTATGCAAAGACACATACAGAGCGTGTTGCCAAGCCATCCTCAGAGTTGACCCCATCCAGCGGCACTGACCTCACCATTGTCGGCGCTCTCAGCATTCAGATTGTATGCTAATAAGGGCAGCGATGGAGGGAAGGGGGAGCTGGAGACATGCTTTGTTATTAAGTGTACGCAACACTTGAGTTGCTGCTGCTTATTAATGTTCAGGGTCTAACACTCGAATGGTTTTGAAATTTGTTGGTTTTTCAGAACGAGGTGGTATGTAAGTATTGTCCAGTGACTACGACTTTGAAAAAGGTTTGAATTTAAATGCAATCTTTAGAAAAAACTTGACATTATTTGCACTATGATGAGATGTTTTGTCTCCAAATTGCATTTCTTTTCGAAGGTAAGGCATGACGTATCGAGAGATTTATTGTTGAGCCCTTTCTTCAGGTGAGCTCTGCTTTGAGTACTGTATGAACAAGAAAAAGAGCTACAGAAGACATGATGTGGAAGAAGAATCGCAGCCAAAGAGAGGTTTCAAATGATGCAGAAAGGATCAGGATATTGTGCAATTCACCGTATTCACTCGCTGGACATTTCCTCTGAACCTCACCCTCACGGTAGGAAGTTCTCTTATGTCGTACTGCTGTAGTCCAGGTTGTATGTGGCTATAAATAAAGTTACATGATAAAAGTTGTCACCACCATAATAATTATAATAATAATAATAATAGCTTGGATTTATATACTGTAGCACCCTTGAAGAAACCCAAGGATGCTTTACAGTAGTAAACAGGGAGCGATAAAGCAAATATTCAAGTAAGCCCTTTATAACAGTGTTAGCTATAATTACATTAACCAGAATGTTCATTTACTTGTGATTTGTTCTCAGGTCAAATTCATGTTTGCTGGGAGTTAAGCCTCTCCTATACCAAACAGTGATAGACAGTAGGCTTTAAGCTAACTCCTAGCTAACTGTAACGACCTGGGATAAAGCAGTACTGTTCTAAATATCATGAGCATATGGTCAATTGAAATAAGCTGTAAGGAGGAAGCTCTATATTCTGTGATCGATGGCTTCCAGGGGCTTAGGGCTCTCTGTATGCAGCACCTGAAAGCCTTATTCACAGGTGTACAATCAGCAACATAAGCAACAGGCCCTCTAACGTAAGACCACATCATCCGCGGGGTCTGTCGTGCAGACCTGGAGTGCCACTCCGAGCTTAGATGGAGATTAAGGCCCGGATCTTGTGTAGGAGGAAATGTATCATTCATAAAGCATCATTTCCTAATGTGATGTCTGCAGCAACGTCTTAACCATTTAACCCCTGGCTCGAATTCATTTGACTTCTAGTCTGGCTGTTAAAATTTCACAGTGTGTGTAGGATTTTTTACAAGTTTCAAAAAAATCTGAAAGTTCAATCCAACCTTTTGTATTTTTTATATCTTTTCCACACATGTCCACTGCTGTCCACAATTCATCAAAACGCAAAGATTACCACACATTTCAGCTAGCCGGCTTGTTCCTTGATTTCATTTTAAACAGATAGCAGTTTATTTGGACTCAGTCTTAAATACATCGTCCAGATACCACAGATACTCACCAGAGCACCAAATGTAGATTCATCCACAGCTGAAAGTAGTCCACCTCAAATGTACAACTTCCTCCTTTTACAAGAAAACAACTTCAAGCTGTTTAAGAACATTTCTGAGCCTTCTTATTGAAATGACACGACAGGTAAATGTTAAATAGTTGTTTTATAGTTTGTTTTGCCCTGAATAGGAAACAATGACCTTAAAGTTGTTTCATTTAATCATCTTGCGACCCCTTGGATTCAACTTGTGACCTTTTTGGGGGTCTTGAACCCCAGGTTGGTAACCACAGATCTACAGTTATATTATAGCTAATGTTGATCTGGAGGTCTTCCCTGAATGAAAACATGTAAGAAATGTAATTATTTAACAGCTAACACCTTCAACAGCTAATTCATCAAACATGTCTAATGTTTATGTTGGGATTTACATTCTTTTCTCTTTTCTTTGTTGACTTAATTAAATCATGTAATCCTCAATAAGTGCAATTAACATTTTTATTTATATTCCATGGGAATGCCTTGTCTCAGCATGTTTGACAAAAGAGTGAAAATACATTTCTTTTTCTGTATGTGAAGTACATGTCATAAGTTAACCCACCTGAAGTGTCATCCGAGTCAGCATGTCAGTGTCAGTCTGCAGCAGGAGGGAGCGTTGTCGTCAAATCCAGGGCTGCTGCTGCTGCTGCTGCTGCTGCTGTGTCGGCCTTGATTTGAGAGTGGCGGTAATCAAGCCCTGTGAGCAGTTAATTCTTTGTTCCATTATGTGCTTACATGCATAGGCACATGGTGAATGATTTCCCTCACACACACACACACACACACACACACACACACACACACTAAACAGATAGAGCTCTATATGTCTCTCTACCTCGCTGCTGTGAGTCATTAGCCATTCCAGACGCAGGGTGATCAGCAGAGCCAGCCTGGCCTGAGACAATTAGAGACCCCAGAGGTGGCTGCACATCACAATGAGCCCCGCGGCCATGATTAAAACATCAGCCGCTCTCTATGCAACGCTGACGGAAAAGAGAGAAAAAGAAGGGAGGGAGGCGAGATCACAAAAAAAAGATGAAGGGATTGAGAGTTTAGTTCTATCAGCTGCCTATGTTCTTGATTAAAAGAGAGGTTTGTACATCATTTTATGAGCTGGAATAAGGCGTCAGAAGAGGGGCTCATTTATCTTTCATTGTACATAATATCCCCAACACACTAACTGTATACACACAAGGGAATAGGATCATTTTCAATAGTCACATACGAATATTCACAAAGCTCGAACCGTCTTGCGTAAGTCTACAACAGCCAGTGGATTACCAGCGCTGCAATGTTGCTATCTCCTTTGACATTTGTGGCTTTGATATGTATCTCAGTGAAGGGAGATTTAGATAGCAAATCCCTCAAGTGCTTCAATGAGCCCAGGTGCATACTGTTCAAGAAGCTGAAAGACACAGGTAACATAGCTGAACCAGTTGAAATGGGAACTGAGCTTTGAAGCAACTCAAATCATAATTACAAAGGGAAGTCAAACTATGATTAACATAAAGAAATAAAGTTCTCTTTATGTTAAAGGGTACATATAGGTGTGACAATTTACATTTAATGTGTATTCACTGACTGAAACACTGAGGGATACTGCATCTAAAGAAATGTCCTTCACAAAGCTAAGTGGGCAATCATGTAATACACTTTCCACTAGTAGTCTAGTTTACAAATCTTGGGGTTACATTTTATACAGAAAATACAGGAAGTAACTTGAGGAATAAGATTTTTTTCTGTAGTCATTTTTTAGTTGAGCAGTATAATGTGGAGTCAGCCCATCATGCCTATTTCCCGTCATGCATATTTGTGTAGGACTGAATGCCTGCTTATTAAGCTACATGCTCCTTTTAGAAAATACAGTCAGCTAGCCATACATTTGAAAGCACTCCAGCACCCTCAACGCTGTACTCTTATTAAATCCAAGGATCTATTAAGTGGACTGCTTTTTAGTATAGTCAGAATTGGAGCCGCAGAGGCCAAAATCACTCCACTTGTAGATCTTTGTATGGGTCAGGGTCTACAAAATACACTGGACTCACCTTGAGCGGTTAAATTACTACATTCTCCAATCTTTGAGTCACAACACAAAGTTTGTGTAACAAGTCTCTAAGTTTTAGTTTAAGCTACTATGGATATGACCCTGGTGTCATCAGTTGTAATGACTGCCATGTTCCCATTATCAACAGGCATTCCTCAATAACCACAGAGGATTTTAAGCAAAAAAATGAATCTTTCTAAAAGGTTACGTTTCATCGCAAGGTGTTCCCATTATTTTGTCCATTCCTTGTAAACTTTATAAATCTTTGTGTTGTAGCAACAAAAGGAAATGTTTGGTGTGACATTTGAAAAGTGAATCCAACTTCACAGGCTGAATAAGTCATTTATTATTGTGCCGCTTGAACGTTCATGATACTTTTCTCATAAAAAAATCCTGCATATCAATTTCTGCTCTATTATCAGCCACAGATACAAGACCAGCTCCAGTCAGAGAAAAACCAACCTATTCACTGCTATTCCCTATGTGGTTTACCCTCCTATCCCCAGTCCTCACTGCTGGGGCCAACCCTCATCTCCCCCCCTGCCCCACGGCTCCACCCCCCCTTGGAGCCTCGCTGTCCTCTGATCTGGAGCGACACCGACCACTTACCCACGGCAGCGGTCCTCCCAGAGAAGGTTGAGCTCTCCCTGAGTCCCTGCGGTGTGCAAGCCCTCTGTCCCTCTGTTCTTATGGTTCAGTCACCATTGAGCAAAGCCACATGGGAGCTCCACTCCGGCGTCCCCCTAACCCACAGAGGTTCCTGCTGAAACTCCCTGAACGCCAGCTGTGCGGTGTGTTGTTCTTTTGTGGAACTAGAGAAGAAGAAGTGTCAACTCAGAGATGGACAAGGGACTAAGTCAGACTGGACTAGGAGTGTTCAGCTGTAGCCTACCTATTGACTTTACTTTTCAAAATCTAGGTTTCTAATCATGAAAAAGCAACACATTCTGCATAATTAGGCAGAAGTTGCTGGTTAAACTCAAATGAAGGGTAAATAACGCCTGTCCGACGCAATCTAGTATCTAATCGGTCTAAGTTGTGGCTGCCGACGCTGTCTCGTTGCATTTGAGGCGTTGCTGCATCCCCTCCTGTTCTGACACATGCTATAACGGCTAATTAAATGTGATGGCTGGTATTATTCAATTCGGAAACAGTCGTACCTCAAAGAGCAAAGAAAATTACAAAATTGATTTGATGACAGCTAAATTGCAAGAGAAAGGCCTTGATTTAACCAGCCAATGTAAATGAGTCCAATTTAGAATCGTGTAATGCGGGCCGGCGGAACGCGGCGGAAAATGATCAGGCCCGGCCAGTCACAGATATTAAAATGAATTATATCTAATCGGAATTTTAGTCACGCTACATTAACTAATAGAAAGTTATTAACATTTCAAGAGCGCGGGGAGGAGAGGGAGAAAAAAAAAAAAGCTTTTGCCTGCAAAATTAACAGTGGCTGTGCTGACCCGTGGGCCTGCGGATGTGAACACTGTAATGACAGCATAATGGCATATTTACATTTTAAACCTCGCTGGCTGATATTCAGATTCAGAATTAGACGTTAAGTCAAGGAATATTTGGTTTGGCCTCCTGGCCCCTCTGCTGAGGGTTTCTCTGATTTCAATAGTACAGTCTAACTTTTAATTTCCTTCATATTTTCCAACTAATCCCCTTCTTTTTCATCCTCCCTCCAGTTGTCACTGCTTTCTTTTGTGCTCTTGTAGCATGTCTCGCATGTAGCATACTACAGTAAAGTGCCAGCTCTTTCCCTTGTTCCCTCTTTCTTTCATCTTTTCATTAGTATGTCTATAGAAATGTGTTGTCCCCACCTGTGTTTGTCTTTGTCTCTCTCTCATCATGAGCCCAGCCTGTCATTAAGGCTAGAAGGCCATCCCTGACAGCTATTTTACCTCTAGCAACAGAGTTTTGTATTTTAAGTGTTTCACTTTTATAATAATTTTCTTTGCTCACCAATATCACTTCAGTCTGTTATGAGTCTTCAATCCACTCCATTTTTTTTTTAAGTTCAAGGGCTGCGAAGAACACAGAGGAGCGCTTAAAGACACAGCTTTTGAGGCTGTTGATACCTGCCAGGTTTTGCTAATTTTCAAAGTACAGTGAATAAACCATAATGAAACAGCACCCAACAGTCAGCCAAGGACGGCGCTGCATTCAAAGATGTTTCATCGCTTATCACACACTGCCCACCGAGCCATTAGTATTCACAACATATTAGAAGTTTCATGGACATCATACAAGATGAACTCAAAGCGTAGTCAATCCTTAATAAAGGCATCAAAATCTTTCAGTATTCACAAAGTTTGTTTTCATGACCAGGGGTTATTGAAATTTCTGTGTTTTTCAGGAAGTGAATAGAACAATTTACAAGCACACAATATGAGTGTGAGTGTGTGTGTGTGAGAGTGAGTGTGTGCACATCTTTGTGTGTTATTGTTTCTGGGTTTTTTCGCCGGAGTTGGGCTGACCTCTGGCTCTACACGTTCAGCGCCAGACATCACCGCTCCTCTGCTCTCCTCATTTCCACTCCTCCGCTTGTCTGCAGCCGCTCTGTTCATCCGCAGCCAGCGATGAAATTTTTACATAGGACAGACCGGCTGCTTTATAATTTATCACAGTATAGGCGAGAGCAGGAACGGATAGCTGAGGCGATAGTGTGATGTTATGTTTCATGTTTGATAAAAGATGCCGGGTTGTGGTTGTAAAGGCTTGGCTTCAATGTGTGTGCGTGAGGAGGGACGATACCTGGATTCATGTGTGTCGGGGGTTGTATCATAAAATGTCCCCTGTGCAAAATGTACGATGATATTTGAAGGAAACGTGAAGGCTTGCTTCTCTGTGTCCTTTTAGGATGACACTTTTAGCTTTTGACATTCATGTGTGCATGTGCATGTGTGTGTGTGTGTGTGGCAGTGTGTGTGTGGCAGTGTAAACTAGGTGTCTGTATCTGTGTACGTCTTGCCGGTGCCAGCGGTGGTCTGGTGAAAAAAAAAAAAAAAAAAAAAGCAACAAAGAACGTCTCAAGCTCTGACGTCCAGCCAGCAGACCGTCCTCCCAGCCCACCATCTGCTCCCCAGGTCACCAGACCCACACCCAACCACCCCCCTTCCTGCCTGCAAGCTTAGTAACTGGTTTCAATATGCACTGATGTGTGAAGCACTTAGAGACTGAGCTCTGATTTTCAGTCGACTTCAACTCTCCCCCCAAACAGCCGTTTTTTAAACACGTCTCTTTAGTGCACGAGACTGTACTGTCTGGCAACTTACCGAATACTTAGAGGTAAAAAAAAAACACCTTGAGGTAACCTTGAGAGCAGGCATTTGTCAGGACGCAGATTCTTACTAAAAAACACCAGAGACATCACCATGGATCTACATCACAATGACCACTGAACCTCAGATTTGTTATGTACAATTCAATGAGTTTTTACACAACGGGTCCTTTATTTTCAGCTGATAACAGACAAATGCTGGAATCTGAGGTGATGAGCTTCAGCTAGCTAAAGTAGACTAAGGCTACTGCTAGGCTCTTAGCTGCTTTGAAATCCAGTCTCGCCAGACAGGACTAACCCTAACCCCCATTTCGATTTCTTTTTATTTGCTGTAATAGTCTACCATTACACGTGTATCATAACGTATCATACGGTACCATACCGTATTACATCACATCACATGGTAAGATAGACCGTCATATCGTACTGTAACACACCGCACCATACAGTTACATGGTGATACATTGTATCATTGGGTGTGAATGGCGCTCTATAAGCTCAATTCCATTTGCCATGAGTGGCACATTCACAGCTAACACTTTCACACTAAACCTAGAGACAAAGTCGGCTTCTTCCGGGGCTAATAAATAACTGAAAGAAAGTTCTGGAGATATTTGATCATATACCAACATATTGGACACATTTTACTTCGCACTGCTGCTGGTGTTGCTAGGTTAACACTGGCTACCAGGCTACCTGGAGTCCTTTATTTGTCACCCTGGTGAAGAAAGTGCAGACAGAAAAGATAGCAGTGTGGAATGCTCTTACATTTTGCAGCCGTTTTTCTATTTTACAGGGAAACAGAAAGAGCAGAAATGTAAAGTGTAAATGCATGTTACAGCGTCCTCCAGTCTGAAATCTAGAAGCAAACATCTCTACCATTCTAAAAGTAAATATTCGTGCGAGGATGGATGCATCCTGGAGTCTCGAAGGAACACTAAGCAATTTAATTGTTGTTATCTTTGCTTCTTTCAGAGTGCAAAGAAAAACTCTCACACACCGATAATTCTCTTTAGCAACCTTGCTGAGAAAGCCTGCGATGTGTACAGCCTGCTGTTGTACTTTATATAATTAGGCTCCTTCTAATGGTGGGATTAGGGTCTATTTTTTATGCCTCTGTGTATTAGTGTGTACCTGTGCATGCTGGAGACCAAGGTGACAACAGGGCATGTGTGTGAGCTTGCATGTTTGTGTTGTTGTCTGAGAGCGCAGGTGTTTGCTACCACAGCAGCTACGTCCGTTAGCACCCCGTGGAAAAAAAAAAGGAACGGTTTGTCTCCCCCCACCACTTTACAAATGAAATCAGTGCTGTGAGGCGGTGGATTAATATCATAAGGAAGGCCAGAGTGGGCCATTAGAGTGGTGTAATGTTGCTCCGGGGCCTTGTGATGGATGGCCATCGGCGCTACGGCCCTATTTGCACACAGTCACCTCTGTGGTGGCCACCATTAGCAGGACATGGGAGGTAAGGGCTAAGGGATGGTAGTGAGGTGCCGAGACCAAGGTTTTTATTAGAGAGGTGTGTGTGTGTGTTTGTATTTTACTGTGAATGCCCGTGTCTGTGAGTGCATGTGTTTCTGAAATTATGAACGTGTTTGTGTGAGTGTGTGTGTGTGTGTGTGTGTGTGTGTGTGCCTGTGTGCCTGGACTCTTCAGCAGACAGATGTTGCGCTCCCCGCCCTCCACTCTATCTAACGTGTCTGTCTCTCTCGGTGGACGGCGATGGTAGGCAGCAAACACACTCAGTGTAATTAAGACAAATTAGCCCGGATGGCAGCTTGCAATAACAACAACATATGTTGGGAGGTTTGTGTACAGAAGAATACAATCAAAATCATCATTAGCAAATCACTTATAGTAAACAGAACCCCATTTTCCAGCCCGAAGCCCTTGTAGATTAATAAATTGGTTGATTTCTTTGAATGTATTAGTCTCGTTCCTTTTTGTTTCTCTCTTCTTCTCTGTTGTTCATGAGTTTGTTGTCATGTTTGACACATTTCAACAGACAGATGTACACAATATAATATCTTAGTGTTCAGCTAGGGGTGGTAATGTTGGATTCAACGAGGATTACACAACTTGATTCTTTCTGTCTTGCTCACATAAACTTGTTCAAACAACGAAACACTGACATAAAAAAAAACTAGAGTGGATAGACAACTACACAAACATCAATGTTTGCTCCAGTTACCGCTTTTTATATTGTTCACATTTAACCCCGCAGGCTCACACCACTTTGAAAGTGAGGCGCTCGAAAATAATACATCGACGTACTCAAGTCGCTGAAACCTTCTCAAGACAGTTCAGGAGAAGGAGGACATTAATCAGAGTGAGTTCATTTCACTGTTCTTTGTAAGCTCATATAGTCATATAGTCTGCTGTTTTAGTAGTGAAAGGTCAACAATCCTACCCATAATACACTGTGACTGGCAATGGTAGCTGGTTCAATGGAAGTATTGGGCTGAATAGGTTATTGTTAGTAGTAATAGAATGATTGGTTATTTAATCTTAATAGTGAGTATAACCTCTGGTGCCTGGCAGTCTTTCTGATGTTTCACTGGGACATGCTCCAAATAAAAGGCTCAAAGGTGGGGCACTGGTAGACTAGTCAAGTGGTTACTGCGCAATGTACAGAGTCCTCCAAGCAGACGGCCCAGGTTCAAATCTGACCTGTGGCTCCTTTCCTGCATGTCCATCCCCCTCTCCCTCCCCATCTCCAAATATAGGGCATAAAAAGCCCAAAAATAAACGTTAAAAAAAAGGCTCACATTGTATGCACATTGACCCTTAAATTGATGTAATGCTAAATGATTACGGTAAAGCTATTTTCACCTTGAACTTAATGAATAAGATTCCTTGCTTTCATTATTTATCTCGTCCATTATTGCTATCCGTTTTTCTACTGTCTTTGATTATCTCTCTGTCTTTGTTTCTATCATCTTCTCTGCTCCTCTTCTCCTCCCTGTCTCTTGCTCTATCGCTCTCCACGTCACTCCCCTTCTCCTCACTCCTCTCTCCATCTCCCTAAACATTTCAAAAGAATGAATTACTTTGGGCTGTCACTTGGCCCTGGCCACGAATTCATTTTTGTGGGTCAAGTGTTTCAAACTGTCATCTTTGACAGGAACCATCTCATACAATAACTACATGGATGGACCTTGACTTGGAGCACTTTCATTTTTTTCCTCTTTTCTCTCCTCTCTTCATATACATGCTAAAAAGATCTCGCCTATTGTTGGTACTGACATAGGGGAGGGATGGAGAGACGGGAGAGAGAAGGTGAAGAGCGTAATCCTAAAAAGGGCGGAAAAAGCTGAGATCAATACTGGATTAATAGATTCTACTCCGCCACATGCAAAGCTATACGAGTGAAAATAGCAAGAGCTTTGGCCAAGCTCTGAAATGTTCCAATGAGGGGATAAAGAAAGACACTCGACACCGCAGGAGAGCTGCAACATTTAGCTCCGCCAAGGTCTTTAACATAACCAATTCATTAAAGAAAGGGAAAATGCATAAAAAGCTTCTGTCTCAATGTGAGTGATTGGGCAAAGATGGCATTGAAGTGAACATAAAGACTCTGTGTGTGTGTGTGTGTGTGTGGTGTGTGTGGGGGGGGTTGCTGGGGACAGCAGGGCTTCAATGGCATTGGACTTGAGCAGACAATCTATTTACAGTGTGCTCAGGGGAGCTTATAAACAAATGTTGAGTAATTTCAGCCAGGAGTAATTACCCTTGCCGCTGACAAGGAGAGTGTGTTAGCACTCCCCTTCACCCTCGGCCCTGTCCAGAAGGCTTCGAGCTTGTGCACAAACACACACTCCCACTCACACACACACACACACGCACAGACAGATGCACACCCTCAAAGTAGAGAACTTCCTCGCATACATGTGGCGTTTGTCCAGCAGTCGATAACACAAACACCTCTTCGGCCTTTTGGTTTCACTCCCATATTCAAAAGTTAGCTGATGAAACATTCCTGCCTGCTTGTGAAACTATACATCATGTAGCTTTAGTTGTTCCAGTCACATTCCTTAAAAAGCTGTAACTCTTCTCGAGCTCTTGACTTACATTGCAGTATGACAGCTAAGCCTACCTGTCGCTGTTTGTGTACTGTGAGGGTCCGATGTGTGGTGGATGGATCACTCTGGTGAAGAGAAACAGAAGGATGGAGACGGATAACTTTCTCAGCAGCACGTTACTGTCGTCCACATTGTTCTGCTAACACAACAACCGCAACACTTCCTCGTTACTCATCACATGTCCCGTCGTTAGCCAATCAGAGGTTAGGATGATTAAACTCAAGGCAAACATTGTGACAAACACAGAGGTAGATTCAATATCATGTGGTCACAGTTACTAGGTGCTACTGCAAACATTAAAATATGTAAATATATCAATATTAACTCTGTAAACCCAAATATGTAAATAGTTCACTGTATAAATGTTAACTTATTTTTAACTTAAACTTAAATACATGGATTAACTCAAATATATGAATTTACTTCACTTTTAAATCTTACATTAGTATGATGAGCTAGGCTAGCGTAGCAACAGCCGCAACCCAGAGATGGATTGAAACAAGGACGGACAAATCAGTGTTGAACTTTGACTCAATTTTTCTACTGGTTAAAACAGAAACAGCCTTAGCAACTGCATCAATTGACATATATACAGACAAACCAGTGCTGCATGGTGTACTGTGTTGGTTGGTTAAAACCTGGAATGGGACTGTTCCAAACACGTATTAGTGTTTTTCAGGTATTTGTAGGGACACAAAGCTTGAAAACAGGACGGTCCCGTTCAAATCAGAGCGTATGGTCACCCCACATTGTGGCTGGCTGCAGCTATGGAAGAGATTTTATGGATGCAGCCTGTATGAATGTCTCATGTGGATTAAGCAGATCTGCTGAATGCACTTTTACCTTACTATGATCATTTGTGGAGGACTATATAATTAAAAAGCAGGAAAGCAGTTGGATCACCATGCTTCTAAAAACCCAATAACTTAGAGCAGGAATGTGTTTTAATTTATGCAAACATTTTTTAGGGATTTAAAAGTCATGCCAATCACTTTAAAACCTTGATTTATTTCCGTGTTTTTGACTGAGAACACTTTTAGTCTGCTACAGCTCCTGCAACCTTCTCTGTGAGATAAACTTTAGAGCCGCGTTGCAACTACTGCTGTCAAGGAGAAATTGAAAGAAAATTGTCTTTGAGAAAAGTAGCAACAAAACAACATGAAGAAAGAGGATTTCTATAAGCCATCAGCAGCTCACGAGCCTTCATTAGGATTCTGTAAGCATCAGGCAAACAGATCAAGTTATCGAATAAAAAAAACAAGCAATCAAAGTCACATTCATTGTTCCATTGTTTTACATTTTAATCATTTGCTAGACTTAATTACAGGATTGAAATGTAACTAACGAACAAGCAAATTAATTTTCACCTTAACCTTTGAAAGGCAAGCGGGCCAGATACAGCGGACTTTATCCCATCTGATCGATTATGATCTCTCGGCTCCAACAGAATGGATTCCCATGCAAATTCAGCCGGATCAATCTGCATTCCTGCAGGATCAATGAAACAGCTTTTTCCAGCCCTTCCAGAGACGTATGTATCATTAGGACATGAGATAATAATGACTGGAGAAATAACACAGGATCAAAACAGATTATTTTCTAATCAAGACAGGGGAAACTCTGAGGTCTGAAACACTGAAAGAAAGAATGAAACTACAGAAATTCAAGCTCCCTCATCCATGTCTGTTTTCCTGCTTTTGATTCCTCCTGAGCGGAGTAAAGATGTGAACAAGGTGGCTGCTAAGGCTGGGTCTCGACAAATGACTGTCACATATTGTAGTGTTGAGGCGTTCATGTGAAAGGAAAACTGAGCTAGAAAGCTTTGGGCTGAATTTCTCTGCTATAAAATGACTTGAACAGAAAATATGCCACTTTTAAGTTGGACCAGCAAAAACGTTAGCAAAACAGTTGGCTTTTTACATATTAAGCTATCAACATTACCATTCATGAAGACATTGTAAACCCAATATTTTCCATTCTTTCTGCTTTAGTTTTGTCCTGCAGCCGTTTCTTAAAGAATATCAAGGTTTAGGGCACTTAAAGATCATTAACATGCACAAGCTAATTGCTATCTTTGTTGCTACTGTTTGTTGACTAGCAGGTACAGAACAGTGGATTTATCTGAGCTTTGTCAATGATAATGGCTGCCTGCTGTGGTTACGATCAACACTAGTGAAAGCAGTAGAGGCCTATTACACTTAACATATTCTCATTTACTGTCACTTGAGCCATTGTTTACACAAAAAACTGATTGTAACCGCCTTAATTTAAAAAAATCTGATTAGCATGTTGCAGCTTTAACAAGTACATTTAAGTATTTAGTTGAGCGATCTGACCCCTGTCTCACAACTTTACCTCTTCATTTATTCATTTTTAAAATGCAGACCCTCAAACATGATAGTATAATTCATATTTCTATATATAGAATAAAAGTTATTTACCAGGCATTTAATCTGAAAATGTCAACATGTCCTTAAAGCTACACTCCTGATTTAAATAAACAAAACAAACAAATGAGCAAATGACACATCTAGTAGCTTTAAACATGTTTAGTTCAGAAACATGAAGCATATGTTTAGGAAACCTTTGTGGTCGAAAACTTGTATCATCTGGGAATTAAACTGTAGGTCATTGGTGGGAAAGGCACATTTTCACATTCCAGTGAACACTTTCAATGTCAGACTTCTCTGCCGTGTCCTCTACATCTTGTATGAAGGAAAGAAAACACTCTATTTATCACTTTCCACTGTCGCTGCCGTCACTCCACTATTAACACATTGCATTTACAGTACAATACTGTTTATATAACTCTATGCTGTGCCTGTGCATGTTTCTTTAGAATTAAACGTGAACGTCTTTGTCCACTCTTTGAATAACTTTTCCCTCAGCAGATACAATATGTTGGGAGGGTGCTGGGCGAAGTTAAGCGCCATTGTGTTGCCTTGGCGGAGGACTGCAGGAAGTTGCGTTTGGCACGAGGCCCAGAAGCAAGGTGAGGACAAACACTCCCAACAAACACGTGCGAACATCCACAAATCTGAGGCGCATATCTGCTACATTCTGCACACTGGTAGTGTGAGTGTGAGAGCAGGTGTTTGAGTGTGTATCCAGGTCTACCTTTCATCCGTACAGAGATTTGGAAAGGCTTCACTTTGCACAGGCATCCTTAATTCTCCCCTTAATTCATTTGTGCTCCAGATTCACTCAGGCTGCCAGGATAACCTGGGAATGATAATGAAGTGGAAGGAGGGAAAGAAAGAGATAGAGGGAGAGAGGAAAAAGGACATGAAAAACATCACAGCACATGGCTCCTTCTCCTATCTCCCCTTTGAATGTGTTCAGAATGGATTTAGGGCTTTTCACTGAGTCTTTTAAGAGGAGATGGATCTTATTAGCGCTGATTGCTAGTCACAGGACGTTTTCTGCCTCGGGAAGCCACCTTACTTAACCCTTTCCCAGATGAACAGGGAGTATAGCGTTAAGAAAGATGGGGGGGGGGGGTTTGATAACATTTTATTTCATATGAATCCAGTTTTGACTCCACTTACCAAATTTGAGAACTTTAAATATAATTTCCAGTTTTGTGTATCTTGTCTAAACCATGGACGTAATGAATAAATGACATCTAATAAGACGTATATCCTCAGCTTCAATAATGAAGTCTCATTTTATGGCTGTTGTTATGTTGGTTTTCTGGAGCCAGAAGTTACCATATTTTAGAGGATGGTGCTATAGAGGAGTGAGGGTCAACGCCTGTAGCAAATTCAGGAGTGTCTAATGAGCACAGTACACTCTAGTTTCATATTTTGTGTTGGCTGATGCACTTTTAGGGAGCACAGAGGGGAGGGTGTGGGTGTCGAGATCATAGACTGTAAATATTAATGGACGAAGCCTGAGTGACGTCAGCCATCTTCTATTGCAGGGGGCTCCTGAGGCTCATGGTCAGCAGCCGCCATGCTGGAAATGCTGTCTCAACCTAACTTTCAGTCAACCTAACGGCAAGGCTGTGAGCTGGAGCTGAGGCGGGTTTTAAACCTCTTGGACGAACCGTTACATCGCGTCCACCTGTCAATCAAGTCAGCTACTCGCCTAACTGTGGATATACAAGGAAATTCTACTTTCACAATAATGCTAGTTTTCAAACTGTACAATATTAATACTAGTAAATAATCATATGTATGGCTTTGATGGTGACTGAAACTGAAGTATCTCAAGCAGTGATGTCCAGTCTCAATCAAACAGCAAAGCTTGTTCTCATTTTTTGTGATTTTGTCACTTTTGGCTGGAGGCCGACTTAATTGAGCTGTATGCATGTATCGCTTAAATAAGTCTCCACAATGGGTTCAATTACTTCTCTGTCACTAATTGATCTCGCCTGAAACAATGGCAGCAGTGGAGTAGTCCCAGCAGGACGCAGGCCTTCCCCTCCAGGAAACCAAACTCAAACCCTGCCCTAATTGAAATGATTTCGATTAATACAAAGCTAATCGAGGCTAACTATGCCGCCTCACATCAGGTCATGCAGTTGGAGTGTATCCATGTTCTGTCTATCTTCTTTCTGTACAGTACACCTCCGTGTTTTGACAATCTTGCCCTCCTCAATACACAAAGCAACAATTCATCCTGCGGAGAAGAACGGGAGGGAAAAAAAAAGAAGAAGCTCGGAGCGGGGCCGATCGATAAACAGAGTCGGAGCTGTGATTTATTTACCGCTGTGTGTTATGTAGAGAGCGGGAGCAAGGGGAGAAGAAAAAGCCTTGTGAAATGGCCACAGGCAGCCGACATAATGGGGCCCTCTCAATCTTCAGCGAGTGGCTTGTTGGATTGTCAGGCAGGTTTTCCGCCGCTGTTCAAAAGCGATCAAACCCCCGAGACGCGGGCGACCAGACAGATGATTACTCACTGTAAACGATCCAGGAGGAGGAGAGGGGGGAAAGAGAGAGGAATAACTACAGCGGATATTGATGACTCAATAGACTCAGTGACAGACGATTCCATTTGTGTCGAGATAAAGTGTTGATCGTCTCGGATCAATCATAATAGGGGGCCTCTTATTGAGCATAAAAACCATGTTTAATGTCATTAAATCCAGATCCAGCTCTCTTTCCTTCCCGTCTTTCCTGGAAGCGTACAAATATCTGAGCTCCTACAGTACTGGTGTGTGAGAACGAGGAGGGAAGACGGCAGGGGGATGGGGAGTTGTGTTTTTGTAGGGGAGGAGGAGAAGGAGGAGAGGGATGGTGAACAAGGGGAAGAAGGAAAAAAAAGAAACCTCCGAGGCAATCATTTCTGGGAGAGTGGTGGCAGTCTGTGCGAGTGCGAGTGTGTGTGTGTGTGTGTGTGTGTGTGTGTGTGTGTGTGTGTGTGTGTGTGTGTGTGTGTGTGTGTGTTTTGTTTCGTAATTTCAGACAGTTTGGACGCAAGGGCCAATAACAGTTTGCAGACTGCTGATGTCATCACATTTTGACAAACTTCTCAATCCGGAGTGACCTTCGTTCTGCCTCACACACTCACCTCTCTCTCTCTCTCTTTTTTTGCATCTCGACTCCCTCTCATCTCCGAGCAAAGGCAGGGAATGTTTGGGTTTATTACAAGAAGTTCTGTCAGAGAAATATTTGATGTACATAAAAGGATGCTTTTAAACAGTAATGAGGAATATAAGCATTCAGAAAGCTGTTTAGTAAAGGCACAGTTCAAAAACAAGAAGGTGGCAGATGGCTGCACATGAAGACGTCTGGTTCTCTTGAGGTTTCTGCCTGGCAAAAGATTTTCGGAAATCTTCAGCTTAAAACCCCCAACATGTAAGAAAAAAACTTTTAAAAGGATCGTGCCACTCATGTTTGTGTTAGTATCCCACAATGCATTGCAGGAACATAAGCCCAGAACATGCAGATTAGCATCAGCAACCTGTGTGCAGAAGGTGATGATGTGATAAACCTGTGTAAGAAACCAGTGTTGACACTCACCCCATCCCTATCCCAACCCCGCCTTTAGACTCCCACCAGATCTCCCCGTCAGCCCCATGCTACCCCCACCCCTCACCCTCTTCCACCGCCGGAGGCCTTCACCCTGGGGCCCACCTGACTGACAGCTGTTGATTTGGATCTCTCCATCACACGGCAGATAAAAACGAGGGGATTCAGGACTCATTCCTGCTTCGCTCCTGCCTCCAATCCCCCCGCTGCAAACGCAATTCCCGGGCACCAGACTTTCTTCGGGGGCCTCCTAATGAAGTCATTCCCCGTGCGCATGATTGGGTGAGATTGCCACCATACACCACCACAATCCTTGTCTTCTCTGCCGCCGCCACTGCTGCTGCGAGTCCCGGTCTCCCATCCCCCATCTTTACTGAGTGTACTCATGTGGAAACAGCAAGTGGTTGTGTGCATTTTCCTGTGTGCATCCATCCCTTTCCTGCATGTGAGTGTGTGTTTATACATCTGCGACACGTGTGTGTGTGTGTGTGAGTGTGTGTGTGTGTGTGTGTGTGTGTGTGTGTGTGTGTGTGTGTGTGTGTGCGCGTGTGCGTAGGTGTGTGTTCTTAACTAAGCTAACACAGCCTGACTGGCTATTAATTGGATGTCTCCATTCTTCTTCAGTTATACTAGATGTAGGGAGAGAAAATCACATATGAAACTGCACAGAAATATGATACATTATGGAGAAAAAAAGGGATTTTCCTCCCAGTAAAGAAAAATAAAATCGACGGTGATGTGATAAAGGTGTTGGAACGGTTTGTGCGGCTCTAAAATCAATCAAATAAAGGTAGGATTTGGGTTATTTCAACCTGTCAATCACTGTCAAGAAAGAGGAAATGCTTTGATGAGTAATGATCTGAAGGAAAAGGTAGACAGCTAATGAATTTATCACAAAAAAAACCCTGCTAATAAAATCCTTGTGGAGGTCTCTTAATGCACATCACAGTCCCTGATAGTTCACTCAGCGACACCTCCTCAGCAGGAATCCTCTCGAGACAACCTTGCCGCCTGTCAGTCGGTCGGTCTGCCACTCACCGCTAACACGACAGCCCGTCCCCGAGTGCCTGTGAATCTGACAACACACACACACCACAAAAAAACACAGCAAAAGTGTTTCTGAAGGTACCCTCCTGTGAGGCCGGGGGAAAAAAAAGCCTGTTTTAAGTTTTTCCAGCCGAGGGGAGGTGGGCGATGGGAGAGAGGATGAGTCACGTCTGACTCCCTGTTAGCGTGGGGGCCGAGCGATCAAATGGATCAGCTTTTTTGGCGCCTTTGAATCTCCAACAATCTGGAATCATGAGTGATACCTTTTGAATCAAGGCAGCAATAAATGAATGAATCTAGCATGATGGGAGACTTTACTGTGATCAGAAATGGACAGACGTGCATTTTATTTGAAAATAACATTATTAATGATCATTTGGGACCAAATCAAAGCGGAATCTCAAATAAGTGTCAATTAATTGCCTTCTTACATGTAATTTGCATGACAAAAAAATGCAATGCTTTATCAATATGCCAACATCATGCATTATTAAAGATAGACTCCATTTGCATAATAATATATTAGCATAATCAAGCTGCAGAATTTGCATGGGAAGTGTGCTTGTAAACCACACAGGATCTCCATGCATCAGCAAAAGGTGAAGTCGATTCAGTCTGTGTGGCATCTTCATCTGCAGCAGGTCCACAGCTTTGTAAAATCTCAGCCCGGCTTAGTTTCCTTCTTTCATTATCCCGTTTCAATGGAGGCAGCACCGACTCTGAGTTTAGAGTGTCTGCTCGTCTGAATTTGTACTCCTCGCACCATTGTTATTTGACGTCTTGTCTGAAAAAAAGATTTCTTAAGTTACTGCGCAGAGGGTTGGAAAGGCCGCCTGAAAGGATACGCTCCAACAGAAACACCAGCACTACAGCAGCTTTTAACTGCACTTGACTTGAGCCTTTCCATTTCACAGTGGTTCTGTTTGACAGATGTTATTTTTCAGGTTTAGATTTTACATACAAATACACAGAACATCAAATGCATTATACCCGATTAAAGCATGTAACAAAATATAACAAAGTTTTAACTAATTTAACTTTAATCCCAAATTTGACTTGAAAATGATGCATAACGAAAAAAATCAATCATATGCAATCTACAGTGATGACGTAACAGCTCCATACTGGGTCAGTTCTTATTTTCAAAAAGAGCCCGTTAACTAAGAAGACAAATGAAATAATGTAATAATTACACTCCTCCTTAAAGGCTTTCTATGTGATTTTTCACACTTAAATGTAATAGAAATCAAGTATATCCTCTGAAAATAACTCAGAGGACTAATAACTACAATGGGTGTAACACCCGAGTCCTACTGTCTGTGATGTTTTCAGAGTTTTCAGAGTCCTATCTTCAGTTTGTTTACATCGCCCGGACGGCCGGCTGACTCCTCCCCTCACGTATAAAAGTTGTTTAATTGAGGGACTAGAGAAAAGAAGAATAACATACTGTACTCACTGCTTAACTGTGTTTCTAGATCACGCTCATTTCAGGTAAATTTACATGCAGTGTGAAGATACGAGCATAATACAGATCACTAGCATTAGCATGCTAACACAACAATGCAGCGCAAGTTGTTTTGGTTTCATGCTGGTGCTCAAGGGCGACATCTGCTGGATCAAAAAATCACATATAAAGCCTTTAATAAAGACCACAAACTACTGTGCTGCTACTCTTACTTGGTATTAGCTAGCGGTGGCTAACAGCTGCTATTTTTAACATTAGCAAACATTTTGCAGTTTCCTGATTATATGACTCGTCTCAAACTGTGTCTGTTACACACACATACAAGGTTTAGCATTATTTAGTATCTAGTTATTGTCACTCGTGGCCACCACTTGTTTGCCACTTTGGGGGAAAACTGTCTGCAAAGACAACATCGACATTCCTTTTTAAATGTGTTGCTTAACTAATGCCTGTTAGTTTAAATAGCAGGCATGCAATGGCCGATTCATTCATTTGAAGGATCTTCAAGACTCTGTTTATTCCCTTTATCTCTTAATCTGTCTCCTCAGGAAACATTTGATTCTAAGGTACCTCAACTGACAGTTTATTTCCACTTTAAAGATTCTCACTGAGCTGATATAGGGAAGTAGGATGAGAGTTTGTGTTTAAAAGTACGACATTCATGTACAGAATCAGCAAAGAGATATAGGTACGGCTATGTCCAAAGAGGTCATCAAAATGGGCATGACAAGTTCCTCACAGGTGCTTTCCTTAACAGGTAGGACGCCTACAACTGAATATATGACTTGCTGGAGAGTAAAACTGTCAATATTTCCCCTTTCTGAGACACTGTGGTGCAGCTAATGAGATTTTAATACGAGTAATGGGCTATTTTACTGCACTGTGAGGGTCTACTGTTATCTGGTAAGGACAGATGTCATCAACATGTGACAGAAAATAGACAATGTGATTAATTTCAATTGTGTGTAGGGATACACAATGGGGTTGTTATCATTAAAATCAAGTAGGTTTGGGTTTTCAAGTTATATTCAAAGTGAAGCAATGTGCCCCTGATAAAACAGAGCAAAGACACTTAGCATGTGTTCTCCTAGTTAAGATTCCCTCTCAGCAGTAATACAATGTTTCTGAGTGTCTGCTGGAAAACAAGTGGAAGGTCAAGAACACGAACAATAGATGTTGATTCCAATTATGTGTAAAGCATTGAACAAGATGCGCTAATGATGGCGTTGTCGGGAGAAAAAAGGTGTTTATGTGCTACTCTTCCAAAGCCTGCGTGGAACGGTTTATTAGGCAAAGGCTTTATTTCCATAAAGGCTGATAAGACTTCAAATGATTCACTGAAAAACAGTCCTGGCGTCGGCGCGGCCGTGTATTTATCTCTCTCTCGACGCTGGGAGACAATCAAGACAAAGATGATAGCACGTTTTGAAATGCAGCACAGAGGCATAATGAGATTGCAGCCACTTCAGGAACAAAACCAGACAAAATGTTTTGTTTTTTTCATAAATGGCTTCTAGTTTTATTCACTCACACCAAATAAAAAAAAGGCCATCATTTTCAATTAATGAAGCAGGGAATTGAGTCCGAGGTCCAGCGGGATATGGATTAACCGTGATGGCTTCAGGGCCCAATCCCACACTGAGTCTGCACCGCGGTCTGCATGGAGGAATTTCTCATTGAAGGCCTCGACTCCCCCCACCCCCCTCCCCCAAAATACCACCTCCTACCCCCAACTCATCCACTCATTCCTCATCCTAAGGTGAGTTGCTTCAGTGCAGACCGCTATTAGTGGCGGGGGGAGATAAAACTGTAAGTGTTGCTCCCAATTAGTGCATCAGTGACCGCTCTGTGCCTCCTCCACGGCGCGAGGAGGGGGAGGAGGGAGGAGGGAGGAGGCGGCTGCAGGGAGTGAAAGATTGTAGGAGGGATGACAGGAAAGGAGAGGAGCATAAAGAGGAGGAATAAAAGTAAAGGAGTGGGTTTTAGAGGTAGATAAAGAGAGGACAAGAGATGAAAAGTGACTAAAAAATGACTTAAGCATTTTGAGTGGCGAGACAGCTCCTATTAACATTTAACAGCGTTTGCGCAACTTGGTGTGGAGGTTAGGATGCAAATGAGGAGGAATTAAAACTGGCCAGAGGTTTGTCATTGATGGATTGCAGTCTGGCGCTACTCACCACTTCCTAGTGTCCATCACAGACGATTACTGTATAATTAAACCTTATTTCTGGACTCTGCGACGCATAATTACTTGTGTGGGAATGTAACCATCATCTAAAAGCTCCGGCAAAATGCTTTAGCATTTAGTCTGGCAGGCTGCAGTCATTTCACAGAGCAGTGACAGATAGAGCCATCTGATGATCGGCAAAAGAACAGTCACTTTTAATAAGAGGAGGGGGGAAGAATATTAGGCGACAGTGTGCTGATTATAGGAAAATTAGGCTTTCAAGTGGTAAAGTCCTTTGTGTTATTTGCATAATTTATTCCTTCTTTACCCCCCTTACTTCTTCATCCACCTCTGTTTTTTTTTCTGCGAGCTGTGGGCAATTTCCTCTCATATTTGAATGGATTGCACATTTAAGACTACTTAAGGAAAATGATCACTTAGCATATTTTAATTGTCGTGCAAAGAGTGAGCAGAGGTGTGAGGCGAAGGCTTATGGAAGGAGGAGCCTTTAAAGTGAAGGGGACACAGTGGTGGTGTGGCAGATAACCTCGGGGTGGACACACACGGATTGAACTCGGCACACACACTCGGTTCTTTAAAGAAACACTTAGCAGTCAAATAACACGAGAGTTCCCTCAGACACTTAGCTCCTATACCATACCACACAGAAAGCGTGTCACCGATCATACTGTGAGTTTGTTGTTGGCGGTTGTGATTAGTAAAATAGTTGTTTTTTACATGTATTATAATAAAGGTTTGTGTTAACTTACCACTGAATGACACACGAGATGACGTAGTTTCTACACAATGCAAGGGTTGAGCTGAGGTCCGCCTCTGGAGCTCGTGCATGTAAGTGAGGGGCGTGGCTTTTGAGGGAGCACAGAGGGAAGGGGGTGTCCAGCCCTGTCTTTAAGTCTCTTACTTTCTTGTGTGCCCAAAATCTGTAGGAAAAACCAGCATGTCCAGTTAGTTCTCAGGTGGCTTTAGAATATTTTAAAGTGGGAAATTAGAGAAAACAGCGGCCCCAAATGACCTCTAACCTTTTGAAAAACGGTAGTTTTCAGTGATAATGATAATCAAACGTATTCTTAAATACTCTCAAAGTGTGTGGGAAAAACTCCACATTTATGTCTGGAAACTATAATCAAAAATCATTTCTGATCATGACTTTGAAGGTGGAAGAGAAAAGACACAGCAGCCCTTGATGCTCTTTAACCTTTACATTTTTTTTTTAGCATTTACATGCAATCAATTTACATGCAATTTCCGTGACAGAGCAGCTGTTCCATTATATGTAGAGTAAAGAATTGCAGGTCAGTTTGTGGCTACTACTTTCTGCATTAATTCCCCCCACTGAGACCCTCTGCAGGGTTGTGGATACAGGTCATATACTGACCAGCCTGCTGCTGTAGTATTTATGAAGCTTAGAGCAAACCAAGAGGAGTGAAACTATCAACTCTCTGTCTCTGCCTGTTTTATATATTTCAAGTCTAGAGGATAACACCACATTTATGTGTGGAAAAGCATGTGTCACAAATTATTTCTGATCATGGCTATAGCATGTTTCAAAGTGAGAAAATCAAGAAAACAGAGGCCCTCGATGCACTCTAACCTCTTGTGAAGCGTTTGAGTTTCCACAGATAATTATAGAGGCTATACAGCAGCTTCCCACACCTCGCTACCAGCTATATAATGATACCTTGGCGGTGTAGTGGGCAAATGCACATCATTTTCATTAAGAGCACTCACATAATCCGAATTCTTTGTGATGGAGGACGATAATTAATGCTTTAATGTTTTTCGGTCTTGCCACTCTTACCACAGCAAGAGAAATGAATTGTTACATTTTAATGAGAGAAGCGACGGCGCCGGCTTCCTGCGCAACACGGATGATTTTATAATTGCACACAAGGGTGACTAACTCAAGGCTCATTAAGGCGATTTTTCAGATGGGCTATTTTTTGGCAGGACAATGCATTTATTTTTCCAATCTACTCGTAAATAAATTGTTATTTTTTTTATTAATTTCTCAGAGTCTTAAAGGGACATGAAAAAAAACAAGATATACACGATATAATCTCCCAAGAAAATGTCTTTAATGAATCGTTTGTTGCTGCTTGTACCTAAGATTACATGAAAATACATTGACTGCAAGTATGGCAACATATTCACACATATAAACAAGTGGTGCATTTTGTATTGTATGTATAGGTATGTACAACAGAAACACGTTACACTCTGGTTTAAAGTTGTGCAAGTGTGTTATATATACTAACAATTTATAAAATTCAACACACTAAATAAAAAAAAGAAGAGTGTGCCCACGTATATACACATTCACACGCGCACAACCACAGTAGTTCACAAAAGATTAAAGCAAATGTATTGGATTATACATTTCCGGGTCACCTTTAGGTCGACCCCAACTGTTCCTTCCTCACAAGTCGCTTGTGAGTGTGTGTTTGATGTCAGAGTTATCAGGTGTGTGTGTGTGTTTCGCCTATAGCTGGGATCTGACACACAGTGACAGAGACACACACACACACGCTATAGGCAATGCTGCAGCCTGCGGTTGCACCATCAGCTAAATGTTTTAAGTACAGTCATCTGAGGTAGACTGCGCAAAACTTCATGGTGTTATTCTCCCCTTCTTTTTCTTCTTCTCTTTTTTTCTTTTTTTTTTGAAATTTTCAATGCATTTTTCACAAATGTCTGACATTTGGAAAGACATAAATCAAATACCACGTGTGTTTTGTAGCCATGAGGTAGAAATGCTTTAAAGAGGAGCTCAAGCGTCCATTGAAGAGGAAAGGTTTCCAGAGAAAGAAAAAAAGCTAGATTTGAACACAATGTAGAAAAAAAAGGTCAAGACACAAAAGAAGGACCACAAAACACATAACAAACAAGCGTAGCATTGACCGGTGTGTTTCAAGTCGTTTGTTCGTCGGCTGTGGAGAGAGAAAGAGAGAGAGAGACGCCTGTGCTGTTGATGTGTGCTCTGAAGTGCATTAGTAGGTTTTTCAGTCTAAAGGGACTCTCTCTCCAGAGGATTTGCTGACAGAAGGAATTCTGGTACAGATTGTTTTGAGGGTGCTTTTCTGACGGACCACTCTGCTTTCCCCTTGTGCTGCCGCCACGCTGCCTGGCTGTCTTTCCTTTCCGTCAATTTTGCTGACGCTCAGCAGAACCCCCCACCCACCCTCCCACCCCCCATCAGGTGCTGCACTGATGGTGCCCAGACCAGAGATAGCAACACAGAGTGGGCCTGAAAGTACAATATGTGGCTCCTTATTCTACAATGATAAAAAATAAAATACAACAGGATGTGCAATGAAAATCTTACACTGGCAAATTAAATCTCTTTGAGGAAGAAATACCAGACGAAACAAATCAAGCGCAGCCAGAAAACAGAAGTTACACACAAAATGTTTTTAGTGCACGTACATTAAACTATCTTAAGTATTCCCATGTCACCACAGCAGTGCTAAAGGACGGCAAGGAAGAGACAAAAATACATTCCAAAGCAATACAATGGGCGAAGGGTAGCCTTCAGGGATGAAGGACTTTTAAGACTAATGCCAAAATTCCTTACTCGTGTTTCAAAGCTTTTCAGTCAATGATGCGTTCAGATGCATTTTGAATGCATATTTTGTGCCATCTGTGTAAATAGAGAGAAAACAAACTGAAAAAACAGTCGCATACAAAAATAATACTGACATGGGTTTGAATTGGATTAGTTAGTTTGGGGCATTCTTGTTTGAACACAAATAAAATACAACTTTACAGTTTAGCTGAGTACTGGTTGGACAGCAGTAATGCCAATACTTAGAGATGTCAATCAATTAGAATCACTATTATCAAATGACCTATGGTCTCCAGCAAAACATCAATTTACTCCTGATTTTCCACTTGTGTAATAAATATAGATATGTTAGATGTAGGGGACCAGTGACTCAGTCTAATAAAAATGACAGCAGTTGAATCCCATTCTACAGCTAATCCAGTTCAAATACAGGTAACACTGTGAGTGACAGGGCAACTTTGCACAATCCACACTTCTGTATCCCAGTTGTGATACCCATTACAGCTATTTTTGACTGAAACCAACTGCAGTAAACAAGACGTAATGAAATTAAGTCTTGTAAATCTAAGACCGACACATGAAGTAAATGTCTTTGTGTATCTCTCTGTGATTCCAATGTCCAGTTACTTTGGGTAATATGCTTTGTTTACTGTCATTACAGAGTAAAATAAGAAGATTGCTATCCCCCCCACATTCCTGTTGAATATGCCTGTTAGCTTAGCATCACACCATGTACCCCCGCTCAGTACAAAGTTATGTTGTAAGCCATGTCAGCTTGTTTAAGTTAAGCTCATCGTCTACTGTCAAAGCTTATTCTGCTATTTTTGAGAGCTAGCTAAAAATGCATTTAGTAAATATTTGAACAATTAGATGAGTAGTTAGACGTCAATCATACATGTCTGTTCTATAAGTCTTAAGCCAGAAGCTGTTAGCTAAGCAGCAAATTGGATGGGTTTTGTAACCAGTTACCTTGCCATTTCCCCCTTTACACTTACTATGCTAAACTAGGTTAACTGGCTGGTAGCATAACTGTAGCTTGCAAGCGTTACATTTAACTCTTGGCATGACAGACAACTAGCATATTTTCCACAACACGGAACAATTTCCTAGCACTAGCATTAGCCAGTAAGCTTCACATTTGACTCTTGAAAAGACAGAAAATTAGCATATTTCCCACAACCTTTCTTGGCACTAGCTATAAGCCAGTGAGGTTCATATTTAACTTGTTAATTTTTTGAAATGAATTTTTTGGGAGGGGTTTTTAGTGCATCTATCTCAGAGGATACATTTCCCCCACTAACCAGGGTGGTAAACAAATGGGTCGATATTTTGCGCAGAAGTTATCTGACAAACTGATGGAGCCTTCGTGCAGCCTGGGTATAAAAGGACACACAATATAAACAATGTTGATTAATGTTGTTTTGATAAATATACAACTCCCACCAAACCAACACCTGTCCATCTCTGAAAAGCCCCAAACAACAAAGCTGGGCAACATGGTTTGACATTTTCAAGAGTTATGGACTTCAGTTTTAGGATTGGTCAAGTAGACACAGGTAGCTAAAGCACCTGCCATGAGGAAAAAGAAAAGAAATAATGTATTTTACTCTCACTATGGATTATGTTCCACCATTTTAGAACATATCTGTTACATTCATTGTCACCTCTTTGCTATTTATCCTAGCCAGTTGAGGTACACTTAACACTGCTTTACTAAACTGCCAAACCCCCTCAGATTCTCCCCTCAGATCTTAGTGCTTTTCGTCAAGGTATCTTGAGGTACTATACAATTCACAAACGCTTTCCTGAGTTTTGTTTGTTACGTTTGTTTGCTTTGCAGACAGGATCAGAAGAGATGAGAGTGAGTCAGGGCCCAGACTACTGCCACCCTGATGGATTACTGCTCTTAGCAAGACAATAAAGACTGATTGACCATCACCAATGGCCTCTGTCAATCTCTGTTTTTCACACTCACCGTTGAAGTTTTAAAGCTCTTTATAATCGTCAGCTCATGCCATGAATGTAGATTGTGAGGCAAATAAACAAAGAAAGAAACTCAGAAAGCACCACTTCAGGCACTTGGATAGCCAACTAAATCTCAAGAACAAGGACATAAAGATATATACACAGACACTGGGGCGTCTCTTCTGAAGCCAACTTGCTTGCAATGTGTAAACAACGCCTGGCTTTTCTGGAGTGTCAAGCATTCAAATTAAAACTCTTGCTCATTAACTGCAAAACCGCCTGTTGTC
Source organism: Labrus bergylta (assembly GCF_963930695.1). NCBI lineage: Eukaryota > Metazoa > Chordata > Actinopteri > Labriformes > Labridae > Labrus > Labrus bergylta. The sequence goes on along the minus strand of NC_089218.1, from coordinate 11,619,265 downwards.
TCTTCAAAACCAGGTCTCTGGGTGCATCTAAACCCTGCTTGTGAGAACTCTGTGGGCTTGTGTTGGCCTTCTGTGTGCCTTTCCCTCCAGCACAATGCTTCTGCCCTGAGGGGAGAAAATGTGGATGCCTCTTTTTCTCAAGGGCGGAATCTATCTTTTCACTGGCTGCAGCCGAACATTTTGTTCCACTCAGTGTACGTGTCAATCTCTTTCTGCGATATACTGGCTTGGAATTTACAAAAGACACTCTCAAAGTCCTGGTAGGTGAGTGGCCTGACCTGTCCCCGGGGCATCATACCCGTCATGTCCATGCCCTGTGCAGAGGCATGTAACAGACCAACGAGGGCCTCCTGGCAGAATCTGGCCAAGTCCAGTCCAGAGAAACCCTCAGTACGCTGGACCAGCAGTGCCAGCTCCTCCTCGCTTAAGCAGTATTTGTGCTGAGATTGAGCCAGCAGCTGGTTCACGATATGGTGCCGGGCTGTGCTGTCCGGCAGGGGCACAAGGACCCTACGAGCAAAGTACCTGCGCAGCCCTTCGTCCATGTCTTGAGGTCTGCTCGTGGAACAAACCACCAACACTTGGTTGCTTAAATCTTCGCCTGAGCCCATGAGAAGTGAGTCCAACTGGGAAAGTAGCTCCCCTTTTAGGTGGTTGATGGGACTCTCTTCACTGAGGTGGGCTGAGAGCAGCATGTCCACCTCACTGATGAACAGTACTGAGGGCTGCCTGCATCGCGCCACTAGGAAGGACGCTCTGATTATTTTTTCTCCATCTGCCAGCCACTTGGTGGCCAACGTGGAACCGCTTAGCTGGAGGAATGGTGCTCCCAGCTGGCTTGCCAGGCAGCGTCCCAGCAACGTCCTGCCACTGCCCCTGGGCCCAAACAGCAACACGCATCGTGGGGCCGGTCCTAAGCTGCTGAACATGTCTGGGCGGAGAATAGGCCACAGGACCTCCTCTTTAAGGGTTGCCTTGGCCAGTTCTAGTCCTGCGATGTCACTCCAATCCACTGGGGGGCCTTGCTGAACGATTTCAGAGGTAACCATGTCAAGAAGGTGAGGGTCACTGGTTTTCAGCTGCTCTTCAGCAGGTCTGGAGGAGGAGTTGGATGAGGAGGAGGTAGGCCCTGGCGCTGAGTGGGAGAGGTGAAGGCGGTGGTCATCAGCACCTTGCTCACTAAGAGAGGGGGAGGTGAAGTTGACAAGGGAATCTGCTGACCGAGAACCCCCCAGGGTGGAGGAAACGTATGCTGGTGGAGTCATTGGGCCCCCTGTCGCCTGACTGCCGTACTTCCTCTGTTGCTCTGAAGACATTGTGGACTGCTTCTGAGGATTAAAAGGTAAAGATGTCTTTTCAACGCTTCTGTCAAATCCACCCCCACTGGCACTGTTGGAGCCTCCGTTTGCACTGCTGCTGTCTGCTATCCTGTACATGGGGCTCTCAGACGAGCTCCGAGCCTGGCCATAGCCAAAGTTACCATAAGAGTCAATCTCTCCCTGGCCTGTCATGTAGAAGGCTTTCCTCTTCAGTGAATTAGAGGAGCTACTGTTCAGAGGAGTGGGGGCAATTGGGGTCAGGTTGTGGCTCTGGTATGGGTATCCAGGTAAAGTAGATGGAGGGGGAAGAGGTGTAGGTGCAGCAATGCCTGATGGGAGGTATGAGGAAGGTGGGGGTGCTCCCCCAGGGCTGTATCCTGGCCCTACTGAGCTCTGAGCTGGGTAGCCTGCTGGGGGGTAATTATAACTAGACAAGTTAGGGGAGCCTCCATTGTAAGCTGGGACTAAAGTGGGGTGGGAGGGCGGCGGAGGGGGTGGCTGCAGGAGCCCAGAGCTGTGCAGTGGGGAGGGAAGTGCTGGGGCGGGGGCAGACTGGGAGCTGTAACTACTGTGAAGGTAGGAGCCACTGTATGCGGGGCCGTATTCCTGAGAGGCCATGGAGGAGGAGTGGAGTGCGGTGGCGGTGTGGCTCCCACAGCTGCTGCTGGAGTAGCTAGGTTCACTCAGGGTGCTGGAGGCCAGGCCCGGAGAGCTGCACATGCCCGACACCACATCTGAAGCTGCCGCCACCCCCCCTTTTCTGACGGAAACCCCCTCAGGGATGCAGCTCATGGGGTAGACGCCATCCTGCCACGGTTCTGATTCACCTTTCCGTCCATTCATCACTCCGGGTACACCAGGCCCCTCAGAGTAAGACCCCGGCATCTCGAGAATACCTGAATACTTCTCGGCATACTTCTTGAGCAGGTTGGAGGCGGTGAGGGCCGAGATGTCATCATTGGCCCAGGCGTACTGGTAGGCGGCGGATCGCTGCAGGTGGCCAGGTACCGCCCTGTAGGCCTCGGCCTTGTGGGCTGGCGAGCGCGTGGTGGAGGAGATGTCGAAATGCTGTTCGGCCCACTGGCTGTGCTCGGGGGTCCACTGCATCTTTAAGCCTGAAAGAAATGGGGACACAGACAATGGAAGGTGAAGCCATGGTCGTGAAGAAATCATTTTAGGAATAATTAAAATAACAACACCTCCAAATTGCTTGGGATGGAAGGTGATCAGTTAAAAAGGTGACATTCATCTGGAGGCTTGTTTGCTGTGGATTTTTATTTTGATCTACGTGACTCATAAAGAGAGGGTATTCTGACTTAATTTGATCTATTCCACTCCATTGGATGAGGCAAATGGCTGTCCACCAATAGGCCAGTATGTTGGTCTAGATTTGCTTTATGCATAAAATTTCATGACACATGATAACTTTTATTATGATTTGTTGCTATATGAATACAAATCGATTGATTGACTGATAAGAAGACTGCAGACTGTCAGCAGGTATAGTGTGGTACAGAGGGATGGTGGGATGGCTGGTTACTGCAGCCTAATGCACCCTGGCCAGACCAATAAGACAGAGGCATTGAGGGTCACTCTATAATCCCCGGCTCATCTGAGGTGGCTGAAGATGGGTTTGAAAATGCGCCTCGCCGAGTGCCACAAAGCAAAACACACACACCCATACACAGCCACCCCCCTCTCCTCGTGGCGCTTTCATCCAATACACACACACACACACACACACACACACCCTTGCTTAGACACACAGGCGTTTAAAAAAAAAAACTATCTTTGCCTGCACTCAGGCGTGCTGACGTGCACACACTCACACAAGCTCACATCCACTGACCCAGACGCACAAACACAGGCACGCACACAGGAGCTGTAGCGAGCAATGAATTACAACACATTGTGTCTCAAGCTTAGTTCCTGTCTGCACAGCTCCACCTTGACCTCTCTCTCCACCGTTCTCTTTACCTTTCTGTCTGCCTCTCTTCTTTATGCCTCCCTGCTGCCTTCTCTTTCCCCTCAGTGTCTTCTCTTTGCTTTTTTCTGGTCGACCATTTTCCACCACCCCTCCTTCTAGATCCTTCTTTATTCCTCTTCACCTCCCTTTATTCTGACTCCATCTATTTTGATATATATCTCTTCTTTTCATTCCCTTTCTGCCTTCTCTCTGCAGCCACCCCTCCTCTTATTTACTCCCTCTGTGCTTGCTTCCCCTCCTCCCCCCTCCTCCCCTCCCGCCTTCCTTGCTCCATCTCATCTCAGACACACTCACCTGGCTCTCCCCTTTATTGCCTCAGGAGGCTAGAGAGCCACTGTTTCCTTTAATCCCAGCCAATGCCATCTGCAAACACTGACAGTCACACAGCGACTCCATCGTTGTCTCACTATCAAAGCCGTGGCACTATCAAAGGCTGGACGGGGCGTAATCACAGCAGCCGCACGGCAGATTGAACCCCGTTTGATTTGACTTAGTGCACACAAATAAAGGATAATATCGGTGTCATTTAGGCTGCTTCCTCCGACTTATTGACTGGCAGCGGCTGCATGTAGAGATCCACAGTTGGGGGTCTGGTGAGCAATCCCTGCTTCGGAATTGGTTTATGTGTGTGTTTTTGTGTTTGTGTGAGTAAAGCAGGCATGCACAATGAAATCCATTCATGGTAGAGCACATCTTCCTTTCCTCCCTTCCATTTATACGAGCACAAACACAGACATGCACGCGAAACAAAGCACAGGCACTAACACATACACGTTCGCACTCTCTTGCTCTCTTTACTGAGGCCCTGTGTTTGTTTGGTAACAACACAGGGAAGGAGGGGGGAATCCCCAGACTCCTATATTTCCTCTCTGATTCTCCTCTCTAGCCATCTCTCGGCAGACGCCACTGGCTAATTAGCAGAATGGCGATCTGCTAATTGTGTTAATTTACAACATTTTAGCCGAGGGGAGTCTAGCAGGGGCTGGCAAGCCTGTCACCCTCCCGGTGTACCGAGCAGGGAACGCCTTAGACAAAGAGCTGAGGAGAGGAAAGTTTTGTATTAGCTGGGAGGCTCCTTTAATATTGAGAATATATTAAGTGGGAGCAGCATGATAAAAGGGCAGTATTTCAAGGAGAAAATTACAAGGCTGGAAAACTGGACAAAACAAGAGAAAATGAGGCTGTGGCCACAAAACAACAATCTTTCAATAGCAACACGGCTTGTAAACAACACAACACTGTTGTCATGTACCTATTTGAAAATATAAATAGCGAGGGTCCTTACTAGGTATAGTAAAATATATTTTTAAAATGGAAGACACATTTTATTCTGTTATCCCTAATACATCTCAAACACAGCATTACCAAATATAAATCATAAATTAGTATCATTATTGAGAAAACAATTCAGGCTTTCAAAGATTTCCCTGCTTGCAGTCTCGAGGTAGATGTTTGATCTGTGGCCTGAAGCAAAATACAGAGTTCTGTCTTCATCATCTCTTCCTAACCCACAGTCCATCCTGACAGTAGTGTCAGAAACTACAGCACAAGTCTTTTTAATGGAGCAGTCAATAACATTTCATTCAGTAACCTTATTACTGACTAACACTTGTGACCAACGAGTGACAACACAGTCTTCAAGTACTCGACCTTGTCCATATATAAGCAGAATAATGAAGTCCCATTGTGAGACTGTGTGGAGAGAACGGACTTTTATGGTATAGAACAGCATCTAAAAACATATAAAAGTCAACATAAGGATCTAAAACGACGAGTAATCGTTTGCTCAGCCCGTTTTTATTAAGTACAAAAAACAAGCTAAGACGGACTGCCATCAATTTTACTGTGGTTGTGAAATACATGTATTTATGGTTATATTTTGTGTTGCTGTTACTAGCTGGCTTTTCCATTCTTGATGTTACAAAAGCATGTTTAAAAAATGACAGCTAGAGTAAGGTGGTCATCCACTTTGAGCTAGCTGACGCACCTCGCCCAAGCAAACACCTCCGCTGTTGAAAAATAGCCCCGATGTGAAAGTGCATAAAGCTGCAGTTCCCCAAGTGTCCACTGAACCAAAAGCACTGGAAGTGCTAGTAATACCAATGTTAAATGCCCATTTTGACAGCAGGAATAACCATGTGTAAAGCCTGGTCTCTCTGTATTGGTTCACACTGTACATGGGGTGACACTTATATTTATATAATACAATATACCATGTGTTTTTATAAACTAGTGTGTTCAAAAATAAGTCAAAGACTTTGATTCAACACTTTCTAGGGGCACAAAATTAGTGTGCATTATTTCCAATCCAGTCATTTTCACAGTAGCATAAAGAGCCGACCTGTGCAGATATATAATGTTAATACAGTATTATGTTACATTGAATATTTGATGTTAAAAAACCTGACATTGCAGGGAGCTGATCAGTTTCGTGCAGTCAGGCGAAAAATTAGAAGCTACTGACTACATCCTGCAATAAGGTTGTTTCAAGACAATTATCAGTTGATTTGACACATCTCTGCCGACCACAACGCTGCACTGCATTACAGACAAGTGCAAATATTATGACGTGTTAAGATGGATGTGTGTTCTCGCTGTCATGATGAATTGGCCTGTTTAGGCTTCATTTTTAGTGCCAAGGCTTTGGTTTTTGCTTCTCAGATCAGGGATGCGTACAGAGAGATGGACAGAGACGGGGATAAAAGTGAGGATGGAAGAGAGGAAGCAAGCTCTGGAGGGAGACTGGGGGAGGAAGGGGGAGGGCAGAAAATAAAATAAAACAAGCCTTGTGAATCGCACGCATTCGTCTCTCCACATAGTTTGACACTCCATCAAACTCGGATGTGTCCTCCATTTAAAGAAACATGGATCTTTCTAATACCGTCATTAATAAAGATAACATATATAAAAGAGTGTGTCAGCCTCCATCAGGGCTTTCATCTCTTCTATAATGAGGTTAATGCAGAGACGCAGTGATTACCCCAGCAATGCAAATGAAGGCCAAATGATAACTTGCACTATTTAAATAAGGTAATAGCGATTACTCCACGTTATTCAAATGAGGACGGAGGCTTTGAACTGAGCGCTTTGAACCGGCTGCTCCTTCTCCAAAACATATGAAAGGGATGGAGGAGGATTGACTTTGGACTCATTCACTGTGTATCCTTCTAATTCAATGTGATGTAAACCAAGGGCAACGAGTGAAGCAAAGTCACGTCATGTGGGGGGGGTGCAGGATGGGCGGGGTCAACCACGGGAAGAAAAAAAAAAAATCAAGGTAGGCTGACTTGCAACTCACTTTGAAAGACCTTGAAAGTCGCTGAAACGCCAACGAATTCAGTGTCGGAGAGGAGAACAAGAACTCAATATTCACATTAAAATCAACACAAAAATTACCATTAGTGCCGCCAACTCCTTTCAAAAACTTTCAAGGCCCTTTTTTCGTTAGAAAAACAGAAGACAATTTCTACTTTACCGAGCACTCATGTTGAAATGTGTGTTTTTTCTTAAACAGCCTTCATGAGACTGCATGGAAAGGCTTAAGAAGTCTTTTCACTCATTGTTTTAATTTTTCTGATTTCAGCAACCTAGTGAGGCGACAAGATCCAACACTTTTTTTGAATCTGAAGAGTGGTTTTTAAGGGCTGAGGGAAACTTGCGAAGGCTTTCGGACGGACACATGCAGCAAAAGATGAAAAAAAAATTAAAATAAACAAGAAGAGATGTGTTTGTGTTGCAGAGAGTCGGAGAAAGAGGGAGGGAGAGGGATCGTGCACTCAGCTGAAACAACATCCAACAGAAAATTCTCCACCTTCTGAAGCGTCAAGTCTGCCAGCACCCTTTTTTTCTCCTTCCTCCTCCTCCTCCAGCCTCCACATAGAGACGCCTAATCATTCTCATTACACTCGGCGTCCATCTGCATCAACAGAGCTGCCCATTACTGTGCGTGTGTGTATATGTGCAGTAAACAGCTCTTTAGAGAGAGCTAATGAGCTCTTTTAACTCTGTCCGCCGTGTGATTCTGCAAGCGGGGTGTCAGAGCAAACTGCCCATTTTGGTAACGTCATAATTAAGCCGCATGTGTGTGTGGAAAAGACGTGCCAGCACACACGCTAAATCTGTGACAAGACGTACAAATGTGTGGCCTTTTTCTGTCTTTCTAACGTAAACAGACACCTTCAAAAAAACAACAAACTATCAAACAACTGTGTCATATTTTTATAAAACCTGTCCTTGCGTCTGCGATCAGGTGCAGGAGGAGGAGAAGGAGCGGCGTGACAGGCGATAACTTCATCAGGAGAGACCTGTTTTCACACACCACGGGGGAAATCTAAGCAGCCAGTTATTCAAATCCTTATCAAATACACCAGAGGGCATCTTTTAACCTCCAAATCGCTGCACGGAAAAAAAACCTGAATATGCGCCAAATGTAGCTATTGTTTTAAAAGAGTGCGTGTGTGTGTGTGTGTGTGTATCCTCAAGCGCACAAGCCCTTGTGTGTGTTTGACAACCTCCGGACCACCTTGTTAATGAGTCCAGCACACTGTGACTAAGCCACGGGCTACGCTGTATTGGCACACAAGCTACATTAGAGTCAAATAATGTGATTAGGTCCTCCAAAAGGCAATTAATTATGAAATTAGTCATGAGCTTGTGTCACACACACACACACACACACACACACACACACACACACACACACACGCACTAATCAAAGATCCTCCCCGTGTGTTTGTGTGAGAATCATCATCATCGGAGGAAAAGCTGCTATACAAAAGTAACAAAATGAAAGAGGCCCTCATCATCGACCTTTTTTTTTACTTAAAACCACATCAAGTGATTAGAAGAGACAATTTGTGCTAACACATAAACTCAATTTCTCTTCCATCCCTTCTGAAAGGCGACAAAACTGTCCCCGAAGCCAGACTTTTTCCCTCTGAACAAGCCAACCAGCACCGATCCACCGTCTTTGAAGCGCAGCTACAAGCTTACATTTTACGACGACGCCGACGACTAGTCTGTGGCAAAGCGACGGCAAAAACAACAACAACAAGGACAGAAAAAAAAAGAGAGTAAACAGAGCGAGTTCAAAGTCTAGACGCTGAGCAGTGACCGGGAGAGATGAGCTGTCACTAACTCAAAGACAGAACGGAGGGGTGGGGGGGAGATTGCTGTACGGATGACAGCTCGGAGCTGCGATATAAGGATATGTGACAAATGACGGAGTCTTTAAAAAAATCAAATATTCATTGTAATCGGCGACTTTTGACCTCCTGATAAGTTTTTTTTTAACGCAGCTCCGACCATCAAACTTTGAAATCAGTGAGTCTTTGTGGCGCACGTTTGAGAGCGAGATCAGAACTAGGCTTCATGGTGGTATGGAAAAGTCAAAGCGTTAAACACATTAGGCTTTTATTTCATGATGAATCTAAATTTAGATGGCTGAATAAATCAAGAGTATAAGTCTCTCCGTAAATTCCAGAGGCGTATCATCACCGCCCTTGCCTGCCTGTATCAGATCTGCCTTACAGCTGGATAAATTGACACTGTCTAAATTTCCCTTTACTAGACAGACTATTGAATGGGTGGGTTAAATGGTTAGGGCGCAGTTAAACAAATGCTCCGGATCAAGGAAATTGTGCGTGGCTTCTTTTGTCATTCAGAGAGGAAATTGAGAGATATTCGGCGGGGGCTCGGAGCCGCTAACGCGTGGCATTCATCTATAATGCACTCGGCCTGTCCGTCAGCTACTCCATTTCCTGTGACTAGCGCAGCGTGCCTAATCACCCGGCTCGACGCGGGGTTCCTTCCTCAAAGACACACACACACACACACACACACACACACACACACACACACACACACACACACACACACAGGCGGGAATGAAGGCAGACACATGCAGGACAAAATAGAACACGCATAGAAACATCAGGCCCGCTGAGGCCAAGCCGTTATTCTTATCTGGTGAATTAAACATCTGTAAAGACTCGCAGCACCACAGGGTCAGGAAAGAAAATACACCATACATCCACAGCTGGGAAAAGTGAGGACACATCTGTCCTGTGGTGGTAAGTGAGAAGACATCACACTACAGGGTGTTGCCGTTTAAATGACTAATCAAGGCGGACCTTAATAAGTGTTGTATCTGCTGCAGGGATACGTTTGAAAGAAAAAGGGATTTGGATGTGATAATAACTGCTGCAAACTTTCATATCCCAGCCCAGATGTTGTTGTCTTCTGACTTCAAGTAATCACTCATTAACATAAATAATCATGAACAGCCTCATCGAACGATCTCATTAATGACTTCTTCCCGATATTGACTATTTCATATTTTTTCTTATTTCTAACCTATCCAGCATTTGCACATATTATTTTTGTGATAAAGCCAGGGGTGATAACTTATAAAGCTGGTTCTGAGAAGGAGATTTCATCAGCTTTAAGTGAATCAATCATTTCCTAATTACTGATCCAAAAACAAAACCGGTCAAATCAAACGTTCTATACTGGCTCTATTCAAATATCATAGCCTGTTAGCACTGGATTCAGTTTTGAAATCATTGATGAAATCATATTTAGGTAATTTATAATCCCTCAATAACAGGTGTAATAAAATGTCATTTATATTAATAGGACAACAAATGTATAACTGTCATAAGAAACAATACACACTGTTTTCTGGACATACTATAATATTAAGAATGAATAAAATTTTAAGGGTTTATAAACCTCCTCTTAGTGTCAAAAGGGATCATTTAAAGATAGTTTAAAACAAACTACTGGTATATTCTCTTCATTAGCTGTAATAAGAAAGTGGTGACGAAGCTGCCAATACTTGGGTGGTTCTTAATGGACTAACTTTGTGTACTTTTTCAGAAGGGTAACAAAGAGAGACAAACATCCTCCTACACTGATGTCAATTAAAGCTACTCCGTCCACAGCTGCGGTGTTTGCCGGGTGACAGCAGGAACAGTCGTACATCTCCATCGGCATTCCCTGCAAACACCTCTCAGTCTGCTGCTCTGCCTCTACCTGAGGGGCATCAACAGGATCTTTCAGAGCGGCCCCCGAGGTTAACATGGGGCCACATGCTATCAATACTCCTCTGACGCCCGGATCCATACCTGTGAACCAGCAGCACTTTGTTTACCTGTGTGTTCAGTAATTAAAATAGATTTCTGAGAGGAGGCCTAATCCTTTTAGAAATGACATCGATCCCTGCTACCAGTGCAAGAGAGCTGCCGTGTAACTTTCTTTTTTCTCTCCTCTACACACAGAATCAGCGTGAGGACGCTTTCCCCCCCCACCTCTTTTCCTCTTTGATGGAAACTTTGGAAAGTCCTCGACATGAAGGACGTCATTTAGGGCCAAGCAGGGAGGAGAGTGGGGGTTGGGTGGGGGTGCGGGAGAGGGGTTGGCAGGTGGAGATAATAGAGAGGAAGCCTCTAACCTCGACTAAAGCTGTCTGTCTTCGTAAATAAAATGAGATAATTATTGAGTGAACAACATTATACGCCGACGACACTCTCCTTCTTCTACCGGCGCAGTTGTAAATCTCAACAAACACGGTGCTTTTGGACATTAAGTGCTCACTAAGCACAGTGGATGCATCATATTTCAAGAGCAGGCGTTGTGTGGGTGAGGAGCTGGGGAAAATGGAGTGTAATGGTTATCCATTATCTTATACGGCAACGGCGGCGATGATCATTTTCAAGTGACTCATTTCTGGAAGTACCTATCTATTGGCCACTTGGAGGGAAGACTTTGATGGCTAATCCAAAACAACTATTCAGAGGTCATTTACCGCTGCGGCGTGGAGACACTCTGCACAAGAGAAACGCTCCAGCCTCCCTCATTATTCAAATACAATCCTCAGGAAGAGCCACATCACAAACAGCGGCGCTGCAGCCCCGGAGTGGGCGATTACCTACACAGCATACTCCGGTCCAGAGTGGAAGCATTAACAATGCATCAACAAATGAATATATCACAATTCAAGTAAGAGTTTGAAAGAGATGTTTGTCATGGGAATTAAATAGTGATGCTGGGAGTGTATTAACATATCAATGATCCCACTTGGTTGTCAATAATACCCACATACAAGACTTTTATATTCTTCAATTGTGATGATTTTATTCTGCGGAGGTAAAATATATATTTTTAGAAGTGTGGGTGCGATGTTTGTTTGTGTGTGGTCCGGCTACACATGAATGGTTACTTAACACGGCACTGATTTCCCCTCAGCAGTTAGAGAAAAACCAGCCGATGCTCAATGATGCATCACCGTGTTTGTTGCCGCCAGGCTGTGTGTATGTGTGTGCATATGTCTGTGTGCATGTGTGTGTTTATGTGTGAGTGTGTTATCAACGCTGGCACGTAGACAGACAGCCCAGGAGTGACTGCCGGAGTGTCACCATCTGTGGATGCATTATGTCTGTCTGCACTGGGCTGTGCGTATGTGTGTATCTAAGTGTGTGTGTGTGTGTGTGGGTGGTGTGGAAGTAAAGGGGGGTGGGGGTGGGAGGGGGCACTCAGTCAGACAGTAAACTGGACCACAGCTCCATAGTTTGCTTCTTCTGACAACAGCAGGCACATTCGGTGCCAAATTCTAACTACACTGCAAAACCTGTCAATTTCAACAAGGGAAGAAGTTTTTGAAAATAAAATATTGACCTTAAGTCGTTTTTTTCTTTTCCTAAAAAACAAGTAAAATCTTTGCCAACTGCAGAGGAAAAAAAATGCATAATTTATTTCAAAACTCTTTCCAGAACAAGATAAATCTTTCCACTTATCCTAATTAAATATTTTAAGCTGTCATTGCGATACCATGGCTCATAAATAAGAGCAGGATTTGAAGGCGTCCACTCTGTTAAATGACTCGTTACTGAAGGTTTTTGCAGTGTACCAAACACTTGGCAAGCGAGCCAGATTAGAGTTCAACAGCAGTTGGTGGAGATTAACGCCCGCCGTGAGTAGCGCACGTGCGAGGGTGTGTGTGCACGTGTGTGAGTGTGTGTGCGCCTGTGGGGTGTGTGTGGATTACTGAAGAGGCCCTGGCTGGGATAACCTCTACCCCCAGCCTGTGAACTCGCAGGATTCTTCACCGTGCATGTTTGAAGTGCGAAATCCTGCACACTTCATATGGATTCTGGCAAGATCTGCCAACTCACGCCTTCTCTCGCTGTGTCCCAATAAAAAGGAAAAACAAGCAGCCTGTCAGACTGGTTTTTTAAAATATTTTTTTGCTTTTAGAACTTTAAAGAGCAAAGTCAGCGTGTTAAAGGTTAATGGTGATGCTTCTATGCTATTAAAAGTCAGTTAATTGCACAATAATTTGCCCTTTTCTCCGCTTGCAATGAGTTGGCCACAAACTTTGGAGTCATTTATCATAATGGCTCTGTGTGACAGCAGCGTATACAGGATGTAGCGGTGGCTGACAGGACAGGTGAAAGGGGAAAGTGAGGACAGGTCGCGTAAGGTCACAGAGTTGGATCCAAACTTTAGCGAAAGCTGCTACGAGCTACAGCCAACACGTCTAGCTGGTCCTTTTGCTGCTCCATTAACACTCCTGTTTTGTGTATTTAAAAAAAAAAAAAAGGACAGCACGACAGAGGTGTGTGCTCGTTTCAGCAGGTATGTGGTGTCGCACGTCTTTAAATCCACTGCGGCTCGCATTATGCTGGAATTCACACAGGTTGTCTAAACAGTCAAACAGCGGATCAATACAGCCATCGATCGGTGGCATTGAGACTGAACTGGTCGTGTCGAGGGGGCAGAAGAATCTCACTAGAGCTCTCTGCAGGCTGCGGGCTGGAGGACGCACTTACAAACACACACATCATTATATGTGTGTGTGTGTGTGTGTTTGTACAGACTGCACATAAGAAATCTGGTGCAGAATCAACTGCAAATATTTGTGAAAGCATGTAGATAGATATACGAACACTCGTCTTTTTCTGCCCACTCGAATAGAAACCACAGGCCTCGTTGGGACAAGAACAACCTCCACACAAACACAACATCTCGTATGAGCAGATTCAGGTCCTGTCTGTTCCAGTCAGAGCAGTCTGCCAGCAGTTTGTCTCAAAGTGAGGGCATCCAGTCAGCTCCAGCAGCTGAATATCAAGCTGGCTGCTGCCGCCGCGTCTCCCCGCGCTCAACTGACACAGTCGATAGCGCTGCATTATTCATGGGGACGGCGGGGGCCGATGAGATGGCCTCTCACTGAGGGCTGGATTTCAACAGGGCCCAAACTTTACAGGGGCTGGCGGACGCGTGACACCTTCAACAACTGCTTATCGTCAGCGAAAATGACAACGTGAGGCACGAGAAAGGGCACTTGAAAGAAGGGGGGGGGGCTCTGGGATGAATTTGTAAGCAAATTCAAAGGCAAGACTGTAAGTTTGACATGATAGCTTGAAGACAAACCCTTATTCACAAACAAGCACCTGTGTCTTTTAAATATTTTTTTTTTACAGAGCTAAAATAGCCCCAGAGTGAAAAATAAAGTACATATTATGACTCCCTTGTCAGCTCGTCTTGTTTGCTATCAAGTCAATAAACACGGATCACAAAGTTAACATGAAAACCTGACGCGTCCCTTTGCGCTAATAAAAAGAAAACAAATCATAATTTCAAATGCTGCTCATCCGTGTTGGCTGATTTCCATTACACAGACTAAAGACATCAATTAGCTAAAGTGCGTCGGAAAAGAGGGAGAAAAAAACAAGAAAGGAAACAGACAGTTACTTGGAGTAAATCAAACAAGACGCAAAAGAGAACCAGAGGCAATAAAAAACGTCAGGCTGCTTGATATCAGATCTCGGAGGGAGAAATTTGATGGGCACCGATGAGCAGAAGGCATCTCAGGAGAATTGGACAGAGGAGAGATTTAATGTGATCATAGGGGACGCTCATCTTTCAGGGAACGGGGTAATAATGAGCAATCAATAACGTCCTTAACAGAGTTAGAGCGAGCGGCTGACAGCAGATGTAAGGCTCCGGCTAACAGGCTACGTCTGATCTCACATTACCACACTGGATCTGGGTTTAACAGGCGCACACATGTACATGAACGCACACGCACGGGCATATGGACCAACACGCACAACCATATGGATACACACACACACTTTCTTTTCTCTGTACGCCTGTTTTTCTCACAACACACACCATCTCACACACTCTCTCCTCAGGTGACATGCACCAGCGTCGTGTCATTGTCTATCGATCAATAGCTGTAATCACATTCACAGGCGATGAACACACTAGTAGGCTCTGTACTGTGAACACAGGCTTCTCAGATAATCCGGGCCGCTGCTGATTCCACGCGCTGAAATGACAACCACTGCTGACAGATTCTATCAGCCGTGCTCGCAGGGTAATAAAAAAAAACAAAAAACATGCAGTATTTACTTATGAAGTAAATAAAGATGTGCCTGATGCTGTCCAAGCCACGTAGACTCAGCTGTTATCTGGACTAAAGGTGTCAGGCTGAAAGTGACTTACACTTTGTCCAATTCCAATTATTGACAACGATACAGTGAAGAAGATCTGCTGCAATAAACCACCAAACAAAAAGGGTTTGTCATCAAGACCAGACCAAAGCCTTTTAGAACCTCTGAGAAAGATGTTAGCAAATCACTAACTCTCAATTGAAATGTGCCATATAATGAGAAAAACTGAAAAATGTAATGTCATAAGTTTGGCTTTTTCAAATGCAATGTCCCTCTGGTCATTAGCATTAAGTGTTACTGATTATTTTTTCTCTTTTGACCAATGACTACATCTACCAGCATTCTTAGCTTTCATTTAATGTTCAGAAGAAATGCCAGGCACTCAGTCGACGTCATTTCACCAAATTCAAGTCTTTGTCTAAATGTTGGCTCCAATAACAGTGAAGTACATTCAACTGCTTACGCTACAATTGGACCAACAAATGTATTTTTCTGTTAAGATGTGGACCTTCCAGTCAGTGGTTTATGTGTAGTTTGTACATATATGTAAAGTATAGCTGTTATCAGTAAATGTACATTTTGAATATTCCTGTTATTTGCTGAGCATTCAGAGTAAAAATACCTTTGTACATTTGTTAGCTTGAATTGTAGTTCCACAGCGACAATAACTGATGTCATCAGCAAGTAACTACAACACATCCTTCCAGGACATGATTGTGCAACATCCCTAGTCAATCCCATTAAAGCTGTGAAGCAAACAGAAAATGAGATATTTAATACCTCTCTGCATTTTCCCTCCAGTTCTGCCTGATCTGGAGTGAGAAAGACCGGGACCTTGATAGCAGTGTGTGGATGTGCGTGTTTGTGTGTATGCTGGCAACTTAATGCACTTTCACATATTGTTGGTGTAATATTTCTCAGAGAGGCAGCAGTTAGAAAGTCTTGTTTTCACTCTTACTAAATAAATAATTACAGCTTTATTACTGTGGGGCGGCGCTGCAGCCCCGAGGCAAACACAGGATCTGTACTTGTTTGTCATCTGGACCAAAACCAAAAGAAGTGGATCTCCAATGGAAAATCCAAATATTTCCTATTCAGACAGACGGGATCCAAACTATACTGTGGAAACATTTCTGTACAGCGCATAGCTCAGTTTTCTTCCCATAAATCAATGTGAAAATAATACTAAACTAAAGCATAGGAACCATAAAGATAAACATATTCTTGTCGGTACAGCAGATAGGGATATAATCAGGTAGATAGGTGTAAGAACAGAAACGGAGAGGAGAAAAGGAAGCATTTCTTGAAGAGATAAGCTGTGACATAAGATAAAGAGTGACTCGGCTGTACTGTTGGAAGATGAATGTCACTCCACCATCGAGGTCCCAGGAGGAAGATGAGTCAAAGCTGAAGAACGAAGCGCCGGCAGGACAGCCTAAAATTCAGAGGTTTTTTTTTATTTGATCGACTTTTTAGCCTCCTACTTGAGACATCAGAAAATCATACATTTTCTGGTTTAGGATCACCAAAGTCTATCAGTGAATTGTAGCTTATCTAATCACTTAGGTTGCTATACTGCTTCCTTTTAAATAATAACGTCCCTATCTCTCTCCACTTCACGTGTCCCTGCTCTTGAAACAAACACACTTAAAGACAGCAGTGCCTGCACGTTTCCTGCGACTTAAAAAACACGATTGACGAGACATTTTTGTAAACAGTATCACGCTGTTGCAGATGCTCCAGCCCCTGTCAACAACTTGTACTAACATCTGACCAGATGTGTCCGAGGGTTGCAGCGTCTCCTAGCAACAGAAAAATGTTCTGGCCCTACGGGTGGATCAGAATCCACAACACACACACACACACACACACACACACACGCACATCTTTACTGTGTCATAATTTGAAGGTTTTCTGTCAGATGATGCTCCAATGTAACGTCGCTCACACTCTTGAAACCATGACATCTGTGTTCTTCATGTAAAGATTTCCCTTTGAGAGCTTGAGCCAACGCCGCTCCACCACCACCACCCCTCCCCCTCCCCCCCACCACCACGTCTTAATCATGGATCATGGCTTTAGCGCTGCCGTTCATCAGGTTGTTAGTCGCGCCGCAAGCTCTCAGACGTAGCTGCAGGCCTCTTATCTTATCAGTCAACAGCGGCAGGAAATGAGACACACAACAGTGATGCTGCCAGCAACACTCATCTGTCAAGACACGCCGGCTCAATTACCATACTGTAGCGCAAAGACTCGTACTAAACAGGGATTTGTGGCGTTGAAGCGGATAAATTGAATTGCTGACGTTATACAAGCTAAGTCATTAGACACATCCATATAGGGGATGATAAAGCGCCAAGGATGGAGGTATTTTTTTTTTTATTTGGGGTATCTGTGCGAAAGAGGAAGTGGTAAACTTCTTAAATCTGCATTTTTCTCATCATGAGTTTGTGTGTTTCTGACGCGGCCTCCACTTATTACTGTACTTGTTTGCTGCCTCTGTCTGGAGGTAGAAAAGGGAAGAAGGGAGGGGTGAGGAAATGTATAAAGAGAGAGACAGAAAGAGGCAGAGACAGAACAGGGGAGAGATAGACTGTGAGAGAAACAAAGAGAGACAAACATACAGAGAGAGGGAGAGAGAGAGACGCAGAGAAATGGAGGGAGAGATAGGGAGGGATGTGTGTACTGCATCCCAAGGGATCACTTACTCGGTATAGACACAGTACTGGAGGACAGAGCACAGCAAGGGTTCATTGGCCAAAATCTCTCCTCTTTATATACACACACATACACACACACAACCCCTCCAAGCAATATTCCTGTAAGCACTCGTCCGCTGAGGATAACCGCATTGACTGAAGTGGAGTCAATGTAAGAGGACGAGAGAATGAGGGGAGGTGGAAAAAATAAATAAAACGGAGGGATCAGGAGGAAGCAGGAGGAGGAGGAGGAGTGTCCACCTGGCTGGTATCCAGGGGAATTAAACAGTCTGTTTACCGCTCTCAGCGCCTCAGCAGCGCCATGTTAGCCTAATGGCACGGACATGAAGCCAATTGATTTGTGGACCAATAGACCTGTCCCACAGCACAGGCAGATTACCTAGATCACTGGCTCCGCATCGAGCAGACAACGCTTCTCACTCGCGCCCCACAGGCAGGGGGAATGTGAACAGGGTTTAATGTGTCCGTCTCTCTGTGTGGGCATGTTTGCATAAATGTATACATGTCCCTAAGATCACAACAGAAAACAAGGCAGCCAGTGTCAGGTAAAAACTTGTTTGGTCTCATGGATCCTATGTTTTCTGATGCTATAAGCCCCTTCATGGGTGTATGATTCGACGCTCGGCTAACGTGCAGAGCTGTGAACGAGGTTGTTAGCTGTCAGCTTTAGACTGTTGGCCTCATGGGTGAGGGTGACAACTAGAATTTAATCGAGTATTAACTATAAATCAAATGTTTCTTTTCTTGTGTTTACAGTTACAGAAAAGGCAACTTCCCTGACAAAAATTGTGACACACTTAAAATGCATTCACCTTTGTATTGATTCACATGTGAGCAGTAGAAGCCTGTCTTTTTTTTTTTTTTTTTTTAAATATCTGAATTTGGTTTTGGACACCACAAAAGAAGTGGTTCGATAAATGTCGTAGAGAAGTTACGGGGGAAATAGCGTTACCTTTAACAGCTAACGTACAGGCAAGGCAAGAGAATCATCCGTTGGCCGCTGACAAGCTACTTCACATCTCTGATTCACTTAATGTGATTTAATTCAGTTTAACACAACATTAGGACAAGTTTCTCCTGATATTTTAAGTCAACAACGGCTAGCTTATCATGAAGCGAAGCCAAAGACTGGCCTCTCTGTTGGCTAAAAACAGCAGACAGAGAGCATCATTACAATTAAAGACACTTTTTAAAAGTTGTTTTATGAGCAAACAGGTCATTTAATCAAAGCTGGCTACATTTAATGAGCACATACTACCGGCCAATTCAACTTCTAGGATCCATTTCAAAATCAAACTTGGTTAAGAAAGAAAAATGCATATTGGTCTCACTATACGCTATATGTGTTCCCTCTGTGTAGATAATGTTGACTTGCAGTAGGTATTAAATCCCATAAAACCAACAATAGAATAAGCCTGGTGTTCAAACATGTACGTGGGGAAGTTGGTGAGTAATCTTTTCCCAGAGAATATATTGGCTGCATGCACAGTGCCCGTTTGGAGTATTAAAAGTGCATATTGTTCTAAATTGAATGTTACAGCGAATATAAAAACCTTGCTGCAGGACAATGAAAGACCACACACACTTGAAACTACAGTTGTCTGTGTGTACGGCCGAGCAGAGAGAATAATTCCACATTCTCCACAGTTTTCACTCATGTCAGTGTGCGAGTTGATAAGCATGAAAATCCATTTATCTACAAAGGGACTGTATCGTCCATATTGGACAATGTCTCTTTCATGGTCCCTTGCAGGCCCTTTTCTCGTCCACAAAGCCGCCCAACTGACTCCGCCACGTCTGTAATAGGCCACATTCATTTGATATACACACATCAAGGGACATATTGCGGTGGTTTTTGCCGTGCATCAAGAGAAGTGGTCACAGAAGTAGGAAAAATGCTCTCAACATAAAAGAACAATAGATGCAAGGCAGATGCAGCGAGACGGAGAATAAAATAAACAGTGGACCCCGTGCAGAGCTGGACATGAACACCGCACATATCTGCTGATATGAGTGCATGGACGGAAAACCATATGGAGGCGCAGCGAGGCTCACTGTCATTATCATTCAGCTTTTCTCTCCCTCTCAGAGTTGACAGCGTAGAGAGCAGGAGGATGTATATCCAGAATTAGGCCTCTGAGGAGGAGGAGGAGGAGGGGGTTGAGGAAGAGGAGGAGGAGCTGTCAGATTACAGATTAGAAGGTGGGGAAGTGGTGAGATTAAACATGCAGTCTAGATGGTAGCCCGACTAATACAGCTCACAGCTCCGCTAAGGGCGTTGTCAAATTTAGTCCTGTGGATTATACTGCCATTTGTGACACTGAGGGAAATGTTGAAGAGAAAATCAAACTCACCTGGAGATTCTTATTGAAACTCCTTCCACGGTGGTCAATGTTATTCATTGCTTACCTAATCCATATTTGTGTAAATGAGCCGCGCGGAGCTTCACAACACAAGGCAGACATATAAAAACCTCTGAGACATTGGTATTAACAGTGATGCTACGTCTTAACCACCCTCTGGCTAATGCGGCTAATGAATGAGAAAGCGCTAGCGGGCTAACGGCTCTAATTCTCCTTCACAGGCTATCATGTTGCAGCCCGGAGACAGATCAATACCATTTGCTCAACACACAGGAGGCCTGCGAATCTATAAAAGGGCTTTTATTGAGTAATTAAACACCCATTACTGTCCCGTGCAGCCAAACAATAAATTTGATCAGCCTCTCAGGCGCAGATCCAGCCGTGATTAATACTCAGTGCATGCATGACATAAAAGACCACAATGACATTTTGTTAAGCCCCGTCTTAGTCCTGTCTTTGTCGGTGCGGGGACAGGAGTTCTGCTGCTTACAGCGGTGCTTTCAAGGTTGTTTTTGTGCAGTTGGGGAGCTCCATAGCAGCATTTTGTTGACCCCAGCAGCTACTTATTACTCGTTCTTTCTGACCTGGGATCAAATCCAAACTGCCCTTTACTGTTCTAAGGCCTTCATGATACTCCGTACTTGTCTATACATTGAAGAGGCCACGTTTAACAGTGAAAAATAACTCAATAACTGAAACCTTACACCACAAACATGACTATTCTGTTACTACTTAATATGGCGTCAATGTTTCTATGATGAGGCTACTTTGAGTATGAAATGCACGAAATGAAACGACCTAGCCCCCTCTGTTGCACCTCCATAAGCAGTGTTCAACATGTAATGAAGCTTTTAGTCTCACTTTTAATGTAGCTGTATGCAGATAGACGCATGTTAAAGCAAACAGCTGCATGTATTACATACTGTAAATGAACATGAAAGTATGAAAAAGAAGATGCTCTCACTGTTTTAAACCCCTTTCTCATATTTATGACAAATGTATTATTTGACTGACATCCCGGGCAGAATCAAATGGAGAAAGTCGGCTGCTTCTAGAATGAGAGAAAAACTCTGAAGACTTATTTTTCAGATCAAAAAAACTTCTTGCAAATAGAGAAATATTTTAAGCAAAGTTCAACCATAATCATGTCAAAGTCGTCCTGCTCTGTACTGTTCATTCCTTTCAGGCGGACTGAAGGCTTGACTGCTTTTTTTTTTTCCAATTTCCCAACGTCCTTTTCTGCTCTCGCACAATTCAAAAAACCTGTTACAATCCCATCCTTGTTGGAGAATATTTAGCGTTGTTGAGCCAACAATATGGCATCTGGGTGATTCTCCTAAATATGAATGGCCCATTCACGGGGCTCAATGGAGTCGCTTGGCAATGGCCCTTCTTCGCCTCCCTCCTCCATGCTCAAAACAATATTCAGCGCAGCAGTCTTGGCACTTTTCCCCGAAATCAACAAAAGAGGAACTCGAAGCCGTCCCTGAAACCCTCAAAGCATTAAGCCTCTGTGAGATGCAAGTACTTGGCACAAGCAAAGCGATTTAACGACAATGGGCAAATCATACAGTGCTTTGTGAGATTTAGGGGATACAATAGCACTCCCTTTCCAAAGCACACATTAGTAAGCATGTCATCGGGACCCCCTGGGGGATTTGAGCAGCCTAGAGGATTGTGTAGTGAAGAGGATAAATATATGTTACTGGGCAAGAAGATGGAGCAGTGCCAGCGCCTCATACTGTGGATTATGAGTGTGTGGAATACATTAATAGATTAATCTTCTGAACACACAAACTAACCCGCAAACTGAACCCATTTGGCTTGTTAAGCGTATACATCGCAACACATCCAAAATCAATTTACAACCATTTAACAGAGCTCAAGAGGTGCAGATGAGGAGAAAGCTCGCCTCAAATATATTTAAAAAAAATAAATAAATAACTCCTGCAATGAAAATAAAATGCACACACACAGAAAAAAAACAAAAAAACACTTGTTATAAATGTGCGGCGCTTGCAGCCATGCTGACCTCTGAGTGCTAAACAAAACCAACAACGGACAAGCAGACACCCACTCAAAAGTCAATACCATGCGTGCCTCCTCTTCCTCTTGTATGGTTAATGCATGATGCCAGGTAGGGGAGACAGACGGAGAGTAGGATCTCATTATACGCTGCATGCTATCATTAGCTATCTACCACATGTGTCCATCCTGCCAACAGAGTTGTACAGGCAGCACCCTAATGCTCCCGCCTGCTTCCACTGGGGGGGGAAACTTGGCCCGAAAACACACAATACAATACACACACACACATACATACACACACACACACACACACACACACACACACACACACACACACACACACACACACACACACACACAGTGAAAGAATGCGAGAACATAATCACAGGTACACAAACAAACACCTTCCATCCCCAGCAGGCTGTTACATGGAACATTCACAGATTTTAAGTTGTTTTTTTAAGCAAAAGTAACAAAAAAAACATCAGAAATGGATGCTTTTCTTGGCATTATCATTAGAAAAAGAAATGTTTGGACTCCTCGATGGTAAAAACGGGATGTTTGAAATCACCTCCCTTTGACCCGGGATAACTGGCATTTATGCAAATTAATAATTAACAGAATTACGCACTAACAAGAATGCAAGAACATAATCACAGGAACGCAAACAAACACCTTCCATCCCTCAGGGACTTTAACGTACACTGATTTTAAGTCACTTTTTAGGCAAAAATACATGAAGAAAATTCCACTTTGAGCCCCTTTTCACTATAGAAATTGGTTCTTAATTTGCTTTCTGTGATTGTAAAAGAAATATCTTTTGGTTTTGGAATCCTTGGCGATTAACTCGATTCAATCCTTTTTCTTATTTCTTCAGCTGTTCTTATAGGCAAAGCAGCAGACACACAAGAAGCGGCAATTGACAGGTTTCAATTCAGCACCGATGTTGCTTAAACTGCAGAAATGAAAGTCAATAAAAGGACCTAAAAATCTGCACAAATTGAAAGTGTTCATCAAAGGGGGAAAAAAAAAGGGAAAAAGCAAAATTCCTAAATGGGATGACTTGATTTTTATTTCTTTGTAATGTATCATAAAAAATGAATATCTCTAAGTTTTGGTGCTTTCAACTTATTAAAGTGGCTTTAATGCCTCGCATGCAGCTCTGCAAAGAACGCAGCAGCATTTGTGGCTACGTAGCGACAGCACTTGTTTTTGCTCCTGCTCCCAGTTTGTGCCCATCTCCCAGAGGCCACAGGCAGCTCAGTGATGCTGTGCCACACGCCCAGCCACTCAACATCCTTTGTGTCCATCCGCTGGCAGCCTGCCAAGCTCACACACACACACACACACACACACACACACACACACACACACACACACACACACACACACACACACACACACACACACACACACACACACACACAAGAGCACACAGCGATTCTCCCTCACACCCAATGAGCCATTGTTCATTAACGCGCACGCACACCTTTGCCGCCACACAGACAAGTGTTCGCCTTACTTGCCGCTCGCTAATCAAGACGTTCAAACTGAGCGGCCGACAGGGGAAGGTTGGATTAGAGGGGAGGAGGAGATGGTGGTGGTGGTGGTGGGGGCAGCAGACGGCCAGTATCTATCCCAGGCTAGCTGTTAACAAAATCAGATCATCCAGCCAGAGCAGCGGCGGCGAGAGATTACAGTCAGATCCTTCCTCTCTCCTTGCTGTCATTTTCTTTGGCCCTTGTGGGAGAAAAAAAAAAAAAGGCTCTCATCTGCGTCCTCCATCGCCGGGCCAAATGACTGGCGAGCTTCTCCGCATATCAATGCACAATTTAACTTAACTTCCATGGCAATAACCTAATTAGAAACGGCGCCTTTTCTCATTTGAAGGCACAATGTAAAGGATAAGCTTCATGCCGCCATGTCTACCGAGGTCTAATGGTGCTGAAATATTCCAAAGTGGAAGTCAGATTGTCTTTTTTTTTTTTAAATAAGTCCTTAGCATATTTAACACTTCCACACGCTGAATGTTTTAATATCTGCCAGAGAATCCGGGCCATGGGTGGTGGAGATTGCTGGTAAAAGAGTAAAGCGAGGTGAGCGGGGGTCTGCTTAAAATTCAAAAAAAAAGGGGGCAGCGGATTGCAAAAGAAGGTAGGAGGGAGAGAGGAAAAAAATCTACAGCTTTGATTTGATTAAAATGTATGAAAGTGGCGCATTACATAAACCAAAGAAACTTCAAACATTTCGGGGGGATTCGGAGTTCAAAGAAAGAGAGATAATGCTTTTAACGCTGGAATTAACATGGAAATGAATTTAGTGGAACGTCTCTTCCAGAATGGGATATAGGAGGTGGGAAAGTCTGCAAGTTTGACGCTGGTCTTAGATCAGTTTTGGTTACAATGGTTCTCAGCTGGAGGCCTGAACTGACCTGGGAGCTGCCTTTATATTTCTTTACGAAAACTACAACTCAATTTATTTATCTTACTTTTTATTCAACCGCAAACTAACATTGTCTTCTTACTGGGAATGAAAGAGTTTCCTTATCACAGATGTTCAGTCACATCACATCCTGACACCGGTAAGAAAACACTGTGATACAAAAACCTGATCTTTAGAGCGTCACATTGAAGCATAATCTCGGTTTTAAAGGCACCCCAGGTTACAGCAGGTCAAAAGTGGTAAGCTGCAGGTATTATTCCACCCCTGAGTCAGCTTTGTGTGGATACCCCTCGTCTTTAAGTACAGCCATCAGATTCTGACTGGATAATAAGCAGTCAGCACTGAGTGTTAGGCGTGAGGGCACGATGAATATAATTTGTGATGTGGAGGGCGCGAGTGCGTGAGGCTGTGCGTGTGCAGGGGGGAGAAAAGAATCCATCAACCAGCAACTGTCAGTCACAGCAACACTGCCCCCCCCCCCCCCCCCCCCTACCTTTCCAGAAACAGGAAACCATACCCACAGGAGAGGAGAGGAAGGGATGGTTTGAATGGATCATAGTGTCAAGGATTTTAGGGGATATGGCGTCCACTCATCTACCAAGAGCGACGCGTTTACAGCTGCCCGCCGCCTCTTGGAGAGGACCTTAGATCAGCGAGGAGGGGCTGTCAGCAAGCACACAGGGAAACACACAAAGACTTACACAGCCTCGCTAGATGACACACAGCCCCAGCTCTGTCTTCTGGGACGATGAAGGAGAGAGAGAGAGAGAGGGAGAGAGGAGGGGAAATAAGTGGACAAAGAGTGAAATAGATGAGAGAGCAAGGAGACAAGACAGGCTGACGCACTGTCGAGCAAACGTGGAGAAAAGACAGAGAGGGAGGGGGGAGAGAAAGATGAGAAGACAGAGAGAGAGATGGAGAGAGTGAAACAGACAGACAGGTCCGAGAGGGATTTGTTCTATTTGCATGCGCTGGGCTCCCATGGGGTCCAGCGCCGCTCGGCGAGCCGAGAGCACAAAAGATAACACTTAACATATTTGCTAAAAGATGACAACCCTGGCTGGATCTCGTTTGAAGAGGCCCTTTGTCAGGACGTGCAGACAGGAGAAATCCACTGATATGGTTGCAGCCGAGACGAACAAATGTCTCTCTCTCTTCCTCTCTGTCTCTGGTGTGCGTGTGCGTGTGTGTGTGTGTGTGTGTCTGAAAAGCACAATATTTCCCCACATCGTCTTACATCTGGCAGAAGTCCCACGGGGGGGGCGGGCTGGATCGCACGCCGGTGGCTCTGGGACGGTAAAACAGCTTTTAATGGTAAACATTACAGACTGATAGAAAGTGTCAGGATAATTTATTTATACGGTCCCACTGGGAGTCGCTCAGCCACCCTCGCCGCGCACCAGCTCTCTCTATTCATTTGAGGGAGAAGTCCGTATTTGGATAAATAAAAGCAGAGTAAAGGGGAGCCCGTTTGTAAAGCACTTTTTCTTCTCTTCCTATTACCTCCCCTCTCTCTGTCCCTATTAGCTGTATCGGGGGGGCTGCCGGAGATGTGAGGCAATATGTTATGTGTATAATGAGGGGGATTATTGCTACTGTCACTGCAACACGCGCGCACAGACGATGCACAGGGACGGATCTTAAGCCGAGGGCTGTCGCAAACAAATACACTTAGAGGAGTACACAAGCCGCTGAGTATCTACATTATTTACATTACACACACACACACACACACACACACACACACACACACACACACAAGACAACGCTTGAACAGTTGCACATGGGTTTCCTCGACTCATGCAAACACACACACACCGACACACACACATTTAAAAACTCTTGCACCCTATCAGTCCCATTAAATGCAACAAAAAAAAAAGAATCTGAAAAACAGTGAATTTGCTTCTGCAGTGTCCTCCAATATGTTGAAGTAATATATAACAAATGTGAACAGAAAGTTGGAGGAAAACGTTAATTGTGATTTGACTTGTGCACCAAAATATGCACCCATCGTTGTCTTTTAATAAGTGCACACTTGTGTATCTGTAATGTATCAGTATAAAAGAAGCATCACTTTCATGACAGTGTGCACCCTCGCAATAATAAGAGCAATATGACTCAAAGTATAACGGCGGCCTGAGTTAAACACACACAAGTGCATCAACAGGAAAAAGGTGGAAACTGCACATGATGGGAAGCAAATAACTGTGGGTGAGTGTGTGTGTGTGTGTGAGAGAGAGAGAGAGAGAGAGAGGGAGCATAGAGCGAGCGAGACCAAAGGTGAAAGGTTGAGTCCTCACTAATAACTGCAACAAAAACCAAGAATGTGCAATCGTGGAAGTTCAGCGCATTAAAAGAAAAGCGCATTGTGTTGGTTTTCTTTTTCTTTTCTTTTTTTTAAAATGTTTTTCCGAAATGTGATTATTCATTAGAAATGTATCCGCTTGCTTTTCCTTGCCGGTTTCACTTGCAACAGGGTGGGATGGATGTTTTCAGTTCCAACAATCCACCATTGTTCTGTGTGAATGTTGTTTCCTGCAGCGGTGGACACTCACAGCTCACATAAATCACATTTTTTTAAATATATATTTGGAATTTCAGTGTGCATATTTGGAGTATTTTTTTGCCAGGAAGTTGTGCTCCTAAACTGTCTTTCAGCCTGATTATTCATTTAATCACTGAAAAATCCCACGGTATCATAATTTCAATTCTAGAAAGCTATCTCCACTCTAATGTAATAAAGTGTAAAAAAAAATAACAATAAAGAGGAAATAATCCCAAAAATAAAAATGCATTTTGACATTCCAGTATGTGGGGCCTTTGTCACTGTGACTCCAGCCATGTAAAACAGAGCCACTTGTTTACCAGTGAAGTGTATTTACAACATTCAATCCAAAGAACACTCCAGATCCCATATCTTTAGAATTTCTCTGCAGGTTTGACAATTATTAGAAAAGTTTGGTGATAACGGAGGTGATTTTAATGTATTTAAATTGTAATAGTTGTTGCAAATGGAGCCTAGTGTCATTTACTTTAATATTCCAATAATTCATTTCATGATTACAACAAACAGCTGCTGAGAGGTTAAATTGGAAGATAGAAATATAGTAAAACATGACTACCATTTAAAATAACAAATGAATAATAATAACAAATTGACGCACAATTTAAATTGTAATCAAAGCTAAAGGTTTGAATACATGTACACACACAAACACACATGTACACACACAATGCCATCAGTTTCAGTCACATGCATCCCTGTTTGGAGATAAATGAGCTCATCACCTCTACCTGATACTGAATTTGATCCTGTCTGTTTTTTTTTTTTTTTACACCTTCTGCCATACTCATAGAAAAAAAGGGCATAAGTTGATGTCAAATTTGACTCACCATAGACGCTGCTGCTGCTGATCATCTCGTGCTGGAACAGAGGAGGAAGAGGGAGAGGAAGAGGAGATGAGAGCATTGGGATTAATGTGTGAAGAGACGGGGGGAAAAAAAGGAAAAGGATTCCAAAAAAGCAAAAAAAGGGGCAAAAGCTTTTAGATTACACACACTTTTTTTTGCTAAGCTTGTTGCAGCTCGGATCTCAAACCGTGTGAAAGGTGGGCGAGGAGCAACTGAACAGGAGAAGCAGCTAACCTACATGCATGTCATTAGAAAGTGGATGACAGGCGGAGAGAGAGAGACACAGACAGAGAGAGAGAGAGAGAGAGAGAGAGAGAGAGAGAGAGGGGGAGAGAGAGAGAAAGAGAGAGAGGGAGAGGGAAATCAACTGGTGCAGCTCGGATAGTTTGGGAAATGACGCCCGGAGACGGAGTCAAGTTAAATCTGGTGCGAACGCCCTAAAACGTCCGAGCTTGTAAAAAATACATGCCGCGGTGACATTGTATCCGCTCTCTGCACGCATGTATACGGCAACTTGTTGTAACAGAAGACGCAGGAGCTCGATGCAGGCTGGAGAAGCGTCCTCATGCACGCAAGTTGTGTGGTTTTTTTTTTTTTTGGTGCCGCACAGCCGAGACATGAAACAGACAGCTTACAGTGCAGCCACAGCCTGTGCGGGTTGACCGTGGCGCAGGTGCGCTACTTGACAATCACATTTCAAAAATAAATGAATAAATTGCAACAACAGTTCAGGCGAAGGTATCGTTTGCAATTCGGACAACTTGTTTAATCGCGAAGTGGACGTGAATTATTCCGAGCTTCAGCACAGACGCGCTGTCTGCTCTGACCACTCCGTGTAATCGCAGACGCAGCAGACTACCCTCTCTTACCTGCTTTTTTAGCGACAGGTCGACCTCTCACGTTGGGGTGCGTGGGGAGGGGGGGCGTGTGGGGGGGGTTAGGGTCGCATCGATCCCGGGAAGGGGTGCTGCTGATGAACGGGGGGGTGCCGAGGTTAAGCCAGGTTGTGCGCGAGCTGAAACCATCCCGAGTGAGCGCAGGAAACACTGACCACAGCCACTGCCATGTTGGAATTTCACCAGCCCTGAACAGCTGCTTCTCACACTGACCAGTACGCTCCCCACTGCGCATGCGCTCAAAGAGGGGGGAGAAAGAAGGAGAGAGAGAGAAAAAAATCCTCAATTCCAATTATTGCCCATAAGGTTATTATGGGCGTATAGTTTGCGTGGCACAGTGAGTCCAAATGTTGAGACAGAATGGAAAGAGACTGCAGACCTTTTCACTCACTTTTACGAGTCAGTTGTGCGTAATGTTGCTCAAACTAACATTATTTTCTTTGATAGGCTACACTTCAGTTTAAGCATTTTGAATGAGGAATGAGGAAGGTGTGCTCTCACCTGTGTAGCCTACGATTAAAAACACACTGGAGGACCCCACAGTTTGGGGACTGCACCCCCCCCCTCACAGCAAACGCACCGACTGAGTCCGCGTATCTCCCAGTGATAATTATAGCAGCAATATGGAATTAGCAATTGAAGCCCTAATTAGAAGGAAAAATGTCCCAGTTAGCGAGTTATCAAAGCATCAGCGGGGGGAGCACATTTAAACAAGACATCAAAGATGGAGGAACTGTCAGTTCATTGTTCCTAATCACCCCCCACACAAGTTGATCACATTACAGGTGTAATTGAAATCAAAGGCTTCCACATGTAAACACAAATAAACGGGAATGCAGGTGGTCGGAGAGTCAAATATGATGCCCTTGAGTAGCACGTAGAAAGGTGGACTGTTTCATTTCCCCACCTGCTCTTGCAGCTATTTTTTTTTTTTTTGGTTTTGTTTTAAGGTTCAGAGCTACACCTTTCATTCTCCTATTGTCTTGAATTTATTCCTCTCTTCAAGCATTTCTATTTTCTTCATTAAATGTATCAATCCCTGCAGTGCAATCAAGTATTTGTTGTGATTAGAATTGATTGAAAACTCATCTAATAGCTTTGTGGAGAGGGGTTGTTCCTCTTTTGTTGCACAATGCCAATTATTAGTAATTAGAAAAAGCCTTCTATAAGCCCCTTTAAGGTTTAAGTGAGGAAACCAGGGGCTTTGTAGTAGCATTATAGTGTATAGATGCATTAGCACACATGCTCTTTCTCCATCTGATTTACATACTGAAGGCAAAAGGTATCATTCAAGTGTGTTGAATATGCAGTGTTGCTATAAAAGGATCCACACGCTTATGTGGAAAATCTTATGTGGCGACACAGGATTTAATTTTACAACATATTTTCTGATTTGTGACGGGCACACACTGCATTTGTGTGTTTGAGTGTGTGTGTGTGTGTGTGTGTGGAGATTTAACGGCAACATAAATCTAAATAGATTTTAACTCATTAGCCATTGGAGAGGTAATGATGTAAGTCTGCCACTAATGAGCTTAAGCTCTTAATTGAATAGGAGGGGGGTAGAGCAACACACACACACACATGCACAGACACACACAACCATACACGTATACACAGTATGGACGCCCACACAACCCAAAGTGCACAAAAGGATGTACACACAAAGACACATCCACACACAACTACAAATACAATCCCGCCTCCTGTGTTGGTATGGGGTGTTTTTTTTCCTCCTTTTTCTCTCCGGGGTCATGAGGAAAGGGGGAGGGGGGGGGGGGGGAGTCATAGTCACATGACCAGCTAAATTTCAACTCCAGTGCCTGCGGACTTCAGTGTCGGCCCTCATCACTTCACCACTCCACTTTCTGTGCCTTTTTCCCCCATAATGCATTTTTAACAAATAGGAAAAAGGAGGACATATAAAACAGATTTAATGTTATCTAAATGAAGAACAAGGCAGAAACAAAGGCTTTTCACACTAGGGCCTAATCAAAGCACCCGCTGAATGTCACACTAATCAAACCCAGACTCCAAATGTTCCATATTCACAGTATAAGAGGAAGAACATGCAACAAAATGCGGCTGCTTTGATGCCACCTCTTCCAGACACATTTCATATTTTTATTCATCTCAACCAAATAATTATCAGCACTTAACCCTCCGTGTCTGCGGCGACGTAAAAACGTCAAAATCAATTTGGATGAAGAAGAAAGCTTATAGGATAAAATGTCCACTCTTTACAAAGTGTGCAATACATTTAGAGTAGAATGTTCCCCTGGTAATACAGGCTACGAAAATGATGATATCCAATTTCTTAGAGTCTTCTATCAAATATACTGTGATATAAACAAAGCCCCAGTGAATGGGGGACAATCTCAAAGCAGGAAATCCAGAGGGAGAAAAGAGGAGAGATTAGAGCAGCCCAGACAGTGTTTCCAGTCGCTCAGATAAAGAAGAGCAGGGGAAAAAAAGAAGAGGGGATGAGTCGTCTTTGCTCAGAGGCGAGTGTGTGTGGCCAATCCACTTTTATGAGCCCAGACTAACGCCCTGATGGGACACGGCGTGGATTTGAGCAGAGCCTATTGAGCATAAGCTGCTAAATTTGGCAATAAAGGGAATGTGATTTACTGTAAGCTCCACTGGGCAGAGAGCAACGCGGCCGCCGGCGCGCATACATGCACACACACACACCTGAGAGCATGAAAACACACACTAACAATAACTCACTCACTCTGTTACTGTCTCCTGCTCTCTCCCTCATTCTCCCTGACACACACACACACACACACACACACACACACACACACACTGCGACACCCGGCCGGCTTGCCTCTGAGCCCGGCACACTCGTGCAGCCACTCATGCGGCTCAGCGGCAGTGACTTTGACAAATAACCAGGAAGTCCTGGTGTTGGCTTAAAAACTCCAACTTGTTCAGTTGCAATTCTGCATTTGTCCTGCTTTAATGGCTGTGGAAGTGGCTTTGGAGGTAATCTGTCAGTGATTGATTAGAGGCCGGCCAAATCCCCCCTCGCTGAACGCATTGGTAGGCTGCAGGCCCGCCCGCTTCTGCTGCTGCTGCTGTGTGAGGCAGAGAGAGACACAGCGAGGAAAAGACAGCAGGATGAGAAACATGGACGCTCTGTTTGTATCTACATTAAGTCAGCTGCAGTTCAAATGGCAAAGTTCATCTCGACATGAAACAAATCAATATCTTTCCCTTTATATACATTTTTTTTTGTTCTGACCTTATTAATATATACAAACATGTGCACAATGAAATGCAGGAATAAAAATAAAACATTGTTACTACACCATATTAAGAACATTTTATCGATAAATCTCACTTTTGTGTGCTAAATAGACATTCTCAAACAAAGATGTTTACCATTTGGTTTCTTACATTTGGGATCATTTAGACCCCAGGAAGGTCGACCTTTAGACCCCAACACAGAACTTATCCTCAATGTCTGAAAGACCTAATCAGTTCAGACAATAAAGGTTAAAAGACTATTGTTGTGAAATTAATTCATGACAAGAAATGAAAAGCTGATTAAACAGCAGTGATTGTATTTTAAGAGCTGTTAGAACGTTACAATAGATCACTTAGAGGGTTAAACCCCACCGACCCACAGTCAGGACACAATAATCGATTTATCTGAAACAGTGGAGTGTTTAAAATGTTGACTTTAAACTAAACTTTAAGAAAGTGAAATATAAAGTTAAAATATGACTTCTTTAACTTTGGGTAAAATCCACAAAGAAAGCAAATAAATGATTGATTCATTTTTTGATTTCCTTTCATAGGATTATTAATACTACATGTGTTAGCAGCATCTAAAATGTGTTGGTGGTGAAAGTTGGGATAATTTAAACTCTAAAACTAAGCACTGATCACTCATATGTTACATTTAAATAAATTACTTACATAAAAATGTGTTTCTGTTGGGACTTGAGCACAGTTCTTGAATTGATCACTGCTATACATGCTCTGTGATTTTAATGACATTAAAGCAACTTAAGGGAAACAAAAGAGGGGAGAAAACCCCCGTGTGTGATCATGCACAGGCGCTAGCATCAACATCAGTGGTCTTTAAACATTTTCCATTCAGGAATGTGTCTCCTTCCAGGGATCTCACATTCTCCTCCAGCTCACAAAAAAAATACTTTTCATGGCTGCAAGAATTTCATCAATTCACATACATCACTTGATATGAATGAATTACACTTCCCATGATGTAATAACCTATGTTCATCACTTTGAAATGAGAGACTATAAATGCATTGTCCATGCAGAATAAATACCGGTTATGTTAAATCTGCTCAAATGTCACAAAGTCATGTATTTACATTTGAGTTAAATGGATACTTGCATGTTGTATTAACACTCTGATTTGCAAAGATTGACCATGTGTCGGCTGTTTTAAAGTATTCAAAGTGGTCTGCAGTATTACAGTCCCTTTTCTTATCAGAGTGAACTAGTTTTTTTTTTAAACTGAAAACACATTCAATTCCCTCTTTTTCTTTCCTTTTATATCATGAAAGTCCTTTTTTTGCCAAACATGTAGAGACTCTGACCATGAAAATGTTTAGTGTGAATCTTAATGTCACTTAAGTGATAATTATTCTGCTCGCCACAAACCTGACGAGCAAAATGGAATTCAATCAGAGCCTGCGCATAATGACAGTCATTATGAAAATAATGAATAAAAAAGTAATAATGACATCCCTGTCTGTATTCAGACCTCTTTTTCTCACACATCTCCATGGTGATCTGGGCTTCTTTTTTATTTTTTCCTACTCTACATTCTGGCTGGCCCATGGTTGCTTTAATCACATTGTTTATGGTAAACCAAGCGTTGTGTTCGAGCTCTATGCTTGGACTCATTTAATTAAGCACTTGAGAGGTGTAGCCGAGTCTACAGTAGTGCGGCGTTGTCTCCTGCAGTGGAGAGAGCGGGGTTATTGTTGCTGACCAGTCCATCTCGCAGCAGCTCTCTCTGTTGGCTATTTGAAATGAGACAAATCTCCCTCTGTGCAAGAGTTTGCCTTCATACCACTAATGTGAATCTGACGTCTGACAACCAGGAACAATATAATTATGAGGAAAAACATCGCGTCAGGGTTGTGGAGGAACAGATTACACATGCTGGGAGTAAATGATAAATCACTCACTGCTCTGCTCCGTTACAGCGAGTCAAATTCAATACATTTAAACTACTGTTAATTCAACTTTTCTGAATGGAAATATGCCATTGGAGCACATTATTGAATGTCCCTTTAAAGCAGTTACAGACTTATCTTCACATATACAGTACAAACACTGATTCCATGGATTCTGTACGTGCAAGCATTTTCCTCAGCTCCCGCCCAGTAGATGTGTGTGTGCTGGACCATGTCCTTGAGGTTTACTCTTTTGATTCAATAGCACTCCACATGGATGGACTCAATCAGATACCTCAAACCCAGTGAAGGGTGATGCTCAATGGAGCCGAAGTTACACCACAGCAGCTCCTCGGAGAAAAGACGACCTGGTTCTGAGACAATGTTTACATGTATAGATGTTTCTTACCCATGTAGAAACCATTTTTAATTCCTAAACAAAGCCATTTTGACTTGTTGACACTATGTCAAATTGTCACATTTTTTTGTCACTTGGCGTGGAAACGTACTTCATGTCTGGGAACAATACTTTACATAGTTTGCCTCCTGTCAGTGCATGTAGATTTCTCACATGGTAGGAGCATGTGGGATTCAAGGCCACACTTAAAATAAATCCTCCTCAGCTTTTTTTTCTCCTCTACTTTTCCAACTGTCAGACCAATTGGAAAGCAAGATGATTCAAATGTGTATTTAAATCATCAAAGGCGTAGCGCAGAGAGATCACATCAGGTACTTATCTGAAAATCAGATTTAGAACAAGATGTACAGCTTAAAAAGGATTGGGAGGCATGGAGGCAGATACAGCTGCAGTCAGCTGTGCAAAAATCTCCAGAATTTTCTCCCGTCTCTCCAAACACTTACACGCAGCGCCTGAACAATAACTACGAAATTCTGAGGAAAGAACTTGAAATGGCCAACAGGGTGTCTGGCCCTAGAAGCCATTACTCCTTGAATACCTTGAGGATAATGAAACTGGGCCAGGGGAGAGCGGGGATGGAAAAGTGTGCTGTTGGAGTGCACTGAGCCATTGCACATTTCTGTTTGAACCCATAACACTGTGGCCATGTGACAAATGATAGCAAACACAGAGCCTGGGCCACTCTGAGAAGATTATAGCTGGCTGAGTTCAAAGTAAATCTCCAAAAAGGTGTATGTTTCCCTGCTTTGAGGTACTGTTCACTTTATAGTTGCAGACATTATCAAACCCAGTTCAGATGACATGAATCTGTAGTTCTGAAAAGCAAATTGGTTGATATTCTGGGGAGCAGAACATGCTTTTTTTTTCAGAAAATCAGATAACCAATAACACTAGTTTGGCTTTTAACCTGGAAAATCTACAACTAGCAGCAACTCCAAAGATTGTAAATGAAAATATTTTGCATTGTTTATGTTTAGAAGAGAAGGCTAGGAGAATGTTCGCTTACTTCAGGTTTCTTAAAATACCGTTAACTAGCCTGGTTGTCAACAGAAAAAAATACTTCTACCAGCACCTTAAAAGCTCACAAATTGAAATATATAAATGCACCTCAGAAGCTATCAGATGGAGTTCATGTACTTTGTTTGTCTTACATTTAAAATATAAGTGGGGGATAAAACTTTACATTTAGTCTTTACTGTTGAACAGATAGGGCAGCCCTGCGCTTCTGCCTTTTAAGCTAATGGTCTGCTGGTTTTATGCTAATATTTATGAGGCAGAAGATTAGAGGAGATTTACTGTATGTGTAAGTACGACAAGTCATGAGGGATGTAAGATTTTACTAAATACATTATGAAGACAGTATTGGTCAAACAGTAAAATCTTGATATCGATTTCCTCCAAATAGGGTAATAACTTTTGTGGCACTTACAACATGAGGGACAACCCCAGACTATTTCTGCTGTGAGTCACATGTCAATTTGCAGCAGCTCTATCTGAGAAATGAACATTGTCTGGGAGCAGACTTCCTGATTGGTCATTTTGAAGCAGAGAAGTACGTCTGCATGTCCTGACCCCTGCCCGTTGTTTCTTCATGCTCCGCTGTATAACAAGACCATCACACAGCACCGACGGGAGACAGGTCTCAGCTGCTCGCGCTCTTATCAGAATGGGCTGCGCAGAGCGAGACGCCTCGAGGAAGTATCAGTAAACAACGCTATAGGGTTCCAGTAGCTATACGCTCAGGCACTCATGCAAAATTCAGCACTTTGTATGTAGACTGAGAGGGAGCCAAGGCAAGAGGCAGGGGTTATGTTTTAACTGGTGAACCTTCAGAACTTCACTATTCCCTCTCTAATTCTAACGGAAATGTTTGTGACTATGGCCTGAGAGGGTGAAACAGAAATATTAATTGCTGCTGCTACACATGAAGACATTCAAACAGTGGCTGCTGTAGCTGCAGCTCCAACCAGTTATCTTCCACAGTCTATGTGTCTTCCTCCCAAGTCCTTAATGGTGTGATCGCCCTTAACTATACTGTAAATCTCTCCCCAATGGCTTATAGTTCAAATTAATGGCCCTGCCATAAGTGTTTGAATTTCATGAATTGTAATAATACTTACATCACAAGACACATGAAGTCATGTCTCCCTCTCCACAGTGGAGATATGATACATTTTAGCGGGATGCACAAAGTGGTCCCTTGGTACGGTAGTGATGTATTCTAATAGACTGTGCTGGCCAGCCCCTGGGTGCAGATATTCATGATTCATATTTGAAGGCTGCAGAACATTTAAATGGGACATTAAGTGGCGCAGAAGATTAAAACACTGTTGGCTGTGTGGAATAACTGGGACATTCACTTTTATCTTTACTGATAACCAGAGTGTTCTGATATCCATCAAAGTATTACCGGAACTGTAATTTACTTCACTGTATATATAAGTAAATGCAAATTACAATAGCTGAGCTATGGTGGATTTTTTTAAAAAGAGGACAAAACTGTTTTTGTACAAATGTTTCAAGCCAGTAGTAGCAGTGCGCAAACATCATTCTGTTTGGCCTAGAATACATTTAATGGGCCTTTGTGTTCTTTTCAACATTTCAATATAAAATCAATATATTTAGCGTGTTAAATAACATCCTTTTTTTCCCTTATTGCTTATCATAATTTTGGCCACCATAAGTATACAGTACATTGTTAATTACAAAAAACTTACAAAACCTTATTTAAAAGCTTTCTTACTTGAGTTTTTATCCAAATCTTCTTTGACAGTATTTGAAATGTGACAATTTGTAAGCTGCATCAAGGGTGAGGAAATTACTAATACGTCCTTGTCTGTCGTAATGATCTTACAACTTTATCCAGCCATTATTATTAAAGGTGCATGTAGTGTGTCTGTGAAAGTGAGCATATTATCGTTGATGTGTGTGTGTGTGTGTGTGTGTGTGTGTGTGTGTGTGTGTGTGTGTGTGTGTGTGTGTGTGTGTGTGTGTGTGTGTGTGTGTGTGTGTGTGTGTGTGCCGGAGCAGGAGGACAGACTTGATCATCCCCTGTCTCCTGGTGACTGTGTGGAGCCAGCCAGCCGTGGCGAGGCTGCCATAACTACCAGTTGAGCTCTGTCAGGGAGATGACCCACTCTCTATTCAACAAGACCTGCCACCCTGACAGAAAGACAGACACAGAGCATGACGGACAGTAAGACAGGCGGGCGGAAAAGACAAAAGACACAGCATGTGAATATTTTAACTCTCGGCTGAATCTGAGAACTCTCCGTCTCGCTCCAAACAGCTGAAAACAGGAAAAAGCTGTAGGTGTAATTGGACTGCAGCAGCGCAGGTCAGAAGTCAATGGTCTTATTTGAGGGCTAACACCATTTAAGACTAATTTGAGACTATGTGTTATTGTGCCTTTAACTAAGTTTCTAACCTGATCTGTATAGAGGTTCATTGTGCTTTTAAAAGGAGACCTGCTGCCCTACAAAAGGCCATCTAATGGTTTTTCAAACCCACAGTATTACATTAATGTACTGTAGATCAAAGGATAAAACAACCGCTCCTGCAAATGAAGAGAGAGCAGAGAAGATTTTGCTTTTTTTTTTCCTTTATGAGGAGTCCATTTGGGTTCTCACTGTTACGAATGATTACAGTCTCACCAACGATTAAAAGGCACTTAAGCAAAACTCAAAGCATATTTACAACCAACTTACTTCATACATTTGTAAAAGTGAAATACAATGCATTTTAATGGATACCAAATGAAATGCAACGTAAAAAAAAAAAAAATACTCTTTAAACATTTTCAAGGTTAATAGAATTTGGTTGTATGCAGAAAATAAAGCGTAACATTTTCAAGTTTGGAAAGGTGAAAAAGTCGTTTATGTTACGGGTAGTGGCCAACTTAATGATGCAGAATAAACTGTTTTTAATTTATCATCAAAATTGTTTTGTTTTTTAATAAGTTTTATTTAATGCAATTCCTACTATAAATGCACCTTAAATTGGGTTTCTTAGCATGTAAAACAATGTATTGGTATTCATATAGTTGTGTGTGTATTCAGGTTTACCTGTGCAAGCCTGTGTATATCACCTCGTTCATTTTGTCATTGGTGTTTGTGTGCATGTAGCGAGGTCACGACCCCGGCTGGAGGCCTGTCCCTGGAGAGCTTGCCTCCAGCGTGACCAACTAACACTACAAACAATTAAAAACCACTGCTGCCTCCCCCCAGGGCGTTCGGCTTTATCCAGCTCAGGTCGGAGAAATCGCTGCTCTGCGCTGCACAAGATTCCAAACAGAAAAACCCTCGCTACAGTATGTGCTCTATAACGATGCCGGGCAACGCCGGAGATGCAGAGGCAGAATCGATACGGCTACAGCCTGTGGACCAGTGTGGAGACAGGGGGCTATTATTAGGACGTCCTTTCTTTACCACCTGAGCCACTTACACACTTAGGATAGTCACACACACACACATACTCACACACACTCTTCCTCCTAAGAGCCTGCGTGAAATAGCAGCCTTGTTATTATTCCCCAGAATCATTACAGCTAAAATTCCTCATCTTGTAAAAGCAGTCCCAAAATATCCACATTACAAAATCAACAACATGTTCTCTCTGACGCTTTGAATTCACATGAAGCAAGACTGCTGCAAAATTTATCCCAACTTTGAGAGCAAACAAATAATTCAGACTCGTGGTCTTGCCTGATGCAATACAGACCAGTCTGCTGCACAGAGCGGGCCTGCAGAGTCTGTTTGAATTAATGGATGTGAATTTATTAGCAGAGTGGGCGCAGTTAGCGTAGCAGCCAGCCAGTAAGATAACCAGTCAGCCAACCAGTTATCTCTCTGGGCATATGCTGTGTCCACTGCTCCAGAGCCCTGCTGTCAAAGCCATTGTGAATCCTAATGATCACAGTGCATCCCGACCGGTCAAAACACACACACACACACACACACACACACACACACACACACACACACACACACACACACACACACACACACACACACACACACACACACACACACACACACACACACACACGCACACACACACGCACACACACTCCCCGGTCTTCGCTCCAGGGGTCCTGACAAAACAGGAGACGGCGGGGACTCGTCAGAAGACAGCAATGCCGGTGCGCTCCACCTGCTCACTGATTCTTACGCCTGGAGGAGCCTGAAGGCACTGCCATCACACACCCTCCTTGTCCATGGCACACACACACAGAAATACACAAATCAATAGGCACACACACACACACACACGCACGCACACAGATGCCCACATTCTTACAGACACATACCCACAATGCACATACCCAACCTGCTCCTCTTGTCTCCTTCTTACCTATCTTCTGTCTCTTTTTTCTTCCCAGCATCCTTCCCAATCCAACCCTATCCCTATCCTGTTGTTTGTCCCCCTCCCTCACCTTTCTCCTCACCCCCCCCCCCACCCCGGACTGCAGAATGCATGAAACAACATACACACACACACACACCTACACACACCCTCACCTGTCAGGTAACATCAGAGAGGGGGAGAGTTGAAGAGACGTGACAGCGTGCTGAAGGAAGCGTGTGCCAGGAACACAGACCTCTCTCCGTTCACCTCTGCTGTGCTGGAACACAACGAGTTGCAGCCACCCCCCCCCCCCCCCCCCCCCTCACCTTTGCTACGGATCAGACCTGTTTGGAGAGTGCTGGAGAACACGCTGAGGAGAGGAGGTAATGTATCTGAGTGTTGAGAGGAAGTTCTGATAATCAATAGGCGAAGAGAGGAAGCAGCAAAGAAGGAAAGGAAAGCATGGGGTATGGACGGCCAACACATGCAGCCCGAAGGCCTTTTCACTTTCCATCAAGTTCAACAAGTTGGCCTGAAAGCTAGCAGCTGCCATATGTGCTGAACCATTTACACAGTGAAGTCCAACAAGTCAGCTGCAGCCTGGAAGATGATTTGTTTCGAGAGAAAAAACTTCATCAGTGTTAGAATGTCAGCAAATGCTGCTGCACTTACAGTAGTATTTTTTTGTTATTATTATAGTAGGTGCATTACATCGGCCAGGTAGTGTCATCTCATGAGGTTTTCGAGATGAGATCCAGCTTT
This sequence comes from Labrus bergylta, assembly GCF_963930695.1. Taxonomy (NCBI): domain Eukaryota; kingdom Metazoa; phylum Chordata; class Actinopteri; order Labriformes; family Labridae; genus Labrus; species Labrus bergylta. The sequence continues at coordinate 11,578,946 of NC_089218.1, read as the reverse complement.
TGAATCATGAAGGGAATCTGCTGGATTCCTCCAAAACTGGACAGGACTCTAATGCAGCCGAACTCAACATCGACTGAAGACTTTAACATTGTTAATATCATTCAGGTTTCACCATGTTTTAAATAAGGTGGTCAAGGTGGACTGATGGTATCTGAGAGCGTTCTGATATCCTCATACTTCACCAGCACAGTACTGTTATAGTAACAGTCCTGTTTACTGTAGCGGGGTGCTTAAATTAATCTTCTTTTAACTAGATAACTAGATTCCCTTACATGAACAGAGCTGCATTAGACTCTGCAACAGGTTGGTAGAGTGCTGAACTAACAGGTGTGTGTAAGGTTGTGTAAGACACAAACAGAATTGAATTATGTGGTTTCTATAGCCCATCTCGATCTGGATTTTGCATACACACAGTCATCAGTACTAGAGACATACAAATGTCTGTTCAGTTTTATTCTCCATCCATGCTGGAAGAATGAATTAGTAATATCTCTGCATGCACTGGCCTAACAAAACATCCCCCTTTCCTTTTTTTAAATAATAAAGCCAGTAACAGACTCCAGTAAACCTCTGCATCTCCTTCTGGTTCAAGGGGGATGTTAAAATCTGTTGCAACTAATTGGTTCCCCTGTTGCCCCCTGTTTGTCATGGGAACGAAACAACCATCAGCGCCCTGCATCCACTCCTTGGAATTGGCAGGTGAAAGAACAGGGTGTTTGTCATGTGTCACGTAAAATAGACTGACAGTCAGGCGTTAGTGAAGACCGATGTTGGTGGGGGGAGATCCATTTTCTCAGCACCTCCAGGATTTACAATTCTACAATTCTACAATTCTACAATTCTACAATTCACTTAGCAGACGCTTTTATCCAAAGCGACGTACATCAGAGAGTAAGTACAACACAAACAAGGATCTAGAAAAAAGGGAACAATGTCAGTAAGAGCAAACGATCAGCTTTGAGTCTGATTGGACACACAGGTGCTGACAGGAAGTGACCAGAGGCAAAGCACAACATTGACTGCAGTTCTTGAGACCTCTAATCAGTATAGAAACCATCTTACAAGTCGTCGTTATCAAACAAAAACCATCGTCATTACCATCATCATCATCAATAATATGGAGAGCATCATCATTAAGTTAGTAGGTATTCATGAAAGAGCTGGGTCTTTAGCTTTTTCTTAAAAGTGCAGAGGGACTGATCGAATGGAGTTTGGAAGTTCATTCCACCACCGGGGGGCGACAGAGGAGAAGATTTGGAAGTTTTGGTTCCAATAAGCACTTTATCTTTCAGCCTATTGCTTTGGTTTCCCAGCCTGCAAAAATTACAGATTTAGCCGTTTTTTTTCTGTGATTGTTGTGGCCTAACATGCTCAATGTTGCAGCAGCTTATTTAAAGATTCAGAATTTATCCGTGTAACACATTACATAGTGAATGGTTACGGCTATCCAAGGCTAATTAGATAGACCATGAAAGACAAATGATGACAGCAAAGATCTTGATCGAACAGTGAAGCTACAGCGTTCCGTGCATGTTAAAGCGTTTATGATACTTCCTGGTTGCACTGATTTCTGTTCACTGTCTTCTTCTTTTAAATGTTTTCCACCAAAGCCCACAAGCTTTAAACTTATTCAATTATAATAAAACAAAAGTAATCGTTACTCTTTGTTTGTGCACCCTGCTCGTGTTGGATTAACTTCTCACATCCAGCAAACGCCTCTTTTGTCTAATGCTGCTTCTAATTTCCTTCCTTCATTTGCTTTGAGGGAACACTCCAGCATTTATATTAAGGAAAAGCCCTCCACACCGATTTGAGGGGCTATTTGCAAGTTAGAGAACGCCACTCGAACAATAACTACCCATCTCTAGTGTTAGTTATCCTCTATATCCACAAGAGCCTTTTCCACTAGATGGAGGGGGAATGGCTTTGCTTCATCAGGAAGAAGTGGATCTTCTAAAAACAGTCATTTTGTTTCTGCGTCTTCCCCGCCCACCCACCCTTCCATCTCGAGAGACGGTGCAGGCTGATTCTCTTGCATGAAGTGCCTCTCGACGCTCTCCAAACTTACATCACGCATTGTTTCGCCTGCTGGCATGTTTTGCAGGCTCTTCGGGCCCATTCGGGTGTTGGATTGGAGTGTGTGTAGGTTAGTGGGTGGGCAGCAGGAGTGGGTTCTCAGCAAGGGGCAGTAGATGCTGGAATTTCTAATAGAAGGTAATTGAAAGTGAGCACTTGGAAGCGGTTGGCTGGTATTCATGTGCTAGACTGTGTTGTACCAAACATGCAATTGAAAGTCTCTTTAGAGGATAATATTTTAAAGGTGCTTCAGCCCATTTTTTTCTGAAACAAGAAAAGGAAACACTTTATTGGCAGAGACAAAATGTGAAGAAATATGCTCCTCAAGGATTGGAAGTGGACAACGCTCTTGGTATTGTTACTTTGTCTTCCTTTTTGTCTCTGTCTTTGGCTTTCAGGACAAATGGTACCCTTACCTCTCGCCCCCTTTGATAGGTTTCTGCAGAATGAGGCCTTGTTCCATTAGTGAAAGAAAAATAAACTAAAATATGTTATCCCACTGAAGGACGTGTCTTCAGGAGAGCTGAAGATGAAATGGACAAATAATAATTGTCCTTCATGTCATAATAGTGCCGCTTCCATTATAACGGTGTGTGGACAAAATCTATCTACAGTGGTAACCTTGGGAGGGGAAACAACATGATTTGAAAGAGAAGAGGGAAAAGGCAAGAGACAGAGAGAGGAGCTCCGTGAGGTCACAAGATCCTGCTCCAGTTCTGATAATCCACACGTTTAAACGCTTCGACGGCGTTGGAACTGAAATTCTATAGCCGTCTGCCTCGCTCAATCAGCCACAATATCTTGCTCCAGCAAACAGAAGCTGTGGTGCCGCCGCTTAGCACCGGGATAATGATCAGATTAAAAGCTTTGACTGGTGAGACTTGGACTAATGCCAGGTGATGGGAGCAATTTGCCGCCCAATCAACGCCGCACGACGGAGGCGAGGAGTGCACCATTGGCTACTGACGACAGCAGGGAGGGGTTAAGGGGGCTAGGAGAAAAGGGTTGGAAGCATCCCAACCCCAAAAAGCAGCTGGTGATTCAACAGTTCCTATTGTCACATTCCATTACATCCCTTTGTCTCTGTTTTTCTCCCCCTGTATTTCTCCCTGTGTCTCCCTCTAATCAAGTTCCTCCCCTGTCTTCCTCACTTTCACTCAAAAAAAAAATGGGTGGTCAGCACAAGGCCCTTTTTTTTTTCTCACTTAAGATGTTTTCTCTTTGGCTTCCGTCACACACATCTAATCTGATGCAGCGCTCAAAGACACACAGGGCGAGATGAAGGGGGGAAATAAAGAGGAGGAAGTGAGGTTGAAAAACACAACGGGCAAGCAGAGACTAAAGGAGATGTCTTTGTCAGTGAGAGAGAGACATGAGAGGGCCGGCGCGCTAATCATCGATCGGATGATTAAGGCAGATGAGGAGGGCTTTTTCCCCCAGTGAAGGATCTGATTGTTGGTCTCCTCCCGCCTGGTGTCCAGGGAGCACGCCGGCGGCAGCAGCTCAGGATCAATACACTCAATCACGGCTGAGAGGGGCAGCGTCAGTCACGCTGTGCCAGACTATTAGGACCAAGTAGGCAGACAGTGAATAACTCCATGCTTCCCTGGTCCCACCTCACACCTCAGGGGGAGGCGATGTACTGGCTGGCTGGCTGGCTGGAATGTGTGTGTGTGTGTGTGTGTGACTGTGGACGAGTGTGCAGCTGAAACACCTGCTGGAGTTTTTATTAAAGGAACAGTTCAACATTTTGGAGAAAATGGCTACATAAATTAAACTTTTGTTTTTTGGCCTTTATTTGGGCCATTATTCTACTGTGTCTCAAGCTGCAACCTCCAGTGTTATAAAATGAAGCCGACGCAGAAGTGCAAAGAAAACCTGCAGTTCCTCAGGTGTCCACTTGAGGCCTAATGCAAAAGCCCCCAAAGTCCCATCAACACCATTGTTAAAATGCCCAGTTTGACAGTAGAAAACTATAAACATGTTAACAGCCTGGTAAAAAAAAAAAAGTTTTTGGTCTGAATAGCTCATGTCTTATTTGGCACAAACTGTACAGGGAGTAAGTTCAAGAAAGCATTTAAAAAGACCGTATAGTTTCCTTCTAAGGACAGTTTAACTTTTTTTTCATTTGGGAAGATGGCTTGTGGTAATAAAAACACTTTTAGTACAGTATCCTTCGTCTTTTCACACAATTCCCTTGAGTCCCAACACTTCAAAATATAACACTGAAAATCAATTTTCCTCGACAAACCAATTGAAAGAAATTACTGAGCTTTCCTGCTCTGACATGTTGGCAACAAACAAATAAACATACATGCGCTCTGAGACACATCATTGTGCTACTTGTGACATCGTCCTATGTGGTGGGTGAGAGACTCTTTAACACTGCAAGAAAGAAGGAGAAGGGAGGAGGGCACTTCTGAGACAGCTGTGTCCCTGACAGACAATGGATGGCCCAGGTCCATCTGGATGCAGCAGCCCTGGACCAACATGATGTATACATCTTCACTAGCCAATGGCTGCCATCAATCCCTCCTTCACCATGGTGACCGCCGGTGACAGCAAGCCGAGGAGCACAGCCTCTACCCAGCTATCAACAATCCATCTTTAGCTTTTCTATTGAGGATGTTACCAAATATATTACTCATTTATGAAAAGACCGTTTTTGCAATATTATTTGTTAGTTTTTCCCCTCAGTGCCCATATTCAGTCTAATTGAAACACACAGACATTAAACACATGGGAATAAACCATAGAGGACATGTGGCAATAAACCCAAAGGGAAATAACAGAAAAAGCATCCTTTAAACCTTTTTTAAAGTCTTTGTGACCTCATGCAAACTTAACAGTTGAAGTTAGGGATCGTCTCAAAAGTGCAGCAAAATGGCAAATCAATTTGTTTGTTCTAGTTTATGAAAAAAAACCCAGCTTTGTTTTGCCCTAGACTCTATTTTTTTAACATAACAAAATACTTTTTATTCACCTTCCTGGAAATTAAATGTAAATGTTTTTTTTTCTTTAAAAAGGGGGGCTGTGGCTCAGTTGGTAGAGTTGTCATCTCTCAACCAGAAGGTCTAAGGTTCGATCCCCAGCTCCAAGCTCAAGTCCATTTACCATTTACATGTTTAAGTTTGACACTTCTCACTGTTAAAACTCCCATATATAAGTTCACATTGCCCGTGTGTTGTAATATTTCCCAATAGTGTTGACTTTTATATATTAAGTGTTAGAATTCTGTATTCTTAAACTAAGTGATCTATATAGTGAGTATAAATCTCAGTACAATACATTTGAACACTGATGCTTTGTGTTGAACCTCCTCTATGTATCTTGGTACAATGTATCCTTCCACAATGAGCATGATTCCTCGTCTTTTCACGTCTTTTCCCCTTTTAATTCAAAATGATTCAAAACCCTGCTTTTGAGTTGAGTGTTTGCAGCATTCCTCTCTAATCTCCATCTTTAAAAAAAAAAATAACAGGCAACCTTGTCAGCCGAGCAGTGGAGATGCAAAGAGGGATTGGAGGAACGGCCTTGCTACAGGACCATTCTGAATATGTTAACAGCGCCGCTTCCCTTGAACTGTCACAACTTGAAAATCCACCGTGTTAAGAGCTTCACATGCAGGCAGTCATGAATATCTGCCGTTTCCATAGACTTGGCCACAGAGGCTCTTAAAAAGCACTTGTTGTAATACATGACCAATTCCCTGGCAGCGAGTGCAGGGGAGTATTAACATCTCCTCAGCCTGGTTCGGTTTTAATGTGATGGAGATGTTATTAGAGCCATCACGGGCCCAAATGAATGGCCGGTGGAAGCGGCACAGCGGGAGAGAGAGGGGGGAACACATCGACCTTCGCCTTGCCAAGGACAAGGACACTTGTGCTCATAAAAAGGGGTGGTCCAATTGTTCACACCAGCCATGGCTGCTGAACCAAGCCCAAGAGTCAGACTAACAATGTTCACTTTACACTAAGGGAACGTGAAACTAACTGAATTTTCTTTTATTTAGAAGTTGCCGCAGGTTTTTTATAACATTAAATTAATTTAGTTTTCCATTCTTTAATCCAGCATTTAGCAATCACACGCTTATAAAATGCTGTTTTTCTCGTATAAATGAAGAAATAAGCTGCAGAAATTCAAGGATGAAATGTGTAAGAACACTTTGAATCTATAAATGTCAATCAATATTTGAAAAGGACATCGGCCCTGTTGAATGATTTGCTAATCATTTATAAGCAAATCAAATATAAATAACCTGATTGAAGGCCTTTGAAATCAAATAACTTCATGATGACATGCAGGTGTACAGAGATGTTCATTAGTGTACAGTGTTGTGTGTGAAACTGACGGTGATTTAACACCGCATCTTGTGCAGCAAAGACTTAAACATCTCTGCAATCCATTTGATTAATATTGCCGTCCTGCATTGTTGTGTTAAGCAATTCTCGGCGTGACAAGAGGTGCTCTCGTCTTTGAACACTTCTCCTGCCTCCCCTGCTCCTTTGAAGTATAATTATTTGGCTTTAATTAGAAGCGAATCACACTTAGTAAACACAAAAACACGGTCTCTTCAGATTAATAAGGCAGGGTAATGCGTTAGACACGAGGAGCCGCGTTTGAATGGGCTTTGGCTGGGCTCCAACTCGGGCATGATTCTCATTGTGCGGCGGCTCCCAGGCTTGACGGGCTGACCGGTGACTCGCAGTCTGCACAGGGGGAGAGTGAAGATACAGCAGAGAAGCAGCACAAGCCTCATGTCCGACACTGAATTCTCCTATTGTTTCAACGCAGAACATGTTGTTCTTTGTTGTCTGCGATTAATAATACATCGGCCACAATCTGTAAGTCAAATAGAGCAGAATTAGGCATGAGGCACCTTCTTCAAAACCTTGAGTATTACATAACTCATAAGAATGCTGTGAGACTTTCCTTAACGAACAACTTCATCCTAATTGACACTTTCTTCTTATTTATTTACCTGTTTTCATATACAGCCTTTTACTCGCAATTAATTCGCAGAAGAGGCCTGATTTGTTGCAATTCTTTAAAAATACTTTGTCGTCTATTCAGCCGAGGAAAACTTTGGTCAGCCGAGCGCTGACTTAATTTACACGTTCGATTTCTCTCATGTCAAATGATCCTTAGATGAACTTAGATTACACCGAATCTAACAAGCGTAACACATTCAATTATAGTATCAAACTGAAAAGATAAAATGCTCTAATATTTACTTGCCAGTTTCAGCAGCAATGCCAAGGGAGGGAGAGGAGGGGGGGGGGGGTGTCGCTCTCCCAGCAACTAATTACTTAAGCAGTTGTCAAAGGTTTGAAGCTCGCTCTTGAATTCCAATGAACACTGTCCATGGACAGCGGTGGTTTTGCATATATTATGAATATTTCAGCTTCTCCCAGTAACCTTGGTGTCGTTTGGCAGATAGGGTCTGGCAGAGAGCCATTTAAAAGCTTCTCTGTTGCAGAAGGGAGGAGACAGGGTATTAGGCTTTATCTATACTTGACATTTCCAAGCATTTGTAATTAATTCATATAGAAAATTCTTCCAACCCCCTCCTTAGTTCTCTAAATTAGCGGCCGTTAACAGTCCGTAGCAAAAGGTAACCGCTATTGTTCCTGGGAATGGACACCTGACACCAGCCAAACTGCCACACAATAAAACTACACATCCAATCAACTTAGATGTACGGCCAATCAAATTGTTTTTCAAGCCGCTGGAGAGTCTGTCCGAGCTTAAATGGACATGTTTGTTTACATTGTTAAGAGAAATTCAAGGTAGGCGCTCACACGCAGCCCGAATACAATGACAGAGGTTTAAGATTCAGAGTGGGAATAAAGATGTGCATGTTAACACCAAGAGAAAGGACAGTGAAAGTGCAGCCAGATGGGAAAACTATAGTCTGTCTGCATGTCACAACTCCTGGCAGGGAGCCAAAGACACAGGTGTGTGTGCGTCTCCGTGTGTGTGTATGAAACCTCTAATTCATTTCAATTAAGAAAATACCTCCACTGTTTAATCTGCTCTATTTTTCACGATATAAAGCCCTTACTTTTTTAAAAGTTCCATTACACTCCCTCTTTATTTCTCTCTCTCTGTTTGAGTTGGTAGACTAAAAAGGCTGCTATGGAGAAGCACTTAAATGCAAGTTGGACCTTCAGATAGCCTGAACATTCAGCCTTGCATAGAAAATATCTGCAGTTCTTTTCCTCTTGGCCACTGGCACCCACTTGTATCCACCCTGAAGAGATAAAAGTGAGGTGCTGAATAAGCACGTAATCACCATACTTTCATAACTTATTTTTCATATACAGTGTTGAGCTGGGGACTTTTCAATTAGAGTGTCTCAGTGTGGCTCTGTACATAATAATGCTAATCATTTCCTCCATAGCAGATTTGATTATTAGCCATGATGTCATTAATCACTAACCATGGTTCATGCTTCTGTAGAAGACACAAGTTTGAATATTCATCTCGACTTAAGGAAAAGATGGTTTGTTTGCTGTCCCGGGGAAAAAAAAAAAAAACTACATTAGAAGGTGAAGTCTCTGATTGTTTGCGCCTGTTATCGTGGAAATGTTTACTGGCCCTGCAAAGAGACGGAAAAACAACATGGTTAAAACGTGCTTCATGGAACTTTTTTTCTAATTATTTCTTTTCCAGGCACTAATTCTCAACACACTGAAAATGGCTCATCGACCCGCTTTAGGGTCCTGACCCACCCAGTTGAGAACCACTGCTCTAAGTCAACTATTAAACTGACAATTGGCAACTCATTTTATCCAATTATATAACAACAAATCTTAAAGACACAGATGCATATACGAGCCTAACATTAAAAGTGTGATGCTTCAGAAGGCTAGCTGGGCTGCGCTTGCATTACGTAAATGAAAATGAAATCTTCACATAAGAAAGAGGTTACATTTTCAAACTCCGCCTGCTTTGGGGATTCAACAAATTCCATATCCTGAGTTTTCCTTGATAGGGGGTAATCTCTTCAGTAGCGCTGATATTCCCAGGAGCTCAACCTCTTACTTGGAGGTGATGTCAATCCGCCGAGATGACTACGCTAGTGTAAAGACTTCAATCTGCGGCTGAGCCTCGTCTAAAGCCGGACCCATCCCCACCATTGTGTCTGTTTTCTAAAAGAGTGAGTGAGTTAGAGCAGCGTGGGGGATGTGAGTGTGTCTGTGTGAGTGTGTGCATTTGTTGGTGTGTGCGTGGGGAGAGCGTGCCTGTCCAAGAGGTTGCCAACTGGCATTAGGGGAATGTGAATCAGTGAGGGACCACCGCGGTGGTATCCAGTGGTGTAGAGAGTGTGCCCCCCCCCCCCACCTCCACTACTGTGTTCTCTTTCACAAGCCCCCCTGTCTCCTCCCCGACCCCCACTCTTGTCCCTTGTTTCTGCCTCTAGCTTTAGCACTTCCTAGTTTAGTTCTGCCTGAGCGCAGAGCAGCTCTCTCTCCAATTTAGTGAGTGGCAGGGAAGATGCGGACTGACACCATACTGATTCAGAGGGGTGTGAGCGCGTGCGTGTGTGTGTGCCATTATGTCTTGGTTTAGTGCAAGGCTAACAAACTGCACAGATTTAGAGTGTCTAAATCAAGATGATACATAAATAAAGTGTGTAAGGAAGAAAAGAAATATCTTAATTTCACCTCTATAATCTTTCTAAAATAATCACCAACGGTTACAACGTGACCCGCGTGTGTCTTTCCTAATTAATACCCCATTCATGTAAGAGAAAAGAAGACAAAGGAGCTTTCAAAAAGGACCAAATCATATCTTCTATCAGCCGCGATGCCATCTCTGTAAATCCCATCTTTTCATAGTGAAGACTGGTGTTTGCACAAGGTCTGCCTCCACGTGAAGCCTGTATGTGTAGAAAAGCTATAGCTCTCTATGAGAAGGCCAGCTCTTAGTCTTCAGGGTGCCATCCTGTGGCAACATCAGAAGAAATGTCAAAGATTTTGAAGGCTTGGTTAAATACGACTGGATTTCTTTGCCTTAAACCTTCAATGACATTTTTGGCTGTCGGAAAGGTCAGCGTGCAGCTCCTGTGAAATGCTAGCTCTTTTGGGGTGAACTTCAATACAGGATAATAAATCCCTTTCTCTATTTTTTTCCCCTCTATACTTCAGCGCTGGCTTTGCCACAATAGCCCGTCAACAAGTAAGAAAACATGCGCGGTTTGATGGATATTTTCATGCATTCTGTCTTTTGTGTGATAAATCGCCTTGTCCTGAAGCAATTATATATTTTTTTCCTTAACTCCATGCACACAGCAGTATACCTGGGATATTGATGTCTGACAAGTCGTTAGAAAAACAATATTGAACATCTATGTTATTTAATGTATCACATTTACCTCTTGACCAATGAAAGCCTGTCATCTGTACGGGCAATTGTTTATTACAAGCTTGTGCCGACAAATACATCCACAGCTCATTTATTTAAATTGAATTGAAACGTGAGCGGCTCAGCTGTCATTGAGATAGTTCAGTGTTTACATGCCAGTTACCCTACATTTTCCTATGTTGTCGTCTCTTTAACTTGCTTGCTTAACAAATGGAGGCTGGCTTGTTGATAGAGATGTTTTGAGATAAACGAATGGCTGAATGTTAGCTAGCCGGCTCATCATCAACAGACTGTTAAACATATTGCTAGTTTAAGGCAGACAATTTAGCGTTTTTAAGATAAGCGTATTGGCTTAACATTACTCAACTGGCTTGACGCTGCTGAGCTTGTTTTTTTAAGTGGCGTTGAGGTACTTGTCAATTAGTGTCTTAGGCACAGAAGATGTTGTTTAGCTTGGCCCCTTATATAAATTTGTTGGTCACTGCACCGACACTTATCATACTTACCTTAACATTGGTAAGAACATACTCAGGTATTACACATTCACACATAACTAATGTCTCTTCTTGAGTCAGCCAGAAACTTACACACATAAATTAGACCATGAAACGTTCACATTAGCTCTCTGTATGATTTCTGAATCATAATCAAACCAAAACAAACCACTTTAATGTGTCTCAGCATTTCCGTAATGTTCCTATGCATTAGCAACAGGTGCGCTAGCCTAGTATGCTAGTGTGCATCTTCACATCTCTACTTTTCACACAACTGTAACTGTAAAAATACTCGGTTTCAAACCTTATTCTGCAGATTTTGCCTTTTTGGGGTATTATGCTCCTCACAAGCGCTATGGGCCCTCTAGCGACCTGGTTCGGTATTGCAATAACATTGTACTTAGCTCAGTGCACTGGAATCTAGCTTTAAATAGCTATTTGAGATACATAAACATAAAAAAATATATATTGGGATCTCTTTTTAACTCATTTAACTTGTTCTTTTAGAAATGAACTGTATTTTCACTATCATGAACTTTTCCACCCTCCCAATTACTTTGAACCTATTTATGCAATTATTTAAATCTCGTGATCCGTTTGAACCTTTTTATAACCGTTGTTTTTTTTCTTAAGACGAAACACATTTTAAATAATTATGAACACATTTTTCAACCCTTTACACCTAGCTCGTGCTTCCCAATGGTTTTTCAATAAAGAGCCGAGCTCACCGGCATCTCCTATGGCTAATACACTTACTATTCCTCTAACAAGCCCAACATCAAAAAACCAAGCGATCCCTTTACATACACCCTACATACAAGAATCAGTGGACGCGAGATGTGTAAGGAGTAATCTAACCAATTACTCTTGTTTCCAGTCACAAGTATCCTAATGTCATTTATCCAGTAAAAAATAACAACAGAAACTAACATTAGTAGACAAAAATAAATCTACCCGATGGCCTTTATGTAACTCCAGTGCAAGGGGAAATCTTGCATTACATCACCTTCAACTTCTGGTGTGGATAAACATAGAATCGGTGAAGGAGCAGCATTGTGTAACTTTCCGCAGAGGTGTAATTAAAACATTGATCATGCAGTCACTGCTCATTAGTCGCTGTTGTTTTCATCGCTGTGGCTGCAACCATTGAGTCCCAATCAGTGAAAAAGAACATTACCCATGTATTGTAAGTGAAAAAGAAGAGGAAGACTCTTTCTTAAAGGTAAATATGTTACAGAATTAGGCAATACAGCCGTAAGCTACAACTAAGTCACATTATTTTGCAGTTCAACTGTCTGGCTGATTTTCTTTTTTTTTTACCCCTTACTTTACCAGAGGATGTTGCACTCCACCATCCACAGCGATGCACAATTACTCCTTCAATATGATGCCACACAAAGACGATTTGGAGCGATAGAGAACCTGATGAAAAGCATTGAACAGGAATTAAATCATGTTTTCCACACCATAGGTTCAGAAAATGGTGCTTGAGACACTGGAGAGCCCAGCGGCGGATTCCAATCTGCGGGCTGAAATTGGAAATGAACAGCGGTGCCGTCTCCATTCTGACAGCCTCGTGTCAATAAAAGTCAGCTCCCCTCCATTGCTTCCCTCCGCTGACCACAAAGGGACTTTTGTCAGATACAGTCAAGAGCACAGCTAGGATGGCTAATATCTTGCTAAGGTGGAAAAAAAACCCCTGCAAAAAGGCAGTTAGATTTTGACCATTAATCTGCACATACTAGTCGACAGTAAGTGACAGAAAGAGGAAAAACATTGTCTTTAACACCGCCACCTGTGCCCGTAAGTGCGGTGTTACACAGCCGTGAATTGGTCGTTTTGTGCATTCAGAGTGAACAGTACTCGCCATTTATCTGTGCAGAGGAGATCATATAATGTGATTTATGGTTGTGGAGTGAATTATGGAAACACTGACCTTCCCTTTACATCCCATCAAACAGATAACTGGCCAGTAAGTTGCTGTTATGATAGGAGGAGGGGGGAGCACACTGCCAATGCCTGTTTACATGCTTTCCAATGCAGCCAAGTTGTGAATCGGAGGAGATTTGTATTAGTCTTTGCCTTGTATGTATGAATTTACGTCAAAAATGTGACTGTGGGGAAACTGTTTGTGTTCATGCCCACACATTAGCCGCAATGCTACCAGCTCTGGCCTTGGTGTGACAAAACGCCATTAAAGGTGGTATCTTACATTTTTCTCCCCCAACAGATTGTCGTGACAATACCATCCCTGAGATTTTCTTGTTTTTTTTTTTTTTTTTTTGGGAGGGGGGGAAACAAACCCCTTCATCTCCCCCACCTTTGTTTGCACTTTCAATTTGCATATCAAAGAAATCCCATCGGGACCTGCTTTGCATATTTACATCTGATTAGTAACTTTAAATGAACATGTCAAAAATGGTCGAGTATTCTTTTTTGAATGTGCGAGGACTACCTAGCTTGTATAATTAGTGCCAGCACATGTAACATTAGCCCAAAAAACAAAACAAGCTGATTTCAAACAACACAAGAGGCACCTTTTATATTGCCTTTCATTAGGCGTACTCAAATATTCCTGTCTCACCTTGGACCCCGACGCTTGCTAAATGATAACTCCCTCCGAATGATAAAGACAAAAATATGTACTGTATGTTTGTGGTAATATTTCTTTGCAATGACATTAGGTCTTGTAAATCCTATCAGTTTGCTTCTGATGGGAATATTTTTAGATGTACGGAGGAAGAGTTTGAAAAGAGAACGGCTGGGTTCAAGGTCACTTAGTTCTGTGACAAAAACAATCTGTCTGCTTACCGTCATATAGTTCAAAGTCACAATAGGGTAAAGTGATATTCTGTCTTCTTACCTGACAGCAGAGTATGTCTCAATGCTGACATGTTATTCCTCTCATTCTAGAGACCAGAAGGGAGATCTAAAACCAAATTTAAACATTTTATTTTGCCTGTGTTTTGTCACATGTGGGAGGGACAGACTCGAGGGCCTGTGCTTTCTTATTTCCTTCGAAGATGACATGTTTGACGCCTTGCGTGTGTGTGTGTGTGTGTGTGTGTGTGTGTGTGTGTGTGTGTGTACTAGAGATTGTTGGGAATGTTTTAAACCAAACTTTTCCCTTCAATAACTTCCGGAAGAATAAGCTCCTGCAGGCCAGTGTGCACCTTAAAAATGAACTAACAATGTGATTATTAATTGGGGTCTATTTTGATTCAGTATTCCACGCTGCATATCGTCACGGGTCCTCGGTGGGATTGTGTCTGCGTAGCGGTGTGTTGGGGAGGGGGGGAAGCAGTCTGGAAGGCTGTGCCGTTCGGAGCACAGCTCGCTTACCCGCACATCGGCATACCAATGAGTGGGGTTAAGAAGGCACGGCTCCTCGTGGAGACACCGTTCCTTCGGCAGACCCAATCCGCCAAGTCTCAACGGACCTATTTCCAAAAGCTGCTCCTAATGTGGGCCTGTGTCAATCACCCCCACAGACAGCTCCCCCCGCGCCCCCAGCTCCTGTCCATATGAAATAGTCATACATTAGGAACCAGGGGAGCGCACCTCTCTGTCTAGGAGTCCTCATGTATTCTAATGCTATTCAAAAGCTATGGGTAGTTAAGTGGGAGACAGTTTCTGGTTGTTACAGCCCGCTCTTTGGAAACACTTCCTCCTTTTTTGGGGGGGTTTTTCAAAGAGTTTGAATTTCGACATGTAAGATATTCGGCTTTTGTCTTCGTCTTTTGTCTCTGTTTGTTTGTTTATGAAGAGTCATACTGTGCAGGCAAGGAGAGGATTTAACAGAGACAGCGGCGTTCTGTCAGCGGTTGGACGGGGGCTAGATATTGGATCTCACACTGACATGTTTATGTGACAACATCATTTGACAGCTTTGACACTCCATAGACAAACACCTTCAAAAAGAGTCGGCTGTATGCCCGCTCAAAAAATATAGGGATACCTTTTTGCTGCCAAATGTAAACCAAGTTGACGAGCTAATTTTACGTCTTGAACAGATTTAGGACTCCAAGTGATTTTCAAACAACATTAGGGTTACATTCGCTTCAACTTAAAATGTTGTTTGACTGACTGATAGAATAAGAAGATGTATGCAAACTCTTGTTCATACTCAAAATAAAAGTAGACGAGTTGACAATAAAGATCAGCAAATAGGATGGAATTACTTCTCCTGTTGTTTGAGCATGATCAAGGACTACAGTTTTGTATTCATTGGGGCTGGAAGTGTTTCATATTTTATTATTTTATATTTTAACCAATACCTAAAAACTTTTATTTTGTTTTGATCAACCAAAAGTGTGTCCATAGCCTTTAAGTTTAAAGTGAAGGAAAAAGGAACTGAACATTGTTTTTGTTATATTGCTTTAAGGATTATGACAAAGGCTTATTTATAATAATGTCTGGAGTTTTATCACTACAACTAAAACATTATCCCACTGTCAGAAGTCGCACTGCGGTGCCACGGAGGCAGCCTCTGCTATGTTCCCCCGTGACCGACGATCCAATCTCCGCTGGGGTCAAAGTACACGGGGCTTCAATGCCCGGTCCAATAGCACCATGCCTGGCTGAGTGCAGCTCACGCTGGGCCCGAGGTATAGTGGCAAGTCCACGGGACATGAGGTAGGATGAGTAAACGGCAGGGATCCGAGTGGATTTACTCTCCTGCTAGCATCCTCTTTAGCCGGTAGTGGAGCCATTGTGCTCGCGCAATACATTGTAAGATACACAGAGATAAAGAGCAGGCTACAGGAGACTCAAGATAAAGAGGCAGGAAGAGGATGGCTCTTACAAATGTGTTGTAACAAGGACACCTTTTTGTTTATATTTTCAAATTGGCTGTATGTAATTCAGAATGAAAAATGAAGCCCACATAGAATATAAGAACTGAAGGTCATCGAGCTGAAAACTGATCAGCACTTGAGGTCGAGTTTTTTAAGTTCTCGTTCAGGAATGTGAAACTTGCCTCTGAACTTAATTGAACATATGTGAAAAGAAGTTGATAACTCAATTAATTGTAAAGAAGTTTGGCACAGAGAGAAAGTGGACTTCTTTTAAATAGATTAATTTAAGATAAAAATGTTGAAGGCTATCCTCAGGGAACATAATTCTACTCTCATAATTCATACTGTTCGGACCAGAAATTAAGTTTCAGAGCACCGACAATGAAATAAAGCATTGAATTAGCGATCATTTATCCTGTTAAAGTGTGACAAGCCTTCCTCTAGACAAGAGTGTTGGAGAATATCTGATGAAATGAAAAAGAAGGGTCACAGAAGGATTTTTTTAGATGTTCCCACTTGAAGAAATCGCTTTGAAAAAATGATGCTTTATGGTGACAAACGTTTTTCATGCAAACTGCTGCACCTCAATCGCTGTTTGTTCCTGCTGCTTTTGTGTTCATAGGTTGACAATTGTCTCACCTTCAACTGCACGTCCAAGTTAAATGAGTTTACTGCACGGCTACTTTCTTAAGAAATCAAGAATTTGAAACCAAATACAACCTTTGAAGTGATTTTACTGGTTTATGATTACAATTATTCTGTTCTACAGCATTGCCAGAGTCTGTTGATGCTTCCTTTTCACTTCAGTCTCTGTACTGGTTCTGAATAAGACCCAGTACAGAGACTATAAAGTCCTGACCCTCATCCCTCACTCTCTCCTCCTAACATTCTTGTCTCGCTTCAGCTCATATGAATAAAGGCAAAAAGGTCCAAAATAACGGACAATATTTCACTCTGAACTAGTAAAAATATGAATAATCAAGCAGAAAATGGTGGTCATTTATTTCATCTTTTAACTCTGAATTTGAAGTCAAATGGTAAAATGTGTTGACTACAAAAGTTGTGGACATTAAAAACGAGGCTTTCAAGGCTGTCTCATTTCAACGATACTCCATTGAAAACTTCTATGGAGCTTGTGAAGGGTTTACTTTTTTTTGTGCGGCACAACAATCAGCTGCCCTCCTCATTACGACTCATTTTACAGTCCCTAATGTAACAGCGTTTTGTCATCGTGCACCATTTCCTGAATTCCATTCCATATAATAAGACCTTGAATTGAGCTGGATTTATAAAAACCTAAAGTTCTTTCTGCACAGGATTTGAGCCTGTTACCATATGGCATAAAGCCCAATGGAGGAATTCATCATTACTGCCTGCGAAGCCTGATGGTATGTGTGCTTTTAAAATTAATGACTGAAGCACTCTGACTTTTAGTCCATCTAAAATTTTCATTAAATTTCATTATTCAGCTGTCTCTGTGGCCCTGAATTAATAAACCTCAGGTATCATACCATGAATTCATATTACATTTGAGACAGAGAGGGACAACTTTTCTGCTTTTTTTTCCCTCTCTCTTTACAATATCTTAAATACATGCAATTAAAAAGTAACTTCAGAGCTCTTTCTTCCACGCAGAACTTTGGTCATTGACTTGTAAACAGACGGTGAAGTCAAGTCAGTGTTGTGGCCATTAAGGTGCTATTTCTGTAGCTGTTTGAATCAATCACTCAACTGTCTGGGAAATAAACATCTCTCTGCACCAACACTGACAAATGAAGAGAGCGTGTTAAAGACTTGTTTCTATAGAGGCTTAGAGCATTTGTTTTCTTACAAACTACTGACGTAATATCAACTCAATTTCTCTTTATAGGAGTCTGCTAAAAGGAGGGGGGCTTCTTTTATTGAGCTCTCTTAAACAAATGCATCGTAAAATATTCAAAATGCTCTGTTTTAATCATGTGACCATAAAGGGGGACATGTTGAGAGCATCACAGTGCTATAAAATGTGTCTCAAATATTCAAAATGATTCATTATAACATTCAGTAAGTAGCATTTGAAGTGTCTGGATTGATTAAAATAGAATTTTGGCTTCAGCAAACATTCTTGAATGAAAAGTTTTTTTGGGGTTTTTTTTACACAAAATATTCATGTAGCTACGAGTTTTTCAGATTTTGGCTTCTGTTTAAAGGTTCGTCTGCAGAGAAGTGCATATATAGTATTCTAAAAACATCTAGAAATGTAAAAAGGACCATTTGCATTGAAGTGTTCGCTCACAATTACAAATTTCCTCACGCAGGACCAGGTTGTCAATGGACGATTCCTGTGGTTCATGTTTGTTTACCCCGGGTGTGATGGCGCCGAGGTTAAAGCTACCTTAAGGCTCCATAAAGAGCCAGCGCTGGAGGGCGGCGTGAACACCTGTTAAGAGAGCGGCCCAGACGGTTTCCCTTCAACAAACTCTTTCAAATGAGATGTTGAAAGCAGCAGTGATTCTCCGTGCATCATTCTCGGGCTCTGAACCCTCCACCTTAAAACTCAATGCAGATATTGATGTGAAGTTTGTGCAGCACGGCGTAACAAAGCACAAGATAAGGAAAGAGGGAAATGTTGTAAACTATATGCTTTATCTCTGGGCCTGGTAAGAGGTAAATTCAGGGGAACAGCTGCAAACAGACTACAGGTGAGAGAAGTCATTAACTGCACTCACACATTCTCTTTCATCTTCTCCCTCTGGAAGTAAAACCACTTCTTTGCTCCTGCTGGTCGAGGATACATTCCTGCTAGGTCGTTGTCTTCTTTATTCTAAGTCTTTGTCTTGTTTGAATAAAGATATATAAATGACAGAGTGTACATAGAAGTCTACTTGAGAGCAGCTCTGTGCTCCATCTCAAGCAAAACAACAAACTAAGTGAGTGATATCACGTCAGAGATCACGGTTTGATTGAATAGAAAATGTTGACTATTTATGGAGTTATTTTTCTTTATCTACTATAGGACACTTAACTTAAGTGTAAGTTACACAGTGATGGACAATTAATCTTGCTCTTGTAAGTACCATTAATATCTGGAATTAATAAACAGCGTTGGAAATAGCTGACAGGTTAACAAATATGGTTTTAACTCATAATATGGACCGTTGGGTGCTCAGATTTTCAGTTGTCTGTGTCCTTTTTCATCAATCAGGAAGCTATGAAATGTTTCTCAGATTTGCGGCGACATCAACATCCTGAGCATGACATCACAGCAACATGGCCGCTATGGGAATATGCATCCAGTGCCATCAAGAAACTGCTTCATTATGTTTTCTGCATACCAGTATGATCTTTTCCACTCTTTCATTTATAATGTGAATATGGCTGATTAGTTGTCAAATTTTTATAGAGGCAAAAAAAAGAGATATTGTTGTACTGTTTGATTGAACTGATTTCTGCAGCATCTTTTCCACGTCATGTTTTTGCTTCCAACTCAGCTACTATGTAAGACTTCAGGGGCATGCTGTCCTAAAATGTTCAAGAGTGCACGTGTGAAAACAGCTTAAAGGAAGAATGTGCGACTATTTGATCCAGTAGATGTCGCTCCTTGAGCACCAGCACTAAACCAAAATAAAAACTGCTGTGGGGAGACACCTCCTCTATTCTGAAGCCTCCGCTCTCCTCCAGCGGCACACCTCCAAACCCCCTCCATGAAGGAGTTATCAATTAGAACGCACCATAATTAAACACAGGGAGTAATTAAGCGGGAGTTGTTCTTCAATCAATCCAAGACTGCCGTTCTAAATAGATTCATTTGAACATGTTATTGCACTTGAGGATGGGGATGGTTGTGTTGGTACTGAGGGAATAGGAGACCAGCACACAGGAGTTCATTGATCACATTCTAAGAGTTTGTTCAGGCCAGCTAACAAAAGAGTACCACAAAAAGAAACTACACATTTGTTTGTTTTTTCATTTTCATTCTCAGGGATCATACATAAGAAACCTCTCACTCTCCTACTTTCCTCAGATAGTGAAAAGGACCAACATGTCTGCTCTCTCCACAGTCTTTTTATAACCTGCTACCTGTTTTCTTTAGCCAATCAGGGAGAAGCTCTATAATTAGTGCCAACATGGTTCAGGTTGGAAACAACCTCCCCTCATTAGGTGGTAAATGAAATTCACCTGTTATTTAATAAATTATCCACTAATTAAATTTACCTACTCAAGAGGCAGGATCAAAACATGTAAAGAAAGAGAAGTTGATAAACTGAACGTTTCTCTTCTCTAGAGCTCACATTACAGAGTATGAAATCAAGCACAAAGATATTTTAAAGGAAAACTTTCTCACTCATCTTTTACAGACGATCAGATGAATGAGAGGAATGTGTAAGCCCCTCGATGACACCTTTTTATTCAAGGAGATCACATATTGAGATTGGAGGAAGAAGGCTCTTATATCAACATAGTTTGACTGTTTGGATCCCTGATCACATCACCGGTGCGCAGTATGACGTTAACTTCATAGATTGTATACTGTACGTTCACAGGAGTCCAGCTTTTCCAATAGTGGATGTGAAAAGTTGTATAAAGCAGTTTTGTGTTACGTGAAAAAGCGTATAACTTGCCTTAGATGATGTCACTTGAGTCAGCATCAGTTGGCGCCAAAGAACAAGTTCGTCGCAAGGGGCAACCTCCACTGTTGAAAGCTCCAGCTCTCAGTCTGTCGTTAGGTTGACTGAAAGTTAGGTTGAGACAACATTTCCAACATGGTGACTGCCATCAATAGGACTCCAAAGCCTGCAGCTTTACCAGATCGATGATGTCACTCAGGCTTCATCCATTATGATTTAAATGGTTAGTTTATCATTTTTTTAAAACTGCGGTATTTGGATTTTTTTAAAGAATTGAAGCCTCCCAGACCTCACAACATAGCCCGCACAACATCTTTGATTTAGGCCAGAATCTACAGGCCAAATTAGCCACTACTAGCATGACATGCCAAATGCATTGTGGGTAGACCTTGTGAAGGTTTATACAAAACATGGAATTAAAACAGCAGTATTAATGGTTTAGCCGCATTGATTTTGATCATTTTTACCTACAGCTTTTACTCTGACAACATTAATGGAGTGCAGCTTAATCGTACCACATGTTTCCAGTCTGGACTCAGTGAAAAAGTCTAATTGTTGACTTTCCCTTAATCATTTTTTTTTCATAGGAGGTTTCCTGTATACAGGTTTGTTCAGTTTTAGGAGGAGGTTATCATCAGGGTGTGCTAAGTTATTTTTTTACCAACAAGAGGAACTGATTTAAAGTCCCATGACAACATATTTATGTTGTCAAGTTTAACAGCATAAAGATCATCTTTAAGGATGGATTTAGTCAATGTTTGAATCCTCTTAAAAAAAAAAGAGCTGCAGTTCGATTAAAGGGAAGGAGCTGTCAGGAAGATAATGAGTGAACTGTTCAGCAGTTTATTCCTCAATAAAAACAGAAAAAATGGATCACAGTGGATTATCCATGTTGTAATTAGTGTTTAATTAGCTAATTCCTCTATAAGAATGAAAGATAGAAACATCAAAATCCTGTTGAAGAGGGCCATGTGTGCTGCCAAGAACAGGACAACCACGGAGACAGCGGAGACAAATGTAACTAATTGTCATATAACCTCAAATTGGGGGGCATGAAAGTGTCTAAATAATGGCAGCTAATTTGCCTTGTATTGTGCTTTCTTGATGGGTTTAAATTGAATGAGTCAGGATCCATTCTGCCGTAATGTGAAAGCCGGGGCCACTGGTTCACACCGGAGACATTCAAGGTCGAGCCACTCCAAATGACGAGGTGACGGAAGGGGGGGGGGGGGGGGAGGGACGGGAGTGAAGAGATTTAAAGTAAGGCAGCTGAGTCAATGGACAGCCCGGGTGCAGATTTGGCAGCGTATTCATGTAACCTTGAATTATTGGTTGTTTTTTTTCCGCATTGAAAGCTTTTCCACAAGAATATATCTTTTTTTTGTCGCCCACATTAATGGCACAATCAGCCTGAAAAAATTGCAGTCACAAATTATTCATTGTAATCCTCCATTTGAGGACCCTAATGCCTCTAATTGGGCTTTTATGACTTACAAACTGTATCTTCCTCTCTTTTTTTTTCTCTTTTTTTCCCCCTCTGGCGTTTGTTTTTCTTCCTTCCCGCCACGCTGCGGAGTGACATTGAGCCTCTCCCTGTCGGGGTGCTCTCTTGTCTCACTCCAGTGCACATTTTCGCTGTCCCCTCTCCTCCTCCCCCAGACAATGAGCTTTTGACTGAATACATTATCTGAGCTGTTGTTCTGTTTGTTGTTGTTTTAGCATCCAAGAAAAGGAGATGAATTATTAATGATGACAGACAAAAAAGAAAGTGGAGAATGAAAAGAAATAAGTAGTATTTGTATTTTAGGGAATGCTGCGGCTCCATCAAGAGGCCTGAGAATAAGCCTGTAAATGTAGCACTTCATATAACATCCTATGATTAACAATGTAAAGAGTTGAACAGCTGCGATTAATCAAATCAAAACTGATTAATCAGTCGAAAGAAAGTTAATCAACAATTATTTGAACCATCGATTAATCGGTTCAATCATTTTTTCTGCTGTTTCCAGCCTCTTCAAAGTCAATATTTGCTGCTTCTCTTTGTTTTAATTTGACAGTAAATGAAGAATCTTTTAGTGTTGGACTGTTTGTTTATTGGACAAAATAAGGAATTTAAAGACGTCTCTAGAAATTACAAATGACTTATTTTCCCCCTTTTAAAAAAAAAATCTTAATGACGAAAATTAAACATCGCACTGAAAAAAATAATATGCCAACTATCTGATGATGAGAAACATAGTTTGTATGAGTTCTATTAGGCTGTATGAATCAGGTACCAGTGAATAGTTCCTGCTGATACTAAGTACTTCACCTGCAGGTTTTAGGTACTGACATGATATCGTACTTTTATCAGAGGGAATATTAATACCATAAATCCTCTCATACAGCAGAAAATACAATTAGCAGCGGGGAAAAAAATCAACAAAAAGATGGAAATGGATTGTGTTTGCAGGACGACAAAATTGAAGTTAAAGAGCAGACAAAGGGAAAGATTACTGGTGTGATCTTACTGTGAAATCAAAGAGAATATTAATGGATGAAAAGTAAATAGTTAGCATTTTAATTTAAAGCTTCCCACCCCATGAAGTGTATCGCTCCCCCCCAGTTACCACGAGTAGTTTGTTACAGGATCACATGTGCTTAGTTTGTCTTTGTATCCAGATTATAACATGTTCAGAAGCTTCTTTTGTGTCCTCTCTTTTTTCACAATTATTCTTCTAGGTTATTATTGTTTCCTTTGAAATCCGTGTTACTCGTGTGTTCCTTATTGTTCTTGTTTTCTCTCATTAAAGCCTTAAAGTATGAAGTATTTTATTGATACAGTGGAATTACAGCTTGAATCCCTGGCTTTATTCTAAATGACATTAAGTCTGGAGCTTTGAGGTCTGCGTTTGACAAATCATACCAAAACTACGAGGTTCACTGCAGCCCGACAAAGCTCCTTAACTACAACAAGTTCATTCCAGCTGTTTGGATTATTTAATTGTCGACAAACGGGCTCACATCTCAATATCAGCATCAAAGTCGATGCACTTCTCAGGCTGGTTGTAGTGACACTGATCTGAAGCAGGGATTACTGTGCCCCCTCTTGGTTGTAAATCAGCACTGCATTATTATCACTCTAAGAGCTCCACAGAGAGATGTCAGTGAGATGACGGCCGTACTGGTGTGATTGTTTGAGTGATTAGTCAAACTCCACTTAGATCATTGTTTTTGCATTATAGTGTTCATTTCTTTCATTGTATGGAGTCAGGGTGCGTCTGTGAAGGAGCAGTCGCTAGTGACAAATTAACTGCAGGGATTGTGTCAGTTTGTCACAGCGCTGAATCTGACACGTCGAGCATTCATCCCAAAGCAGAGCCGCTCCCCAACCCCACCTCCGCCCTATTTCAGGATTCTGCGATAAGAAAGGAATAAAGACAAATGAGAGAGAGAGCTCATCTGTGATCTTTCTCAGCAGATATTTTTTGTACACCTATGAGTCTGGTTCTGCTCAAGGTTTCTGCCTAAAAGGAAGTTGTTCAAGGACTTGACCTTTGGAGGATTATTGTTTGGCTACTTTAAAGAAGGAAGCGGAGTACAGTTCTGACCTGATCTTTACAAAGAGAGTCAAAAGATCACTTTTCTTTAGATTTCTTCATGAATAAGAATTGATTGAGTTAATAGTAAATTATGAGGAATAAGGACTTGGTTTAAAATCTTTCATTGTGTCCTTTAAGCAGCAGCAGCAGAAAAGTTAGACCAGCAAAATTTAAGGGAATTTAAGAGCATGCAGCTCCTTTTTGGACGTCTATTTTTTTCCTTGTGTTTGTATTTTTAGCGCCTCTTTAAGTCCGTCTTCCCTCAACTGGGGGGAAAAAAAGGCCTGCGTGTTTTGGCGTTTACAGGATCAAAGAAGAGGTAAAATATCATTTCCATAACATTTGAACCAGTTAACCACCAGCACAATGCAGATAAACACTACTGTAAGCGTCTGACAATGCCAATGAGGCAGGAACTCTGTGATTTGCCGCTCCGCCAAAGAGGAGGGAAGCGAGCGCAAACATGGAGGAGGCCAAGGGGTCAACTGTGCTCTCCCTGCATCCCTTTCCAAGCGGAGCCCTCGAGCGCTGGTGGTGTTTTAGGCAAGCGTACCTCACTTTGGGGGGAGGCCTGATGGATGCCGTTCCCAAGGTGAATGGAAAGAATAGCATTAAGCTGCACCACACCGCCCGGAGAGAGCTACACCGCTTTGGGTGATTCATCTATTGATTATTTCTACCCAAGCATGGAGGTGCCATGTAAACACACATATATTAGTAGTCTACAATGCACATGTGCGCCCCGGACG
The DNA here is from genome assembly GCF_963930695.1 of Labrus bergylta. Taxonomy (NCBI): domain Eukaryota; kingdom Metazoa; phylum Chordata; class Actinopteri; order Labriformes; family Labridae; genus Labrus; species Labrus bergylta. Next base: position 11,554,273 of record NC_089218.1, on the reverse strand, counting down.
CACATGTAGACACGGTGGATCCAGTGAAGCACGCCCCGGGCCTACTCACTGTTTTATAATCAGATTCCGACTTCTTGCAGCTCGTGGGCATCTTCAAACCAGCGGGTGGATGAATCTGATGGAGAACTAAATAGAGATGAATGAACAGATAAAGGAATAAATAAATGAGAAATGTGCATTACCGCTTTTTGTGTGGGCCTTATTTGGCTATTGATTTAAGCCGATGTGTGTGTGTGTGTGTGTGTGTGTGTGTGTGTGTGTGTGTGTGTGTGTGTGTGTGTGTGTGTGTGTTTTTGGTATGTGTACTTGCAGTAGGTTTTAGTTTGTGGGCAAAGAAATAAGATTCTGTGTTTTACAAAATGAGCAGAATTTTTAAAAAATTTAGCAGAATTTGGTTTGAAAAGAGGGATGGTCTATGACTTTTTGTACACCGTGTAATTCAAAGAAACATATTCAATTTCAACTTCCATGAGTTTGACATGATGGAGATTATGAAGACGGCCATTTCTTTTCAGTAAACTCTAGACTTTATTTAAAGCGCTCCTACAGAGGACATGCATGATCTCTTCCTGTTTGACTTTGTTTTTATTGTACGATCGTGTGCATCCTGCACTCTTCTGTCTGTTTATTGCTGTGCTTGTTTGGTCCTGTCTTATGTATCTGCTGTTCGGTTTGATGGATTTTAAAGGCCCTTCTAGGGACGGCCATTAAATTCTGTTAGAGTGGTGGTGGTTGACTTGCTCCGTACTTTTCCCAAAATAAATAAACATGAAATAAATCATACATACATTTTTGTGAGTTCAAGTGAAACAATTTGAATAAATATAAAAACACTTATTTTAAGACTTTTTAGATCAGCCGCCCACACTCTTTGTTTTCATGTTGACGATCAGTGACTGTAGTGTTGGGTCTGTAAAAAATGTTGTGGATTAGATGAAGGCAAATTAATAACTAAGAAAATTGTCATTTTGAAACTATTGTTAAATCATTTTGAACTTTTGAATGTCTATATTTGAAATGCTTCACTGTGCGGCATTGCCTGTATCCATGTCTTTTAAATGTTGATTCTTTAGCTCCTCACTAGCTTTCATTCCCAAACAGACTTTCTATTAAACTGGAAAGAAAAATATCCTAACACAGATTTTTTTCCAGTCAAATATCCTGTTAGCTATTGAAATCTTTCCACAGACATTATAATATATATATATATATATATATATACTCTGTAGCGTGAACAGAGTGGAGCTAATGTCTAATGCTATGTGTTTAATTCTTTAATATGTTAGTGTATTTTTTTTCCTAAACTCTAATTTCTTTATTATGTTATTAGTTTTATTCTGAGTCGTAGGAGGGGTCGCCTCTTGTTGGTGGGTATATTTTTTTTTAAATTGTAGCAGTGGTAGGATTAAGGTCTGTGGATTTAAAAACACTAAACACATTTTACCTGGCTGTCTTAGATCATATTTCATCACCTGCATATGTTTATTAAAAGTATGCAACACAATTTGAGCCCAAAACAAATCTCTGTTTCTTTGTCTCTCCTGCTAGTTCATTTATGTTCATGAGTTTACTCGTGACATAAGCTTGGAAAATAGCTGTGACCAGACCCTCCCTGTGTTCAGGTGTGTATGTTTGCAGTCATTAGTTTGTTTTTAACCCGGGATGAGTTCATGTGACTGAAGTGTCCTCCAGGATTTAAAAACACCGTGCTCGTTCAGCTCGTCTCCTGAGACGGTAATCATCCAAACGTCTTTGTGTAAACGTCTGTTTTTGTTCAAAGGTTCACCCGTGCTGATAGCCTCTGGATTATAAATGTACATGACAGACTAGCATTTCATGTTACACCGGATTATGGATCTGGCGTTCTTTTGTCAGCATAATCAGGAACATCGCCGCTCAGGTTGAAATTCAACCTTTCATCGCTAAAAACGGATAATGCCAGAGTTGTCACTAACGTTGGATATCATTGCTTTGGGCAGGAGAAGAGCTCCTCTCCTGCATGTTTCTTATTCCACAGACTTTTTTTTCTTTTTTTAAACGTTAGACGTGGCTCTCTCCCTTAGGGGCGGTAATGGCATTCTCCATGACAACGGCAGTGTGACACGGCTGTGCCCTTGAGGGCCGGGCGCCCCCTCTGGGGGGAGCGCCGCGGAAACACGACAGGGTCAACGGTCACCTCCCATCATCCACCAGCAACCCGTCCTCCTCTCTCTCTCTCTTTCTCTTCAGGTGGAGCAAGAGAGAGAAAGAGAGAGAGAGAAAGAAAGTCTTAAAGTGAGCCCACTCAGTCCAGGCCTGGCAAACGTGGAGCTTTAGCCACAGGCGGTTCTGGCTAGGTCTCTAGCTCCTTGCTGTTCCTCCAAGGCCAGGGCTGGATCAATACATATAGTAGTGCGGATTCTTTTGGCACCCAAGTATAGCTATGCAGTATTGCCCCGAGGTATGGGTCCGTTAAAGACATAAGAGTGTGTGCATGTGAGCAAAGTGGACTGAGTTTATTCAGGAAGGTGTCGAGATGCTTGGCATAAAACTGATGCTTCCGACAAGGATGTTTTTTATTTATTTTGTTGCTTTAAATTCAGGACATTCACATGTCTGCAATAATGTATTTTTGTTATTTTAAAAAGATGTTGAGCTATGGACAGAGGATGACCTTTGTGTAGACATTTAAGCATGATGAATTAGAATCATTTTTCATGCAAGTTAATTTATGATTCCTGAGTAAACAGTAAAATCATATTTACATTTCTATTAAATGTGACACTGTGATAAATCCAGCACAACTCATATAGAGGAATAGACCTAACAGATGGATATTACAAGTGTTTTCATTTAGAAACAATACTCTACTGCCACCTGGTGGCGATAAAGCATTACAATCTGAAACAGAGTTCATGAGTTTTACTGCATTCTTCACACCTTACAGAATAAAAAAATAAATCCTGGCACAAATACAGAATGAGACGTATTATTCCAGTGTCTTTTGTTTCACGCAAAGTAACAAAAAAAAGAAGTTCTCACGTCAGCGTTATGTCCGCCTTGGCACATCTTGAATGAACAGTCAAAAGGAAGTAAAGAAAAAACAGGACATTGTCAGTTCAACAATTCATGTCCTGTACATTTGGCGTCTTTGACAAACAGAAATATTTATGTTCAACCCGTGAACATCGAGTCAAACGTAAAAAAGAGACATCGCTGTGTCTTGAGAAATAAAAACAAGAGAAGAAATAAAAACAGCAAGCAAATGAGTTGCACGTCTTTTTTGGGGGAATTATTCAGCTGACCTTTTGATTTGAGCTACCTCCAGGTCACATGCAGAGTCTGGTGTCCTTAATCCACTTTGAACCTTCACCCTCACCCTAAAACAAAAACTTCCATTCAGAGACGTGGGAGGAAGCCGGTCAGGCACCTGCAGCAGAGCGGAGGAAACAAACAAGTATGTTTACATCCAATCTTTCCTCTATAGCAGGAATTCAAAGAACCTCGCATGAACATAAATTCTTTGACAGACAGACATTTAGAAATATATTTATCACGCATTCAGTGTCTCCATGTCAGATAGTTTCAATGTTAAGAAAGCCTGGACATACTGCTTTAGTCTGCTTTGACTATTTCTACTTCTGTGTAACATTCAATAATCGTGTATTAAAAAGTTTCCCCAACCATAGAAACAAAGAACCGAGATGTGGCCTTTGGATATACAGTACAACGGCAAATCAATGACTTGATATATTTAGAAATCTCATTTTCAAGTCTGCATTATGATTATTTATCTTCATGTAGAGCAGTAGTACTCTATGTATACGTTGACAACATTTTCACCAATAAGAAGCATTTTCAAAATGATCAAGTGGATAAAGAACCTATTTTTCAGCTTCACAGACAAATTTCAGTTTTTCTACTTGTGATGATTTCTTCGTTATTTTGTGAAATTTTGTCTCCATGTTTTCTACTGAAATAGAGCACAGGATGAATATGATGCTGCACATCTCTGTGGTTATGCTTTAATGTCAGTAATTACTCTGTGGGCTTGTTACAGCTGATCAGTGTGTATTGTGAGAAATTCTGTTTATTTGATGGATTGCACCTTTTTGCAATCCACCATTTTCGAGGGGGTCCAAATTGAAATTGTTGGTCAGTGTTACTCACCGTACTGGTATATGGACCTGGGCGATGAGGGAAGTGTGCTGTTTGGACCACTGGGAGCCTGAGGGCCGAAACTCTTCCCGTGGCTCTGGGTGCGGGACCTCTGCACCGCCAACGCCACCGCCTGCGAAAACCTGGACGGGGCTGCGCTGGTCTCGTCATCGGGTCTCTGTGCAGCTGCAGACACGCAAGGCGAGGATGAAGTGGGCACACTCTGATGCTCCTCACTGGGTGTATTCATTTGCCCGTTAGAGGTCAGATTTGATGGTGAAGAGGAATTTGTAGCTTCTTTTTTGTCCACTTCTACGTCTTCATTAAAGAAAACAGGTGGAGGAGGAGGAGGGAAACAGTCCTCCTCTGCTTCCTCCTCAGCTTCCTCCTCTGCTTCCTCCTCTGCTTCCTCCTCTGCTTCCTCCTCATTGGTGTTTGAACCACAATGGTCTGAGTCTGATCTCACAGACTCTGTACTGGGGCTTAGAAGTAGTCCCCCCTCATCCTCAGGGTGAGTCTGAGCTTCACTGGGAAGTTCTTCTGCTTCTTCTTGCACCTCAGACGTCGCTTCAGGTTCTTCTTCTGCCTTCCTTTCAAAGGTCTCTCTAACCTCAGATGGCGTTGAGATTTGACAATCCAGATATTTGTCAAAATCAAGCGGATTTGGAAGAGAGTCAGAAGCGTCCTGAGAAGAACGTTCTGGACTCGACAAAGATGTTTCAGCCTGTGATTCGTCCAAATATCTTGGATCCTCCTCTTTCTCAGTTGGATCCTTGATGACCTCTTGAGACGCTTCACTCTTTTGGATTTCTTCTAACGTTATCTGCTCTGGAACTTTCAGGATGATTTCTCCATCTGTCGACCTCTGCTTCCTGGATGGAACCACTTTAAACGTGGTCAGCATCCTCCTCTCAACTGGATCCTCCCACTCAGACTCAGCGGTGAGGTCGGACGTTAAATCAGGTTCCAGTTCTACGTGGTCAACACCGTTTTCTGAGCGTCTGCGAGTCACTGGAATAAAGGAGGAGCTACTGTTGGACTTTGGTAACGTGCTAGAACTACTGAAACGTTTCATCAGCGCTCCTTTGCTGATAGAGGACGTCAACACTTTGGCCAGAGCACAGCGGGCTTCTGATAGGTCTTTCCCTCGAAATGAAGGCAGACGCTCGCCCACGTCTTGGAGATGAGACAGCGACGGTCGTGAGAAGGATGGGGATGAGCGTGAGTGTGATGGTAGGGGTGATGAAGATGAGGAATATGAGAGGGTTATAGAGTCTGACTCGTCACTTTCTCCCAGCTCAGCCAAAGGACACAGGGAGTCAAGAGTCCCTGGAGAAACAGGAAAGATTTAGTGGCATGGAAACTGATCGGAGAGGTTTTTAAAAAAGAATTTCAACATTGATCCCAAACATATCCAAAAAGCTTAGAAACATACATTTTAAATATTTGGTCACTTTTTTTTATTTGAATAAGAAAAATGCTGATTAATAAAATAAAATAAAAACTTGTACAGATTTGTTTAAGCAGAAATAAAGAAAAGAAAGATCAGAGACCCCAAATCAAACAAAAAAAAAAAGGAAAAACATGAAGATAAAACAGGCAGAACAACGAAGCAGATATCGAAACAAACAATAACACAGAGAAGACAAATATTGAAGTTTTAAAAAGAGCGCTTGAACCTCGTCAAACATCTGACAGCATCAGTTATTTTTCATTACTTTACACGTTACTTTCGGTTTGGTTTGGAAAGGCACGACAAAAAGTTTACAAAGTCTCATTATTTCAAAGGAAACACACATTAAAAAAGATAAAAACTTGAGACAAAATTAGAAAGTTACAGCAGAATATAGGACAGAACAACAATATGAGCAAACAACAAAAACAACAAGATAAATAAATAGTGTTTAAGTGCAGCAGGCGACAGGGACACACATTTCCATAAAAAGCCACTAAGACGGGATAGGAGGAAGAAGAGGCCAACGCAGGAAGAGGACGGAGAGGAGGAAGAGGGGTCGATTAAGGAGGAGAGGAAAGAGACAGCAGCAGCAGCAGCCCTTCAATCAATCACCCCCTTCAGGTAACACAGAGTCTGTAAGCAGGGAGGAGAAAACAAAAGCAGCCGTTTTCAGTCTACAGGTCGCAAAAACACAACACCTTTCAGGCCCTATCACACATGCACTGCACGCAGCAGGTAATGTTCAGGAAAAGTCCCGCGAGGGTGTGATGGTGTTTATATCATGGTGTGATCGTTGTGCACATAACTAGGCTGCTTTATACTCTTCAGCTCAACCAGTATGTTCTTTTCCATTCCCCACCAGTCCAACTGGGAACATCTCCCACCATGAGGGATACATGTGTGAAAGAGCAACGCATGAATATTTCAAAGGCAGGCTTTCTTGAACACATTTTCAGGGGTGCATGTGTGAATGGGGCTTTAAAGGTGACAGGTCAGTCTTAAAGCTAGTTTGGAACTTTGTTGATTATGTCGAGTGGGAGTACAGGATACTGAGGAATGGAGGGGGTTGTTTTCCAAGCCTAGGACTGATACAGACTCAGCAGATTTTTTGCGTCATCACAGCTAAAGAAAGCAATGGAGTGAACTTTAATAAGAGAATTAGAACATCTCTTCTATGCCTTCCCTGTCCTCCTCTCAAGTTAGAGTCGCAGTAATAACCTTTGTCTCTTCACAGAACGGTCATTGTCTGTTCAAGTCTATGAAAGCAGAGCCGTGCACCATGTGGTGAAAGCAAATCAGACCGACTAATACAAAGGATGAAAGCTGGGACAATAGAGGGATTTATCTCTTGAGCAGACTGAAGCCAATATGTTCCATGAACGAGGCTCTCCGGGTCACTTTAATTGCCCTGAACAGGGTTAAATTGCTCCGACTGATAAAAGCTGGGTTTTTTTCCAGTTGGATTTAACTGCTAAATCGCCCATTTGATGGTATTCGCTGTGACATTTTAATCTTGATTTAACTTCAATCTCTCTTGACCTCGCACGGCTCTGACTGAAGCCGTGAGGATTTGGAAGACACAAGAATTCATCTCACGTTAAACTCTTTTTGATTTCTACTGAAATACTGTAAAAGGTCAATTGGGATTTTGTACAAGCGCATTTCATTTGCTCCTGCTGTTTTATTAATGCTGCATCAATAACCACCACTAGATGGCAACAGAAAAAGCAACAGGCTCAGACTCTATTTTGCACACTAGGAAGGAAGAAATGCCCTTTTTTTTCATCTCAGAGGACATGATCTTTATCATCATTATTCAAATGTCTGGCACAGAATCGAGTCTCGCTTCACAAAGTTTAAAGGTTATCAATCATGGTGAGGTTTTTACCTTTAACCTCGGTGTGTGCCTGTAGCTCCTGGTGGTTGTTGGTACAGGGAGGGGGAGGGGCCCTCCTCTTGGTGCTCCTTAATGTGGACTCTGCAGACCTCTGCAGAGATACAAGATAACAACATTACTGGGAGATGTTTGCCCTCACTCATTTCATTTATCAGGGCTCTTATTCTTTAATATTTAAAAGACACAGAGAGACAGAGTCAAGAATTCCTCAACTTAAACTCAGTGTAACTTTTCAATCAGATGGTGGTATTGATATATGTTTATGTAGGAAGACAAATCTAGGAAGGAGGAAACGAGACAACAATGAAGGAAAGATAAAAAAAAACAGGATAGGAGGAAATATAAAAAGAAAAAAGATAAAGAGGAACATGAAGAAGGAGATACAAAGATAAGGAGAGCAGGAGAGGAAATAGATTGAATAAGAAGTAGCAAGAAAAAAATACAGGAAATAATACGGCTGGAAGACGGCCAAATTACTAAAAAGAAGAAAGCAGAAGGTAAGAATAGAAGAAAGAAAAAATAGGAAAGATGCAAGTGTAATAAATAGAAATGAGGAAGAAGAAAAAGAAGTATAAAAAGGAGAAGTAAAAGAAGCAGTCTAAGTAAAGGAAGACAAAGGAGAAGAAGAAGAGGTATTTTCCCCACCGGCCCACCTGTGCTCCTCTGAGATGACAGGTGGCGAGGTTGTTGGGGATGCTCTGTGATGCACCGATGGGTGGCTGGGGGGCTCGTCTCTTCTTGGGCATGTCTGTCGTCAGCGTGTTAAAAGAAGAAGAAGAAACACTCTGCACATTTCCGCTGACTCCCACCTTGAGACCAGGAGAAGCTGGGGCACTCACTGTCCCTTCCTACGGCGAGGGAAACATTTTGGTTAAAGAAAAGTCACATGAACAGAACGGTTACTCACATCATGTGCTGATTAATCACTGTACCGTTTGAGGCTTTTTCTTCCTCATTCTGAATAAACTGAGAAAGCCGTTATTCTCCTTCTGCTTCTTCTCCGTCTTTGGAAGGTCTACACAATAAAAAAAACAAACATCTTGATTATTAAATGATCTGACACATCACAAAAGGTCAGAGCTGACACTTTGCATTAACGTGTTTACTTGTTACCTTGTAGCGGAGGTGGTGTGATGACCTCTGCTGGCGTGACAGCTGTTTCAGACAGAAAACAGAACAATTATCAGGTCAGCCTGCACAGTGGGAACACAAATATAAAGGAGCAGGTATAATGTAGGAACATAATGTCTTCAAGATGTTCTTTTAGATTGGCTCTGTTTTTAAAGCACCTGCAGCAGCTGCTTTTTGTAAAGTGTCTTGAGATATGTTATGAATTGGCGCTACACAAATAAAGATTGATTGAACAACATGAGCAGAGAAGATTTTAGTTCTGTCTATTTTGTTCAGGCTCAAGCAAAGACTTCTTTATTTTGTGTTATCCATACTTTGACGACAGCAAAAATCTCCTACTTTACACGGGCTCAGTCCAACAAGCTCAAATTCTCTTTAACTATCGCTCTTATGACGCTGGCTTTTCTAGCTTTGTCATTCGTATAATCATAGTGAAAGAAAAAATGTTTCACAGCTCCTTAACAGACAATGGATAATGAATATCAAGGGGGGGTTAGGGCATATTTCAGGGGGAAAAAAAACAACAAAATTTGAAACTAATGTTAAGTCACAACAGCTAGCGCTAGCCTTCTTGGCATCTGCTAACAAATATTACCATTAGCCGTGGTTTACCCTTTTCCCTTTTCCTATGCTATCCTGTATCACCATCACAGGCATGCTCAACTCAGAAACTCCTATATAGTACAGTATAAATATTTCTTATCTGAAAGTATGGTCGCCCTGAGAGCTTGATGCAATTTGTATTTTGACATTTGCATAAGGACAACACGCTTACAAGAACAAATAAGAAGAGGAAGAAGATTGGTGTTACGTTTCTTGCAGGACTTCATTTTTCATAAGTGGATGTTGCTGCTTTCAGGGTGACCGTGTTAGAGCCTTATCGCAGCTAAAAAAAATAAAAAATCTAAACATACAGTGTAGAGTAGGTGAACATACCTGTTTCAGGCGTCTTGGATCGATGTTGATGCTCAACAGCGGCGTCTTTGGCGAAAACCTCCCTCAGACTGTGGCCGTCTAAACTCTTGGTCAAATCCAGTGGCTCTTTGGACTGCGAGTTTCTCAGTAACACGGTTGTTCCTACGTTAAACTCACACTTGTCACACACCACTGGCATCAGCAACTCAAGGGGCACTTTGGGATTCACACGCACCACGGCCTTATGGGACTTATTGTAGTTGATCAACAGACGCACAGACGGCTGCAAAGAGAAACAAGAATGTCCTTTCAATATTAGTTATTGTAATGTATAATTATCCAACAGCTAATTGTGCAGTCAAGCTTTTCTTCCTACCTCGGGCATGTACGGCCTCCTGATCTTTTCCTCTATGCCTTTAGGCTTCAGCACGATCGTCTCGGCTTCCAGTGAGCCGATGGGAGAGTTTGGTTTGAAGCGGATGTTGTTCTTGTTGGGCGAGAGAACCTCGACGGTGTAGTCAGACGGATTCAGGTGGTAACTCGCACAGAGGGTCACCAATAGGTCCATCACTGGTTTGCTATGAAGAGGAGGAAACAGATGACCACTAATGACCCGTATCTCAGCATCTTGTAAAGTCCCAAGGGTTCTTATTATTCAAGTGCACTATAAAACTACAACTTTTTATTCAGCAAAAAGACCTATAATTATCTCTCAGCACATGCTTTAAGGATAGACGCACTTGGAGAAGAAAAAAAAACAGTTTATATCAATGCACTGTGGGGCAGCACAGTCCAGATTATGCTCCTAGTATGAGTCAAGGTCCAAAACAATGCATCCTACATTACCCATAATTCAGTCTCCACTAGCCTGGAACTATGACAACGCCAAGGAGAGAAAAATGAGCCCCTAGCTTTCAATTGAAATTCATGTTGACTACGGCCTAGGGGTGGGACAAGGCCGGAAACGTTAGTATCATGACTCCTTAGTTGGGATATGATATTATTACAACCATTTGCAATACGCTGAGTACCAAAAAGTATCATCTATAACTTCAATATCAACCTCAAAAAAATTGGTATATTGCCAAGCAAAATTGTGCAATACCTCACTGTACCATGAGTATAATAATGTATACTTTGCTCTGAAACTTGCTTAACATACATACAAGCCTAGGGAAACACAGCTCTATGGCCCACCTTCCATGCACCGTGGCATGCTTCTCCAGTCCGCCCGGCAGAACCACAGACAGAGAGTGGTCTCTGTCCAACGGATTCACCTGCTCATCCATCTCACGGGGACTTCAAGCTAATGAAGAAGCCTCTCCAGATCTGATGCTGCTCCTGACGTCAGGTAAACCCCCTTAAAAAAAAAAAAAAAAAAACATTTCACTGAGTAAGTATGATTATTTGCATAACCCCATGCCCTCCAGATGATGTCAAAGAGAGTTCAGGTTGCTGAAGCAGGAGCAGAAATAGAGTCAGGGAAAAGATTTCCCTCTTGTCAGTGTGAAATGTCTTAAGGCTGCTCCAAATGTCAAGAAGATTTAAAGGACTCAAACTCACAGGACTACAAAATATCAAAAATTAGCCCAAATAATTTAACTGGAATCTAATTGTTTGTTGTTAAACCAATGGTTCAACACATTTCAGGTTACTAACATGGAAGATGGAGAAAAAAACGATTGTTTTGTTCCAAAAAAGTGTATTTATTTATAGTTTAATTATTCAATATTTGGTCTATTGGCTGAGGAATCAAAGAATTGTTTTAGCTAATTAATCTACAATAACCTTTGCTATTATGTAGCCTTTTTTTTTTTTTTTTTTTTTTTACAAACACAGATTCATCTTTATTTCATATCATTATTGTATAACTGAGTTGTTCTAATAGCAATGATACAAATAAGTCTGTAAGTTTTACCGATTTTAATGGCTAGTTTACGCATTAATCAACGTATACAAGTTGCCAATAAATATGTCAAATTGAAATTCGTTGAACAGTGGTTACCTGAAAAGACTCTTCTTCAAACAGGAATCATGACCAAATAAAAAACAAAACTTTTCCCACATAAAAGCCAAAAAGAGTATCCAAACTGTCGGTGAAACTTCAGTTTTAAGCAGAAACGTCCAGTGGTTTGACGACGCTGTGTAGGTTTAATTGAAGCTCTTCTCCGCCTCCCTCCAGGAGTTTAACCTTTGACAAGAACATGGTTCTTTTCCATCACATAGGAATAGCCTCTTTAAACAGTTTGATTAAAGTCAACGCCCTCGCTCGGTGTATTTTAAGCGAGGAGTTCACCGGAGCGTGCCGACAAAACAGCTGTGTGTGTATCTGTTCATCGACACGTGCGTGCTCCCCTCCGTCAGCGCGTGGACACAGACACGCGCGCGTGCACAGTCACAGAGGTTACTGAGTACAGTTGGCTGCAAACAAAATTTGACGTAAAATAATAAAACGTTTTATTTTATTTTTGTTGCATATAAAATGTAAAACATAGTTAATTTATTCCAGCTAATTACATAAAAAATAATGTTTGAATTTATGGTGATAAGAGGACACATTTAGGCTTGTATTCAGCTACAACTAAAAGATTCCCCATAAGCATGTACTTATCTATACCCCCCTTTTTTTCCCACATACAGTATACCAATGTGTTTTCTTAATCCTGCTAATTCATAATTAAAATACAAGTCTCAACGTTTATTAATTAAGCTAATTAAGTGACAATTTCTTGTGCAGCAGCATATATTAATACATGCTGTGTGTATTGTTTTGCTGATTGAAAGAGCAAAAAGGTTCTATGTTTTGCCAGGCTGAGTCTACTGTAGGCCTAAAATGTGTATAGTCTAGTTTCCATTCATATTGCAATGACAAAATATGTTAACCTTAAGAATAATGCAACATAGCAAACTACATAAGGCTCTGAAAACAGGTTCAGCCATGCTGTTCAAGCACTAATACTGAGTTCTAAATAAGCTTACACTGTTTCTCCTGTAAGAAGGATTAGTGCTCTTAAAAGGCCATGTCGCAGCATGCTACCATATTCAAAAAACACTTAAATTATACTTGCATCCATTGCCATTTACACTTACCTCTGTCCACAGATTCTTGCCATTCTCTTTCAGCTCTCTCTTCTGTGTTATTAGGTCGTAGGAGGAGAGAAGTTGAGGAAGGCAGAAAAGGCTTCCTTCCCCTGTAATCCCTGTTTAGCAGACTAGCCTACCACACCTACAGGCCCTGCCCAGTCATGTGACATCACTTTGCATGTCTGTGTTTGTGAATGTGTTGATAGCGTGTATGCTTTGTGGGAAGTGGTGGTGGTGAAGGAGGGATTTATGCACAGCATGGTGTCTTTTTAGTGAACCAGTTCTTCCTTAACCACACCACCGTAAAAAGAATATACCAGGCCTTTAATCCACATAACTGAGCCTCTCTAGAGGAGCTTGGTAGGGTCCAAATTTAAACACAGCTATAATTATTAGACCCTTTAGTATAAGTAATTATTAGGCCTCCTTGTATAACCCTGCTGAATAACACAAGGTGACATCAGTTCTCTCAGGGCTTCTCTCTTCAGGTATCTGTGCTCATTCACTGACTTAGTAGGAGTCATTAAGTTAAGTGAAAGGGGTGGGTTTTTTTTTTTTACAACAAACACACTTCTGATCTCAATTTTATCAGTGGTTCTGAATCTGGGGTTCTTGACCCCATAAAGGGTCACCATGTTCATTTTAGGGGTCGTGAGAGAATTAGGTGGCCAATACAATTAGACTCTCATCAGTGCAGTCTTTTGCTCTGTGAGCTGTGAGGTAAAAGGTGGATGTTATGGCTGACTTGTTAACATAAGGGTTTAAAGGAGAAATTGCTTATTTTAAGGTAAGGTTTGGCGAGCCATGCTAGTAGCATTTTTGGAGTTTGGAGATGTTTAATATGAATATATTGAGCCTGGGTGTGTTTAAATGTTTGTCCTAGCTATGAGACATAACGTTCTATATCATACAAAGCTCTTGATTAATCCGCATACAGAAGGTGAGCCTTAGCATTCAGTTATGTGGGAGTTTTAATCAAATTAAGCACAGGGAACACATGTGCCCGAGGACTATAATCTTGTAATCTCATTGTGAAGTCTTTCAGCGGACTCTCAATGGGCCTCTGCAGTAAACAGATCACTGTGTGACTGTCTCGGCTAATGAACTTCTTTTGATGACTAATGGATGAACAGAAAGCCTGTTAGTCACACTATCCAGTCTGTTTTTTCTTTATCATGTTGTGAAATGGAAGCAGGCCTGAAAAATCACACTGCAGAGCTTTAGAGAGAGAAAAACAGTGTTAACACATCAGTTTGTTTCTATCTAGTGTACCCACTTAAGGCGGACTGAGTTAGCTCACACATGTTAGCATGACTCCCACCATAGAGCAGCTATGTGTCATAAAATGTGAGGAGTAAAACTTACAGGCTTTATTTTCTTTCTGTCCGTCTTACCGTTTAAAGATGTAGTTCTCGTTTCTCCATGAGTACACGAACTCATTTGACATGTCCTTGTTTTTCAGATTTACTGTATTATCTAACAGGGCTAGAATCAGAGTGGTTTACAAAACAACAAAGGTAAGTGTTGACGTGCTACAGACTCATTCTGACATCCCTGTGTGTGAATGTGAGCTTCCACGTTTAGCACTCTGCTTCTAATGAAACCCACAGCGAAGTCTCAACGAGCTGCCAAGAGTGACAACTGTGAGCTCAGCTTTGGAAACATTGTTCACGCCAGGGTAACTCTTGTACACAAGGAAGCTCTCTTTATGTTTTTATTTACATTTGATTTCAGCTTGTGCAGATAAAAAAGAGATGGCCTCAGATGTCTTTATCTCAGAGTAAAGATAGCTGTGCACACATGCTGTCCTTTTAGTATGGTATGAGTGGGAATACATGATTGTAAGAACACTGACTGTCAAGACAAGTGTGTTTGAAGGCTTCATTGGCTTAAGGACACTTTTAAAAGTTTTATTCATGGTTAAATTGTTTAAAAGAATGTTGCATCAACCCTTTAAACCTTGATATATTCTGACAAATGATGTTTTGTTTGCATTTTTTAAGCTTGGCAGTTGCAGTTGAGGGTGAAAATTATAGTTATTTGCGTACATTTTTACAGTTTTTAAGCCCTGAGTAGTGTCTACAGCCCGTAATTTCAACCTGCCTCTTTCATGTTCTTGCAGTAATGCCAAAAATAATTGCCCTGCGCCCCGATCCCCCTCATTCAGGATATCAGACTTTATGATTTCATGGGATGAAAACAATGTAACAAGTGTGTCTAAAGGAGTTGTCACTTGTGTTCACATTAAGTGAAACAGTGTGCACCCATGTGTCAGATGGACATGCTAAATGCAGCTGAAGGGTGTGTCCACTTTTCCTTTTTTGGACTCTGTTGACTCTGTGAGGAATGTCAGACATTCAGAGGAGGGAATTGAAAGGCAAAGCTAGGGACAAAATAACCCACTGAGACCTTGCATCCATTCACTTAGATTAATCACCTGTTAGGAGGCTGCTAAGAAGACGGTATTTACATTTTTATCATCTCCTGTCTGCTTTTTAGCAGCTTGATAGTTGACATTGTTTGAGGTTTAAATTAGGAACTCAACCTAAGTCTTTCAAATGTGAGGGACAAATGATGGGGCTTGAAAATTGAAGTGGGTATTACAATCATATCAAACTTTTTTATTTTGGTCAGTTATCTTGACATGGAGAAGTGAAACCACATGCAACCATGTGAGAGTGTCATGCAACATGGAGCTGAAGGGTGTGTCTCTCTCAGCTGACTGACCCTGCAGGGATGGAGTTTCCCTTTTTTAATTTCCCAAACAGAATCTACCTATTGAAATCACACAACAATGCACTTTAATTCAAGATCATTGTTTGTCCACCTTTGTCAAACCAGTCCTATTCATTTAGGTCTCATCCTATTCATTTTACTCTCAACTACAGAGGAAAACAAACTTCGTCTCTTAATGAAGTTATTATGTAACCAAGTTGGGCTGTAATGACGCAGACTGTCCAGCAGGTGGCATAAATTCACAAGAGAAATGAAAGGCGACTGATGTTTAAGCTTATATCTCGACCCCAACGTGGTTACAACGTGACACCTTCCTGACACCTCTGTCTCCACCCCACTCTCAGCTAAATCGTTAATAGTCTATAAATTACACTTTTGAAGATAAAATAGCTGTAACTGCAGTCTTTAACCCTTTGACACCAACCATGGTCTACAACAAGTTGGCAATATGTTAAAAACAATAATAATTTAAAAAAAAATGATAGGCCTTTTAACTTTATTGTTCTTTTATTAATGATAATAGAGAATGCATTTATTTTATGCATGATTCAGCAGGACGTTAAATTGGCAAAATGTGATTCAATAACGATGATAAATGATTATATAAAAAATAGCTTCAATCATAAACTTTCTTTTGATATTGTTCACCTAAAAAAAAATAAAAAAAACAGCTAGGCTATATGCAAGTAAAATAAGGTTCTGTTAGATATAAGGCAACTTTTAGGTCTGACAGAGGAAACTAAGACAAGAACATTGATTTATGTGATGCCTTTATGTAAAGGGAAATCATCTACCAAAACAAATGTGAACCACACATTGGCCAAAATTAAAATGGCATAGCCCCAAAACGTATTCATAAGCAGCACAATAATTTGACATTATTTTCGTCACTTCTGACATCACATAACAACAGGTTGCCGTTGCTCTGACTTTGATATTTTCTAGAAGTGTACACTCAGGCCATCTTGCGACAGTCACAGCTTTGAGGACATTCATTCCCCAGTCTGTGATGCTCAACCAACCGGAAGCGCGGATTGATTTCTCCACGACGAGCAAGGGCGGCGAAACATCAAAGGAGCGCTTATTAAATGATAATCCACCAAACCTCGGATTCAAGAAACGAAGACAAGCGGTTTTAAAAACCTCAAATTGACAGGCTATCCGCTTAAATAAAGGATTATTCTTTCGGAGATGGGGTCTACCTTCAGGGTCCCCACCTGCTGGGCACCGTAATGGTGGTGAGTAGATCTTTATAGAAATGTTCTCAGCCTTTTGTGACCCTGCAAGTTACTTCAGCTGTGGAAAAGTTAGCTTCAAAATTGGACTGACACAATAGAGGTTACCCTGTAGCTATTTAGTGTGTGGACAGAAAACACGGAACACGTAGGGCTATTAATGTTGTGAATGATTTTTCTTAATTATTAAGGTATTCTTCCGCTAATTGTGCAGGTGATAGATCTATACGTTCGGTGTAACATGTAATTCTTGCCGCTCTCCTTCTGAAATATTTTTGAATCACGAAGAAATATGATATTGACTTAAGAGAAGCTGTCCCTGCTGGTGTGACGACCTGGCGTGTCATAGTCAGTTATAGCAAGGTGGAGGCTTATTCATCTCTCCGTGTCACAAAAATAACATGGTCGAAAATATCCTCCACGTCGTGACAAAAAAAAAAAAAAAAGGCTACGAAAACATTATCAAGCTCCCTACTTACTGGGAGGAAAAGCCCCATGCAGCAACAGGCCCCTTTGGTGTGAAAATGTCTCCCATATATGCATAATAAGAGATGCATTGGGGAAGAGGGGGGGGGGGGGGGGGGGTGGCAACATGTGAAGAGGTTTCTGTCATTGCCTTTAAAAGCCACCGACCGAAGTGACAGGGAAAACAAAAGGGTCTATTTCTATTTTCGGTTGCTCTCTGTGTAGGTGGAATGATTGCAAGCAATAGACACATCTGGTAAGGACACGCCCAGACTCATTCAGACCCATTCATGGTAAACCTTTAACAGCAAGCTGAGCTGAATATCCTACACTTTGTTTCTTAACAAATACAATAAGACATTGACCCGTGTACCGTGTTGTAGAGAATATGAACGTTTGGAGAGTAAAAGTTTAATATCAACAGAGATTAATGATTAAAGAACTGCTTGGAGCCGTTTCAACCACAGTTCACGGACCCCAGGTGGCCCCCGGACCCTAGTTTTGGCAGCACTGGTTTCCAGGGCATTTTGATGGGTGGCTGAAGCGATTGAAAGCATCAACCTCGGTCGCGCTCTCACCAGCGTCTTCGCCTTTCTGGTTATTTCTGTCTTGTTTGGGTGTCGCCGTAATGCCGGTGGCATTTCTTCAGAGGAGGTGGGGGAGTCAATATGGCTGCGGCTAATTCGCCAAGCTTTCGTCCGTGGCAAATTCAGAAAGTGTCGTTTTTCGGAGTCCTGGAGATAACGAGGAGGCATCATCAACATGGCGACAGCTGCTGCGGCACCCTCGTCTCCTTTTGAAACCGCGACAATTAAGGTATCGTCTGAAACGCGCCCTCTCTTTATTTATTATTTTATTTGAATGAGCCTTAAACTCTTATAACAAGCACGTACCCGTCTCTCTGTTGCTCTGGACTGTAAGTAAAATCAAAACAATGGTCGTGAAATATAAAAGGGTACTATAGAAATGTCTGCTACCTTTAGCCTGTAACAGGTAAACGTCCTTTAAGTGCTTAAATTCCGCGATAAACTCGCTCTAGAATCGCCAGCATACTTGAAAATAACATACATTAGGCTATTTGTTGCTAAATATAGGCCTACTTAGAAAATGACTCATAAGTATTAACATTTTTCCATGTTTTCCTGTTGCTGTCTTCCTTTCAGTACCATGGATAGCAGCGCCCTTTTGACACCACGTCCGCTGACATTTTAGTCATTCAGATAAAAAAGTGTGTAGATTCAGCGAGTAGAGAGCAAATGTACAGCTCAAGAACACTCCAGAGATACTGCACTCTGTTGTTTGACAAAATGTGTCATACAATGAGACAGGTTTCCACTTGTTTGTTTGTTCTTTGGAGCAGCTGCTCGCTCTCTGTTTAGCACCATGGACAGAGAAACATCTGTGCAAGCGTTTCACTCAAGGGCACTTAAAGGAGGCATTATTGCTGTGGTGATGCCAATATGACAAGTGCCCTATAAAGGATGGATCTGCCGATTCCCATTGCTCGAGGTTAATTGGAAACAGCTGTAGTTTTTGAGAGTTAGATAATTTTGCTTTGTGCTCCCCTAGACACATTCCTTGCTGAGCCTTGGTGATTAAATACAAACACTAAGACACATTTCTACTTTAATAAGTAATAACTTTGGAAGATACATACAGACTGCTGTATCAGACTGCTAAAGCCTCAACACAAAGATTTGGGCATATAATATTAATTTCTAATAAGTCTTTATCAGAATGCTAAAGCCTCAACACAAAGATTTGGGCATATAATATTAATTTCTAAAGGTTTTAGGCATGGAAAAAAGTCACAGATTATTGATTTAGCAGCTTTTACACTCACTTAGACCCTTTTTTTTTACTGATATGACTTTATCAGTCAAGGTACTTAGAATATCGATTTAATATTGTAATGTATAATGTGGAAACACAGCATGCTTTACCAGGTAGACGAGAAAGTTATCTGCATTCTGTCACTTATTAGTAAGAATATATGTTGACGCCAACAAATCTGTGACAGACTCATTTCCGTTGATTATATTGGCTTATTGATATAACTGTCAGGCTTCAACAGATAACTTGAAATATCCAGTTGATTTTTTTTTTAATCCATGTGCTTTACTGAAAGCTGTCTATGTGTGAACAAGATTACTTCTGATTCTTAGACCTTATGATTCCTTCTAGTGCCAGCACACACAAGGGCAGAAATGTCTGCTGCCCCTGCATGTTTTCAGTCTGTCATATTATATTTGACTCCATTGCTAGCTGGGCTCAGAGGTGGTTGTGGATGATACACTTCGATTAGGCCTCACAACAACCCCCCACCACCACCACTACCACTACCACCACCAACAAGCATATCGTGCCACACCAGCTGTCGGGCCACATGTCACAACACTGGGTCCCGGGGCAGTCTTTGAGACACAAGCAGATGTGTTCTACGAGATGCCCCTATGAGAGAGGTTGTTTTTAATTCCCATTTTATGCCTGATGAGTTCTTAGAAACCCAACATTTACTGGCTTCTGTGGCTTTCTAATAAGCCTCCACTCCAGTAATAATGGATGCGGTGCTTGGCTAATCAATGTTTAGGAGCCATTTAACTTGCATTTACCTCTCATTTTATTCTGAGAAAAGTTTGAAGTTAAACATTTTATTCTGTTTATCATGGCATAATAATACATTGTTGTTTTTGGGACAAAGACTTGTTATACTGTATAGATTTGAAAATTTCCCAGTGGTGTTAATTGTTGAACAAGTAGGCCAATTTGGATTAAGTTGTTTGTCCATTTAAGGACTGGATAACATTCAAAACTGTTATCTCAATGTTGACAAAACTGTCTTCATTTTTCTCACTATTTCATCAGCATTTTTTAAATAATTACGTTGCCATTTGTTGCTGCTGTTTGATGGGAAAGCTAAAGAGAGACAGAAGATGCAGGAGCAAGAGCTGGGATGACATGCAGCAAAGGCCACAGTGAGATGGAATGTCTCCAAAGGGCACTGCTGTCCATGGGACTGAAAGGTAGACCATTAAAGTGAGGGGATTCTTTTTTTTTTTTATTACCCTTTCTGACTCCAGTCTGTTCCTGTATTCACGCTAAGCTAGGCTAACCACCAGACGGCTTTTACATTTATCATGCAGACAAAAAGGTAAAAGTTAAAAGTCCTCTTGTAACTCAATCAGATATGTGTATCATATCATTCTGGGTTAAATGTTTATTGACATTTGAAATAGATGTTTTTGGGGGGTTTTTTGGTTTATTTTTGGACTTTTTGTGCCTTTAATGGAGAGATAGGACAGTGGATAGAGTCGGAAACCAGGGAGAGAAAGTGGGGAGCGACATGCGGGAGGGAGGCCACAGGCGGGATGCGAACCCGGGCCGCCCGCTTGAGACGACAGCCTCAATACATGGGGCACGCGCCCTAACTATTGCCCTTGAAATAGATGTTTGATTTTTGAGTACATTGGCAACATTTGTGGTTTAGAGATGAAATGAAAGGTTGTGGCTTATGTAGATTAAAACACCTAGCGTTACCATGTTTGGGAAATGATTAGGGATATACGCGTGAAGTCGACTAAATGGTTGAATGACATTCCCATTGTTAGTCAGCACGAGAACTACTAGTAGGTTAAAAAAAAAAAGGGATTCATCATTTTATATCTTGGCCGTCAATGCCGGTCAAATGTCCCGCTCAAACTGCAAAACAGCCACTAGCCAGAGCTGTAGCTCAGGTTAATGGGTCTGCTCTCCCTGCTCTACTACCCGGATGTAAGCAAGCACAGTGAACTGATAGCACCTTGTCGGAGCAGTGCAGTTTGGCAGTATTTTAATGTAGAAAATTTTGATCAAAATGTATGTAGGCTGGGCCAGGTTAAACTGGCATATCGACCAAGTGGAGCAACGTGCAAGCTGCAGGGAGGATCGAAGGCTGGCCGTGCTGGCACTACTACGATAGCCTGTTAGCCACTGTCAATTAGACTGTCTTCAAATTTATTAATTTTTTACCATTAGGCTATTCTGTTATTCTAAATTTAATTTCAGTTTTACTAATAGTCACCTAAGAACATCCCTAGAAATTATACTGTTGTCTAGATTTTCTTTTGGGTCCCAATCAGATGCAGGTTAAATGTTCAAAAGAGCTTAAAAATAACTCGTACTCTCTGCCATTGCTTTTTGGAATAGCTACAAAATAGTTCAGTCAGTCTCTGTTCCTCCATTTTTGGTAGAAAGACACATCACTTTGAGTGTCTGCCAGAGGGGGGGACTCTCCTGTTTTCTGGGCTTGTACGGAGTCCCATGAGGAACAGGATCCACCAGACTGCAGAGCTGATAACAGCTCACTAGGGTTTTTATTAAGGAAGGCCTTGTTTTTGTGCTTTCCCATTATTTCCTATGGGAACAGGATGGGCTTGTGGGTGTGAGGGTTGTCAGGTGGTTTTCATGGGAAATCTGGGGTTGCTGCTAAAGAGAAAAAACAATAATTACATTATCCACAAAAGATTTGTCGAAAACAGTCTATTTTTTAGTAATTAGAGGCTTTAAAGCAATTCATTATGCACTAAAAAGGGAAGAACTTCCTCTAGTTCTCTGGAAACTACTTTGGAGAGATTGTTTTCCCTCTAGACAGCCTTGTGTTTGTCTCTTTCTCATGCTGACTGTGTCCGGGGGCCCCTGACAACTTCCCCTCCTCTTTTCATTGCAGCTCTCTGCCCCAGCTGAGGCCCTCGCTGCCCTCTGAAGGAGCAGGATGACAAGATGGCACACCTGCTTGTACCGCCCGGACCTGACAGCTTCCGCCCCTTCATCCCCGAGTCGCTTGCCGCCATCGAGAGGGGCATCGCCGAAGAGGAGGCTCGGAGACCACGGGCGGAGCGCCGCAACGACAGCAACGATGAGAATGGGCCCAAGCCCAACAGCGACCTGGAGGCGGGGAAGTCTCTCCCCTTCATCTACGGGGACACCCCTCCATGCCTGGTGTCCACCCCTCTGGAGGACCTGGACCCCTACTACAGCAATCAGAAGGTGGGTCACAGTTTTTAATCATTTCAATCCATTTTAAAGCAAGCTATGAACTAAACTCAGGTGAATTAAATTCACGGAAAATTGAAAAACCTTTGTGCATTTCAAAGGTATATTACAGCATGATTTCACCTTAGATGTAAACAGAGTGCCATCATTAACATTTAACATTGATTGCTGTCAGCCAAGTCAGAGCCTTCAAAGCACGGGCCAACTGAAGTGTTACACGCTAATCCGAGCTGATGTGCCAGGTGAGCTGCGGAGCCAACATGCCCTGGCTGGCATACAACTCTTCCAGCTACATTATAATAACCACAGACCTGAGAAGAGGCCACTTTAGCTTTAACTAACGATACATTCACATAGAAGGGTGTCATGAGCAGCTACCATATTGTCTCTCACACATAAAGGTTTAAGAAAGGACAGTTTATGTCTCCCCTGGGGGCTACATCCCTAACAGGGATAATAAAAAGTGTTCTAACAAATGTTCTCTTGTTTCTCTTTCAGACCTTCATAGTATTGAATCGCGGGAAGACAATCTTCCGTTTCAACGCCACTCCTGCCTTGTACATCTTAAACCCCTTCAACCCTCTGAGGAGGGTAGCTATTAGAGTTTTAGTACACTCATATCCTTTCACAGTGTGCGGCGGACACAGCTTGATTTGGATTTAAGGGTTTACCAGACAAGAGGAGGATTGAAATGTGCTGATTATGAAGACTTAACGTCGTTATTGGTTCAGACTCTCGATGTAGACGTACACCAGGCTTTACAGCTCCTGAATGATTGAGGAAATTAAGGACTAAATGTAATATACAGACTGTTTTTTTATATTTAATTTAGAAATAAGGAAGTGTTAGTTTTGATGTGTAATGACAGAAAATTTAAAATAGAAATGTTCTGTGTATTCCTTGACTTTCTCTCTACGATGTTCAGCATGTTGATCATGTTCACCATCCTGACCAACTGTGCTTTCATGACCCTCAGTCATCCCCCAGAATGGGCAAAGAATGTAGAGTAAGTCACACTTTTTTCTCTTATTCTGTTCCGTAAAAATATACATTTTGTACAAGGGTCTAATACCCTTAAACTCAGCCAAATGTGTAATAAAAAACAAATCATACACACTCTCAAAATGCACGACCTAAATGTATTTTAGTGTATCTGATGTTCCTTATGGAGAAATGTATGACAATCTGCTTGGAAAACTAAGAAAAAGACACATTTTACTCATTTACCACTCTGAGGACATGTCTGAGAAGCCAAACTTTTCCTTTTCCGGGACAATTCTCAACATTCAATCTAGAAAATCCGATAAAGCTAGTCTGACACCTTGCCTCTGAGCAATAGAGCAGTAAACCAACACAATTATCTCTCCCTGTGTGACGTTTCCTCCTCTAACCTCTAACCACACTTCCTCTCCTCACCTCCTTTTTTTTTTTTTTTTAACCAGGTACACATTCACAGGGATTTACACCTTTGAGTCTCTTATAAAGATCCTGGCCAGGGGCTTCTGCGTGGGGAAGTTCACTTTCCTTCGGGATCCGTGGAACTGGCTGGATTTCAGTGTTATCCTTATGGCGTAAGTAACAGAGTTAGGCTCAGCTTAACGTGATCTGGCGTAGATGAAGAGGAGCCAAATGCTTTTAATGCTAATCAGGCCGGCAGCTTATTACTGAATGTGAGGAGAGGAGCGGCGGGATAATCTGAGGCTTATGGCCAAAGTCTCAACTCTAGTCTGTTTTAATGGGTGTAAGCCCCTAAAGCATGGGGTTTTTCGGCCCATATTTGTTCCATGCTTCAATTACTTGAGCTACTTGTCTTCTAACTCCAAAAAAAAAGCCTTCAGCATTAGGTTACACAGTGAGTTAAAGTTGTTGTTTTATGCTCATAATGTAGCATTTGTTGAAAAATACAATGATGTTTGTCTGAAAGATTCCTGTATTCAGAAATGCTGTTGTAAGAGGTGGTTTTATTCCTCAGATGTGTGTCTCTCTACACGTTTCATGGATATCTGTCTGTGTAGTAACTGTGCATTTGATCCTGCAGGTATATAACAGAGTTTGTAAACCTAGGCAATGTTTCAGCTCTGCGCACGTTCAGAGTATTGCGAGCTTTGAAAACTATCTCAGTTATACCAGGTAAGGCCGCCCGCGCCTGCTGCCAGCCCTCCTGCCATTTGTCCTCTGTGCGTGACCGTTTGCCGTCCCCTCCTCTCCCCCTCCCCCTCCCCTTCCCCTTCCTATCCAAATCCTTTTGTCTTGTCCTTTAATGTGTGTGGGTGCCTGATCTGTGTGCGTGCGTGTATGCTCTTTCCGAACTCCCAATTCCCACCCCTCCCTCCTCCTCCTCCTCCTCCTCCTCCTCCTCCCTTCCCTTCCCTTACAGATATGTCACAGAGTTTGTGGACCTGGGCAATGTCTCAGCACTGCGAACCTTCAGGGTTCTGCGAGCCCTGAAAACAATATCAGTCATCCCAGGTGAGAGAGCCATCCAGGCCCGTAGAGTTAATGAAATGCTAACGGCTAACTGGCTAACATCCCAGCACATCTCACTGTAGCTAAGCCTGATGACGCCCGTCGCCGTCCTATCATGCTGCCTTCGTCCCAAGGCCAGTAAAAGCTGGAATCTGGCTCCAATCTGCACAGATTGACAGGATTCGTAGCTTTTAGATGCATCCTTTAAGGCAGAATTCCTTTTGGTTGAAATCTATTCTTGCCTTGGGAGACTTGAGTAGATTTTGTGCACTATTTGTTTTTTTCCTTTTTGCATGAGACATTGCAAAAGCCTATTTTTCAGGTGGCAAGCACATGTGTGTAGGGTTCCTCCTTACCTTGTTTTCCTGTGCATGTCTTGTTCAATGTTGTGTGTTTTTTGGAGAGTTTGTGATATGTTGAGTGGTGGTCGGGTAACACTAACACTTAGACATCACAATTACAAAAACTAACATGAAGGTCATCCAGGTAAAGTCATCATTGACTATTCATTGAAAAGGATCATCTTTTTCAAAAACTTATTTTACTGTATTTTAGTTGTAGTTGTATTTTATGAGAGTAATGTGGCTGGCCAATCACTGCAATCAAACACAGTCCAATTTATGAGGCACCTCGCCACTCAATCCTCATGTTCATAGTGGCGTTCCCATAGGGATAGAAACAGCATGTGTTCTTGAATATGCCCATGTTGACCTTCTGCACTTGACTTAGTTGTAGGTGCTGGTCTGTATTAAAAAAAACTCAGCTTAGCTATTTTAGAAGCAAGTTAACATAAGGTTACACACACAAAGTAATCATTTGCAATGAAATGAAAGGCCTGAGAAACAAAGTTTTCTCTTGTGCACGATTAGCGGTGATCTGTGTTAGTGAGTTCCTGTATGAAAGCTAACAATTCATACAAGACACTTCCTACAGATCCCCTGGCTGCCTGTTCCTGTTAGCTCTTATTAGTAGCTTCTTCTTTTATCAAGCTTGTGGCTGTAACTAGCTAACAGTATTTATTCTGCGATGTCCCCATCCCAACCCCTCCCCCGTCTAGGCTTGAAGACCATCGTCGGCGCTCTGATCCAGTCGGTCAAAAAGCTATCGGACGTCATGATCCTCACCGTGTTCTGCCTCAGCGTCTTCGCCCTCATCGGCCTGCAGCTCTTCATGGGTAACCTGAGGCAGAAGTGCGTGCGTGTGCCGATCATCAGCAACGCCACCAACAGCAGCAACACCACCGACGATGACTTCCCGTTTTACAACATCAGCATGATGGCGATCAACACCACGTTTGTGCAGAACTCGACGGAGAATGCCTTCAACTGGACGGAGTACATCAGCGATGAGAGTAAGAGGAGCGTGAAAGTGTGGGGGTTAAACGGGGTCAGGTTAGCGTCCGAAGCAGACGGCATGAGTCAGATACTTGAAGCTTTACATGCAGAGGTGGGTAAGGGTGGTGGTGGTGGTGGTAGAGTGGGGGAGGTCAGACATGTTGGCCTGCTGTCTTGATAAGGAGTGACAGCGATGGCTGCGAGCCTGGCACACGCTCTATAACAAGGGCTGGTGGGGGAATGTGGTAAATGTGGCAGATAATCTCAACAACAATGATAGCCTCCTCTTTTACCCCCTCGCTACCCGCCATCTGTGTGGCATGAGCAGCCCTAAGTGCAATCTGAGGGTGAATCACTGACCGTCAGCAGAATATGGAGGAGACGTATAGCAGCTACATGACAAGCTGATGCCAGAGAGAGGAGAAGAAAGGATTGAGACAGAGATGATGTATATTGGAGAGAAGTTATTAAATCAGGCATTTAATTGTATCAATGACTCTGTTTGTCTGGCAGCCTGTGTAAAAGAATATAGCTATGTTGACGTCATCTACTGGTTTGTCATCTACCTACCATAAAGCTACGAATGAGCATGGTGCGTTCAGGAATCTTTGACTCATTCATCTATTCATGATCAGCTATGTATGATCACCAAAATAAGACAAACACTTGCGGACATTGCTCAGCTATTTCTGGGGGTGTTTAATTACTTGCTGTTACTTTTTCCTTCAGTGCAATACGAAATGTTTTCCTGGTTAATGACCAATGTTTGTACACTCCTTTTACAATGCAATGTTAAATGTCAAATTCAAAAAACAGCAAACATAGGTTTGAGAGAAAACTAAACAAAAAGTGCGAGGGGCCAGAGTAGACGTGACTGCCTCAAAACTGCTTATTGCAACAGTCACAAAAAGGATGACTAACACAGTGGGGTTTCAAAACAAAAAGAGCAAATCTCCACCTTCCTCTCTCAACATTGCAAACACAAACACTGAAGAGAACCCGGCAGTGTGCATACTGTTCTTCTGTCCCCTCATCGTTTCTTTCTGCTTCTTCATATCTGCTGTTTCACACCTGTGATGTTGCTTACACTTACACCGTACTCTGTGTCCTCTCTCCTCTAGACAATTACTATTACCTCCCCGGCCGTAGGGATGCTCTGCTCTGCGGGAATGGAAGTGGCGCCGGGTAAGGCTTGACATGTTTTATTTATGTGGCCAATTAAACCCACCACAAAGCTGAGCATAGACAATTAGTGCTGACACTCGCCACCATGTTGAGGCCTCACAGGCATCTAAACTGCTGGTTGACTATGGGTGCATTTCATTTAATGTGTTTTGGAAATGATAACAACCTTTTTGTTTAACCACTTATCATCCTGCAACATAAACAGGATTTGAAAGGTTAAGTCAAAAGGTCACAGGACTTGCTATAACTCTAACATGGGACTGTATACCACGGCTGCATTCCAATTACCCACAAGCACCTCACCTCCTTTTGCATGCTATTGGACTGCATGTTGTGCCCCGTCTTTTTTAGTGGGGTGGAGAAGTGGTCGTCAAGTAGCCCTCCACATGGCCCTTCAAATGATTTTTTTAAGCAGACTTGTAGAACTAAATTCCCGGAATGCTTTGTTAAAAAATGCAGTTACAAATGGCTACAGGTGTGGGAAAAAGTGAACGCAGGCGTGAAAAAAATCATGCAAAAAATAACAAAGTATGTTAAAAAATGTCTTATATAGTCGTCGTTTCAAATAGATGCAGGGGAACATGTGTGAGTATTATTAGAAGCATTTCAGAATAAATGCACTCCATGATGCAAATACAAGTTTTATGACAAAAAATATCATCCATACTTATTTTTAAATGTCAAATGATGAGTCTTTGAAAAAGGCAGTCTGGGCATGCTGCTGTTAATCCTCTACACTGACACCTAGCTGCTGGCAGGGGTGACATATAAAATAATTAAATACAAGGAATCAATCTTTTCTCTGATGCTTCTGTAGGTCATATAGAGACATCAGTATTAATCTCAGTCTGTTTCATGCTCATTCTTAAAACTACTTACAGGAACTTTAATATGTTCTTTCCATATAGCATGTAGCATGTAGCATGTAACAGTTGAAAGGTACGCCAAGTGATGCACAATTTCCTAGCTGGGGATTACAACCCCTACCCCTTGTTGTAAAGTTTGAAAGGGCCATTACACTTATATAAACTCTCTAAAAATGGGGTTAGGACATAGGGATGGAATTGGGCATCAGATTTAAGTTATAAACCAGGACCTGGACGATTAGCCTTTAAAATGTGCTACAAGGTGACTAATGAAAATACAAACACAATGAATGACACACTGTCATCCTGGTGATCTAAAAATCAGGGACAAAACGACATCATGTTGCTGATTTAGACCAAGAATGGTCTTTTCTATTTCAGTCAGTAGAACTCATGTGTAATTAAAGATGACGCAGAGCTAGCTATTTAGTGGTTGTACTTGATTAAAACACCTCAGTCATAACTGTAACTTCTGGAGGCTGAGAGGCGTCCAGTAGGCTGACTGAAATGTCCAATGTTCCCGGAGATAACACAGCTTATTATTATTATATTTTGAGTTAACCACTGAGTCAGTAAAATCCAACTTTTTGTCCCTACAGGCTGTGTCCAGAGGGCTTTGTTTGTCTCAAAGCTGGCCGCAATCCAGACTACGGCTACACCAGCTTCGACACCTTCAGCTGGGCCTTCCTCTCCCTGTTTCGACTCATGACCCAGGACTTCTGGGAAAACCTGTACCAGCAGGTTGGTCAAACATTATGTGCTTGTCTTTTAAGTATATTTATAATCTGTTTACAAAGGTTAGTAACAGTGATCCATATCGAACATCAACTCTTTATACTTCAGATTTAATTTGTTGACATTAAGCATGAAATGAAAACGGTGTATTTTATAATAAAAGCTTTTTTTTTTAACCTTTAGTCAGTGATTTGATCCAGGAGCAAACATTCCCTGTCAGTTAGAAAAGGGGTCTTTCAAAAGGGTGCGCCGTTCTGTAATTATAGACTGAGTCTGTTATGTAAGCTTTTGTTGTGTTTTGTTTGGTACTGCAGCACTACAATGCAGCAATTTCACATATGCAAAGTCACCAAACAATGTGAACACTGAATATTGTCTGACTTTGAGTACAAACCACTCTCCTGCATGGTTGATGTTCTCATTAAATTCCTAACAACATTGTGTTCTCCACTGCTGCTTTTCTCGTCCCGTCAGACATTGCGCGCGGCTGGAAAACCCTACATGATCTTCTTCGTCCTTGTCATCTTCCTGGGCTCCTTCTACCTGGTCAACCTGATCCTGGCCGTGGTAGCCATGGCATATGACGAGCAGAACCAGGCCACCATCGAGGAGGCTCAGCAGAAGGAGGAGGAGTTCCAGGCCATGCTGGAGCAGCTGAAGAGGCAGCAGGAGGAGGCACAGGCAGGAACATTCATCTCCTTCTGTTTGAAGTTAGAATTCACTAGTCTGCATCAGAATCATCTTCTCAAACTACATTTTGGAACAATTTGTAGGAAGAAAGCGGTTCATTGACAAGTAAATTTAAGGATTTTTGTATCTTGCGAGAATCTATATATGCAAGGGAGGGGGGGGGGCGGGGGGGGCGCGCGGGAGTCCCCCTCTCTTGCTCCCTCAGGGTCTTTGGCCAACTTAACAAAAAGCAAAGAAACAGGGAGTGCGTGTTAAATGCAGGATAAATATAGTTCTTTTCAGCTGTGACTGTTTGCTTAATTATCGGCATGTCTGTGTCTAAGCCAACCACACAATAGGTTTAAGGCTTGTGACGACAAAGGTAGACAGTCTATGTCTGTTCTACACATCAAACACATAGGCGAGTGCAAATCGTTCTCAGTCATTGTCACATGAACTCTGCAACTGTCATCTTACACAGGAAATTGGAAATATTAGATTCAGCAGTGTAAATGAAAACTAGGCAAAACAAGGGGACGAACAAAGTAATTGAAAGTCACAGTTACAGAGGTTTCTTGTGTTCCTGTGGAATAGCCCCAACAATCTGATGGAATATAATTAAAAGATTTGTGATGGCTTAGTAATATGTGCATGGTTGTTTTTAACAACGAGCAATCAGAATCCACACATTAAACAACCCTAATGCATAAAATCCTAGCTTTTTTGTATGCCTAGCTCACCATTATTAAACAGTTTCATTTATTTGAGCAGTATAGATGTGTGCTTGGAAAAACGGTTGAGAGTAAGTATTATATATAGACTGTTAATATACATAAAAATGTGTATAATAGTTCAAGATCATGCACAGGCTATATTTCCCTTTTCCTTCTGGATTTCAGATGTAAATACCCCATCATCCTATCTCATAAGAAGAGGTCGTGTCCTTTACTTGTGTTTCACCCCTACTCTTTATTTCAATAGCTGCCGGGCTTAACACCGTCTTATCAGGCTCGTGCACATTTGGACCGTTGTTTGTTGGTGCAGTGGTTGCCATGGCAGGCAGTTAAATTCTCTGTATGATTACACTGTTGTATGTTTTGTGGGAATCTTTGAGAGTCAGTTTTTATTTGGCAATGATGCATTTCCGCAAGATATTATAACACACTTAAGTGGAAAAATGAAAACTCTAATATGAAGCAGTATGTCTTTATACTGTATGTGTGGTGGTCATTTATATTCTGAAGGGCCTCTTTTTTTTAATACACACTGATTAGGTGCCTGGCTTCTAAGAGTACAATTCCCTACTTATTTACAAAACAAAAAGTTGTGCTCTTACTTGATGTGTATTAAAAATGCAAGAATTTTGTTTTGTTTTGGTTTGCATGAAAACATTCAGACGTCCATTTTTAGAAGGTGTCTAAGGCTTATTCTGCTGCTGCCAGCCTCTCTCCTCCGCTCCAGTCCACCAAAGCCTTTGAGACAGGCGCTGGGTCGCCATGACAACTGTGTTTGTGCTCCTATTGGTTGGCAGGTTGCCGCGGTAGCAGCCACAGAGAGTGGAGAATACAGCGGTAGAGGGGGCCCCACCTCAGAGTCTTCCTCGGGGACGTCAAAGCTGAGTTCGAAAAGTGCAAAGGAGCGACGCAACAGGCGGAAGAAGAGGAAGCAGAGGGAGGAAGAGGAGGAGAGGGGGGTCCGGGACAAGTTCCACAAGTCTGAGTCTGAGGGCAGCATCAAAAGATCCAGCTTCCGCTTCTCAATCGATGCCAACAGGCTGTCTTATGAGAAGAGATGCTCCTCACCCAACCAGGTGGACACTTCCTGATGCTAAGAATGTACATGATCCATGTGGCTCACACCAAACTGATGTTTATCTTAAATTTAAACATGTCACAAGCATGCCAATAAGAAAATATAGAACATTTAAAATAAACAGCGATGAAATAAGACTTAGTTTGAGCCTGAACCATTTTATTATAATTTAAAGTTTTGTCATTTAATGGAAAAGTTCAGCATTGTCTTCAACTTCCCCTTGTTTCTGGTACTTGCTAGGCTAGGCTAAGCTAACTGGCTGCTAACTGTGGCATCATATTTAGCTTACTGAAATAAATTCAAAATGAACAACAGGAATCAGGCTTCACCATTACAATCCCAGTAATTTTTTGTGTGACTTAACTTTTAAATAAAGCTGTTGATCATCAGCACAAGTGATCACAAGTCACATTTGGAGAAATGCTTCTTCTTCCTGTTTTGCCTTTCCTCATTTTTGTTCCGCTAGCGCCTCATTACTCACCACCATGTCAACAAAATTCCTGTCCTTTACCTACAACCACCAACCCCTAAATATTGTGTTTCCAGTGTCTCTTCTCTAACCTTTCAGGCTTCCCTCTGATATCGTTGGCTTTACTCCTTCCATTAACCCTTTCTCATCTTCTTTCTATGTATCAGTCTCTCCTCAGTATCCGTGGATCCCTTTTCTCACCTCGGAGGAACAGCCGTGCCAGCCTGTTCAGCTTTCGAGGCCGGGCGCGCGACATGGGCTCCGAGAACGACTTTGCAGATGACGAGCACAGCACCTTCGAGGAGAGCGACAGCCGACGAGGCTCCCTGTTCCTGCCGCGTCGACTAGAAAGACGCTGCAGCGCCGTCAGCCAGACCAGCCTCGGGGCGCCGCGGATCATGCTGCCAGCCAATGGCAAGATGCACTGCGCCGTAGACTGTAACGGTGTGGTTTCACTGGTCGGTGGAACTTCTGTAACAACCTCTCCTGTAGGTCTCCTGCTGCCTGAGGTGACTGTTGGTTTCATGCTTATTTTTTCCTTTTGCCTTCATTTTATTCCCATCACTTTGTTGTTATGTTGTTGCTTGATTAGTAATTTACGAGTTATTGTGGCATATATTCTTTCATCAATGATCAGTTAAGAGGAAATCATTTTCCCATGTGAAACAAATCTGTGCTGGGTTGCATGTTGACAGATTTGGTGTAAATGTTGGATCCTTAAAAAGGTAAGATCAGCAATGTTTCATAGTTTTTATTTGTGTCAACAGACCTCGGGAGAACATCATACCCAAAAACTCTTAAATTCATCTCTTAACAATTTATCACATTCTTGAGGGAGCTGATGTTCACAGCTCAAACCTGATTAGTTTAAACTTCAGGCTTAAATCTTTTTTCGGGCTGTTGGAGGAATGGAAATGTAATATCCAATGTCCCCAGGGGATGTATCCTCATGCCACATGGTAAAATGTCTTGACAAATATTGGATTGACAGCAATAACATTCAATAAAGCTGAAAAAGAAACAAAAAGATTCTTCACTGAGACTGAAATTCAAAAACAAGTTATATTACACAGAGAAACCAGATGCATCCAGCTTCATACACAAACAGAGTTCTTGTTGGTTTGAGCCTTTTCATGGGGTTTGTTGACATAAGAAAAATCCAAGATCTCACCATCTCATCCTTTTCAAGTGCTGCTCACGCTGCCTCACAGGTGTTTTCACATATTCAGCGAAGTTCTAAACATACACCGTGTGGTGCTTTCTCACACAATTTTGCATGATTTGTTTTGCTTTTTTCATGTTTTTCTTTTTTAAATAGGGGACAACGACAGATACTGAGTTTAAGAAACGCAGGTCAGGTTTTCGCAAGCCATCTATGGATTATTTAGACGAACCTGGGAGTAGGCCGAGAGCCATGAGTGTGGCCAGTATCCTCACCAACACCATGGAAGGTAAAGATCAGGTCATATATGTTAGTCCATTTCATTACATAAACCAACTGAATTGTTTTTGACATAATGGAATTTGGTAATTGTCCTTTTTTCAGAGCTTGAAGAATCGAGACAGAAGTGCCCCCCCTGCTGGTATCGTTTTGCCAACACCTGCCTGATCTGGGATTGTTGCCCGCAATGGCTGAAAATCAAAGGTGTTGTCTGCACCGTGGTCATGGATCCTTTTGTGGATCTTGCCATCACTATTTGCATCGTCCTCAACACCCTTTTCATGGCCATGGAGCATTACCCCATGACGACAGAATTCAATAACGTCCTCTCGGTTGGAAACCTGGTAAGTATTGTGCTGCTCAAGAATTTAAAATAAATCTCTTAATGCCCAATTAAGTGTGAAACGGATATATTTTGCCCCTGTTTGTCATTAGGTGTTCACAGGCATTTTCACAGCAGAGATGTGCTTCAAGATCATCGCCCTACATCCTTACTACTACTTCCAGGAGGGCTGGAACATCTTTGATGGCATCATAGTTAGCCTGAGTCTGATGGAGCTTGGCTTGGCCAACGTAGAAGGCCTGTCTGTGCTCAGGTCCTTCAGATTGGTAAGAGCACCGGGGGTGTACCATCATTTACCTGCTCTTAAGATGGTTTGAAGTTGGGATATGCTTGTACCTCTAGGGTCACGACACAATGACTTTCTTAATAACACTGATGGCTTTAATGAGGTAATGATGTAATGAGAGTTTTTGTGCAGTACATGAAAGGCCCTACTGAGAGTTGCTGTGGCCTTTGGGTGGTCATGGAGCATGCCCCATGTACACCTCTGCCCTTTTCTGCAAGTAATCCCCCATTCTCTCCTCCCAGCATTTCCTGTCTCTCTTCAGCTCTCCTATCTAATGAAGGCGAAATATTCAATGTTTGACCAAAATCCAGGACATTAAACAATGTATTTACATTTCTTTTAAAACAGCTGAGGGTCTTCAAGCTAGCCAAGTCCTGGCCCACTTTAAATATGCTGATCAAGATCATCGGGAACTCGGTGGGTGCTCTGGGAAACTTGACTCTGGTGCTGGCCATCATCGTCTTCATCTTCGCTGTGGTGGGCATGCAGCTGTTTGGCAAGAGCTACAAGGAGTGTGTGTGCAAGATTTCCGATGAGTGTCAGCTGCCGCGCTGGCACATGCATGATTTCTTCCACTCCTTCCTCATTGTGTTCCGGGTGCTGTGCGGGGAGTGGATCGAGACGATGTGGGACTGCATGGAGGTGGCTGGACAGAGCATGTGCCTGATTGTCTTCATGATGGTCATGGTCATTGGAAACCTGGTGGTATGGGATGCTTTCTTTTCAATTCCTTTGTATGATTTGTAGAGGTATTCCAATACCAGTATAGATATTGGCGTGAATTGGCTAAAATGCTGTATTTCATATGCCATGTCAATGCATTGATTAGGAACCATAACCAGTTAGCTCTGTATTCAAATGTCTGCAGGTAGTTTCTTTTCCACCAGTATTTTGACATATTTTATTGCACTGGTATTGGACGGGTACTGGGTATTGTAGTTTGTCATAATGTAGCTTGGATTTTAAGTTTTCTACTCTTTTGTTGGTAAAACTGGTTATAAATTCAAGTTCTAAATTTCAATTCTTTCAATGAGGATTCACTTTCCTTGCCTTCCCCTTCTTCCCAGGTTCTAAATCTGTTCCTGGCTCTCTTACTGAGCTCATTCAGTGCTGACAACCTAGCAGCAACCGATGATGACAGTGAAATGAACAACCTGCAGATTGCCGTGGGCCGGATCCAGAGGGGCATCGCATTTATCAAATCCACCGTCCGACAGTTCCTCCGCAGCCTCTGCTTTGGTGGATCCGGTAAGGGCTCTGGTTTGGCAGAGGAGAGTAAACCCCTGGATGAACTTCACAGCAACGGCAAGGGCAACTGCATCTCCAACCACACATCAGTGGAGATCACCAAAGACTCCAGTGGGGTGTACATAACCGAGGGCAATGGACGGCCAGGAGGAGGGCTGGTGGTTGGGGTCGGTGTTGGTGTGGACACAACAGGGAATTACCAAATGGAGGAATGCGACTACATGTCATTTATTCATAACCCCAGCCTGACAGTCACTGTGCCTATCGCTGTTGGTGAGTCGGACTTTGAGAACGTGAACACAGAAGATTTCAGCAGCGACTCGTCAGATGTGGAGGGCAGCAAAGAGGTAAGATGAAAGACTGTTGTTTTCAAGAAAATCTTTTTAAGGGCGTACTCACACTAGGCAATCCATACCATGCCTTAACACGCTTCACCCCTAAAGTCCACTTCGTTTGAGTAGTGAAAGCGTTCCGATCCGTGCTTAAGCCCAGTACACTTCCTTAACCACGGGAACGCTTGGACAAGGTGTGCTTCGGCACGGTACAGTTCATGCACAAGCACAAGCACAGGTACACAACGTGGACAGCCTTCATTCAGGAGAAATCCCAGAGTGTTCTGACTGTATCTGACTAACATGACTCGAAATAAGCCAGTCAGTAAAGTAGCTCTCATGTTCTCTGTATTGTTCTCCAATGTGCGGACGCAGACTCGACCGCGCTCCCTTATTATTTTTTATTTTTTATTTTATTTTAATTTTATTTTATTTTATTTTATTTTTTATTTTTTTAGTCCGCCAGCATTGTAAACTAAGCAAACTTCATAATTATGTAAAGCTTTGCATGTGTCGTATAACGGCTTTATGTACAAGAAGTAACCGTGCTCAGGCCCCGTTAGTCCTGGAGCAGTGTGAGTGCAGGCCAGCGGGGGAATGGGGAAGGGGGACAATTGTGCTTAAGCACGGAACGGGACAACTTTGCTTGTGTGAGTGCGCCCTATGTCAGGTTATTTTGTTATTAATTAGCTCCTTTATATGCGTAAAAGTAAAAACCCAAAGCAAGTCTGCATATGTATGAAAATGTCCAGATTTGAAAAATAAGAATGACCTTTTTAGATTTTTTTCCAACATCAAGAAGTTTGAAAATAACATACATGCTTGTTTTCTTCATGTTGTGCTACTGAGGGAAACATTTATTGCTGAGTCATAGTGTTCGATAATGGTGTGTCAGCGACTGAATCAAGTGTTAAAAAATAGATATGAAACCAAATACTATAAATTGGCACAGAATTTACATGGAAGTCCTACTTAAAATGAGAAAAGGCTCCATTGCTTATTCTAACAGAAGAAATGTCTGGTTTAAGTGTTGCCAGGCTGTCACAGTATTGGGACTCTGCACCCTGGTGATGTCAACTTGACACTGTGGGTGTGGTGCCAATTCCCTGTGATTCAAAACAACCCTGGAGACTATTTGTAGCTTTGGCACCACATGCTCCATATCTGGACCAGGCTGTTATCTGTCACATCAATGCTCATCCTCACACCCTGCAGCCAGGGGAAGGTGTGTTGTATTAATTGAGCACACGATATTTGACATTTTTCCTTAACCAGTGTGTCACTGAGTGTAATCAAATGACAGATATTAGATGCTAACTTGATGAAAACTTTTGCATGTGGATTTTGAGTCATTGCCAGTATAAAAACAGTGTCCCGCTCTTTTGCATTGAATTGATAAAGAAATGTGCTTCCAGGGAGCTGAAGAGTAAAATCAAACTTGTATGCTAGCGTTTGGTATGTTTGACTCACTTTGTTTAACCCCGTTTGTTATTGCAGCTGTGTTACAGACGCTCTCAAGGTTTTCAATGAGAGGAGAATTGTAAGACCACTTTATTGTACCATAGCACCAACCATGAGGACTGCCTATGCCATTTACAGACAAACAACATATTTTTTCTCATACCTTCAACGGATTGCCCATTTTCGTTCTTTGCCTGGTCTGCCCTCCGCCCCCCCACTCCACTCTGCCCAACCTCCCCACCCTGCCCTGCCTTCTTTGCTTTTCATCCTCTCCTTCCCAATACAGCAGCACACTCAATGCTGTTATCCTTGGGTTTTCCCTTTACCCCCCTGCCCCAACCCTTTCATAACATATCTCCAAATATCAGGCTGCATTGCAGCTACAAACCATTAGGAATGAGCGACACCACCTTTCTTCATTGATAGTCAAACTCATCTAACATGATCTTTGCTTTTGATTTCATTGCTTGGTTTTGACTTGGTTTTGGGACTTGATTGTCATCCAACACTCCGAGCTTGAGAATGAAGGAAGAGTGGAGGTGGAGGAGGAAAGGAGAAAGAGAGAGAGAGATGGAATTGAAGAATGAATTTTGCTGTAGTTTGACAAAATTCATTTGTCTGGTTCATAGCCCATACATTCACACATGAAATACTTGAATGTACTTGTTTTCTGTGATACTCAAACAATAGTGGAATGATGAAAGATTTTCTAAATACTTGTTTGCTGGTAGGAAATTTTGAAAGACAAATGAATAATTTTAGATTCTTGCAGGGTGGCAATACAGATGACACATAGGTAGCACTTAGTATTGTACCAGATTTATTTATGATGATGCACTGAGTGATGCACTTAATTGTTCTTAATTTTCTGTAAAAACAATTTGATAAAATCTATATCCCAAATTACAGTGAGCTGCTATTATTGATACGTCCCCAATGACTAATTCTATGTCTGTGTTATCAATTTTTGTTCCACTGCAACTATCTTGTTAAAAAATACTCACTTGCCAACAAAATCTACCAACTAAAACTTTAATAGATTAAGAATAAAAGCCTCAGATAATTCACGTCCAGAAGATGCAAAATGGGTTTCTTGCTGAAGGAGAGAGAAAGAGAAACGAGCTGTAAACGCTCCTCCATAAAAAGATGCGATTAGGAGCAGCATGCTTCCATCATTCCCATGCCGTATTAGCTGGGTCCCACGGCAATCAGAGCTGCTGCACTGTCTAGGATGACATGTTCCTTCATCACTAGTCAGGCAAGTCAGACTTGAGACCACATAACACCATATTTGCCCTAAGAAAAACAGACAGGAAGCCCTAAAACTGCAAAAAAGTCACTATATGCAGATGATTTAGTGTACGTTACTTTAAATGCAAAGATCACTGCTTTTGACAAAAAAAGCACCAATATGCAGATGATATTGTAGTGTACTTGATCTTAAACGCCAAGATCAGTGCTTTTGAGGGTTTCTGATGAGCAAAATTTAGAGTTAGCAGAGTTACATAGTAAAACAAACTCGACAATGGTAGAATCACTAGTCCTTGCATGTGTTTTGCACATTGCTGAGAAGTAGGATGAAACTGGATAAGTTCCACACTCACACTCAATCCATTTAAAAAATAGGAACAATATAAAAAAAAGGCCAGACCACATGCTGTCTTATAAACAGTGCACAGTACTGGTTTTTTGCTCGTAAGCTAATGTGGTTATCCGTCTACTTCAACACCAGCAGAAGAGGCTTGTACACTGCTTTCAAGGAATGGAATTAATGTGTTTTCATGACACTGATAAAATGTCCAGCAGTCTTTCTTTTGGGTTCTAGCTTTGAGGCTGGGGAAATGATTATTCACAGGAGAATTTTAAATGTGGGATTAATGAAAGATGAATTGGAACCATTTTTCAGTGGACATGAAAATACTTCGACACACGTTCTGCTTGGTACAATTTCAGGCTTGGATTGATAATGCACTGGAATACTGCATGCACTCTTCCTCGAAACTGAGGTAACATCAAACGTACCCACAGTGCACTTTCCGTAATGCCAACCTCCCCGTGCCATGAGTTGCCACATAATCTGATTTGAGCCGTAAGATAAAACTAATAGCAAAGCCTGTAGGTACATTTGATTGATGCTGCATGTGATTATAATGATAAAATGGCATTAAAGAGCCCAACTCTGTGAGCTATTCCAGTGCCTAGTCTCCACACTAAGGTATGCAGTTGTGGCACTGGAGTCCATGTGAATGGAGAATCACAAAGATAACATGCTCAGAAGGTTGGCTCCTATAACCACTGAGTTTCCGTCACTTCGGGCTCTGCAGTTTAACTTTTTTTTCTTCTTCCTCGCCCATGCAGAAGCTCGACATAGAGCCCCAACATCTGAGCTCATCGGAGGGGAGCACAGTGGATATTCGCCCCCCAGGAGACGGGGTGGATTCAGTGGAGCTGGAGCCAGAGGAGTCGCTGGACCCAGAGGCCTGCTTCACAGAGGGTGAGGGGGTTGTGGGGATATGGGAAAGTGGGACAAAGCAAGAAAGGTGGGAGTCGAAATACTCCCAAAGCACATTTGAAGAGGTAGAGTAAATCGCATTAACTGCTTGTGCTTGGCCCCCAGTTTCTTACACTCACCCTTGAGTGACAACAAATTCAATTGCTCAGCAAAACAGAAAAGAAAGTAGTCTGTGGCATAGTCTTGGCT
Organism: Labrus bergylta; assembly: GCF_963930695.1. Classification (NCBI taxonomy): domain Eukaryota; kingdom Metazoa; phylum Chordata; class Actinopteri; order Labriformes; family Labridae; genus Labrus; species Labrus bergylta. The sequence goes on along the minus strand of NC_089218.1, from coordinate 11,514,838 downwards.
TGTGTAATGTAACCTGACATCTAGTCTGACACACCTCCAGTGCAATCCTGAATCTGCAAATATCACCTCAGCCTCTTGTAAATGTAGAATATAAATTAGAAAAAATTATATGCGGAATTAAGATCAGGGATTTTAAAATACAGTTTTTCCTCCTAGAACATGAATTTCAAAACCTGCATTTGGGTATCTGCACATACAGATACCCTGCTCTTTATAGGCATTCAGTATAAGATACTTACATAATTATATAATTACAAGGTATGTTTTCTTTTTGAAGAAGTGAGCTCTGAGGAGTATTTGGCACTAGTGGGAACATCATGAATGATGAGCATTGAATCAATCCTGACCTATAAAGATTCTGATCCTATGTTTGGGGCAGCTGCATCAAGTCTATTAAAATAAAAGTGGACTATGCTTGGAATGATTACATGAATAACCCTCGTTGTCATGAGTACTGCTTCTGTTTGTTCAATTTTAAGATTGTGTAGAGTTGATTAAGTAGTCCTAATAGCAAATATATGCTCCCAGATGTAACCTTAATTGTGCAAAAAAGAAATTGTAAACAATTTGAGTGGCAAATTGGTTGTAGAAAATCTATGCAAGTAAAATTGATTCAGGAGAAAATATATAGAGGCTTTTTGTGGTGTAATGGCACCGTCAGCATTGGTAAACATGGACCATGTATTTAATATCCTGGCATATATTTCCTTTGCCTGTAGGCTGTGTCAGCCGGTTCCAGTGCTGCCAGATCAACGAGGAGGGAGAACATTACAAGATTTGGTGGAATCTCAGGAAAACCTGCTTTATCATAGTGGAGCACAACTGGTTTGAGTCCTTCATCATATTTATGATCCTGCTGAGCAGTGGAGCACTGGTAAGCAGGTGTTTTTGTTATTTCTATAAGTCACATTGTGTCCGTTTTTGTGGTTGTTACATTGTTCAGAAATGTTTGGCTTATTTCACTTTTTCTATTCTGCACAGGCGTTTGAGGACATTTACATCGAGCAGCGGAGGACCATCAAAACAGTGCTGGAGTATGCAGACAAGGTCTTTACTTACGTCTTCATCCTGGAAATGCTGTTGAAGTGGGTGGCATACGGCTTTTCCAAGTACTTCACCAACGCCTGGTGCTGGCTGGACTTCCTCATTGTAGACGTATGTACAGTATATACAGTCCTTCCTTCTTGCTGAAAGTTTGAAACGACGAATGACGCTACACCCTCATAAGTGTTCTCTAGTTTTAAGGCAGGTTTTTAATTAGCCTAGTATAGCATAAGACAGGGACCAGGGGGAAAATAGCTAGCAAAAAAAGCTCAACAATCTTGCTGCTACAACGTCTAAAACTAAGAAAAAACTTTGTTCTAACCATAATCTGTCTTCAAAACAAATGTGAAAAAAGCACATGACAGGTACCTGGCTTGTTAACAGCAGGAACTTATTTTGTGTGTGCAAATAGCAGTTTGAGCCGTGTTAAGATTAATGTTTAAGAATGCAAATATTCAAGGACATTTAGAGTTTTACTTCCAGTGAAGAGCATCAGGAAGAACAAAGGTAAGTTGTTTCTTCGTGTTTCCAGTTGTAACGGTTGCTTGTGTAAATAGTGAGAGCTAGCAGCATGAATATAGCTTAGCAGTAGCTTCAGGTTAGCTGAATAGCTCAAAAACCTGAGACACTTCTGCTCTTCATCTTTCAAAAGGTTTAATTCTTTATTATCCTTTTAACTATGTGCAGAATCCCCATTAAAACCTCATTCATTGTCTTCAAACACTCCAAGTGGCACTTCTGGAGAGGACCCTCTCTGATTCCTCACCTCTCACCCTGCTTGTCTCTTTTATTATCTTCTCTCAGGTGTCCCTGGTCAGTCTGGTAGCCAATGCTCTGGGTTACTCTGAACTCACCGCCATCAAATCTCTGAGGACACTGCGAGCCCTCCGGCCCCTGAGGGCCCTGTCTCGGTTTGAGGGTATGAGGGTAAGGACATCTGGAAATGCAGCAACAAAGAACCAACTTGCACAAAAGTGACTGTTTGTTGGCAAGCTGAAAGCGAGCATGTCTACATGTTGGAAATCTTGTAAAAATCACATATTACTCTTTAACTTTAAAATGTACCTTGTTAGCTTTCTTACAGAGAGTTACATTAGAAGTAAACTATGAAGCTAACAGCAAAGAGATTGTTAACTTAGCAAAGCCTAAAAACTGTAAGGTTTTATTCCATGCATCATATTTTATAATATATATTCAAAGATTGCATAAAACGTGAATGTAGTCTAAGTGACAATACCCAATGAGGCTACTGAGTTTAAAACCTGTTTCCTATAGTTTAGTTGTAAGCTAAGCTAGGCTATGCTAAGCTAACAAGCTCCTGTCCTTAGCCTCCCATTTAATTTTGTTATCCAGCTCTTAGAACTAAAGCCGATAAATGTATTTTCTGTACATCTATAGTCGTAAATATTTTAAGTTTTTCTACAGAATATGAACTCTCTGGAGCTTCTAGCTGCTTTCAGCTAACTCATGAACAACAAAGAATTGTTGATGTGAAATGTGATTTTAGTTGCATCATTTTTATTTGAGTTGCCTGTGTGAAGCCAAAGAGAAACTTGCATGTCCTCTGCATGCTGTTTAATGCTGAAGAATGCTTCAGTATGATTTATTTGTAGCTACATTTTTAGAGCTCAGATACTTCACAGCTAATGTTTGATATCAGTTAATGGTTCAAGCTTGTTGTTAGGGTGCATGCATGTAAGACTGCATGCCTAATACAACTTCTGTAATGATCTCCTCCTTGTTATTCAGCACTACTTTTTCTATCTGCATGACCTTGTTCACTTTGTGTCAGTACAGTAGACGACTGTATATACTGTATCTCTCTTGAGGCATTGTTCTCTGACGTTGCTTGTGTGGTGCCTTCGACCTGTAATATTTTTCTTTGTTGTGTGTCTTTTTTCATTTACAGTCAAACAAAATGTTGTGACTTCATCCTGCCTCTCTAAGGTTTTTTTCTGTTTTGCTTTTTTACCGATCAAATATTAGCTTTTTTTCACCTGTCCACCTTCCTCTTTCCAACTGTGATGTTGTTAAATTCTCTTTGTAGTTGTGTATGCTGTTCAGACTTTAATGTATGCAGACATATTGTATGAAATAATAATGTAGGAGCACTGAATTTTTAAAAACAGTCTGGGCTCTTGTTCTGGAAGCCGTAGCAGTAGCTTTACAGCTCAATCAAATCAGGTTAAGTGATTAAATGATTGCCCCTTATCTAAAAATCAAGCTGACTATTTTTGGGAAGCAGAGTCATGTGTGTAGCAGCAGGAGTGCGCTGAGTTTGTGTATTTGCTCCACCCTCTCCAGGTTGTGGTGAACGCTCTGCTTGGGGCCATCCCCTCCATCATGAACGTGCTGCTGGTCTGCCTCATCTTCTGGCTCATCTTCAGCATCATGGGCGTCAACCTGTTCGCAGGGAAGTACTATTACTGCGTCAACACCACCACAGACATGACCTTCCCCACTGACATTGTCAACAACAAGTCAGACTGCTTGAACTTTATTAACGACAGCGCCCGCTGGAAGAATGTCAAGATAAACTTTGACAACGTCGGGGCCGGCTATCTGGCTCTGTTGCAAGTGGTGAGTTTACTTTCAAAGACTAAACTGTAGATGTCAAAGTTTGCTTGTAGGTTGTTTGACCCCATCCACTTCCATCATCAAGACCCTCACACTGACCGCCCTCTCATCTCTTCCCAGGCAACATTTAAGGGTTGGATGGACATCATGTACGCAGCTGTGGACTCCAGAAACGTACGTGTGTTGATGCTTAGCAGAGATATTTTCAGCTCCTTTCTTTTATGAGGTCCAGTAAGGTTGTATTTTGTTGCTCTGTCTTCTTTCTTCCAGCTGGAAGAGCAGCCGAAATATGAAGGCAACCTATACATGTACCTCTACTTTGTCATCTTCATCATCTTCGGCTCCTTCTTCACCCTCAACCTGTTCATCGGTGTCATCATCGACAACTTCAACCAGCAGAAGAAGAAGATAAGTTGCTTTAAATAACAGTTAAACAATACAAACTTAGAAACCAAAATGTCCTGTAGCCTTCGAAAACAATAAGGAGTATACTGTCAGACTGAGAGTAAATCCTGCATATGTTTCACATAGTTTTCTCCTACACCCGACCCGTAAAGAGACCAGATGCAGATCCTTAATCTAACAGTCGTAGCATGGATCATGATCATTTCTTTTCCTCTATAGTCATTAAAGTACAGGCTGTCAGGTTAAGTATTTCTGTAATCCCAAAACAGAAACAGATGGTTATAGTTTGAACGTGTTTACTGAATGGTGCTTAATGTGAAGGCAGAGATTGAAGTTATAGTGGGGGTGATGAAAGATGAACCTGAGACAGGGAGAACAAAAGTTAGTTTGCAAGTCAAAAGACATGAGCTCCAATCCTTTAGAATTAGATTTACCACAGCACAGTACCACAAGGTGAACTGACCAATCAGGCGATGACTGGTAGAGCCGGGTATATATTCAATGCACAAGCTTTGTGTGTGGGTAGGTCCCAGGTGTGCAGCAGGAGTGTTATTGAGTGCCACGCCCACAGAAACAGACATGGAAACGACAACAAACACAAGGGAGGGGTAAATACAGAGACACTAGGAATGAGGAGGAGGCACAGTCAAGTCCATGACAGTGGCAACCTATATTTCTTCTATCTTTTGGAGGTGAACCATCACTCTCTAACATGATTAACAAAGAGGTATTTAAATATAAAGCATGAACAAATAGGTAACTCAGACGTGTTAAAAAATGAGAACAAGCTGATTCAGAGAAACTGACCTCAAGACCAGTGGATCCAAACTTTTATTCCTTGGAGCCCCCCCCCCCCTACTTTTAACTAAGAAAAGCTGAAACCTCCCAGGACCCACATGAATAAAACAAACATTGCTGCCAGAAATCAGCATCAATTTAAATAAAAACCATTATATACTATCCAGTAAGTGTGTTATCAATATGTACAAATATCATTTTGACAACCTCAGAGCAGATATACTGACGCCCTTGGTTTTATAGATGCAATGACGTTTCTAAAACAGAGGTCAATTCCAAGTCATTTGGTCCATCCTGCAACCTGCTATCTGTGTTAAATGTTGAAACTGCACTGTGCCACTGCAATCCAACACACAACAGGTGCCAATCCTGTGTCACACCGTGCCAACTACATGTGAGGTCTGGCTACAAAACGTCTGAAGCATGGGTTTAGCCAAATCAGACCCACAGCTGTGTTAAAGGAAGAAGTGAGCCACATAACAATGGCTATCTTTAAGATGGTGCCAAGATGACTCGCTGAGAAACACCCTTCCTACACACACACACACACACACACACACACACACACACACACACACACACACACACACACACACACACACACACACACACACACACATATGTAAACACACCTGCAGGGCTACAGTGAATGTGCAGTCCGTTCAACCAAGTACTAACAAGTAGAATTGGCAACACCCTAAAAAGAGAGGAGGGGGAGGAGAAGGGTTGGGGGATAGCACTGTGTTTTGCTGCGTGCTGGCTCATCTCTCCTCACTGACTGAGTGAGACACTGTATATCAGTACGTGTGGCTCAGCAGCCCCACAGCGTCACACACAGATGGTTGTTCAGTGTTGACACCAGTTATCCCTCCAGACACACATCACTCTCAGTGAGCAATGACTCGCAGATGATGTCGTGAGGGGGGATTTGTTTCTTTGAGGAGAGCAAATTGACTGCATTGAGTGACATTTTGACAATTACTAAAATACATATAATCTAAATATGATTAAAAAAAAATGTATTAAACCCCATTTAAAATAAAAATACAAAAGTGTCAAGATTTGTTATCAACAAACAGCACCAGCTCACCTACAGGAACATCTATGTATGTGGTTTTAACCATGTTTTGTTGTTGTGTCTTTACTTTGGAGGTCAGGACATCTTCATGACAGAAGAGCAGAAGAAATACTACAACGCCATGAAGAAGCTTGGCTCCAAGAAACCACAAAAACCTATACCCCGACCAACAGTAAGACTGCTAAGTGCTCCGACCGCATGCTGTACTCAATTAACCTTTACTCGTGGGCCACAAACAGACGTGTAAAGAGACTAATGTGCACTTGTTCTTTGTCCTTCTCTACCCCCCAGAATGCATTTCAAGGCTTCGTGTTTGACTGCATCACAAAGCAGGCCTTCGACATTGTGATCATGATCCTCATCTGCCTTAACATGGTGACAATGATGGTGGAGACAGACGACCAGACGCCGGAAATGGACAAGATCCTCTACCGCATCAACTTCGTGTTCATTGTGCTCTTCACTGGGGAGTGTGTGCTGAAGATGATCTCTCTGCGGCACTATTACTTTACTATTGGTTGGAATATCTTTGACTTTGTGGTGGTGATCTTGTCCATCGTAGGTAAGGAGATCGTCGTCGTTTGTAGAATTCCAGTAGATTTTGAGGGAAGTTGTTCACTGACGTTTGTTTCTTCCAGGTATGTTTCTATCTGAAGTTATCGAAAAGTACTTTGTGTCTCCAACACTGTTCCGAGTGATCCGTCTTGCCAGGATTGGTCGCATCCTTCGCCTTATCAAAGGTGCCAAAGGGATCCGGACACTTCTCTTTGCCTTGATGATGTCCCTCCCCGCCCTCTTTAACATTGGCCTCCTCCTCTTCCTGGTCATGTTCATCTACGCCATCTTTGGCATGTCCAACTTTGCCTATGTTAAGCACGAGTCAGGAATCGACGACATGTTCAATTTCGAGACTTTTGGGAACAGTATGATCTGTTTGTTTCAGATCACCACATCAGGTGGATGGGACGGTCTGTTGGCGCCGATACTGAACAAAAGGGAACCAGACTGTGACAGCCAGATGGAGCACCCGGGGAACAACTACAAAGGCAACTGTGGCAATCCTTCAGTGGCCATCTTCTTCTTTGTTAGCTACATCATCATCTGTTTCCTCATCGTGGTCAACATGTACATCGCCGTCATCTTGGAGAACTTTAGCGTGGCTACAGAAGAGAGCGCCGAACCGTTGAGCGAGGACGACTTTGAGATGTTCTACGAAGTGTGGGAGCGCTTCGATCCGGACGCCACTCAGTTCATGGACTACAGCAAGCTCTCAGACTTTGCTGACGCTCTTGATCCACCACTTCGAATGGCCAAGCCGAATATGATCCAACTCATCTCAATGGACCTGCCGATGGTGAGTGGCGAGCGCATCCACTGCCTCGACATCCTGTTTGCCTTCACAAAACGAGTCCTGGGCGAAGGGGGCGAGATGGACGTGTTACGCGGGCAGATGGAAGAGCGCTTCATGGCCTCCAACCCTTCTAAGGTGTCTTACGAACCAATCACCACCACCCTCCGCCGCAAACAGGAGGACATGTCGGCCATTATTATCCAACGAGCCTTCCGCTGTTACATGATCCGTCTGGCCATGAAGAAGGCTTCCGCCCTCTACAAGGAGCAGCTGAAGGAGGGAATCCGCGACCCGGACAAGGATGTGATGGTCATCTGCAAATTCAACGAGAACTCCACGTCGGATAAAACAGACATGACAGCCTCCACAGCGTCCCCGCCCTCTTACAACAGTGTGACCAAATCGCACAAGGACAAATATGAGAACGAGAATAGTGAAAAGGAAAACAAAGGGAAAGACTTGAAAGACCGAAAGAAATAGACTCACAAAAGGGAACAAAAAATAAGTAAATCAGAGACGTGAAAGGAATTTGTTTACAGCTTCAAACAGGGGTAGATAGACGTACGCTTGTGTGTTGATTGTTCAGAGATGAGGAATGCAATGCCTGATGGGCCTGAAATGGGAGTGCGGTAATGTCATAAGTGACTTCATGGGGTCTCCTCAGAGTAGAAACAAATGGTCCAGCAGACACTGCCACAGATCGACTGGAACACAGAAAAGCCTCTCTGCAAAACGCTTGTGATTTTCCTATTGGTTGTTGTTACTATCTGACACACTTGAGTGTACTGTTAAGTTGTCCGTAGCTAGTGCTGCTACTACTATAAATCCAGTGTCTTGAATTTAACAATCGCTGTATCACTTAACAAGTACTCTGCATTATTTTTTGGTTCTTTCTTCTTTTTTTAAGTTTAAAGGTTCCTTTTTTAATGAGAAAGAATGTTTTCTACTTTTTGGTGTCATTATCGTGAGAATGTGTCGACACTGTAAAATCACCAAGGGCAGAATAAGTCACTGCTGGAAACTACAACAACCATCTGGAACGAGTACCACGCAGGGTCAGTGCCAGAATACTCTTTTTATTGGTACAGTATACGAAGGTGAAACAAAAAGCATACTGTAGAAGTGCACTGGACAAATACATTGTATTCACTGGGTTGCCATCAGTGACTGTTTAAATCTACTGTATATTTTGCTTCTATCTGGATTGCCATTTCCCCTTTTCATTAGTAAAAAAGTCTCTTTCCAGAGAAGCTGAATGTATGCAAGGAATGAAACACATTTGAAGAAGCTGTTGACATTTTTGTGAATAGCCTTGTGCTTTTACCAAGTGTTACATGAGAAGATTGATACCGCTCGAGGTCTCTCCTTAAACTAGGAAGCTTGAGACAGAAAACCATTAGCTACACATCCTAAAGACTGGAAACACAGAGACCAGCTCGTCTGCACAAAGTTCAACAAAGCGCCTGCAAGCACATCTGCAGCTTTTAATGACACGATAACATCAAATATATATTATATTAAATCCCAACAAAACCAACAATTAAATTAATTCCCTATATGTTGGTCCACAAGGATTTCAGTACTGTTAATGGCTCATCAACTGTTGGTATCAATAAACATGTATCTACATATATATTTATGTAGGCTTGAGTTTTAATGGCATTTAATCAAATTCATGTCATCTATTAAGTTACATTATAGAATCCAGATCGATTTTTATCAGGCTGGCCTCTTTCCAATAACTAACTAAACCTGATGGGATACAAAACCCAGTTAGCAAGGAGGTGAAGTTTTGAGCCTGTTTTCTTTTACTCTCACACTCAGGCTTCTCCAGGTCGTAGCTCCATAGTTAGCTAACGCACACACAGGTGAATGGTATAAAACTTCTAATCTACCTCTTGGCAAAAAAAAAAGCACAGAAGCCTATTCCTCAAAAAAGTCAGAGTTATTTCTTTGAAGGGGACATGTTATCATTAAACCTCAGTCATGTTGCTGTGTCTCCTAGTCCGATCAAATGCATTTGTTTTCCTCCCTACATCTCAGAGGTGTTGTAAAGAAAATAACTGCTGTAAAGAAACATACTCAAAAGAAAAACGTCAACCTTTCTAACTGCGTTCAGTCTAGAACATGACGATATATCCCATTTAAAGGTTATAATATCACAAATGTTTGTATGACATTTCATGTTTCTTGTTTTCAATCAAGAGGCAAGTGGTTTTAATGTAGTGGTTTGGTTTGTAAATAATATAGCTATTTGGGCCCACAGTATGCATCACACTTACATTTGATGTAAGAGCACTTTTTATTCCCACTGCTATGTAATACCACGTGGCAGTCATACGTGTGTGTGTGTGTGTGCGTGCGTGCGTGCGTGCGTGCGTGTGTATGTGTACGTCTATGTGTACATTTGTAAAAAGAAAGGCGTCTGTGTTTGTGCGAGCGAGTGTTTGCCGTGTGCATCTGGGGTCTGCAGGTTGCTTATATTCCTGAGATTATGAGAAAACATTTTTACTGTAGATACGAGTGCATTTTTAGCAGTCATCGGATTTGTTTTACATCTTTTCTAGAGCTTTTTTTTTTTTTTTCCTGTCTCTGCAGTGTAACGCGTGATGAAACACATGTATGGTCCCCTTTTCTGTAGATACAAACCATGAAGCAATCAGTAGCCATCTCTCATTGCAGCTTGTAGTGTTTTGGTGAACTGTATGCCAGAAGTGACTACTGTCCGCTCATATGGTCGTATGATTTTAAAGCCAAAAGAATAAATGACATATTTTTTGTAAATGCTTGTTTATTTTCTCCACCTTTTTTGTTCAATTTCAGGGCTTTTTTTCTCGGCGCTGGTCTATGAAGTTTTTCCATGAGTGGCACCAGCTCTTTGGACTCTGATCCGAACCTGAAGTATGATTGCTTTACGTGAAGATCTGGTTGAACAGGATCATCCATGTGGTTCAAGTACACGTGACACTAAACTCTGTATCAATTTGCTAAATGTGATAAGTGAGATTTCTTTTTTGTCATAACCAAAGATGTGGCAACAAAACACAAAATCCAAATTTCCAAAATAAAACCTATTTTGGGAAGCACATTCTGCATGCCAGCTGGATTCATTGTGAGCTGACATGTTGCTTGAGACATTATGGAGGGCGGATTAGAGTCTGTTTTTAGCCCGAGGCTAAGGTGTTGCAGATTGGCTGATTACATTCCCATGGAGTGTGAGGTGGAGCGACACGCTATGATTTTTTGTTCTTGCAGAAAATGTAAACATGGGCTGTTTTGGTAGGGTGCTGTTCATCAAGTCATCTGACACCTACCCTGCGTCAGCATTAAAATCGCTATCGCTATAATCAACATTCCCACTGATGGTTTTGTTTTCACCTGTAGGTCAGAAAGAGACGTCAATATTAATTTTAGTTGGTTTCATAATATAAGTGTGATAACAAAACAGTGACAGTGAATTTGTTTACAAAACTTGACAACAATTAAAAATGATTTCCTACATAGGATTGTTTGAGGATTTCAATATACCCCCCTGACCTTCATCATAAGAAAACCAAACCATATCGCTGAAACCTGAACAACCCTTTTTTTCCTGATGAAGGCTGCAAGATATGACCGAGAGCTCCGCAGGCAAAACAGTAAGTAGACCATTGCAGATAAACAGATTTGTGCTCTTCCAGATTATGCTGTAAAACAGCCAAGGGCATCAGGGTTATAAAAGGGTAACTATTGGTCTGGTTGAAGATATTTTATGAAAAACATTGTCATACAAACATGTATGATGGAGAGGGTGGTGATGGGGTGGATGAGGAAAGGGGAGACGGAAGTGAAAAGCTGATACTACCCCCACCCAGCAGCCCCCTCAAAACACTGTGCTGCTTCTCCCATCCTGTTGCCTGGCAACTTATCGTTACAGCTCCCCTGCCCCTGTGATTGATCAGCAGCGTGTCTGAGCTTTTCTTACCTATAATACCTTGTTGGCTGAGAGGAGGCAGTTCATTCCCATCTCCAACCCCCAACACAGCTGACACACACCTTGATTGTATATGGAGATGGAAAGGTCGAGAGATGACCTTGACATCCCAATGAAATACAGTGTTTACCTGACATGTGTGCATCATGGTTGGAGGGTCGTAAAGGACCAATGGATGTATGTTTAGTCACTACTGAACAAAAACACCTGCTGCTAAGTACCTGTAAGCAATGAGCCATGATATTGTTCTATACATGAATAGGCTGGAAAATGAGGTGGGAACAGAACAACCATAAAGACAGTGATATTAACTCAGCAGCACCCTCCAGAGGCCCAAATATGAAACATTCAAACTGGGAGCACTGGTTGAGAATATGAAGTGATCAGCTGGATGAAACGGTAACTTGATTAATCATCTCAACAGGAAAGGTGTTGTTGTATGTTCAAATGTCCCTAAATACTGACCTGTAAGCATTTCTTTTCTTATTTTAAAAGAAGAAAGAAAAAACAATAAGATAAAAAAATGTCTGACAGAGAACAGATGTTCCAAGCAGAACCAATGTCACAATTTGTCCTCAGGCAAAGAACGTGTAATCATGAAATATACTGACGTCAGAAAGAATGATTTAACCCCCTGGTGAAGATGAAGTGAGTTGTTAGAAAGATGGATGACGTTTTTGAGCATCAGGCGCCATCTACTGGCAGAAATATGGAATACTCTTTGCTCACATTTATGAGTTGTAGATGAAGTATTTTCAACTCATAGATGTAACGACCAACAAAACAAATAAACCTTTTCAAAATTCAGACGCAAGTAAAAAACGTTTTCTAATCATTTTAAAAACAACTAGCGCTCTACCTCTCTAACTTTCAAACCTGTAGTAATGTGAACTATAGCTTGTATTAAATAATTGATTATATCTGCTTTAAAATATGTCCAAAGTTAAGAAATTCTCCAGGAAGTTGAGACAATTAGCGAACAGTTGCTGAAGTGTAAAGAATAAAGACATTTGGCCACACTGCTAGAGGTTAAACGTTGAACACACAAAAAAAGAAGCTTGTAGTAGGAATTTGCTTGACGTGTTTTATCGTTGTACAGTCTGAGTTGACCTTGAAACATCTTCAGGTCAACTGAACACATGCTATACAGACAGCCATTAAAGAACAGTTAGCAGCAATGTTGAGACACTAACCGGTACATTGAAAAAAAGTTAAACAACACAAGCACCTCAAAATATTGATTTGTCATAGATGCTAGTCACAGCCACAAAACATGCTGTAACGATGAAATACGTTATAACAGGGCATAAATTACACAAATCATGTACAGAAACACTGTTGTTGAGCTTTATTGTGAGTAATCTGTATTTTTTTATGCAAATCAATGACTTTAGAACGGTTCAAAGACAAATGGAGCTAAAATGATCACGTCTTTCAGCTTTCTGTGTCAGAATCTGACCCATTCTGTCTTTGGAAGTGCACTAATCAAGAACCAATCAAACCAATGGCTGAACACAATGCTTGAATATAGATTTCCACATAATAACTGAACTCTCTCAATGTGAAGAATTTGACTCATCAGGTACTCTGCGAGCACGACGAGCTTGTTATCTGAGCAGCATCCCCTTGCAGTCCTGGTTGCGTCAGCTCCCTCATTTCCTCGTCTGTTTGCTCCAAAGACCCAGTCGGAGCCTCAGTCTGTGAGTCACGACGGTCTGGATTGTTCTGGAGGTCTCTCAAATGCAGCAGTTCTTCGGTTGTACCAGCAGGGGCAGTGTTCCTCTCACGGGTTTCTACATGTGAGCAAGTTTGGAGAGTTAGGGAGTCTGTGGGGCCGGGGAAGTGCAGCTCTGTTTGGTTGCAGATATCTGTCTTTATTTTAGACTCTAACGCGGCCTCGACTGTGGGGAGTGTTTGGGTGACGCTGGCATTTTCTGTGACAAAATGATGGTTGTCATTTACAGAGCTGTCTATTTGATAATGCATGGAGGGAGAGTTGTGGAAGGGGTTACTGAGGCTCAGGAGTGGGTTATTAGAGTAACTCAGAACAGAAGGAAGTGGAACCGAGTAAGGCGGAGGACCTTGCAAAGAGCAACCCCAATCTTCCTCATCATCCTCGTCTTCCTCCCCATCGTCATCATCCTCGTCTTCCTCATCCTCCTCGTCCTCTTCTTCTTCTTCATCCTCCTCTTGGTCGATTGTTTCTAAGCTGTGTGTGCTGCAGTCCGAAAGCCCACTACAAACACTACTCCCATCCTCATCCTCCTCATACGCTTCATCATCATCTTCATCGTCTTCTTCCTCCTCTTCGTCGTCTTCGTCTTCTTCCTCCTCTTCATCTAGATGTGAATCTGTGTCGCCTGTATTCTGGAGGTTCATTATGGGAATGTGCGGCGTGCCACTCATCAGTGGGAACTGCAGGTTCGGCTGCTGTTGCTGTTGCTGCTGCTGCTGCTGCTGGACCAAGGAGGAGTCACCATGGTAACCGTTGCCATTGGTTACAAGCTGCTGCTCTGGCTGCTGCTGATGCTGATGCTGCTGCTCCTCCCGGCTCTTCTCCAGCTCCAGCTTCATGATGGTGTGCAGGAAGTGGGTGCGCACTCGGACCGGGTTGAACTCCAGACGTCCCGTGGTGTTGCTGCAGCCGTCTTTGGTGCAGCCGCAAGGGAAGGACATGCGGTCCACCTGAGGGCAGAAAATACATTTATTCCTGCAGTGTCAAACAATACCAACAGATACGATGAACATTATAGCTGGACATGTGTGTAGAGAAATGAATGAGGTCACAATGGGTGATATATGTGTCAAATAATAATACCCCTTTTTTTTTTTTGTATGTACTGAATACCCTGAAAATCTTTACTAAATATATCTATGCAACATTGATTTTCAAAATAATTACACAGAAAGACTTGAAGAACCATGTTCATGTTGCACTGTTTACTGCTTTTCCTTCGTAATGTCAAAGAATAGATTTTTGTCCGTCTGCTTTTCAAGTAAGCTATACAGTTAGCAGCTTCCATCAGCAGTTGTCAAAGCTAAAGTGTGGATTACTGAGGCTGTTAACCTGGTTTACCAACAGCCAGGGCCAGAAATAGGTGTTGCACATTTAAAATATTTTGCCCCCCCCCTTCTCCGATAACATTTAGTTATAAACGTTCAACAAATTGAACTCGCAAGGATCTATGTAATCAAGTCAACTTTGTATTCCCCTAAAAAAGTGGAAGCTAGCAAGCTAAGCTCTTAAAGGGTTTAACGTTGGCCTCCAAACTGGTAATTTGCATTCGTTTGTTGGATTTAAGTTACTTTTCAATCTATTTCAAAGGTATAGCAACACAATATGCCAATCAGACTTTGACTACAGACATGCCGCTCAGGGCCCTGAAGAACAAAAATGCAGGGAATCAGGGACTTTCCTTCTATTGGAATCCCAGCTTGGCCAAATCAGACAAAAATATGAAGTATTTCTTATTTCCAAGCAACAGTTTTATTTGATTTCAGTTGATTTTAGAGAAGTTTTGCTGCACATAGAAACATTAACAACACTTGAGTATTATAGATGGGCCTCACCACAGTTCCATTTACCTGGCACTTAATGCCGGCCAGGCTGCAAGCACAGGTCTCCGGGTCGCATATCCCCCGGCAGCGGCACCCACACTCCTCCCGGGACATGCGGAGGGAACGTAGCTCATGCTTCTCCTCCACATCGATGCGTCGGACCCCTGAGGTACGCAGGAGTGACCGGCGACGTCTGGTCGTCAGAGGCTGAAGGAAGAAGTAATCGTCCACCTCCGTGTTGTCAACATCCAGGTCGTCTTCTGAGATGTCATCCAGCGTCAGGGTATCCGCCTCCATGGATGATACAGTGCCATTCTTAGTCAGCTGGAGGACAGAAAAAGTGAGTCGATATAATGATGCATTGTAAATCTATTCCTGCTCTAAAATGAAAACCCTTAGGATGATTATAAAAAAAAGGCTTTATTGAGCCATCCCACTGACTTTGAGTTTGATGGCATTGAGTTTCTCCTCTTTCAGATGATCCCTCAGCATATTCCGGTGGCTCTGTTTCTGCTCCATGGCAAACTCTCTGAGGGTGAAGCGCTTCACCCCGCTGTGACGCGGGGACATCCCAAGGGTGCTGCCACCCTGGGTGGGTACGCTGGTGAAGCCCTGGCGCCTGTTAAAGTAGTAGACCGTCACGCTTTCAAAGTGGACATTGCGGCCCCGCAGTCGTTTTGACTGCTGCTGGAGAGTGGCTGAGGTTGAGACAGAAAAAGTTGGAAATATTTTCCTCAAATTACATAGTCTTCACTTTTTCTCTTTATTGCGGGTAAATATTAGTTAAAGCAAGACTGTATATAAGTTTAAACAGACAAAGCAAAAATGAAAGGTGTGTAAAGTTATCTTGTGGTCTTAAAGAGGCTGGTTTGTAAGCTTGCTTGACTAAATAAAAGACACAGTCGTCAATCACAGTTGAAAATAGAAACACCCAAGAGACTGGCCACTTAAGACGTTTACAGACATGGCACATTTTGGGTTTCTTATTGATGACATACGATGGTTTGTCATCAGCGTTACTTTTGAACGTAAGTGAAATCTCTGCAATATAATAAATAATAATGACAAAAGAGAAACCTCTGCTGGTTAAGCAGGGACATGACCAGATAAGAGATATAACATCTTGTTGTATTCAATTGTAAGTTACAACAGGAAGTAGGATTAAAATGGAGAAGCAACCAAAGTCAGAGGCACATTGTAAAATATTATTGACATTCATGATTGCAGTTTAGGTACAACAAGTGACATTAAAACATGATCATACATTAAAATGTATGATCATTTAAAAGTATCTGACACTGGTCTGACCTTTCCTGTCTATAGTCATGTGGATTCCAACCATTTTTTAAAAAAGTTTCACCTTCTCAATGTTCTGGCTCATCCCAAAACTAAAGAGATGTTGTTCATATGTGACCTGAGCTTTTTCTATTCTAAAAAAAATACTAGCAGGAGATGCTGACATGAGCAGTGTTGTAATGTGATCTTACAGTCCAGCAGTCCAGAGGGGACGGGATGGTTGAGACTATCGCTGCTGTTGCCGCTGTCGCTGCAGGAAACATCGTCATCAGACCCCTGCAGGGAAAGGTAAGGGGCCGGGCCCTCCTCAAGCTTCCTCTTCAGGATCCCACTCATTGTGTGGCACCTCCTACTGGGAGCACCTTGGCAAAGGACAGAGTTTGAAGTTATGTATGACCACAAATCTATATTTGCTTTTACACATTTAGTGAATAAGAGTTATTATTTTGTATCATATTAACTGCAGGTCTACTGCTTGAATACACATGGGGGTTAATATACTACATCATTAAACCAATCTGACCTACTTTGTCACATAAATGATAATGTTGCTCTGAAACTTATATATGTACAAATATTTGCTAACATGTTCCCCATTTCAACAACAACAAAAAGTATATGTAAGCACTGTGTTAACTTCTTAAAGCTCCCCCAGAGTGCCCAAAGTTGTTCTATTCTTCTCTTCATTTTAAAACCTGTGTTTTCAGTTTCCCTTTTTTTCTAAATCCCCAGTATGAAAACAAATAATCTGTATTAAGCCTAGAAGAATATTATATTAATCCATTCTGTTTCAAGTCTGCAAAACAAAGCCCCATTTAAGTTTAGTAACAGTATTCAAGAGACAGACATCTGTTAACACGTCACACAATTTCTGTTTGCTGGTATGATCATTTTGGATTTAAGAGAATCCAGAGCCTTCTGAACATGTCTGTATTTACTGTTGTAGCAACAACATGGAAACAATGGACTCATTTATAAATAAAGGACTAAATCAAATTCTATAACTTGTAGATTAAATTTAATAAAGGCTTGTGGATGTATAATGTGGTTATACAGTGACTAGAAGTACCATCTGTTCAAAGATTAAGAAGTCATCGTTTTCTGTTATGAATTCTCAGATATATTGCAAATGCCTGGAAATGAAACAGAACCTGTCTTCCAGCCTGATCCGATCGTTATGAAGATACTTGGTATTTACACCAAAATAATTTGCCTGTTAACTGACTATCCGACTGTTAAAGCTTTTGTGAGGAACTCTCAGGCTGTGTTGTTTCTGGCGCCCCCTGTGGACAAAGCAGTATGTTTTCTCTCTTTGTTGATTTTGTGTAACTAGTGTTTTTTTAACAACAACACAAATCTCTGCTTGCTTTCTTTAACAGTCAATTGCATCAGTCATTAAAAAAGCAAGCCTGCTGTTTATCACTTCGTCTGCCAAGATTTTTAAAAGATGTTTTATGGAAAAGCTTGTCACCTCTCAATGACTGTTAAAGATCTTTCCAAACTTTGGCTGCTAAAAGAGGGTAATCACTCTTAAAGAGTTGTACTCACCAATATTTTGAAAGAATATTTTATGATCCCATCGGATGCTTTTTCTGCTAAGCAACAATTAGCACACATGGAGGGATCTGTGATTCAATTTCAAATTTTATACAAAGTGTTGAGTTGACTGCTTGGACTGGTGGAGGATTACATCATTTGCAGCAGAGCTGGATGCTGGGCCAAGCTTCTCCTCTCTCACAGGCTTTGTCTCCTTTCTCCTGCTAGCTTCTGCACTACTCCTCATGTCGTTTGCATTTGATCTTCTTCTCCAGTCCTTCATTTACTCATTTCTTAACCTCATTTCTAATGCGCTGTACTATTATCCCCCTTTCTTTGTACTGTCCTCTGCCTCCATTGTCACTTGTATTTTTTAGCTCCAGCTCTGTGGTGGAAAAAAAAAACTGTAAAATCAGAGAGATGTGTAGTAGAAGATACATTAAACACACCATTACATCCTCCTTTTTATGTGATGTCATAGAAGGTGTTGCAGTTTTTCTTGCGTCCAAGAGGGGTTCCTGTGTTTCTCTTTACCCTTAACGTTCCCAGTCAGGCTTTTTTAACCAGTGCCATTTAGAGCACCCAACCTGCACACACACACACACACACACACACACACACACACACACACACACACACACACACACACACACACACACACACACACACACACACACACACACACACACACACACACACACACACACACACACACACACACACACACACACACACACACACACACACACACACACACACACACACACACACACACACACACAATGTTCAAGCTTGCTCACGTGTCTGCATGCATACGCAACCTCCCACTCCCCATGCATGTCCACATCCTGAACACTAACAGGGGATTTCTTATTGACAAATGTACATTAGCATCATCCTGTGAGGCCGGCGTTTCTGCATGCATGAATCCTGTCTGGGAGTGTGTTTTGACCGTCACTGACCTGTTTCCTTGTCTTGCCTTTGGTTTTCCAGGAAGTCCTCGACTCTCTCCTCTGCATCACCAGCAGCAGCCAAACATCCCCATGTGTCGTGATGATGCGGTGAGCGCTGCCATGATGCCCGCTTTCTCCCTCTCTCTTTCTCTTGCTCTCTCTCTCTCTCTTCTTCCAGCCGCCTCTGGCACTATTTCACAGCACTGGAACACCTCTGCCTCTATCTCCTGTGCTCTCCCTCTGCACCCTCACTCTGTCAACTCTCTCTCACTGTCTGATTCTCGCCTGCTCTGCACCCCCTCCTCCTCTCTCTCTCTCTCTCTCTCTCTCTCTCTCTCTATTCACAAAGACTTGTTAGCTCGATGCTGCTGCCGGCTGAAGCGCTGGAGCTTGACTGAGGTGAAGCAAGCCCTTGGAGATCACAGAGAAAAAAGGGGGGGTTTGGGGGGGGTTGTAGATGTGGTGGTGGGTTTGATGGGGTGGGGGTGGAAAGTGTAGATTCTGCTCTGTGAATAGCTCTTTTGCAGTCTGCAGGAGGACTATTAACACCCATATGAGCACTATTTCCTACAATAATTAGAAAAATGATAAGTAGACACAGTGAGCTTCTCCACCTTTCCACAATTTGACCTCATTATTTTTTTGTCCTCACATTAACTATAAATGTCCAAATTTTAACCATTTGGAGGGTAAATTGATGTTGCTTTTTGCTTTGTGGTTGTCTCTCTTTTGTTTTAAAAACAGCTAATTTGACACTTGTATCTTTTTTGAATGAATATCTGAGACAATTTGATCAGATTTAACAGAGACAGTGACTGGGAAGTGTATGTTTACAGTGCCTTTATGCAGAGAAAATATTCTGAATGTAGCAAGATTATTGATATTTACTAAAGCGAAAAATGCAAATAGCTTTAATTTAAGGGTAACTCCAACCTCAGGAACTGTAATGTAGAGGGAAAAGGGGTAAAAAGGTTTTATGCTTAAACTAGACATAGACTGTGTAAAACATTGACTTGCTTTAGCTTAACTATGTATTAAAGGTTAATTAAAATCGATGTGCTGATTACAATCACAACTTAATACTAATAAAATACATTGTTAAAAAAGCAGCTTACTGTACCTCTTAAGTTAAAGTCTTTGTGTAAAACACTAAGATAACAAGTTATGGCTTCTCTGCTAAGCCTGCAAGCACTTCCCAAGCTAATGCTAATGCTAATGCAGAAGTTTGGTGGACTAAAGACTACTAGCTTATTTTTAAATGTAAAAATATAAATATTGAAAGCTGGATGACATAGAAGTAGTTAAGAATAAACAATATAGCATGTTAGCGATGTAAGCACCTCACCCGTCCCGTATTTTACACTTGGATATGGGACGCGGTTTGTCCCGTATTTCCAAGATGCCTTGAACTCAGCATCATTCAGAGAGCTCGTCAGTGATTGGGTGAGAGAAAGTCAGAGGAGTCAGAAGGAAACATGTCTGTCTCTGTTTCCCGCACTGTGCACCATTGAAACGGAAACGGATACAGAAATACAGCCGTGAGTAGAAAGTAATGTGTCAGCGAAAATGAATATAATGTAAAGGAAACTATTGTAGGCCTATTTAATATATGTTCTCCCATGTTTATAGAGAGGTTATTCCAGTATAGTTTGGATAGTGTTAATATATTTTTCGGTACATAAAACAAAAAGATGACATTTAGTTTAGCCAAATCTGTATTCACAGTTTGGCCTGGGCGAGATATCATCAATACAACATCAATATATCGACAGTAGACACTTAATTAATACGATAAGAAAATAGTTCAAAACCATATTAATAGTATCATTCATGATTTCATGAGAAAACAACAAAAACGACAGACAGAAGGACAGAATAAATGAATAAAAATACTATTAAATTCGTACTGTTTATTTAATTAAAAATCTGTCCTCCTCCCCTCTATGTTACAGCAGTGTCAAAAGCTCTTCAATAATACTCTGTTAATGAATTAATGTTAACTTTATTTGTAGTTTAAGTGAAGTTGTAAATTAAATATCTAGTAGTAATCATCTGCTGAAGTCCTGTTAGGTGCATTTCATTGTGCATACATGACTGTATCTGCCTTTACACTGAAGTGTTGTGTTTTTGTAAATTATTTCAGAAAAAAAGTGTTAATAAAGCACTTAAAAGTATGAATCTTATTACTTCATTAAAACCACGTTTTAAATCCTGATTCACCACAACTGGGGCCCCACCCCACCGTCGGGCCAGTGGTGGTCAGGCCCCTGCTGAGTTGCACCCCGCTGCGGGGTGTCCTTTATTTTTCTGCTTGGAAGGTGGCAACCCTAGTCACCACACTACTTTGGTACAAACTGATATTTTACAGCTTTGGTATTTGATGTATTGGAACAGATACACCTGGTGCCCAGAGGAGGAACCCCAATGGCTTTGACTTTCCACTAAAATCTGCGGAGCACTGCCAGTAAGTCAAAAATGTCATGTATACATAACAATATCTCAACATTTACCAAATGGATTAGCACACACATTTTTAAAGACATTCTGGGTAACCAAAGATGTATCCTGTGGCACCAACATGAAGTTGACATTTAGGTTCATTGAAGACATTTAGATATCCCAAACATTTTATATAGTACCATCACAAAACCAAAAATGTTATGGTACAAAATTCCCATGCTGAGGAATGCTAGTATTTAGCAAGAAGTACTGAAAAGACTTTGTGTCATGATTTACTCTTGTTTTGGGATTTCCTGTTTTATATTAAGTAATTTGTATATAGTGTGTATCTTTGTGTCCTGTGTATTTTTCTGTTGACATTCCTTCATTTTAGTATGAAGTGTTTCCTGTTTTATTCTGTAGTCTTTCCCCCCCTGTGTACCATGTCTAGTGTTTCTTCTCTTACTTCCTCCCTTTGTGTGGTTTCCCTCTATTTTGACTGGTATCACTCGATAATGTCTTCATTCACAGGATTGTCAGTGACTTGGCACTAAGAAGATTTGTACTTCATTTATATTGCTTTGGCTTGTAATAGAATGGAACATGTGTCATTCACAACAATAACAATGGTTCAATTATTTTCCACTTTGCTATTAAATCATAAATCAGTCCTAATTAGTTAGAATAGAGCTTCCCCTTGAGGAAAAAGGTAAAAATAAACTCAATTAAAAGGACACAATACTATATATAAACCACATTGTATAGTAAATGGAATTTATTTGGAGGAGTATTATCACTGTAAAAACATTTCTTTGAAAAATCGTCGTTAACAACCCAACCCCCACCACCACCACGCCGAGCCCCTAAACATTGTTGCTATAGCAATGCTAGACACTGATTTTTTTTCTCTTCCTTTTTAAAGCTGGAAAATATTAGAGCTAAAGCGAACAAGGGCCTTAGCCTTGAGTTTCGAACATACTGTACAGACAGAGAGAGATTGTGTGTTGCAGTGCCTCATCTGCTTGTTGGACATTTTCTTTTTTTCCAATTCTGGATGGAGTCATGAGGAAATAAACAGCAAAATTGAAAAACAACTTGAGATATCATTAAAAATCGCCTCATTATGTTGTAGTTTTTCAAATAAGAGCTTAGATATATAGATTTGAAAGGTTTTACAAACAAATTTATCTAAAGGAACATGATGTGCTGCCTCAACATCTGACACAGATTATTCTGGTTTATGGAGCTCCTGTTGTGTCTTTGGGCTGTTTGCTGCTGGGTGAAACTACCTTTACATAGCTTTGTGCAGAAAAGTTGTTGATTAGAATTATTTTTACTCAAATTAAAAGTTTCAGCAATTAATAAGAAAAGCATATAATTTAATATGAATAATTACTCTTTTAAATGCTCGAGTGTTGAAAACAAGTCGCTATCTTCCACTTATTGTTTTTCCAGAAGGAGGCTTTTTGGTTTTGCTCTGAATTGCAGTGATTTTTTTTTTTCTGGCAGAGATGGAGCAGCAATGTGCTGGAGAGACAGAGTGATCCTACCAATCAGCTTCCATGGCAACGGGCCACGAGAGGGTGGGGGGGGGGAGGAAGGGAGGGGGGCAGAGGGGGGATGAGGAGAAGGAGGAGGAGGAGGCAGCTAGAGGGGTTGCGGGGGGTGGTGGGGGCTGGGATGTGGCAGCTCCTAACGCTGAAACATGAGGGGAAAGCTGGAGGTGGTTTTCACAGCGAGAGAGAGACGAGCACAACGGCGTGTGTGCTCGGAAAATATGAACAATAGGTACGGCTGAAGAATATAAGAAATTAAAATAACCATCAATTTCGACCATGCTATTCCAATTATACATGCAGGACGTATCAAATACTTCATTATTAGAATCAGAAATAACAAACTGCTATCCTCTCCCACCTTCATTTACTGGGAGTTCTCTCCTCTATATATCCTTTTAATGTTTGTGTGCTGATGTGGCGTGTAAGGTCACCAGAGGACACTGCAACCATCTGTACATGTGAATGTCGCTAATGCTATTAAGACACCTCATGTCCACACAGAGAAGCCTGCATTAACACTGAACAGAACATGCTAAGATACATTCCCATTGTTGTAATTGTGCTCTGACTGCAGACACGATACAGAAAGTACTGACCATTATGATGTATTATTCTCTTAAAGGAACCTGCAGTTGTTCATTTGTGTCTACTCAATTAGTTTAAGTGACGTTACAAACTTCCTACTATAGCACATCATTAGTGAGTGACAATATCTTAAAATTACTGAAGTGTTTTCTTTAACATCCTGGGAATGTTTTATGCATTAACATAGCGAATGATTGACATGTGAGCAGGGTTTTAATCAGCTGTTACATTTACTGCTGCATGTAGTTCATTATATTTTAGATCAATGCACCTTTTTTCTAAGAAAATCAATAATTGAGTTTGCAAAGGGGCAAATAATCTGCAAAGAACAACCACCGGATTTGACAGTTGGTAAATGCTGCATTTTAATGTCTTGTGTAAGTCAACGCTGCAGTCTAAAAAGTGTGGACACGCCCTTGTTTGTAGGATTTCCAACACAGAGACCCTATAAACCCATAGACCCATCTTTAAGCTAAATGTTTTTGGTAGTCTGGCTTCACTGGTTAATTCTTTATTATCACTCTCCTCTGTGTCATTTCAAGCCATGTAAGGCAAAGTTTTTGTTTAATTAACTTTCCAGCACAGGATGTTTGACAGACAGCTAACGAGCAAGATATTTCTCGACATAAACAGAACCAAAAGATGAGTTAATGAGTGTCACCATCTAAACGCCAAACACATGCAAATGTTGGTTCAAATCACCCCTGATGTGTGATTTTAGATTTTAGCCTGACATTACGCTAACATTAAATTAAAGGTTGGAGTGCTTCACCAAAATGGCTGCCATTTGGAAATGAGCCTTGTCTTGTTGAGTTGTTCAAATGTGTCTAATAAGGATGTGATTTATAGTTGTTTTTTTACTGCAGTGGTACAAATGCTCATTACTGGAATAGAGTTTACTCGAGAGAACTTAAATGAAGTAATTCTGATGTAATTTACAATGGTGTAAAGCGGGAGTGTAAGGCTCTCTGTCGGTGACACCACCCCTTCACTGTAAGTTTGAGCTTCAACTTGAGGCATGAGCCCATCATTAATTCCCATCCCCTGTCCGGCTCTGCTGCCTTGGCGGGTGTAATTGTTTCCCAAGGGATCCAGATAAATGGCTCAGCTGTCTAGCTCCTCCGTGACCCACAGATCTGTGTGTGTGTGTGTGTGTGTGTGCGTGTGTGTGTGTGTGTGTGTGTGTGTGTGCGTGTGTGTGTGTGTGTGTGTGTGTGTGTGTGTGTGTGTGTGTGTGGATGATTTGGTGTGAGCGTAAGAGAGGGAAAGCGAGAGAGGATGGGTTGCCTCAGGAGAATAAATAATAGTGTGTATAACATCACTTTAACTTAATCTATCAGTTGTATTCAAATCTCAAACCAAGCACACTTTTTAACAGCTGATATAACAATTTGAAATTAAACAAAGGAGCAGTTTAAATATTAAAAGTGTCAGCTCTTTTCCCATTTGTAGTCATAAATGTCCCTTTAACTGAGCTGAAAGAATGTACCCGTAATCTCGTCCAACTACACGAGGCTCCTTACTTGGCAAGTTGATTTTCCCACCTCTTACTCTCTCGGAAACTTTGCGCCTTACTTATTTCCACTCATGTTTTCCCATCTAACTGTGGACTAATTAAGACATCACAGATTCATTCTCCTCCTGTTGGCATCACTGTGGGAACGTTTTGACACATACAATTTATGGAAAAGCTTCACATAACCGTTGGATTCAATCTAACATTTAGAAGCCCAGAGCCAAGTCATTAGGTGTTTCTTACGGTTAATTGTCTTGTTACCTGCTCTAGATTGCACTTGACTATCTTGTCTTTTTGTTAAAGAAATGGAGTATGCTTGTTTTGTGCCCATCAGGACGTCTGGACAGGTTGAAGTGTTAAATGTTAAGATTAATGATGGCTGAATCTGATGAAGCTGTGGTAATGTGATTGCTCACTCTCACAGTGACACTGCTTTCTTGTAAATCTTATATAGAACATAGCCTTTGTTAATGCCTAATCAGACTCTGTTACATTGAGTTACAACACCCGAGTGAGTGGACCAAGGGGGGTTTATGGCCTTTGAAACAGCTGGTTTTTGAATGCTGGTCAATTAGAATAAGAGTACTACTGCTTTTCTATCAGCAACTGCTCTCACCTGGTGTCGCTGGAGTAAATCAGACCCCTTTAATTGGCTGAAAGGACAATTAACAGAAGCGTGCGTCATAAATTTAAAAGCTGTACCCAACTTCAAAGGCATAAAGCTACAAATTCCCTAAATTGTTTGTGAAACACAGTAATAGAGAGTGATTAATGTGTCCCATTTGATTAACAGTTCTCTATCCATTATCCTGTTCTACAGCCTGATTCTGTTAGAAAGTTATCATTCATCAAATTTAATGAAAATCCACCTAATAGGAAAGTGACAAGTGCTTAAGCTCTACAGCAAAGACTTGAAAACACACTGCACCTCCATAAATGCACATAAACCTTCCCTTCGGTTAAAAAACAGAGCTCTGGGAGAACAATTCAAAGTGCACATTAAACAGACATTTTTATAGTTTGTAGCTTCAACGAAAGCTGACATGAATTTCAATGAAGGAATGACGTCACCTTGGGTTTAAAAATGCAAAGTGTGTTTACACTATATGAACACCAGAGGGCAGACTTGGCTTAGAAAACAGATAACAGGCACATGACGGTGGAATAAAAAGCTAGGAACTCAAAGTGCCCCAAAGGGAAACCTAAAGAGTCTCGTTTCTAGATTAATACACAAATAAGCTCATCCTAGAGTGTGCTTGTATTTTATGTTATGAAACAGTTCACTTTACAGGCCATATTAAATGTGAGGATTGTGCAGTAAACCTATAATGGATGAATTTACTAGCTTACTAGTTTTTTGCTGTTGTTGTATGTTTTGCTGTTATCATCAGGACCCCCCAAAAATTTCCCTGACCTTGCTTTGGATCCCCATAAAAGCTGACTCTTTATACAAGGCTGCCTTGTTATATTGAATGAGATATTTCCCCTATAAAACCACAAGGTGAATGAGATTTTTTTTAAAGAGTGTCAGCCCAGCGGTCCATTAACAGACCAATGCAACCCTGCAGCTTCTCCAAAGTGCATCTACCTTTCTATCACACAGCGGCTCCATATTTTACCATGGTTTATTGCTCCCTGTAAAGCAGGGAGTAATGTTGCAGCCAGCTGTGATGAATGGACGAAATAGGCGAGACAGTCCTATTTTCTCCTCAGAAGAGGAGGAGATGGTGGAGAGCTGGGCAGGAGAGCAGATGGCATCTCCGTCTGTCTGGTCTGTTGAAAGAACACTGCAGGCGAAGCCCCAAGTCCGACAAGCCAACTACACGGTACGGGATGATCTCAGAGCCTCCACTCTTGCTTTCCATCCCGACAACATCGAAATGTAATCCCTTCTCTGAAATT
Organism: Labrus bergylta; assembly: GCF_963930695.1. Lineage (NCBI taxonomy): Eukaryota > Metazoa > Chordata > Actinopteri > Labriformes > Labridae > Labrus > Labrus bergylta. Next base: position 11,488,268 of record NC_089218.1, on the reverse strand, counting down.
GATGCAGTGTAATAGATTTGGAAGACTGTTCCTCGAATTATCACAATTGTTTTTCACAGCACAAACAATTCTTTCCCTAAAAACTGAGCATAACATTGTTGTGACCCGATACACAACCAAGCTTCATTGGGAGGTATGCACATTTTAACATAGCTTCACCTTAAACGACTCCTGTGCTCTGTCCTCACCATTACTTGACCAGACCTATTGTGCATTACTATCCTCTGGACCTATCAGGTGACCTGCTGTGATATAATGAAGCTGAGGTAGGAAGTAAACCCCCAGTAACTGGAGTAGTGTAACTGTCATCTGATCCCTACTGGCTACTGTTTCTACTCATGTACCTAGAAAGTGGGCAGGAAGTATTACAGTGTGAATAAAGAGGAGTACACTAAATTAAGGCTGTAAGGAATTCTGAGATGGATGCTGCTGCCCCTCTTCACCTATAAGCAAATCAAATTACACCCATTTAAAAAAAAAAGAAAACTGCACAAAATTTGAAGAATGAATACCAAAATAAGGGGCCTATGGTATGACGCTGAATAGCAGCATTGGTCAGTCAAGGCACAGCAGTGTATGTTTGTACCGAAAGCAATTCAGTTTAATAGTGCAGAATCATGCCCTCTTGTTATCAATAATGGGGTTCCACAGGGCTCTATTCTTGGTCTTTACTTTGAAATGCATTTAAGATTATCTGATGGTAATCTTCTTGGTTAAGAGCTTATTATTTAAATTGTGAGAACATAGTGAAATCAAATCACAATTTCCTAAAGCCACATTAATCTATTTATATTGATTGAATTCAAATATAAATGTCCGCAATGACCCTTATTTAAATCAATTCAGATTTGTCTAAACGGTAAATACCTTTTATGGATACCATACATACCATACCATAGCTTGTAGTGGGCAATAAAAACTTTTTAACAAACTCAGAGGTCTGCTTGTTGCTGCCTGTAAGCTGATGCATTGAACATAACCCATAGGGCCTCAAGAAAATCAATAAAACATGGTTCAACACAGCTTTGTGTATTATATTAATACCTCTCTGAGCATTTTTAAATGTTAACAGATGTATTTTCTTGCTTCTCTTGGTGAGTTTAAAGATCAGAGTTAAAATGACCAACAGAAGCCAATAGTTTCTATTAACTCTATGCTTTAGTTGAGGTTATGACTCCATTACGTATCCAATAAACTCTGTTTTTACTTACTGGCTCTTATGCCATAAACGTATATAGAGATATATAAACTCAAGCATCTATACACTCCTGTAAAAGCTGTTAAAATGTACCTGGTTAATGAAGGGATTAAATAGCTCAAGTTTCGGAGGTGAGCTGAGGATAAAGAATTTGCCAAGAAAGCGAATTGCTTCTCCTTATTATAAACTTTGTTGTGTTTCCATGGGGAGATTTTTCATTTAAAGCAGATAATAAGATGAATCTTTATTGATCCTCGCTGAGAAATTACATCACTGAGGCATCAAGCTAATAGAATACAGACAAGACAAATAGAGTGACATAAAAACCTAAGAGAGAAAATCATTAACCATTAAAATACTGAACAATGAGGCAGTGAAGTACAGTGTTTACAATTACAGGTGCTGATAAACAAGGTTTCTGTCAAATGTCTGCATTTTTAACTTTGGTGTGGAAATGTGCACATAAGATACAATACATATACTGTACAATCCTATATAATGCATCATATTGGTAATTGTACAGGTAATTTGTACATTGTATTTTCAGCATAAAAAGATTAGGCTGTAGAAGTAAAACCATATGAAGGAAATTGTTTAGTCACAAATGATCTAACTAACTAACGGTTTTGAAAAAAAAAAACACTTGTGGAGAAACCTGTGGTCTAGTCTTAACAACTCTGAAGAAATGCAGCTGGGGAGTTTGGAAACTGGTTACATGAAAGAAGTGCAACTCAAAAAAAATTATAATTAAAAGCTGCATGAAAAGATATTAGCAGAGAGATGCTAAATGCTACATATCTGTGGGTTGGTTTTTCAAAGCGACCTCTTTCATAACACACACAGTCATGTCAATAATAATTAAAAAAGAAAAAGCCAATTCCCTTAAGTTATTTTGCATCTTGTCTAAACTTATAATGATGTATTAAGAGAAGCTAGGCCTTAATGTCATCTTTGGCTGAAAAGAAGTGGAATAAAAAAATTGCGGCCCTTATTTCAACAGCAACAAACCAACAGGGATGAAGTATGTGTGGTGAGCTGTGACACATTTTCCTGGCTAGAGTCTTGAACAGAATCCATGTCAGGACTGTGAGATGTTTATGTATGGTTTTTTTTCTGTATTTCCAGACTTTTTCTTGGGAACCAAAATGACCTTTGGCTCTGTCAGTATATACCAAGCTAAACTATGTTAAGTGGCGGTATTTAGAGACAGTATCTTTAAAAGGTTAGTGGATCATTTGATATCTTCTTCTTTCTGACTCAGTAGACAAAACAAAATACAAACATTAACATCCATCCTCTTATCTTCTCTGAGGATTTTTTTATTTCAGTCTGTCCTCTAAATAAAGAAGTCTAGAGCCCAAGGCCAGGAATTCAGTATGGGAGCAAGCACAGAACCTGCAACATATTTTATTTAACAGAAGCAGACAGTGTTTTTACTCGGGCAAATCGTCACAAGAAAGTCTCTCTGAAGCCCCACTAGGGCTGAAAAAGTGTCTGGTAGTATTAAAGAAAAGCTGCTCTGGAGCTTTGAGTACGGGGGTATTATGTTTGCTCTCACGTTGAATTCCACTCAGCCCTGCACTTTAAACAGTTTGTGTGAGCTTGTGTGTGTGTATATGCTTTCACTATGCAACAAATCAAGATGCATATCACAGAAAATCTTTACTACTCCGTGAATGCAGGAAACGTCCTTGGTGTCTCAATTTTCTCTCAAAATTTGACCTTTCGCAGTTGTTGAAATGAAATAACATTGAAAAATAAATGTCATTGAAATTCACAAATGCCTCAAAGACATAAAATTGAATTTTTCTTCATGTGTGTGAGTAACTGGTGCAAGCTGAGTGGCCTTAATGGACACAGGATCCAGCTGAAAGTGACACACATACCTCTGGCCCTCTCTGAATAATGTATCTGCTGCTAGGATAAATGGAGTGATACTGTGTCCTCTAAAGTACTATCAGATGCATATATCATGACCGTTCATTCATTAAGTTTGGATTATCTAGATTGCTTATCAACTCCTTTCTCTCTCTTCCCTTGTATTGATGTGTCTATTGTGAATCTGACTGACTGTTTCAGCCCTGTAACTCTGCCGTCTTTCTGTCTACTCGATCCTTTAACTAAGCTGTCAATCTCTCCTGGCTTCGTCTTACTCTCCCGTCCACCATTTGACCCCTGCATCTTTTTCTTTTTTTTTTTTAAGCTCATGAAACATTTTCATTCTGTCTCTCTCTTTCTCCAGAACAACAGCAACTGAGAATCACCCTTTAAACATGGCAGGATAGAAGAGGAAGAGCTGAGTCAACGTGTTAGTTTCCCTTGTCGTGCCAGGTCCAAAAGCAGGAAAAACCCTCCCTGAGAAAAGTTGGTGTGGCTGGTGAAAAGTTAACAACATAGCCCTCCCTCATCGTGGCTGCAGAGAAGGCCAGCAGGGTTAGTTGTTGTGGACCTTCCTTGGTTTGTTCTGTTATAATGAGCTTTCCTATCCAGCCCAGACCTGGTGTTAAATGCAGGATGGGTGAGGCGAAAAGCTGCTAATCTGTTTCCTGAAAGCCAGCAGATATGACCGTGTGACCAGCTGATAGAAGAGCAAAGCAAATATGATCATTTCTAGCTTTAAACCTTTGAGTTAGGTTGAAAGTGGCTTAATGTTTGGGGGTCCTTCACTTCTTAATGCTATATGATTCAATATTTCCTTTTCTTCTGACTTAATTTAAACCCAGTTATTTAAAAAAATAACTTCTATTAAAGGTACCTGTAAGCCACATAACAGTCTTAATATTGTATACACTTTCTAAACTCTGAATGAACATGGACGAGGCCTGAGTGACACACATTGGTTATTGTAGGACTGTTTTGGAAGCCTATCTACTGTAAGGTAGATTATAATTATGCATTTAATTGCATCCTTCCCAAAATCAAAATGGGTGAGTCAATAAATAATCCAATGACAGTATGTGCCTATGAAGACATTTATTCATAACACCCAAATCACATTTTGTACCAGGTAAACATGTGTATTCCTTATTCCTGTTATCAAACACATGTTATGGCTATTTACAACCCATTTGCAGGCTAACAGGAGTTTACCAAGCCCCCCTTGTCTGTGGGACAAGAGCCTCCTTTAAGGTTGGAAGAGTACCCAATTAAAAGTAAAACTCTTTGCACTTAAAAGCTAATGTAAACCGGTAAAGTGTTTGATATATTTTGTGTTAACAGGAAAAGACAGGTGTGGCTAGTATCTCTATGGAGGACAGTGGAGGATAAAACCAGCAGTATGCATCTCACCAGCACATTGGAAATGAAGCAGGTAGGCTACATGTATTTGTACAATGTCTTTCATTATGTTGTCGAATACACAAAAAAGTTTCATTCGAAAATCTAGGAGTAGTGAGAGGTGCTAACAGGCTCGCTAACAGTTAGCGCAGTCAAAATAGCCAGCAATGAGTTTCCCCTGACATGTTGTGCACCATTTCTTCACATTTAGTTCAATAATTTACCTTTGCATATGTGTGAAAAATATTAAAAACACATTCATTGTTTACAGTCCAGAAACAGATGTTGAGTTTGACCATGAAGAAAACAACACAGTATCATCAGTTTGAATCATGTTTTTATAATAAAATTCAGATTAGTCATGTGATATCAAGGAACTCAAACAATATTAAGTATGTTTAGTTATAGTTAAGGAGAACCTGGGCCTCCCAAGTAAAGGAGCATTGTCTCACAGAACTCCTCTCTCCTCTTCTTTGTTGTCACTCCTTTGGCCTGCTTACACGGCTCATATCTCAATTTGCTTTTCTCAGCCCACATGCAAGTTTACATAGGCTTCTGTGTGTGTATGAGTAATTACAGGGCAAGGGAGAGAGGGAGAAAAAACTTTCCCTGTGAACTTTTTCTTCTCTCCTCCTCTTTTTTTTTTTCCAGCCACTCGCTGTGCCTGCAAAACCCAGAGAGCCCTCCAGACTGAAAGAAACCCCAGCAACTTCTGCATCTCCATCTTTATTTCTCACTCCTCTTTTTTTTTAAAAACTCCAACACTTCCTCACCCCTCCTAAACCCTCCTCTTACAATAGACTTCCCCTCTAAGCACAAAGACTGCAGGGAAAAGAGTGGGGAGAGAGATACGGTTTCTGTACAACAATGGAAATTCAATCAGGAAATGGAGAGGAGGTGGCGAGCGCAGTGTCGGCGACCTCGGGCTGCGTTTCCTGGAGTCCCTGTGGTTCGCAGGTAGAGGCATCCGAAGATCCAGTGATCAGAGAGGACCTGCAGGCTGCTAAGAGGATTGAGAGGTTTGACATCCCACTTGATAGCCTAAAGAGGATGTTTGAGAAGCCTGCCGGGGCAAACACAGTAAGTACTACCCACTGTGCCTTTTTATTTCTTTATTTTCAGAGTGAAGTGTACTTTTTTTGAGCAATGCAATTCCACTTTTCTCTAGGTAAATTGCTGTTACATAACTGCCATGGTTTGCACTTTGTGCTAGATGTGTCAGAGAGATGGATGAGTTTGATGCAGCTTGCTTTTTAACAAATGGAAAAAGCTTTTTGCAACCTTCAAAGATACTTGAAATTGCAAAGTGAGTAGTGGTTGTATGACTGTGAGGTCTGTGCAGATCCTGTTTCCAAGTGGCAAAACTGTATACTGTGTAGATTTCACAGTTGGACTGTAAAGGACAATATAATGGCACTAATAGTAACTTATAATTGGATACAATCAGAACCACTGGAAACGAAATCGAAAATTCCTTTGCTCACAGTTTGCCTTGATTTGATTTTCTGCTATTTTAATGACTCTGGTGAAAAACTGCTGAGAGTAAACGTCTCCTAGCTGGAGAGGAGGGCGGCCTTCTCTTCCCCGCTTTGTTTTTCCATCCCAGCTGGCTTCTCTGAGAGGAAAATCTAAGTCTGTTGGAAGTGAGGCGAGTCATTATGAGAAAGCCTCCAGTTTACCAAATGGCTGACGATGGGACATAAAGGCCCGAGTGACCTACTTTTTTTTAACGCCAAATGTGGTTGTGACATCAGACTAACCCAATGAAATGCTCCGAGGCCAATGAGCTCAATGTCAGTGCTTGGAAACCTATGTTTTTATAGGATTCAAACACAGCAAGTGCCAATGCATTATGAGAAATGTAGCTTTCAGTGTGTGCCAGTGCTGACTGGTGGCACAGATAACCAGCTGTTTCTATGCAGTGCCACTTGGTTGCTGATATTTGACACCCTGTTATTTAAGAACTATTTTAAGGAGCCTCACGGTTCAGAATAACTCTGTAATTGGTATGTTGGCTGTAGCTGGAAGCAGAGCGAAGTGTCTCCATCAGGCCAGAGACAGAAGAGAGGGATCTGTTAGAATCACATCACATCTGGCTCCTGAGATGAAAACAGTTTCCTGATTACTGCGGTTAATGAGCCACATCAATAAAGACAAGAGTCAAAGATGGCATCTTTTCTTTTTAGGACAGCTGGTGAAGCTTATATGTTCTTATTTTGTCCTCAGACACATGTGTTTGGACTCCTGTGGTTTGAGCCATAGCAGTCAGAGCGATAAGAGCTCCTCTTTGGTTTTTATTATGGCTTTTTCACTTCCAAGTTAGTCATCAACTGTAAGCTGTGTGTAAAACGGTCGCTCATTTAGGCTTACTGCTAGAATTTGTGTTTGAAAAATAATTATTTATATTAAACATGGATTAAATACATGGTGTAATGTTAGGGGTCACATCTTGTCGCTGTCTATCAAAGATGTGAGAAATTTAGTTGACGAAACAATTGAATTTTTTTCCCAATATTACTAGTCATTTAAACGCATTACTCATATTTTTATGTTAGCCCTCAATGCCGGTCAAATATTGTGTTGAAGCTGTAATGGAGCCACCCACCACTAGCCGGGAATCTAGCCATAAACTGGCTTTAGCTCTGGTTAATTGGCTTTCTCTCCCTGCTCTAGTGTCTGGAAGTAAACAAGAAAGGTGAACCTTTGCAGCACGGTGCAGTTCGGCAGTATTTTGAAAAAGAAAATGGACATAAAGTTTTATGTCAGGTTAAACTGCCGTATCCGCGGGATAATTTGTGACCGCATTAAGCAAAGGTATGTGGATTGTTACCTGCATGGAGGACTGGAGGCGGGCGGTGCTACCACTGCTGACGTTATCCATATTAGGCAAACCAGTCTATGTTCACCTGTTTTTAGCCGTGTTAAATAAATAGTGTATGAATTGCAAAAGCATTTTCGCAAAAAGGAAATTACTCGGGGTTCAGTACGGGTTCTGAATTGAATCATTCAGAATCATTCCATATTGTAATGAGTCATCTCTGAATCAGATCATATCCCTGGTTATAAAGATTTGTATTCGATTGTCTTGTAAAGGCTGTTAGTTAGCAGCTATCTCCTGAATATAAGTGAACTGTAAACACATAAGAAGCAGATAGGCAGATAGGTTCATAGTGGAGGCCCCTGCTGAAGATGTAAATCAGAAACTTTTACTGACAAAGCAAAGCATGGCCAAAGCATTCATGTATTATATGTGACCTTGGGTTTGGAGCAACAACACATGTTCAGACTTCAAAACATGCCATTTGTCGTCATCCCCCCCCGATCAACAAATGATAGAATTACCTAACTTGTGTTCCTATTGGCTGAGTAAGACCATTGGTAGTGGCCTTGCAAACCGTTACGAACCATTTTTCAGAAATAAAACAGTTTTCACAGCTGGCAGAACAAGGAGCTGGGGAAGATAACACTTTTTGAGTGATGGATAGTGAACAAACACTGACTGTTGCTATGACATTGAAAATCCTTTCCCACTGCTAACTTTGTGGCTCTTTGTCAACGTCACATTGTTTCCTCAGTTGCTCCAGATAGACAACAGTCATAGTGTCATCTTTCTCGAGGACTTTGACGATTGAGAATGTCACTACGAGGCCTTTGCTAAATGATTGATGGTGTTGTTTTCGTTGGGAGTCTCATTCTGCGGTTGGGTTCATATCTCTTTGTGAAAGCTGACTAGCTTATATTTAGCATATTTGTAGTCCACATTAAAATGTAAGGGCTACTGAAGATTGTTAATCTACCCATCACACCATGAGTCCTCTGGGAAACCTTTTTCATGATGACTTATAACAGCTAATCAACTTGTCACTTAACAATTACTTCCATCAGATTAGTTTCGTCCTACTTCCAAATGAAGCCATTCATTTTCCCCCAGGGGAGACACAGAGGGCGTATTTATTGTATCTACATGCTTTTTAGGATTACTTGTTGGTCAAAACATCTGTGTGTACATGCTGGCCCTGTAACACATGCTGTAAGTTGGCATTGTTTCATTAGTGCTTATAGTCTGCTCCCATCTTTTCCTGAAAAAACAACAACCTGTAGTCAGTGTTAATGGAGCATGTGGGCAGTGTTCCCAGATTCCCAGAGAGAGGACAGGACCAGAGCTCTCTCTGCAGCCGGCCGCTTATAAAACATGACCTCTTCTGCAGCTCATCTGTAATGCTGAGCTTAATATTTGATGATGCACTGTATTTTTCTTTCCCTGCCCCATTTCATTTATTTAAACGCCAGCGCTGTCATTGGACGGCCGGCCCGTAAAAATGACTGATGGATTCCCAGGTGGTCGCTCAACCGAGGCCAAAATCCTCCGTGACTGCGAGGACAGTCCACGGATGAGCCTCGAATGTGATGTGATGCAATGGTTTATCATGAGTGCAAAGAGCGTGTTTTTCCGCCTGTGTAGCGGGGGCCGATCCTCGAGGGACACTGGCTTGTGTTTATCTGTCTGACCTTCTGGTCATGACTGTGCAGCACAGGGCTGGACGTACACACACTGATGCACATGCATGAGACAGATGAGGCGATCTCAGATGCACTCATGCTCAAGCTGCAGGGTAATGGACATGCAAATATGCGTTAAAACAGGCCACTAATCAAGAATGGTGCACATTTGCTCTCTATGAAAGCTTGCCATCATTAAAATGTTTGGATATAAATGAATAGTTACATAACTTACATGTTTCTCATACTCATGACCTCACTTGGCATTCATCCATGTTGTAATGGCAGCTGATGACCAGTGGGTGGCAGTGTGACATCTGTGAGACTGACAAGAGTGAGCTGATGTTCATAACAGCCACTGAATAAAGCAAAGTTTATGAGAAATACGGTTAATGATGTGTTCTTAATAAGGAGTTTATCACTGGGAGACAATTACTAATCACCTGGTGTTAATTAGAATGAATACCTTGAGGTGTCTGAAAATGGCTTTCCTCTTCTTTATGAGGCTGTCAGATTATCAGGATTTGCATAATTGGGGGAATATCTAATCCTGATATGTAAGGTAAATTTAACACGACACAGAAGAGTTTAAAAGGATTTCATACTTAGGGATGGAGCTCGTCGCGCCGGGTTAACACGATAACATGGTTGAGTGTTGAGAGTGGAACTTCTTTAAGGTGGGGGACTCATGACTCTGACTGAGGTGTCAACAGATATTTAGACAGTGGCTCTGCAGGTCTGGAATACTGTTCCTAGTCAGTCTTGTGTGTTTTCATGCGACTGTCTGATTGGGCTGAAAGATTCTTTGTTTTTCATCATATGGCTTCCATAAGAAGTGCTGAGCAGATGTTTTAAAAGGTAGTATTCAATATACAATATGGACTAAATGGAGCAATGCGATAGGCTTTTCATATAGTTGTTCCTATGGCTACACTTTTCTGCAGCTTTCAAGCCAAGAGTGGCATTTTTGTCACTCTGCCATGCTGATGAATGGCACTTAAACGTGACAAATGCCACACTGATAGATGTGAATGAGACAGCCTTTTGGCTAACGGTGAACCCAAAAAAAAAAAAATCAATCAATATGCATCGCCGTCCCTAAACGCACTTAATTAAATGTTAAATGAGCTAAAAGCCACAATGTCTCTGCGATAAATTGATCCGGACTTGATGAGGACACCGACGTCCCCGTCCCCGTCAAGTCCATTGAGCTCGTAAAAATTCCATTAACTTTTACCAGGCATCTCTTTGGTCTCAGTTTCACAGATTCAAATCTTTTAATGGAGCTGGCAGCCGAGCCTCGCGCGCTTGTGTGTGTGTGTGTGTGTGTGTGTGTGTGTGTGTGTGTGTGTGTTTCTGACGCTGCCACATTGCTCGTGTGTTGTGTGATGACGACTTGTTGCTCGCAGCCTTGGCTCTGAGAATAGTTGCTCTGTTACGTCGCCTGCCAAACACAGCTCTGAAACTCCCTGCTTCATGTTACTCATCTGAATCACTCCGACTCATTTGCCTACCTGCCGTTTGTTTTGTGTGTGGATTTGGCTCGTTGAAACATTCATAAAAGTCTGCTCTGCGTTTCTGTCTGCTGCCTTTTTTCCCCCCACCCCTTCCTATTTCTTAGCTTGGTAATGAATGCATCACTCCGAGCTCTTTTCCATACAAATCGCTGTGTGACTCAGATCGTCTCCCCTCTAACACAGTTTGACACCCACACTGCCACAAGAGCATATGTGTTCAATAATTAGCCAAAGACCTCAGGCTTATTTTCTCAATCATTTATTTATTATGGCACTGTGTCACTGCGAGGGCAGCAACACATCATTCCTCATCTAATGGTTGCCATAACAAAAACCTCCTCAGAAGTCCTCAGAAAAGATTTCCGATGCAGATCTTTTTGTGGAAGATTTCAATCATCAAACTTTACTACTGTGGCGGAAAAATACACAACACATGGATTCACAACTGGTGTTTAGCGTTCATAAGTCTGTTTACCATATTATCCCTGTGTGCTTTAACATGCTAACATTTGCAAGCTAGCACGAGAGAAGTGAACTACAAGTCCAGCAAAAGCATCTAGAGAACTGTATGCAATCGCACACGTAGAAGTTAACAGCCATGCGAGCAGCTCTGTGAGGCTACACTAAGACACAGCAGGTGCTCGAAGCCATGCTGACATTCTCATAATGACGAGGCAAACGCTTTTCTGTCAAACATGTAAACTCATTTCTCTTCTTGAAATTATTTTAGAAACTGGATCCAGAAGAAGTGCTGCACTTTTTTTTGATCTTCATCTAACGATCATTAAATAGTGATGTGTCGCCTTGCCTGTGCCTTTTAGCTTTGCATTCTTGGTAGAAATTGGTCTTTGTTGTTTCGTTACCTCATACTGGTGCTGGAAGGACAGCAGAAAAAAAGTCTGGATGTCAAACCATGGAGGCATGTTAGCATTGATCTTAAAACTCTTTTGGAGGGCAGGAAGAACGTGATTTGAATCGCTAAAGTTGGCCACTTGCTCTCAAAATGTGGATGAGTCCAGCTTTGATGCTCTGGTGTTTACAGGTTTTGTTGAAAAAATGCCATGCTAGTTTACATCTTCGTTAGCAAGGAGCTATAGCGCTAAACTAGCTGGTTTAGTGTTTATAATGCTTTGTTTTATAGGTCTAGAGTTTCATTATTTTTATTTTAGCCACAGCTTCATGCCAACTTTGATAAATACTTATTATTAATACATCATTGGAAACTTCTGAACATTCAGAGGACATGAATGTACAATTTTCATGGCCATCTTCGTAATAACCGCTGAGGCATTTCAGTCAGACGCACAGTGATCAACTGTCCAGGTCACATTTTCCAGTATGCCAAGGTGATGTGTAGCCCGTCCACATGCATGATCTTGTATCACACGTTTGCACATTTATAGACTTAAATCCCCAGAATATCAACCAGGCATGCAGTGTGTCAGCCGATGTCAGGTCCCAGCTTCAGTGTATATTTGGAAGGGCTGAAAAAAGAGCCGGATCCCGAGCCACTTTGGAGTTGCCGTGTATAAATAGTAGTGCCTGGTGATGTTGGCATTGCTCACTGAACATTAAGCGAGACTGATGAAAGAGACTGAAATATGATTTGCATTCAGCGAGCACACAGCCGTATTGTGAAAGAGAGGACTGAGAAAGTAAATGGGAGGGGAAGGCAGAGAGTAAGGAAGATGAAGATTGATAAGGAGTGAAAGACCCTCGGAGTGAATCAGCGGGGGCATTAAGAGTGAGAAAATCGAAATGAGGAGCGAGTTCATATTTTAGCAGGTAAAGCAGGTCGGAGTCTGATTAACAAATTATATTCATGTTTCAGTAATGATTAGCTTCATCAGGCACCACTTCACGGCTGCACAATCTCTCACACTGACAGTTTCTTTCACCCTTTCCTCAATTTTCCCACAACTTTCCCTCCCTGGAGATGAGCACATGTCTGTCGGGGGTTCAGCCCTGGTTAAAGGCGCTGGTAATCAGGGGAGGAAGGCCCTGAATACAGAATGAGGAGATCTGCTACAGGCCACAAGATACAGATACTAAATATATCCCATTTGAAAACTTGTTCACCAGCATGTTAATATGTCAGTGTTTTTGTATTTGACATGGGTGTATGGGTTCATTTAGTTAACGCTCAGAGTGGATAGATGAAGTCATAACAATACATGGATGTTCAAATATAAGCTGACTAGCAATAGAAGACATAATATCACAGAATATCTATCTGAATGTGCCTCCACATCTGCATCTATATGTGTTTAACAAATGCCACTATTTTATCTCTTACCTCAAATGCCTAATATTTGAATTCAGTTACAAAACAACTGCACGTATCTTCTGTCTCTTTGAAGCTCTGCAGACACCTCCAGTCCGCATTAACGGCCTGCTAATGCTCCTGCTCGTTCTCAGCAGTCGATACACACAGGGAGTGTCTGCCAGCCTTAAAACTCCAAATCACTGGACGTCGGTCAAGCTTTAATTTATCTGCCGCTCACTACATCTGGGTCAAGTTTGTCATTTGCAAATGGAGCCACTTGGGCAAACTGAATTAATCTCCTCTCCCTCAACAGCTTCTACCTCGAAGTGTCCCCAGGCAAGTCACTTAACCCTGAAGGGATATAGTGTCAGGAACAAAACCATGTCTGCAAATTGTTGTGATTATACCAAGAAATACCTCGTCTTCGTCTTCGTCTTCGTCTTGTGGTATTGGTGGTTAGATATTGTTTGATGAAGTTTGAAGTAGCATGGGGTCATTGGAGTTGTTGTCTTAATGAAAAAAACAGCCTTTCTGATGAGGATATATGGGATGTGATTTGCAGGATAATATTGAAGCGACTTCTTGCTAATTGTCCTATTTTCAAATAATGAATGTCAACACAAGTACCATTAGCTGACGTTAGCAGTCTGCCACTGTCTTGCCCTATTTCTTGATGTGTTGTGTTTTCAAAGTTTCCTTGGAAACTAGACGACTAAACCAAAACGCCACATTACTTTGAACAAAACAACCTTTATTTAGACGTATTCAAGGTTGTTGAAAAATGTTGGATAATATAAATACAAAACTGAAGTTTAGAGCGAGTTAGAATTAACAGGTTATGACTCAAAGCTAATAAGTTACAGTACAACTTGCAGGTTAACGTTTATTTGAACTGGTGTAAGAAATCATTCTGATGTACTTTGCCCCCTAAATGCAAATTCACTCACTGAAGTGATTTTAATATTATGGACTTCCTCACTCACCTGCTGTTTGTCTACTGTATCTTTAATTGTATTCATGCAGGTCACAGTGCAGCCATTATGTCCTGACATATCTTACCCACACCATGCTGATACACTTAAACAGCTTTCTGTTGCAGCTTCCTCCACAAACCAATCCTGGTCCTTATGATATATTTTGGTTTGAATTGATTTTGGCAAATTATAAACCTCATGCACTGCTCGTGTTGGTAACAGAATCCTTGAAAGTTTTACAGCAGCTCCTTTTCAACCAGATCAAACTTTTAGCAGTACGTCTCCTGGAAGTGTCCCTGACTGAAATCCTCTTGAAAATGGGAAACAAATATCCATGTTGCTGCTTCTAAAGGCCCTACTGGACTATACCCTCTGGCTCTAGCAAAGCTCTCCCATGAGGAGTGCTCGCAATGCTAAAAATAGCAGCAGGTTTAGTCACAACCTCCAGCTGCTCCGCTGAAGCTGAACAGTGACCAGCAGTAGACAACTGTGTCTGTAAGTCTGACTCTGCAGGGTTTGCTCTCAGATGGCAGTTTTGGGAAATGTCACATCCAGCCACAAAAAAAAAAAGAATAATAATGTATTTGAATGTTAAATGTTCATGACATCATGATGACCTGTGCATTTGCATTGTAGGCAGGCCAGTAGCAAAGTGACTTTTCTTATAAATAATAATAATAACAAACTTTATTCATATAGCAACAGGATTACAAAGTGATTTACAAATGAAATTAAAAAAGAGAAATGTGAGGAAGACACTGATTAAAAACTTTAAAAACTAAATAGTGGCAGATTTTACCACAGTAGAAATGAAAAGTAAATAAAACAAGGAATTAAAGAGGAAAGATTAAAACAATTAAAAAAAAAAAAAAGGATTCAAACAATAGAGGAAACAGATCAGAACAATAAAAAGATCAAATATACTGCCTTTGATACTGCTTAGAGGCATGAATATGACCTAATGAGGGAGAAAAACTGTTCAAACTGGCCTGCTTTGCCAGATTTCCCAGCATGCTATGCACAGCAGAGCAGCCGCTTGTAATACACAAAGAAACGCGTCAGGTCGCTTGCAGTGGGTGATGGTGCTGGCAGCACTTTCGCTCTCGATGACACATGACTGGGACTTAGCTTCAGATATATACTATAAAATATATCTCTCAGCATTTTATACGCATATTGGTCGATATATAGGACTCAGTCTGCTTTTTATCTAAAATGGTCAGAGTCAAAACATCCATAGTAGATTGTTTCACCCCATGTTTTCATCTTTCTCCACGAGACAGAAGTTTAAAAAAATGAAATATGAAAGGCAAAAACCACTGCAGAGTTTGTCAAGCAGACAGCGGAGCAGGATTCTGACAGGACAGCACCACAAATACAGCTTTGGGAAAACTCTGACTAAATGTTGCATCATGTACCCAAAACAATCCTTGTGCACCCACACGGCATGGAATAAAAAAAAGAAACATGACCCAGGTTTACATGTTTCCAACAAATGTGAGGGAGGAAAACAAAGCATAAGCTGTGACCATCACAGCACTATATGAGCCTTCAACTCATACATCATGACGGGTTTCTGCACTGGAGAGCCTTAGTATGGAAATATCCCATCTGTTGCAGCTCTGTTTGCTTGTCACTATAAATGTGAATCATATATCCTTGTGGGCTTTGTCCTGGCTCCCCATAAATCTGCCGACTCTTTCTTGTTTTTGTTTGTTCATTTCCTCGGCCTGTCCCTCAAAGTCTCTCTATGTGGCTGCTGTCCGCCTCCTCGCTTTTCACTCTGACTCTGTTTGGATGTTTGGCCTTTAGTTAATCCCTTCTGTCCCGGCTGGCCTCTGCAGAGAAACTCAGTTACAAAGCAGACTCCACCTCCTCCTTCTCTAGCTCTCCATCACTCTCTTTCAGCTGTTCATCAGGTTTGTTTCTTCCTGTGTGACTTTTAAAAAAAAAAAACCTTACACATCACCTCTCTCCATCTGTTCTTCGTGTTTTCCACCCAGACTCTATTTTTCTTTGTAACTTCCTTCTTGGCCTCTGGCTCGTCTCTCTCCCCTCCCTCTCTGTTTCTGGCCCGTGTCTCTTTTGTGCCAGTGTTTGCCCAAGAGTGCTTGAAATATTGATGCGTCTCTGTTTGTTCATAATGAGGACAGTCGATTGAGGATTCAAAACACAAAAAAAAAAAAGGTTCATACTTCTGCTGGATTGCAGAAAGGAACGCTTATGGCAACAGGCGCAGAAAGAAGCAGCTTCCAAAGAGTGAAAAGAGGGCGAGAGTTAGTGGAAGAAAGGATGGCATGAAAGCAGTGATGACCTTCAAATGAGAAATGCACACAGTTGCACAACACCAACAAAGAAGACAGAAGATTAAAAGTATTAGCCCTGAGATCTGAATACGTCATTCAAACATTTTTTTCTATAACTAAGGTTTCTTTTTGTTCATACTGTGGACCAATAAAATTGGACACAAAATGATATGATTTATCAGTATTGTGTAAAAGATCTTGCTGGTGTCAAATGACTACATGAAGATAAATGATTCTGTTTTAATAGTTCAGGCATCTTGTCTGTTACACATTATGTCTGATTGAAACAGATTCTTCAACAATCTGCAAAACAATTCATCATCAAAGGAAATAAAAAGCTGGAGAATCAAGCCAGTTCCCTTCCCCAAGTCATCAAATGGAGAATCTTTGTTATAGCTTTGTGGTCCTATACAATACCTTTTAGCATCTGCATGAGACCCTATTGGCTTTCAACTAAATCCAATGTTAAAGGAGGGTGATGTAGTTAAAAGACCTCTAGGTTCCAGTCCGGCAAGAAAAACACAAAGTCAGCATTGACTTAATGATCCCACTTGTTTTGCACCCACATGTCCCCAAACAGGCTGTTTCGAATCGGGATGGTTCATGATTTTTCAAATATTATCACAAAAGAAGAAGAAAGCATTTGTGTTAGATGACAAAACTGTAGTGTGGCTCGATAAACTAACTCAGATAATCTTAACTTAAAAAAAAATATATTAACATTGTGAAGTAATAAAGATGGTTTTGAGAAGCCAAAGGATTCGAGAAAGTATGGGTATTGGACGTACTTGGATTTATTGCTTTGAATCAAAAGGGACAAGAAAATCAAGTGAGAAAACAGTTGTATACCCCGAGGACTCTAATAAAGCTGCAGAGACTTGGTAGTCAACTGAAACTGTAGATTTATGCTCAGATGCTAATCTGAAAAGACATTTTTGTACGTCCATCATGAGCCCGAACACAGACCACACGGACAATCCCAGAGTATTTTTCAAATGTGCTGCTGCAGATCTGCTGGTGTATTTTTAGTCATGCTCGCAGCGTGGCCCCGGGGAGGGCGATTGCCGGTCTGTTGGTTCGTTGGCTCAACTCACTGGCCCAGTCGGAAATATCCCAGCATCTACGTGATGCGTTGATGAATATTCCTGTGGCTCACCTTCAGGTTTTGAGGCCATATTGTAATAACCTCCTGCATTTGTCAGGTCCAAAATATAACACTCAGTACTTAAGTTAATGAGCAACGTGTGACTTGCAGAAGAAGGACATTCCCATTTCCTTCTTCAGATAGTAAAGCTAATCTCAGGCCTTTATTGTGGCGTTGTTCTCCCTTTGGTTTCTTTGCCCTCTTTGTTTGGTTTCTGTCCTCCTCTGTTTACATTCATCAGAGAAACACTGACTGTATTAGATGGACCCGTGATATCAACTTGGCCTTAATCATGCTACTGTGTTGAATCAGTTATATAAAGTGTATTATGAAAACTTTGCAAGACAAGTTCATATTGTGTCGTCAAATAATTATTATATCCTTTCAAATGAAACTTGTGTTAGCGTGCTTATTGCATTGCTCATAAAGCAAAGTTAGCATGGGACATGCAGTGCTTGCTTTAAAGTTTCACTGTGCCAAGGCAAAACTCATTTACCTGTTAGGATGGCTGTAGGCTCCTTTGGTTCACCAGGGAGTGAACTGATAAGTTCAGAGTAGTCACAGCAGCTAAAAGGTTGAGTAAGCAGTTACGACACAGCATTTTGGTGTTTTTTTCTTGAATGAAGTCACTTAGCTAGTATTTCTTTCAAAAAGATGTGACTCTTTGAGTACAGCCAGTGTTAGAGGATAACTATGACTTTGCCTGCAAGAGGAGCATATTCAGCAGAAAAAGTTGAATATTAGAATTTTCTGCCAAAAAGGCTGCAAATCAGTCAGTGCTCCTGTCCTTTTATCCCTGCTGAGGTTTATATTTTCTTGTCTGCAGAGTATAATTGGAGCAAAGCTTTTATTTCCCCCCCCATTCACTACTGTACAGCACAAAACAATCTCTACAATGAGAGCCAATCCATCACAATGAACACTGTGCTTTAAAGGGAGACTTTAATGTTAAATTAAATTATTATATCATTACGCTTGAATTGAATATTCAATTTCCCTCTGCTCTCTATCAATCACCTCACACACTGCAGGAAAAAAGGAGTCTCTCTGAAGGAGAAGTTGCCTTAAAGAATTTATTCTCATATCCATCTTTTGAAAGGCCCCGAAGCAGCTGATTTTAAGATTAACATAACATTAATCTGAAAATGACTGGGGAAACAGGAACTGCATGTAGCTGAAAGTTGATGTTCTGTTCTCTGTATGGAACCTATCGGACTTCATTGTCTTCAGCATTGTCTTTCTCTCAATTGCTGCCTCTTTCAAGACGACAGTTACCTGGTGTAATTAACACAGCCTCTCATGCATCCATTCACTCATCTGTCTATTCACACAGCCTCAAACAACTGATGCAGCCCATGAGACTACATAAAATGAACACAAGCTGTACATAAGGAGAGGACGCAGCCGCTCGGTTTTAAAAAAAAGAAGCGCCTTAGACCTGCATTCATTCTAATGGCCATCAGGGGTGTGACTCCACTGCTTGTAAAAACGAAAGTATGAATCAATTCAGCATGTTTTTGAATTTTACATTTTTTAAATCCAATTTGGAGTTTAATTCATGAAAAGGCAGGTATGCTTTAGGGCGTGGCTATCTGTGATTGACAAGCAGCAACCATGTCAACCTGTCAACCAGGATACAGATGTGTCCATGCTTCTTTACCTTTTTGTCAAGACGTGGTCACTTCTGGCCCAAAAATAACAAAATCTTGAAGCCTAAATTGTGGTCTTGAAGCTTCAAAGCAGATTTTCAAAACCTATTGGGGATGTCATCATAGCTACTTTTAATACTGTCAGTGACAACTGATAAAAATAACAACTATAAGAACAAAATAGCAAAGAGATGAAGGGATTTGAGAACATGAAAATGATTGATGTCCCGTCTCTTGTAAAGCCTACCACCACAGTTTGGAAAGGTTATTTGCAAAATACTCTGCAGCCACAGAATACATTATTTAACTGTTTTTAATTTGAGCAGAAATAAGCCATGACCTCATCTAAACCTTATGTGCAGACCCTCACTTCATGTCTCCAGTTGGGGACAACTTTGGCAACGTTTTAAATATTAAGTTTTAGACTGAAAGATACAGATACTATCCAACACACTACTTTAAACAAACTGCACAATATTAGTTCAATCAGTTATATCATTTGTTATTGTCTACCAAATATGTCTTTTTTATTTTCTGTTTTGGCAAGTAGAGACTGTCTGACCCTCTCTGAACCGTCTTCATGACCTTTTCCACTGCGGGAACTTTACAACTCCTAACTTCAGGCGAAGAGATTGAAGCAGCACGATGTGTTTTTGATGGCATGATGCAGAGAGAGAGACTCAGGGGTTCTGTTCTCCTGTTCTGTCTTTGTGCGGCTTCTGTCAACCTCCTACACTCAGGTTAAAAAATAGTCATCACATGCAAATCTCAAAGGAATCGTATTTTAATCCCACATCACAAATTCTTGTCTGGCTTACAACTTGCCTCACATTTTCTATATGATCTTTTCTTTGCAATGAGGTGTATCAAACATGCCCTTGAATAGCTACACTCCTTTTTTTGGTATCACTTTTAATAACAATTCACATTAGCCCAACAGATATAAGGTTGTTTTTTTTAGAAAGATTCCAACAGTGATTGCATAAAGTAACAGATAATACAGCTGAGTTAGTTCAGTTTTTGGAAGAAAATAAGATCCGAGAAGCCTGCTTTCTTAGAGAATGAAATAAATTCAAGAATTTTGGATGTCTCCTCAGTTGTTTTGCTCCATGTGCTTATGGAGTTGAAGAGTGCTCTGCTTGAACAATCTGCATGATCAATAAATCCGTGAGGCCCTTATATTAAGCTCCTGTATCTATTTTGTTAAAGTTTTACTAGCATTAATATTTCTAAGACAGACAGCAAGTTGGGAACGAACCCAAAAATTTTAATTTTCTGAGTCTCCTGCTAGCTTTGTCAGAGTTTGAAATGCCCCCTAAGACCTTTGGCTCCCTGCCTTGAAGTCTTGCCAAGGTCAGACATATTTAGGGAAATTCTAAGCAACTGGTTGCCTTTGGTCAGCCCAGTAATTTGTTTGCTGTTGCACACTCTCATGAGTCATTCTTCGAGAGCAGCCACTTGTGCGTTATGCCAGCAAACCAATAAGGCTGCTTTCACAGCCAGCAGCACTCAGTCCAAGAGCTGTCAGGGGGAGCGTGCATTCGGCTGGAGTGTGTGTTGTCAAGACAGAGTTTGTGTCCACATGCGCAGAGTCACTAATGTACGCGCCATTTGCCAACAAAAGGAACACTGTCATTTAAAATGAAGTACCCAAACAGTGAGTTACGTGTGAGCGACTTTTTTTTCTTGGCTAAGCACCAGCCAGAACTATAGTGCTGCTGCAGAGGCACAGCTTTAAATAATCAGTTCTGTCTGCAAAATGCCAAGAGTATGTTTGGAATGCTTATCACTGAAGACTGAGCAGAATGAAATAATTAAGGTGTTTTAAAAATAGACGAGCAAAGACGAAGATTTAATTTAAAATAAATGAAGGCAGTCTCCCTGTGCCCAATTGATTTGAAGTTTTAAGTATCTCCTGAGCATAGGTCAGAAGATCCCCGCCTCCCTGATGGCACAACCCGGCCTGCAATCCCCTGCAAGACAATCAGTAACTTAAAGCCAGCCAAGGAGCCGTCTCATCACAAGAAAAATGAAGAAAGAAAAGCTGAGAGAAAACGGAGGAGATGTGGGTATTCAAACATGAAAGTTTAAGGAACAGAGAGCAATCCGAAAATAAGATCTTCTAAAAGTGCTTAAGGAGAAGATCCCGTCGAGGTGGGCGCCCTCTCTCCACCAAAATGTCAAGTCTGATATAGAGCCAGCGGACCTCATCGATTTGAACTGCCCCTGCAGCTTCACCAGCTCCAGCAAAATCACTCCGAGCAATATCCGAGCTATTTGAGTCCAAAGCAGCCTGGTACAAAGAATTACAGCTCTTGTCTTCATACCGATCATGATCTAATTTCACCACATTCAAGAAGGATCATTTGCTCTTAAAATGACCTTTTATGAATAGCAGCTAACTATACAGAATTCTGATTTGGCTCACTCGTGGAAAAGTGTGAAACTACATAGACCATGCACAAGTTGAGTCCAATCATTCTTATTTTTCTTTATGAATGCTGTAGCAGCAATTTAGAAGCATTTAATGTTGCTTGTGATTGCTTTCATTGCAAGAGTGCAGCTGTGTTGAACTTCATCCAGCATGAAGAATTAAGGGAACATCTGACATTTTGGAAAACAATTGCAGATTTTACAGTCTTTGACTGAGGCTGACTGTCATGGCTGGTCACCTCACAGTGAGGACGAGACTTCCTTTGTAAGAGATTAAAGAAACTCGAGCCTAAGCGCTGCTGTAGGCGCATTTAGTTACTTTAAGAACAGAGCAAGACGAGCCGTTTCCAGTCTTTGCTACGATAAGATAAGCTTACTGGCTGCTAGCTATTAAGATGTGAGGGTTGGTTTCAATCTTCACATCACAACCCCCTTTAAGATTCGCTTGAAACATTCTCATCTGTAAGATCTGTCCTCAAACCGTATCCAAAGGCAAATGTCTTCATTCTGTTTCCAAATAGTCACACTAAGCTCAGTCATAAAGTGGGTCGAGAAGGACTATTCTTCAAATCTTTGCAATCTTTCAGACAATTCCTTCCAAGAATTCTCAGCGTTGCACTCATTTGTACGTACAAACATTGCAGAAGTTGTTGTGCGAATCATATAAAAGGGAACTTGTGAAATGTGGGAAATGTTCAATGCTTTCTTATCTCAACACATCTGACCAATCCCTGTGTAAGTAACATACATTGATGCTTACAGCCTCAGATGTGTAGATGGTTTTCTGGGAGGGCTTCTTCAGAATCCAACAAGCACTTTGTTTGAAGGGGACTGATACCTGACAGCCCACTGATCCTTGATTCACCAAACTCCAAATGATCCCTTGTTGATCCATAACGATTCAGCAAAGGTACAGGACTCACATTTTCCTTCCTTGAAAATTCTCCAATAGGCACAGGTAGAACAAATTGAGTCAGGTTAAGATAATGTCACCCCATATCGGAAATTTTTACCTCCTTAAAAACTGACATCTCACCCAGCCAGTACATTCTCTTTTTTGAAGTCTGAAAAACATTCTTAGGATTAAATTCTTGTTTAATTGACTTATTAAGACTGACATTTTTTGAAAGAGGATGACCCAGGAGGGGAGAGTGGGAGGACAGATGGAGAACATTTGAGAAGAGGGAGGCGGACAGATCTCTTCAGAGACCCTCCATGGCGCCATGGCACGTCATTAGAGTCCTTTTACAGTCGCAGAAGAATTGCTTGTTAGAGGACGAAAATGTCAACAGCTGACATGAGACAATCAGCGTAAAATGGTGAAATCCCTACACATACGACAGGAGCTAACAGTTTCATGGATATGTCTAGGCTTTAGTGATGTCTCCCTCTAATAGGCACCAAAAGGGAGGTGCGGGGTGTCACGGTGTCACATCCCCAGGCTAGCATGAGTGTATGACTGTTTCCTGTTACCATGGTTTCACCGTCACAGCTTCAACTGGCCACTTCTGTGTCTGTCACATGCGAAACAGTCCCAGATGGCGAGCATTGATTTCATTAGCTGAGGATCCAGTGATTTTCTTTTTCACAGGGATTATCTCAAACGAGAGGCCAGCAGCGTTTAGACAGATTTCACGAAGCACTGTCCCTTATTAACTCTGTCAGTCTGTTGGAGATATACAGAGACATCCACCACCACTACCCCCCCCCCCCCCCCTCCTTCCCCTGTGGCAGCCTGCGCCAAAGAGACCATATGGTGGGGACTCAAAACTAGATAGCACTTGGTGATGCTTCCATGAAACATTGCGCTTTGGCCCTGCTGCTGTTCATCCTGTTACTGTAGTTCATAAAATGGAGAACTGCATTTCCCACTTTTTATGCAATGTATACATGTATGCTATGTATTTGTTAAACGTCAGTATTGGCTGATATTAACCGATATCAGCCCATCGGAAAATGTGCCTTGCACCAATACCAGTATCCAATCTGTTGCATCAATTAGATGCCATCAAGCAAGGATACTGAGAACCTAATCAGAGAAAAGTGTTTTAATTGAGCAGAACACCTGGGTGAGGTTGGGCTACGAGAGATTCTGCTGGTTTTTATAAATATTCCCTGCAGATTTATAGCCTAAAAAATAAATCAGTTGTTATAGAAAATGCTGCTCCACCAATTCACATTTTTTCTTTCTGGCCAGTAAACTACTTACGACTTTACTGGTGAAAACTCAGCCTAGTTGTAGTGTGTATGAATGCAGCCAATTCTTCTATGAGGTTCAAAGTTATTCCATCTGCTGCTGCAATCCAAAATATCTATTAATGTACAGAGAAAATCTTTCAAAATGGGTTTCACACCCACACCCACACACCACACGTACCAGATGCATAATTTACCACAGTCATTTGCTTTAAGTGAAGTGTAAACAAGCCCATCAGACAACCAAAGAGAGATAAATGTTTGAATCCCTTTAATGGCTCTCATTCAGTGACTTTCTCTTACCAGCTGAAATTAACCACTGCAAAGTCACACACACACACACACACACACACACACACATTTTTCACACACTGAAACATCCTAACCGCTTGTGCACTTAATCATCCCCTGAGAAGCAACACCCCGTTGTAGACAAAATACTGTCTAATATAAGCAGTGAAACAAGGAGCACTTGGGAGCTGTGGTTAGCAGCCGGTTTGGGCCGTGCTTCTGCTCTTTGCAGCTCACTGATTTGAGCTTCATTCGATGTGAGTGCTGCTTCAGCATGAGAGAGAGGTAGAATGACAGTGATGGAAAGAGAGAGATTACTTTTGCATCCTTGTTTTGCCATAGTTTGTGTGTTTGTGTGTGTGTGTGTGTGTGTGTGTGTGTGTGTGAGTGTGTGTGTGAGTCTGAGATACTGTAGGAAAGAATGCAAATTACAGAGCATGTCTTTCGGGGATTTGCTAAATGGGATTTTTGAGGACAACTTCTTTTTCCTTTGGTGCATTTCTGAAATTATGGTTGACACCTTAAGCAGGGAGAAGGAAGCCAGGACAGACAGATACACGTTGTGCTTGTGTGTGTGCCACATGGTAAGTGCCTATGTGCAGAGTTGTTGCGTGTTTGTTGTCACTCTGTGTTGACGCCCGGCAAGCCGCTGTCGAAAAAGACGCTATTGGGAATACATTTGATTTGCAAATGGAAAAAAACACACCCGCACATTTGCAAAGACACACACACACACACACACACACACACACACACACACACACACAGGTGTGTTTGTTCCTCCCGCGGGGATGATTTGCAACTGAATAGGCGTGTTGCACTGGCTGACTTCTAAGTTTTGACAAAATGCTTCAAGGGGAAAAACAAGCCTGTATGCACCAAGGACATGCCATTTACTAATGTTGTTCCTTTTATCAAAAGCAACCTGTGAAAACATCTTTAGTTGCTGCTAGAGTGGCTCTATTAAAATTCAACCAAGTGCTGTTTGCACTTACTTTCCAGTCAATGCCTACTGTTAACATTGTGTTCAAGGTCGTCCTCTCTTCACACTCACAGATGTGTGTGTGTGTGTTTACGTGCGTGTGTGTGTGTGTGTGTGTGTGTGTGTGGACATGTGTTGTGTGTGCAGACCAGACGACAGCAACAAAGTTTCACTGGAATCCAGAGTTTGAATGTCACCAGACGCTTGACTGTATCTTTTTTCACGCTTGAGGTATGTGTGGCAGCAAGTGAATCCTCTCTGTGTGTCAGTGTGTGACGGTGTGTGAGCATGTGTGTCCATGTAAGGGTGTACATGCGATTTGGGCGCAGGCAGCTGGCTTTCATGACTGGTAGCCTCACCTCTGTATCTTCCTGTTAGAAAACCACAGGTGTTTTCTCTGATAACCCTCTCTTCCCTTTTTTTTTCCAACCAGGAAGTAACAAGCGTCCACACCTCCCCGTCTAAAAGAGTGACGTCCAGTAGTCTCACACACACTCACCCGTCAACAGATCCGACCATGGCCTCACCTGCAGACTCTTCTCTTTGTGAGTACTTTCTCATTTATCCATGGGAAGCTTGATTTTTAACATACTTCAAAGTTGCTTTCATGAAGGCTGTGGTGCAACTTCAGATCCTTTATAACATGACAGGAGGGCTATCGCTTTGATTGCGTCACTGTTACACTAGTCTGTCAAACAAACAAGCGAGTCTGCGGGTTGGCTAATGCAACATGGTGTTCCATTTGTTCTAAAAGATAAACATTTGGCAGAAAGCAGGTTTTGAAAACTAGATAGTTCATTGCCAGATAAGGCTGCCTCCCTGGCAGCTTTTTTAATGGGGAGCTGCAGGCTCGCTAGATACCGTGCTTCCATTACTGTGATAGCAACGCTGTGCTGGCTACCCCCAGTTTGTTCTCCACTGATGTTGATAGCGGTGTACACACAGATGGAGCTTACAGTGCAAGGTACAGTCCTGTTTTTTTTACTCTGCAGGGACCAACACTAAACTAGAGCAAGCAAGTTCAAACACATTGGCCGCTGAGGCATCAATGATCATGGATCATGTCAGGTGTGTGGAAATCTCTGACTTTAAGTTAAGTTTGCCAAATGCTTGATATGTCCAAATGAAAACAAGAATGTCTACAGCCAAACCAACAGCTCTACGGGTCAGTATTTTTTTTTCTAAGGTTAGCATATATGTTCACAATGAACAAACCTCATGGTGTTAGTAAAGGTAAATCAAGGGGATCACATATCAATAAGCTCCACCCAATGGAATCGACAAACGCTTCTCCAAAATTGCACGCCAATCGGTAAAAAAAATAGTTGAGAAAATAATTGCGCAATCCATTTATATTTAAAAACAATATAATCAGCTGCTTTCACTTTAATTTTGGATCACTCTTTTATGACAAATCCCATTGCTTTTGCAGCATACCTATCTTTGCACGTCATAGCAATGCTTGTAGAAATGAGAAAAAAAGAGCAAGAGAGAGGCGGTGAGTGGGAAGAGTGATGGTCTAAAGTGATAAACTGTTGACAGACTTGAAGGTGGTATCAAGGTGTTAAACACGCACACACACACACACACACACACTCATGAACTCCATGCATGCTCAGAGTCAACATACTCTCACACACTGACTGAGAGTCTCCCCACATCTACCTGAGATCAGTCAGGCTTTGGTGTCGCCCTGCACGTCTCTAAATCTCCGTGCCGGCTCTAAAATTGGAGCTTCTTGACAATCCTGCGTTCCTCTTGTCTTGACTGAGCGACAGCTTTTGTCTTTGCTGACAAGTCGTCACGCAAGCGCTGCATTGTCTGCCAGGTCAAATGACTGACAGAGGGGTCTACAGGAGCTGTTCTGTGCAAAGCCACGATGTTTAAATAAAGCACGGTGACGGAGTGACTGCGCTTTAAACAGATGCAAAGCTCACCTCTAAATCTCCATGCTGCTGCTCTTTCAAAACAGGCATCCTTGTTTACTTCTTTCCTCTCGCATTACACCCGAGTCGCCACCATACAACCGTATCTGGCTTTGTGGCACAAACAATAGGTGTGTTGTTGTATTACTGAAAGTTGTGTCTATATATTTATATCTGTCTGGGGCTGATTATACTTGTCAGACACACTTGGCCCATGAGAATTTCTCAGAGTGTGCAAATGCTGCCAGTTGGAACTGGATTTGCCAAAAGACTGCTTTTGTTTTAATTAATCTCCTCTCAGGTTTGCATGCCAAATGGTGATGTCTTTATAATATAATCTTTAGGAAAAACAAAGATTTTCTTCCTGTCAGTTACAGAACTGCCACTAACTCCCTAAGTAGCAGTTAAGGGACAGAAATAAGCACTAACGGTGTGATTGATGTGGAAAAATTGAAAATTGATGTTTTGCAATATTGTGTATTGATATGAGGCTGCTGTGTGGTCCCTCAGGGCGAATCAAAATCATTTCTTTACATCCTACTCTGATATCCTGCAGTTTTTTTTCACCTATGCATTGGCTTCATTTTTCAACACAGAGGTTTGCTTCTTGACGTTCAGTATATAGTTACATACGTATGTGCCGTTTTTTCATTCTTAATAACCTCGATTTTCAAATATGATTCAGAAGAAACAACATATCTTATATAGGAAAACATATATTAAGTCATTTTACTTTAAGAAAAAGGCAGTTAACCTGTTAATTACATCAAAACACAGATTAACATCTGAAATTTGGCTTATCATTATTTAGAATAGTGCAATGACACGATCTTAAAACCTTATCGACTCAGTTGTAGCACCAACATTTTACACTGACACACTGAAAGTGAATTTGTTTTTTGTTTGGGAATGTCCAGATATTATGTTCTTACTGACAAAACAGGATAAAGTACTCATTTTAGGCATAAGCATCGATTTAACAATCACTATCCAATACACAGTACTAGACTCATTTTTGGGTAAAATTTTATTTTTAATCTTTTTTTTGAGAAATTCAATAATAAACATTCATCACATTTAGCACTTCACTCTCTGAAAGTTAATTTCAGTTTTTGAATGTGGGCTTACTCTGGACTTCAGTACAGGGATATTCTCAGGCCCTTCATTAGGTATTCTACCAAAGTATGTTTATTTTCTACTTTAGGAACAGGAAATCCATGTGCAATTTCAGCAGGATTATCAGCTGAGTGCAGCTCCTCCACAAGCCTGATAGCCTCGCTCTCCTCTAGTCGATGTGCTGCCAACGGTGCCTCACAGGGTGGGCTCCCTGAGAACACCTTGTGTTTTATGTGTGGGGTTGGTAAACAATCATGATCACAGCTAGAAATATGGAGAAAGTGGGAATCAATGATTTCCTGCAGGGTTATAGAAGCCTGATTCTCTCTCTTCATTGTCGTGAAGGATGTATGTTGAAAAAATATATGAAAAAAAGAAGGACAAGAAGAAAGTAGGTCAAAAAGGAAGTAAAAAGAAAGAAATGATAACAGTGTGGTTTCCTATCTTCCAATGGTGATCTTCTTGATTGTGTCTCCAGGTTTCCAGCTCAGTACTCTTGGGCCTCCACACAGCAAGCTTGGCACTGCATTTTTCCCACTTAAGACTGGTTGAAGTGCCACAGTGTCTGTCTGAAGAGCTGTCCTAAAGGTTCAAAGGCTTCTATAAGGAAGGAATTAAGTTCCGAGATTGGTTTCCAAAGTGAGCAAAGGTTTTACCCAGAAAGGTACACTCAACTCCTCTAATTCAGACTTGTAGGAGAAGACATTTTTAGTCAATTGAAGTTGTGTTTCCTGTTAAAATACTGCCTGAGAGGAAGTATTGATCTTCAGGCAGTTGGAACATGTAATGCTCACCACATGAATCAATAGTAAACGCATAAGAAGCATGCATGAGAAAGCTGTGTAAGTATGACCTGGGCAAGTCAATTTCATCCCCAGCCATCTATATAGCCAGCTAGTGGTTTGACATTTCTGGATATATTCCTATTAGTTTTTGTGCTTCGTGTTGGATTATAAGATCGATACCTATGTCATATGTCTGTATGCAAAACACAGAGCTAGGAACAGCAGTTGATTAGCCTAGCTTAGCATAAGGACTTAAAGCAGAGGGGAGACTGCCATCCTTGGCCACTTCAAAGTTCAAAAAGATTTGGCTATAGCATGAGTTATTTACAGGAACTGTTTCTTTGGGAATTGGAGTTGACTCTTCTTGTCTGTTTTAGCAGCTAATTAGCTTAGCTTAGCATAAAGACTTGAACTATAGGAGAAACATATATCCTTAGTCACTTCAAGTAAGTTCTTTCTTTGGGAATAGCACTTGGGGATTCCTGTTGTGGATTTTTATCGCAGATGATTTGCTTAGCTTAAACAGTCAGTCTAGTCAAAGTTTAAAAAAAGATTGTAGATACGTACTGGAACTATTTCTTAGTGAATACTGTAGGAGGTTTTACTGCCTTTACTGGAACACTGGACAATGCTAGTTTTGCTTCTGGGATTGATACTAAGCTAGAATGTCTTTATTTCTATATTTAGCATAATAGACATGACAGTGACAACAATCAACTCACCAATTCTAGCCAGGAAAGCAAATAAGCATATTCCAAAAATATAGAACAGTTTTAAGAGAATCCGTGAGTAGAATTTATTTTGTTTTGACGTAGTATGGGGTGTAATGTTACAAGCTCTTTTCCTCCTGTTGTGTATGTATATGTTGTCTGTAAGGCATTTTAGATGAAACCAGTCTCCTGTGTGTGTGCTGAATCATGAAATGCCATGATATTTACCATGCTAACGCGCATTGATTCCAAATGCCAGATGCTCTCTACTGGTTAAATGAAGGATGAACTAAGTATCTGTTTCCTGTCTCCCAGTGTGGGACGTGTGCTTCCATAAGCCTGCTGTGACATAAGGTTAAGGGCATGTTGGGTACCTCGATATTTGATACTGAAAAAAGCCAACCCACATCCACTTACTCACCCCATGTACTCTCCCCCCTGGTCACTCCTATTTTTTTTACGAAGGGGTGCTTCTAAAATAAAATCAGCTGTCACTGGATGCCTGGGCCTCACTGATCTGAGAGAGCACACTGCTGGAGCTGGTCTCCAAGCCTCACTGCCCGCCGCTGCCCAGGATTTTGCTTTAAGTGTAGGGTTAAAGCTGAGTGACTAAGCGTTATTCATTTTCCTGGAGATCCAAGGCCCTTTTTTATTCTGTTGGATTCTACTGTTGTTTGACGTTCAGCGCAACCTACACAGTTTTAGAAGGTAAGAGATGTATGAAGACAATCAGCATTTCAAGGCTGACTCTTGTATAAGAATAAGCCTCAGCTCTGCTAAAGGAATTTTCCACTGAAGCACAAGTAGAAGGAGATAGATTGGAAATAGTGGAAGCGATTTTAGCCAATAATGAATCGGTTTGATGTGCCCAGGCTGAGGCACCTTCTGTATATTCACAAATTTCCCCCACGGGGGATCAGAAAGTTTATCTTTATCTTTATAAAATTGGAATTAAGATAAAGGGAAGCTGTCCTGTGAAACATCAGGTGCTTGAAAAAAAAAAGATATTGGAATTTATTTCTGCGATTCCACCCGGATTTGTGCATCGTCATAAAAGATGCATGGGGCCCGTCCTGCTTCCTTCCACCAGACAACAACCAGCAGGGATCTGATCCGGAATATTCTGAAAGCATAGCAAATTGGAGACAAAGTGCTTAGCCTAGCATAAGGAAGCGCCTGAGGGCACTCCCGTCTCCATGTAAAGAAGTTATGTTGATAGATTTGACAGCTCAATTATTGTGCCTGTTTTGCTTTGGTCGGTAAAGGAAGAAATCTCCCTCCACGGCTGACATTTCAATTAGTGTAGCTCGATTTGGCTCTCCTGTCAAACCCTCGCCAGGCGAAAAGCTTTGGTCAGTAAGTAATGAACAGAAAATTGGGTTGCTTAAGGCTTCTGTTGTGAGGGGAGGGAAGAGAGGGGGGTGACACCTCTGTGATTAGCGGACGGCCTCTGCTTGACACAGATCTATGGGGCCTGGATTTAGCTTTGAGCTACAGCGCAACGCTGCTTTCTCCCGCGCCCTTCAACTTCTGAAATGACTCTGTTCCCTTTCTCTCTCTTTCAAGAACAAATTCTCCTCTGTCAACACCCCATGTCACCCTTCCCCTCCTCACTTCTAGCCTGCGGCACAGTTCCTCACCTCTCCTGGCTTTAGCACAGGCAGCGGCAAGGAGCCAGTGACAGGGAGGTCAATGCCCCTCAGCTCTGCTCGATATAGCAGCAGCGTGGGCCTTCCCTGTCCACTTTCTTCCAGCCTCTCAGACTTCCATTACCCCCCGCCTGGTGCCATCACTTCTGAGCCACTCTGTTATTGAAGAGATAAGAAGCTAATACTCTCAGAGGAAGAAAAATATAGTCAGTGCGAGGGTAAATAAGACTCTAAGCAATTCAATATTCTTTCCATCAAAAGCAGAAAATACAGGTTATAAATGTAAGCCTGTGAGAAAGTTTTGATCGACACAGAGGCTTGGCCCTCATTGCGTTTGGGCATTCCTTTGGGCACCGAGACAGTGTTTGAATGCTTTTATTTATGCTAATTAAGAGCCCGTTGGTGACACTTGTGAAACAACTTTTAGAACCTTTGAAAATGTATTCTCATCAGAAGTCCTTCAATTTTGCCTCAACTCTTTTTCTCTGTCTTTTTTCCCCCCTCTAACACACACTTCCACTCTATAAATCTCCCTGTCACTAGGGGAACATGACGCTGCAGACAGAGGCGGTTTAAAAAAAGGCTGGGTTGATTTTTTTTCTCCCCCCCCCCCCCCCGTCGTCGTCGTCGGAGCCGCGGTTACCTCAGCCCCATGTTATGGCAGCTTTGCATACGACATACCGTTCTTAGAAGCCAGAGATATCCAAAGCGCTGTTGTCACCGCTCTTGGGCATCATAACCCTCGTGTCTCTGCCTCCCTGACAGCTCCAGACTATGACTTCAACATTTTTCTCGGGTGATAAATGAGGGCATTATCCTTGTGTTTCTGTCATTGGGTGGGTATAAGGTTACACCGCAGCCTCAGGTGTAGGATTTCTGACCCATATTTATAGGATGTTAAAAACCCCTGTTTATTTTCAGAAGCTCAAGCAGACCATTTCTCCATGCCGGGTTATTGGTTGCACTAACATGCCAGATAGCGGAGAGCTAAATTTGGTGGGATGAGCAGGGCATGCTCTTGTCACATGGCGTCTGTTTTAAGGCTCACTCACACCAGTAAGATGCATAAACACATTTTACAAGTTCAGTACAAAAGATATTTGGTAGATTTCTTACTAATCCTGCCCTCCTGTGCTGTGATTGGCCAGTGTGTGTCGCCTCAAAGGTTGCCTTTAAAGCTGCATTATAGCTCATATGGTTACTTTAAGTAGGCTGAGAGAAGATTTATCACAGCCTGCTTTGCATATAAGCATGAACGGTATGTGCTATATCACTAAGCACCAAATCTGCAACTGATCTCCATACTACCATAGAAGCAAGGGGACCTTCACTGGATCTGTATGCATTTAAGAAGCAGCTGCTGTCAACTTCTCAAATAAACATAAAATAAACTCATCGTGACCTCTACTTTGAACTCAAAGTTTCACGAGTAAACATACATGTGCAAAAAATATGGAAGCTCCCAGAGTGAAAAACACAACAAGGGGGAGGAATTTTCAAAAGAAAAGTCAGGAGGTTACAGCGTGAGCACATAATGAGAGCGAATAATTTCTATTTAGGGTCTTCTTTCATCCCACGGTGTTGTTGCCTGGAGAGAGAGAGAGAACATGCCAAGAGCTAAAAGGTCCAGTGTGGGAGTGAGCCGAGCTCTAATGGAGCCTTTTCTGTTGCCTAATGA
Source organism: Labrus bergylta (assembly GCF_963930695.1). Taxonomy (NCBI): domain Eukaryota; kingdom Metazoa; phylum Chordata; class Actinopteri; order Labriformes; family Labridae; genus Labrus; species Labrus bergylta. The sequence goes on along the minus strand of NC_089218.1, from coordinate 11,455,673 downwards.
TGCTTTGTAGCACAGACAAGTCAAACGTAAAATCAGTGGTCGACTCTTAATTGGCTATCTGCAGGGATGTGCCAGGCGATATAAGGTATCATGAAGTAGTGCCTCGTGATTGATGAGTATCTCGCTTCAGTTTCCTGTCAACATTTGTTTTACGGATTGTTTGCCTCGGGCCACTTCTGGATAAAAATATTGACTGTATCAGGAACTATGTGGATATATTTATCAATGTGAAGGTGGAGATTTAATCTGTAAAATATGAGGAGAGAGAAGCTTTCGTATTTCAGAATTCAAAGGCCAGCTGGAAATGTTTTATTCCTCATTTTTATTGGCAACTACAGTGCGTTTCTATTTCATTCAGTCATTCTGGGGCCGCAGACTTTTCCAGAACTTCACAAAATCTGTCCAGATACCAAAGGACAATCTCCTTCTAACTATTTCATAAAGTTAAGTTCATCTGGTCTGCGTGCATCATCAAAGGGCATTTTTTTTGCGCCATTAAGGTTAATTAATTTGTGTTTGTGTTTGTGTGCAGCTGCGGGCGGTGCAGGCAGATCCAGGTCAGGACGTCCTGAGGACCCGGAGACCGAGCCGGTGTCAGTGAAAGATCGGCTGGCGATGTACCAGGCGGCCGTGTCTAAGAAGGAAACCAGCGGCTCCTCGGCTGCTGCGGTAAGACGATACTTCCACATGGATGTAAGGAGAGACAGCAGGCAGCATATGTGGGTCGTTGGAGAGACAGCAGACGCTCTTAGAAACCTTTTACAATAACAGCTAACTAATAGTATAATGATTTGAGATTTTATGATCAAATTTCTCTAAGATGTAAATCTGCTGACTCTGAACACCGTCCTGCTTGTAGGCTGCTTTGTTGGACAGGGACCTCAGGAATTGGGTGCCACAGGGCTCTGCTCGGCTGGCAGCATTATTTGTCAAAGTGTCCTCCAGCTCAGTACTAGACAGAAACCTCTGGAGAGTTAATAGACGTCTAAAGGAATCGTGATGCTGTCGTGTTATATTGGGCTGCTGTTCTATTTCTGAACATAAAGTTGGCAAAACACACTCAGTTCTAAAGCTTTGCAAGCTACTACATACATTAAGTGCATTAATTAATGCATTCTGTGTAGGTATTCATTATGATAAGTTAAATATGGCACTATAAAGTGACACAGTATACTCTTAATTCAAATTGTTTTCCCCCCAGTGTGATTGAATCAGATGACCTACATAAACAGAGTTTGAAAAAGCTGAGTACACCTGATTTTTGTTTGGGTCAAAGTCAGAGCGATAGCGTATAATTGTTGACTTTGTGCAGTCCAAACAGACATCTATAAATCCACTGGGAACCAAAGGCAGGGGTAGCTGCACACACATACACTTGCACACACACTTCTTGTTACAAAGTGCGGCACAAAAAAAACAACCAATAACCATGTCAATGAAAAACAGCCTCTGCAGAAAAAAAATAAAAACATCTATTTTTTGCAGATGAGCCCACACATGCAGCACACTAGCGGGTCTTCACACATTATAACTCCTTTGATTAAACGCAAAAAAAAAAAAATCTGAATATCCTCAAGTCATTAGTCATTACCAAGGACCAAAAAGCTTCAGCGGCTTTGAAGAGCCTGCTTGTACTCTATAAACCCGATAATTCAGCTGTGTGCGCAGCAAGTCATCCAAGGCCGCTAGAGAGAGTCAGCTTGGTACTTAAAAAAAACACCTCCAAATACTGGAAAACGAGCCTTTTCTCGTTGACTGGGGTCTATAAATACAGATCATTATTTAGTGGAAATCTCTTCTAAGCATGTGTATCTGTTTTACAGTGAGAGAGGCACGTCTCTTAATATTAAATCTTATGAAAGAAGTCCAGGCTTTACAAACCATCATGAGGAGCTGCTCGAGGTGTCGGGGAATAGCTGATATGAAATGATTAAATACCAGAGACCAAAGGAGATCATCACGCTAAGTGGGCAATATCAGATGGTTATCAGCCTTGTAAGTCAACCCAGATTCTTTTTTTGTTGAGCGGGTTTATATAAAAGAGGCGCTGTTCTCAACGTATGAACGCTTAAACATGAAAAAGTCTGCTGTCGGCAGGTCGTCAGAATTAATGAAAACTCAGAGCAAACCATGACATAAGAAAAGATACAGAAGTTATCCAGACTAACGTCAACACAGCTGCAGCGACAAATCCAGGAAGACTGTGTGAATGTGTCAATTGAGGCTTATAGTATCATGTGCAGGATAGATCTGACGACATCAGGGCAAGGCTTTGTTGCTTCTATCTTTGTTGCCCTGTTGTAGGATGATAGTCTATCAGTGAAGCATAGTAAATATCGTAATTAATATGTGTTTCTAGTTGATTCTGATTGGCCAATCACGCATAGCAACGGTCAGCTATCCCTTGATAGATCACTGTTACCAGCAGATGGTTGCTATGGATGCAGGTCTAATCACAGACTCTGGAGGACTAATTGTAATCATATCAATCCGCAGAAAGGAGTCCCGTTAATTTGACGTCCGTCTGTTGGCTGCAGTGAAAACAGAGAAATCTACCAAACCAAAGATGGCACATAGAGTAAACTCTTACACTGAATTTGCTATGGGATACATTGGGAGGGAGAAAAAACTGATTCAGGCGCTGCCCTGATTCATGCCTACCTGTTTGAATTTTTTCACTTCACTCCTCATCACGTCGTTCCTCGGCTCACTTTTTTTACAGAGGATGCTCTGCCGGCCTTCTGGAGGCATAATACGAGACAATGTTTGCATGCTTACTGAGTGTAAACAATGAAACATTGACTCTAAATCAGAGATACATATTTGTCAAAAAACAAAACATAACATTTAAATGGTCAAAAATAATAATCATAGCTGGCTGTGCAGCATTAAGTGTTACTCCCATTTGAAGCTGTGATGATCAGAAAGTGAGTCACCTGTAAGCTGGCTGCAGGTCTGCATGGTTACAAACCCACTTGATGCGGAGCTTTACAGGCAGATGAGCTCAGATAAGAGGTGATGTTAACATTATTCAGAGTGCTTTTCTTCCCACACTTACAGCACGGCACAGCTCCTCAATTTGTTATAAACAGCTTTAACACACAATTATACATAAAGTAACGAGAAGTGCAACAATTTCATCAACCTTTAGCCAAAAGCGTGATTATAGCAATGCATTAGCATAACTGTTAGCTTCAAGAGGACTCACTTAATGATCCTCTCACACTTCACTTCGTCCTCAGTGGCCTGAAGCCTTGTATGGGGGCTTCTGACAGCTGAATGTGCATCTATGCGTGTGTGTGTGTGTGTGTGTGTGTGTGTGTGTGTGTGTGTGTGTGTGTGTGTGTGTGTGTGTGTGTGTGTGTGTGTGTGTGTGTGTGTTGGGGGAGGGTAAGAGGAGGGCACAAGACAGGGGAGCCTAGTTGCCAGAGGGAATCATCACAGGAATCTTGTTTTTCCTCAATACCTTTGCAGCTGCTGTCTGCATGTTCACACACAAGTGACAAGGTGTTAAAGATAGCAGAGCGGACGATGGACACTGTTCAGTCCAGTTTGTCGTCCACTAACCCTGACTACTTCAAATATGCAACAGCAGCAGAATGGTGTCGGACACAAGGCCGGCTAGATAAGATTCTCTGTCAAAGTAAGGAGGGAAGCGTGCGGTCATTTGCTGCACTTTCACAAAATGTCGATTATAATACTTGCTTTATAATAGAATTTTTTTTTTGAATATAGTTTGACCCATGCCCCATCTGTTAATATGGAGGAGTCGGAGCTTATGACTGACACTGCAGCTAGATAGTAGGCGGAGCTCCAAATGATTTGCTTCATGAGCTTCATGTGGCACATTTTTTATTACAGTGTCGCTTTTTCAAGATCTTTCTTGTTGTCACGGTGAAATAAAAAAGCGAGGTTGGTTTTAGAAATGGCTGGAGGGAGGGGTGAGGGAGGAGGGGAAGCGACGTGCAGAAGGGACAGCTTTGTTTTGGTTTGAGAGACTGGTGCTAAAGTGCGACACCTGCTGGGCATCCTCCTATTATACCTTTTATCAAACTGCTGGACAAAGAGTACTTTGTGCAATCATCTGAAACATGTTATTAAAAGATACTAACTGATGATTTATCTTAGAAATGGTTGTATTTAGCGATTTTAGCTGCACTGATCGTAATTTCCAACTCCTTTTAAAACAATCAAGCGAGCAAGACTGAAATGAAGAAGAGAGCCTTGTTTTCTGTGGAACTTGTCAGGTGAACTAGGAGTCTGTGACATTCTAATCGAGAGGTTGTTGTTTCCGTGTTGTATCAATGGAGCTGTTGTACCCTGAGGTAGTAAAATATTGATAACACAGTGTCATGCCATAAAATGTCACTGCCCTCACTCCCTCTGTAATATCTTGCAAATTGCATTGTACCACTCATTTGCATTAAAAAGGAGAAGGTTACAGGTGTTTGTGTTCAACATGCACTCACACACATCATCTCACACACACACACACACACACACACACACACACACACATTATCACACACATGGCAGCCAGCTTGGAAATATAAACTGCAGTTTCCAAGTATCTCTATAAGCAGAAGCGTCCATATAAATGTTTTATAAGGAAAGTAATTGACGATCCCAAAAGGAATTTACTTTATCAAATAGTCAGAGTGTTTCCTGCCCACAATTCATTGGGTGAAGAGTGCATTCTCCATACTAATAAGATTTAAAAAGCCCTCCTCCCTCCTTCTCCTCCCCTCTGCAAAGAAACCAGGCCTTTGTATTTTGTCAGTCTTAAAGCATAATTCCTTCCGTAGCTCAATATAAAAAAGTATTGAAAGAGCTTTTTTGTTCCATTAAACGGACTCATCTGAAAGCCTCAAATGTCTATTGATGTCTCTCTCTCTCCCTCTCCCTCTCTCTCTCTCTCTCTGCTGCAGAATAGATGTGGAAAAAGTGAATCAATTTAAATTGGGTGCCTGCCATCTTTGCTATTTGGGAAATTTCTGCCAGACATAAACTCCAAAAATGACTCGGTTACGTTGATTTAGTTTTGATTTCCTTTTGATTTCCTTTTAAAAAGAAACCCTATCTTATTTTTTTGTCTTCCCTTTTCACATTTGACTTTGACGTAGTCTTGCAACTATTGAACAGAATTCAATTGTCAACCTTTAGGATTGTACAGAAACAATCTTATCTTCATTTTCATTGTTTTTAAATTCCATCATTCACACTTTGTTTCAAAGAACCTCAACACTTCTGATGCCTCTGAAAGCATTACGCCCTTTTATCGACTTCTATACTAGCACAAGTGAATTTATAATGTATTCAAATTCAATGAAAACAGAGACAGGTTCACCGGGGTCAAATCCAGTCCCATGAATCTTGTATGGACTTCACGTTTACATTTTGTGTGTGTCATCTATACAGGAGTGTTTCATGGGTGTTTTTTTCCTTCTGTTTGCTGATAGATGATGGACGAGTCGGAGGCGTGTTCGCTGCCCGGTGGTCTGGCCAGCGTGAAGAAACAGTTTGAGAGCCAGGAGTTCTCGTCGTCCTCTCAGTCCAGCGTCACCCAGTTTCATTTCGAGCAGCGATCTGTCCAGGTGAGAATGTGATCACTCTGAAAGCCTGCTGAGATTGTGAATCGATAACACTGACCACTTTAATCACGTGTCACCTGAGAACTTCTGAACCAATCAGGAAACAGCACAAACTGATTACTACTCGTTTAAATCTAATTAAAGATCCTGTTTAATTAAAGCTTTTTATTTTTTTATTTTTTTATTTTTTTAATGATGACGCCTCTACATCACCTACAAATGCAAACAAATGACTAATTTTGTATTGATTATTTCTCTTTTATTATTGTATGCCTGTGACAGTTGTCACTGGATGGTTGAATTGTAGATACAACCTTTATTGACATTTTCCAGAGCTTACATTGACAGTGAGTGTCACCTTTGATTGTTGAACGAAAGCAGGACGAGATTTATTATCTAAAAAAAACAACTTTTGCATGTCCAGAAAAAGATCAGCAAAGTGCGCAGATGATCCAATTTTACCACAAGGGGGCGCCAAAGATGACACAAACCAACAGTTTCTCAGAGGAGCTTTAATTAACATCATGTAGTAATGCATACAACTGAATCGTAACAAAGTAGTCCCTAATAACTTAACTAGACCCTTACCCCCCCTTACCATCTGTCATAAAATGTTAGAATAATTGATACATTTATTTCAAAAACCCAATGTTTGCATCTACCCAGGCTTGTTTGCATCTTATATAATCTCTGAGAGGTTCTGATGTAGGCTCCTGGTAAAGTTACCTTTTAGCAACCTATCAGGTGACAACACGTCCATTTTTAGCGTCATAGCTTAGCAAAAAGGCTGTTAGCTTTCAGAAACAGCTAGCCTGTCTGAAGCAGAAGGTCATAAAACAGTTAAACTAGGGCTGGTATTTCCATTTTATTCTCAGTGTTATCAGAATAACATTTTGTATCTTGAGGATTAAAGTTGAAATTTTAGTACAAGTGTCAATATTTAGATTGCACACTTAAAGGGTTGTTTTTAAGGTTATTTTTAAGATTTATTTTTCACCTTTATTTTGACTTTATTCTCAGAGTACAATAGCTCACGTCTTCCGCTCCTGTTTTCTTTTTACTAAGAACTAAACGTTTGACTGTAATCACAACATTTTTACTTTATTTTCAACATGTCAAACACGAAAGAGAGAGAGAGAGAGAGAGAGAGAGAGAGAGAGATGAGAGTCTAACCTTACTTTTGGCTAGAAAGCAGACAAGTTAATATTAAATATTTTCTAATATGACAAACTCCTTTCCTGAAGATTTTGTTCTCCAGATTTTGGCAAGATGTGGTAATAGTTAAGCCATATATGTGCTAACACAGTAGAGAAAGTTCCATAACACCAGCGTATAGAAAGTACTAAGGCTTGAATGTTTGTGTGATCATATAGTCGTGAAAATGCAACTTCTGCAAGGACAATGAATTGAAAGAGAAAGTGAACATGCTGCATAGAAGGGGATTTTTTTCTTCTTCATGTTTTAAGTAACGTAGACTAAAGGATTCTGTCGTCCTTTACTTATCGTTATTGGAAAGCTCTGCTGCTATTCCTGTGACTCCGATGAGTTCTTGTAGGTCAAATCAAAGATTGCGCCTTGAACTCTGCTTCCCTGTGCTTCGTTGTCATCCGGCGCGTGAGGGAATTGCAAGAACACGTAAGCAACCGGGAACCGAGGCCCAGTCTCAGTGTAGAGAGGTCAATTCAGCCCCTCCATGCATGCTCCCCATCTGCTTATTCAGGCGGGAAGCAGAGTGGATTCATCGAGGGGCTTTGCTGAATGTTAAATTTTACATAGCGGTGTGTGATGCGGGGGGAAATGTCTGTTAGATCCAGTTATTACTTCTGTACTGCAACAAGAAACCACTCTCCCTCCAAGTTTATCTTCAGAGGTGTAATAACCGAGCTCTGTTTTAAAACTGGTCTTACATCAGGAAAGATGTCATTATTCTGACATAAGTGGTTTCTGGAGTACAGAGCAACCCCTCCCTCCATGTATCTTTTATGTTAGCAGCAGAGGATACAAGCTCAAATATTATATTTCTCTTTAATCTCTTTCAAATTGCATGAATCTCACTGGAGGAAAACGGCTGATGCAGTTTTGTACAGTTTTTGTAATCTATTGCTCTTTCCCTCCAACACTGAGATCCTCCTTCAGTGGAATTAAACTCCGTAGTTCCCTCGGAAGCACCGTTGTAATAAAAAAAACATTTGTTACAAGCCACCAAGGGCTCTTTATTAAGTTTCCCGATATCAAAATGACTTACTCTCCCACTGTTTCTCACAGCTCAAACACACAGGGATAAAGCTGTGTCATGTCTGTGTCTGTCTCTTTGTTTGTGCAGCCGTTTGTCTGCATTCCTGCGTGATGGGGGGATTCAGTGTGCCCCTATTCTCATTTGTCTGTGTTTGACAGGAGGTGTCAAGCTCCTCGGAGGTAACAGTGAGAAGCAGTGTGAGAGAGGTCGTCCCCTCCACAACCATCTTTCAGAATCAACAAGAGGTACAGGCTGTTAAACTCACAATTTGGCTGATTTCTTTTGTTATATCAGAACTTTTTGGTTTCACTTTCCAGCCCCATATATACTCTCTGGTGAGCCTTTAACTTCACCCTGATTGAGAGCAGTTGGGAGCTCGTGCAGTTCCAGTTCTCTAATGATTTCCCACCATCTTTTTACAGGTGATCCAAGATGAAAGAGTCCACCAGAACAATGTGGCGGCAAGTTACGGGAGCCATTACAATGAAACAGGTTATTCTGCTCATGCCTTTTATATTGTAATTTGCTCATTTTTATCACAGCACTGCTTGTGTCCTGTATATTAATGATTGTTCCCTCCACTACTGAATAAGGGATGAGCTATGTAAAGGCTTGCAGATGATTTTCTATTCAGTGCATAGCAGCAAATCTAATCAGGGCAGAGTCAGGAAGGTAAAATATTGGAAAGTGGAAATTGGGCAATCACTGCTGCATGGTTTCAGAAAATGAAAACTACTCAGGTTTTTTAATGAAATGATTTATTTCTCTTTCCAATCCCCCTGAGCTTCCTTACTGCGAATGACTTAATGAGGCAGACTTCTTCTTGTGCCTAATTCAGTTATGCTCGTCGGAGGAGAGGACCTACCAAAGGTTTCCACTCAGGCTTTGAAGCAGCAGTACGAGAAAACTATTGAGGAGGCTGCACCAGCCAAGGAAATTAAGGTAATGATGCTGTCTGTTTACCTAAATAGATGATAGTCGTTGTAACAGTATGAAGATGACGCCACATCAAGAAATCATCAAAGGAGGATTGCGTATGCCATGAGTTGATGGAGAATAAATTGGTATGGATGATAGCCCTCATGTCATTTCAATCAAACTCTTTCAGTTTTTTTTTCTCCAGAGCATTAAAAGGAAAAGCACATTAAAGCTAGGATTCAAATCACTGTCTTCTGTTAAAGTAATGTTCAGTGAAGTTTTTAATCAAGTCAGAAATTAGAGACGTGCATAACTAAAAATGTCTCAGTTTGACAGACCTGAGATTTGTGCATTTACATCTAAAGCTGCGTTTCCAACAAAATAAAACAAGACTTTTCATAGATGGGCTCTCAATGGATTTAAAGGTTCACCCAGCCTATTATTGTCTACGTTTCCTCCAAGAACTAAAGACCTATGAAAATGTATCAAGTTAGTGTTACTATAAGTACTATTTCTGTAGCAGGAACCTTTTTGGGGGTAAACTGAAGTCCCTGGTACTTACTGTCAAGCTTGGCCTTTTGGTGGAAATGCACCGACTACCTCCTCAAGTGTCCAAGATAATTCCTGAATTTGAAAAATGTCTTAAATTTGTTTTGTTTAGTTGATGCTTTTGCTCCAACTTTTGGAAAATTACTAATTTGCACAAATTTTAGAACACACCTTTATCATTTTTATTTTAGCTCTTAAATCAAAAGATCATTACATAAATAACACCTTAAAATCTGTCTTTTCTGTTCTATTAATTTCACAATGTGAACTATTATCTAAGTTTTCTTACTTTACCTTAACTGTCACTTTCCTTCTTTCCATAACCAAAAACACTTAACAAACTGCAGGTTGATGTGGATTTCAACCAGTTTCAATGGGCACCAGTAAATCAGTCCTCTAAAATGTCAGCCACGACTTGCTATGACAGCTCCTCCACCATAAAGACAGCTGCTGCCTCCTCAGCAGCTTATGAGATAACAGAGAATTTCCCACCCCCACCACCAAACCTGTTGCAGGAAATGTCCTCCCAGCATCAAGAGCAGACCTTCCAACAAAAGCACACTGTCAATAAGGAGCAGTATTTCAAACACAAGAGCATGGCCGAACTAAAGCGCCTTTACAAGCACATTCACCCTGAAGTCCGCAAGAACATAGAAGCAGACTTCTTGAGTCATCTCACTGAAGCTGAAAAGAAGGATTTGGAAAATGTGGAAATGGTTGGAGATGTTCAGCAGGCTTGCTATATGTTTGAAAATGAAGGCAACGCCTCAAGTCCTGGTTCAAGCCCTGACAGAGAGTCTGTGGAATGGGATGAGATTCTTAAAGGTGAAGTGCAGTCCATGCGCTGGATGTTTGAGAACAAGCCACTGGATACAATCAAAGATGAAACTCCAGATGAGAATGAGGAGAGGAATATCGCCCAACAGGAAATCATTGCTGGAAAAGATGTCAGATACACAGCTTGGATGTTTGAGACTCAACCAATGGATGCTCTTGGTACTGAGGCAACTGATTCAACTGAGCAGTCAGAAAAATCTACGGATCTGGCGAGAGGAGATGTTCGCACTGCTACTTGGCTTTTTGAGACGCAGCCGCTCGATTATCTGAATAAGATCTACCAAGAAGACGAGCAGGAGATGGAGGTTGTTGTCTCCAAAGACATCACAGGCGGCGATGTGAAAACAGCCAGGTATCTCTTTGAGACCCAGCATTTGGATTCCCTGGGTAAAACAGAAACCATTGAAGAAAGCCACTTCTTGAACCTGAAGTCCGAGCTGGAAGAGATTAAAGGGGAAGTGAAGACAACAACTCGCAAGTTTGAGACGCAGCCCATGTGTGTCATTAGGGGGGATTCAGGAGAAATGCTGGAGATCACCACTATCCGCAAGGAGGAGATGGAAAAAGGAGACGTCAAAACGTCGCGCTGGATGTTTGAAACACAACCTCTGGACATGATAAACAAAGACCCTGCGAAGATGAAACTCATTTGTGGAATTTCCATGGAGGACAATGTTCAATGCGGTGTGAATAAAGGTAGGTGGCTTTTTGAGACAAAGACCCTTGACTCCATTAAGGATGAGGAATGGGAGAGTTCCAGGAAGCAAAAGGAAGAAGTTATTGGTGCTGATGTGAGAAGGCATTGTCTTGTATTTGAGACTCAGCCAATGGACACTTTGAAGGACAACACCAATGCAAGATTGTTACCTTCAGAGGAGATTGTAGGAGGCGATGTTCAAACGGCTAAACATTTGTTTGAAACAGTACCAATGGAAAGTCTGAAAGAACTGCTGGAGGTGGGAAAACTTAAGAAAACAGTTGCAACCGAAGAAGAAAAGGGTGATGTGAGGCATCAAAAGTGGGTCTTTGAAAGCCAGCCACTTGAGAATATAAGGGAAGAAAAAAAGGAGATCACAAAAACTGTGAACGTTGAAGCTCTCGACAAAGGAGATGTGACAAACTATAAAGAAAGGTTTGAATGTATGGATTTAAGTAAGTGTGAAGGAACACAGAAAATTCAAGTTGAAGGTGTCACAAGTGGATCCGTCAAATCCAACAGAGTTCTTTTTGAGTCCACTCCTATGTACGCTATGCAGGACAGCTCAGGTCATTACCATGAGGTGAAGACTGTAAGGCGCGAGGAGATTGTGAAGGGAGACGTGCGCAGCTGCAGATGGATGTTTGAAACGCGTCCTATTGATGAGTTTGACGAAAGCATCAATAAGTTTCAGATCATCAAGGGTATATCAAAACAGGAAATTGAGTCAGGGGATGTCAAAACAGCCAAGTGGTTGTTTGAAACTCAGCAGCTTGATGCTATTAAAGCATTCAGTAATGATGAAGATGAAGAACATAAAACTAAAGAAGATATTGAAATTGAAAAAGGCGACGTTAAGACCTGTAAGTGGTTGTTTGAGACTCAACCAATGGATGTTCTGTATGAAAAGGAAGAAAAGAGCGAGGCCAACGTTGAGGAAGTGCAAAAAGGTGACGTCAAAACGTGCACTTGGCTCTTTGAAACCCAAACCCTCGACAACATACATGATCATACAGAGTCGGAGTCTGAGACCATTCTGAAAACATGCACTGTAAATCAGGAGGACATCCACGGAAAAGACGTACGACTGGCCCGCTTCCTGTTTGAAACGGAGAACCTCGAAAATCTGACAGGTGAGGACAGCAGTTCTTTCAGGAGGGTTACGGAAATCGACGTCCAATCTGGCGATGTTTCCAGGATGAAGTACATCTTTGAGAATCGCTCCTCGGACATTATGAGCTCCACCTCTGATGAAATGATGCAGAGGTTGAAGACACAGCAGACCGAGGACATCCAGAAGGGAAACGTGGTCAACTGTACTTGGATGTTTGAGAATCAGTCGATTGATGAGATCCGTGACGAGGCTAGGGAGAAACTCACTGTGAGTGATGTTCAGGGGGGCGACGTCAACAAAGGTCGCTTCATTTTTGAGACCTACTCTCTGGATAAAATTAAAGAAGAGTCCAATGAGACTGATATTTCTAAGCTTACTAGCATCTTTAGGGATCAAATAGAGAGGGGGGATGTGAAAAACTACACCATGATGTTTGAAACTCAACCCCTGTATGCTATCCGAGACAAAGAAGGACATTACCATGAAGTAACTACAGTTACTAAGGAAGAAATAGTAAGTGGAGATGTGGTGGGGGCCCGATGGCTGTTCGAGACGAAGCCTCTGGATTCAATTAGGGATTCAGAGGAGGTCTATGTTATTAAAGCTGTGACTGAGGAGGGGATCAATAAAGGAGACGTTAACTCTGCAAGGTGGAGGTTTGAAACACAACCTCTTGATGAAATAACTGAGGAAAGAAAAGTGAGGTCAAAAACAGTTGGAGATATCCAGGGCGGCGATGTGAAAACAAACAAGCAGTGGTTTGAGACAGATCAAATGTCTCAAAAGTACATCAGAACTGTGAGTGTGAGTGAAATCCAAAAAGGCGACGTAAGATCTGCCACATGGATGTTTGAAACGCGCACAATTGATGAGATCCGCGGCGAGGGCGCTGAATATGACAGCATGGAGAGAGTGACAAAAGAGGAAGTAATGAAAGGGGATGTCAAACAGTCTGTGTGGCTCTTTGAGAAGCAGCCACTCGACAGTATCAAAGAGATGGATGGCACAGAGCTCGTTGTCACAAAGGAGGAAATCCCACAGGCCGATGTAAAGTCAACAACATGGCTATTTGAAACAACTCCATTCCATGAATTCAACGAAAGCAGAACAGAAATGAAAGAAATCATCGGAAAAAGCATCAAAGAGACACTGGAGGAGCTTTATTGTCGTAAAATGGTGGACTCGCAAGGGATTCTAATTGAAGCAGATGAGATTGGCGATGTCCGCATGGCCAAATTCCAACTCATGAACCAGGAGGCTCCAGAAATCCAAAAAGAAGAGATCATCAGAGGGGATCTGAGCAACATAATGATGAACCTCCTAAACCGCAGAGAGACCACTGAAAGGGGGATAACTATTGATGAGGTGGAGAGGGGACACATCAACACAACAGTGAATCAGCTATTAAACCAGGAAAGGGGAATCAATGTTGAAAAAGAGCAAATTGTCCGTGGTGACATTCAAGAAGCCATAAACAATCTGCTCAAGAATGAGGGCTCCTCCAAGCGTGGCATTCTCATTCAAGAAGATGAGAAAGGTGACGTCAGACTGACTATCTACTCTCTGTTGAATAAGGGGGAGAGGGCTAGTTTGGAAAAAGAAGATGTAATTCAGGGTAACGTAAGCAAAACGCTTCATCGTCTTCTCTCAAACTCCGGAGAAGAAGAATCTAAAAAAATAAGGGTGAAAGACGCAGAAAGGGGCAACGTCAGCTTTTACTCCACATGCATCGAGTCTGGAGCCCTCGATTACCTGAAGCAGCTCCAGTATGAACCGGATGAAACCCAGGAAAGGGTGGAAAGAGAGCGTATCATTGGAGGTGATATTGAAGAGACCAAAATAATGCTGCGAAAGAAGCAGCAGATTGGTCGCACCGTGGCTGAGGATGATATAGTTCCTGGTGATGTACATCATACTGTGGAAGTCTTTATGACAGAGCCGACTGTTACCTACAAAAACCTTGAGAAAAAGGACATTGTCAAAGGTGACCTTAATGCAGCTCTTGATTCACTGACCCAAGCCATGAATCAGAGGGTTGTAATAGAGAAAGAGGAGGTGGTGAAGGGAGACATACCCACCACTTTGAGGTCTCTGCAGGAGGCCCAGCATCAAGCCAAAGAAATGGAAAAGCCAGAAATTGTAAGGGGAGACATTAAGGGTGCTCTGGAATCACTTGAAAAGTCTGCAACTACCAATACAGAAGTGACTGTTGAAGATTTAGTACCAGGTGATATCAAAGGGACACTGAAGTCCCTGGAGGAGGCGAAGCAAGCTGTGAAAGAAGTTGAAAAAGAGGAGATCATCAAAGGAGACATCCATACTGCCCTGCAAAGTTTGCATGAAGCGACAAGCGAGAAGAAGATTTACCAGCATCAAGTCAGCGAACAGGGCGACATTAAAGCAACTATCCAGCTCTTGCTTGAGCCAACGACTTCTCCAAAATTGCAGCGCAGGGGAAGCATTGAAGGAGATGTGAAAACATCCATACAAAGTCTCTATGAAGGACAGGACTCAACACAAGTGGAAAAAGAGGAGGTACTGAAAGGGGATGTTCAAGGGACAATAAAGTGTCTGATGCAGCGTAAACAGTATTCAAATACTAAGCGTATGTATCCATCAAAGAAAGCAAAAGTGCCAGTGAAAAATCCATTAACTGTAAAGCAGGCAGAGCATGAATGCCTGCATGAGGCTAAGAGTGAGAGTGTAGCAGTCAATCCGGCTCCCGCAGTGAAAAACCTCTCCAGGAGCAGTGAGTCACAGAAGCATGCACAGAGGCACCACGAAAGCAAATCAGTAAAAACACAGGTAATAACCCAAGAGGACCACTCTGTTACTGTAGCCAAAACAGATAATGCCACTGGGGCCTCTCAGCAGAAGAGCATAAAAGAACAGAAGCAGAAAGTGCTGCCCCTTCAGAAAATACAAACCCCTAAGCCTGTTATGATAAAGAATAAACAAATGGCTAATAATGATCAAACAGAGACCAAATCGGCTGACGTGAATGTGATGAAAGAGGTGCAAAACACATCACACACAAATATTTCAAACAAGCAAATATGTGAAACAAAGACAATCAAACAGGTGCAGACAGCAGTGACGGAGAAAACTGTCATGCAGAAGCAAAATGTGACGGTATTGGAGCAAATGTCGACATCTTTGAAGCAAATGGAGGACAAGGCACTCACACAAAAGCAGAATATGAAAAATGTGAAGAGTGATTACCGGAGCCTTGATGTCAAAGGGAAAGGCTTGATCAAAAAGGCAAAGCCAGAGATTCACTTCCCTCCCCCCCCTTCCTCACCACCTCCACCTCCACCCTCAGAGTCAGAGCTCTCCCTCCCTCCGCCACCACCGCCAGTGCTGGAGAGCCCAGCATCTCCAACATCCAGGCCTCCGATTATGAGGCAGGACAGCGACCTTCCACCTCCACCTCCACCTCCACCTCCACCTCCTCCTATGGAATGCATCAAGTCTGAGCCAGAATTCTTTCCTCCTCCTCCACCTCCACCAAGTCTAACCTCTGCGAGCGGACACGATTTCCTCCCTGCGCCTCCCTCACAACAAGAGCTAAACTCCATGCCTCAGCCTCCCCCTGCAAAGCTGGTGAAACCCATTGGCAAGCCTCTATTCAAGATTCCCAAGCAACCTGAGGCGCCAAAGCAGCCTATAAAAGTCAAACCCAAATGGCAGAAAAAGGAGCCAACTCCTCCACCTCCTCCAACGCCAGCTCAGCTTACTGCCAGTCAAGAAACAACAACAGTATCAGCAGAGCTTAAAGAAGAAGCAAAAGTTCAGGAAGTAAAAAGGGAAACATCACAACAGATCGAAACAAGCAAGCAGGTTCAGTCTGAATCGACAACAGTGTCGAGAACAAAAATACCTAGCATCCCAGCTGTGAAACCAATGCAAAAGGAAAGCCCACAACCACCTAAAAAAGTGTTTGCCCCTCCTATTAAACTGCCTCCGACACCCGAACCCACTCCAGTGCCAAAGTCTAGACCTTATGCTCGCAAATTTAAAACCCCTCTGATGCTTGCAGAAGAGCGGTTTCGCCAACAATTGGAGGAGAAAGAGGAAATAGAAAGGAGTAGAGTCACAAGTCCTACTTCTACACGACCTTCCTCTGCTGCCAGTACAGAGCTTTCAGAAGTCCAGAAAACTGATAAAGAAGTCACCACAGAGGTGACAGAAGTGAAAAGAGAAGAGACTAAGACTGCATCCAAAGAGGTAATATTGACACAAGACTCTCCTGCCAAGAAAACACCTTCCCAGATTCCTTTGAGCAAGCCTTCCATTTCAGGAATAAATAAGAAATCTTCCTCTAAATCTTCGAATGTTTCCCTTGATATGAAGCATGTTGCAAGTGAAATGTCCTCAGAAAGAAATCTCGCCTCAGCGGATGCCTTCAAAAAGAGTCACACCCCACCAAAGAGTCAGACCTTTTCCGTGTCTAAGGCTCATCAAGAGGCCGCAAATATTGACATCAAGTTGAGCTCCAATACTGTCACTTCGTCATCGTCAGTCACGGAGCAGCAGCAGGTTATTAAGAAATCCAGCAGCAGGTCTATCACAACCACACTGAGTGCTGTCCAGGAAAGTGTAAATCTTCAAAGCCAGGCTGCGGTCACATTGAAAGCTGAAGATGTAAAGAATATTAATGTGCCTCTGACACAGGAGGGAAAAATGAGTCCCTCTATGCCCACTAAAATTCCAAAAGTAACTCCAAGTTTCAAGGTGAAAACGTTTAAGATGCCAACCGAGAAGAAAGAGGAGCGGTGTGACAATGTTGGACAAAAGGAAGTAATGAAAAGTGACGCGCATTTACAGCAAGAGAAAAGCAATGTGTCGAAGACAAGTGAAAGCAAAGGGAAGGAAAGCAATCAGGTGACGTCAGAGATAAAAACAGAAATCAAAGCACAGGAGAGAAAAAGCCAAATGACACTGCCTATAAAGGAAGTTGAAGTAGAGGTTACAATGAAAAAAGGGAAACAGGTGCAAAAGAATGAGACTGAAGTAAAGCTGTCACCATCAGTTACTGTTTTAATGCCTAAGGTGGCAAAGATAACATCTGCAGCAACCCATCAAGGACAAGGCCATGTATCTGTCTCCCACAGCCAGCAGAGCGTGAAGGCGGAGCACATTCAAAGACACGAGGAGGTGGTTGTGACTGAGAATGTGGTACAGCAGAGCCTTCAGAAGCAAGAGGTTGTACAAATGCAAAAGCAGCAAATGAAGGCACAAGCAGCAGAAACAAATAAAATGCAGGTAAAGGCAGTAAAGACTAAAGGCGAGCTGAAGGATGTATCAGTGAAAAGGACAGGAAAAATGGGCCAAAAAGATAAGGCAAATTCAGAAGAGATCACAGATTCAGTGAAATGTAATGTAATGCAGAAGCTGCTCGCTCAAATAAAAGAGCTCGAGGGCACGCCAAGCAAAATAGACTCCAACGCTGTCGGAGCCATTATAAATGAACTCCCTGACTGGATGACGGGCTCGGATGAGAAAAAGAATTTGGGTCTAATCGCTAAACAGCAGAGTAAGAAAAAGTTGAAAGAGATGATGGTCTACGTGAGGAATATTGTTCAGGCAAAGCTCACATATTTGGAAGTCAATTTGACAGCCGTGGAAAAGCAAGAACAGCAAAAAGAAGAAGTGTCTGCTCCTGCAGCCGTACCTGCGCCACCGCCGGTGCCTCCAAAGCCGGAGAAGAACGTCATCAGCGGAGCAACTGCAAAGATATCGAAGATAAGCATCGGCTCGTCCAAAACTGCAAAGAAAGTTGTGGAGGAGAAAAAAAAGAAGACGCTTCAAGAAAGCAAATTGCAACAGGACTTGAGTGAGGTGGCTGATCAGAGAGTGTCCTCTCCGTCACCCTCTTTTATCAGCATTGAATCAAGAAGAGTAGATTCACCGCTTAGAGTAACCCCTTCTCCGCCACCCTACAAATCAGTCGGGACACCTCCACCTCCTCCTCGCAAGTTGTTCACACCAACATCCCCCTTCAGCCGGGCCACCCCGTCCCCCACCCTGAGCCGCTCGGAGAAACTCATGAAACTGCGAGACACCACCTCAAAACTTTCCCACAGCATGACCCCTCCACCTCCCATGCCAGTGACGGAGTTCTTTGCTGTTGAAAGAGAGCAGCCATCCCCCTTTAGTGATCGGGGGACTCCTGAGGAAAGACACGAGCAGGGATTGGTGGATGTGTCAGAAATGGTGGACTCCATGATGACCGTCAGAGACAAGAAGTCTTTCTTTGAGGAGGCGCAGAAGGCTGAGGTGAACAGGGCGTACTTTCGGAAGGATCCCATTGATATCCCTGAACGTTTGGGTGCTGATGCCGAGGAAGGACCTGAGACTGTCACTATCGACCTTTTAAAGGAGGATCTACCCAGAGTTGACTTGTCCAAACTTGTAAACAGATTCGAATCCCCACAACCGAAAGTCTACCCAAAAAAAGAGCCCATTGTTATTGCTGAGAGGCTTGAAAGTGACAACGAAGACGCAGAGGCTGAACCGCATACCCCAAGAACAGAAGAGATCCCGACATTAAATGTGAAAGCCATTAAGGACGTGTTTGAGACCGGAGAACACAGTTCCCAGGCCGCCAGAGAGCTGCGAGAACAAATAGAAAGAAGAGAATCTGAATCAACCTCTGAGCCCCTCGGACACTCTGAAACCACCGCAGTCACCGAGCAATTCTGCAGCATTGACGACTTTGGCAACATGACAAGAGAGACGAGGAGCGAGGTGCATTCTGGGAGCTCCCTGATCCGCGGTAGCCCTCCGTCATACGCCGACGTGGTGAGAGGCGCAGTTCCAACAGTGACCGTGCCCGCCGATGCCTCAACCGAGGAACTGCTGCGAAGCTTCCAGCAGTCGTGGGCCGAGAGTCAAGGAGTGTTTCAGAACCTCGGTTTCAGTGTCACAGAGCAGAGGACTTCACAGATCACTAGGCACCAGCAGGAGACTGTCGTGACGGGTAAACCCTGCTGTGCAGCATGAAGATACTAAACAGGCGTGACGGTGTGTTTAACATGCTCTGTGTGGAGTATTAATATTGGTTGGACTCTGTTATTAATATGACACGTTTGCTTTGATGTGTTTTTCCTCTCTCTGAAACACTCACATTAAAACGTGGAACAGTTTGTCGTTTCACACATTTAAATAATCACAGGTTACAATTTGTTCTGTTTATTCATGCCTCTGATGTGTGAAGCTGGCAATGATGCGAACATATTGAACAAATCTTTCTCTGGCCTAGGTGTGTGATGCATTTTTCACAGTAGAAAACTGCTCACAAATGTCTCAAGCGATGGAAAAACTATACAACTTATTCATATTTTCCCAAAGTACTCCATTAGTATATTTTAATATAAATGGTTTTTTTTATTTCAGAGAAAGTTTCCCTGAAAAGAGCTCTTTAGTTTGATTGTAATTACAGATGTAAAAAATAGAAATTCTCAGTTTTAGCCAAAGTTCTAATTATTCAGTAGTCAGTAATTATTTAAAAAAATAAATAATTTAAACTTATTAAAAAGTAAAAGGAAGTTTTCTCTTTGCATATTTAAGCTGACCTTTTTTTTTCAAGATTAATTCATGCAGCACAGGGGGGACCCTTTCTCAGTTTCTAGGACATCTGTATCTGTTGGTTTTAGCCCAGGGCAGCCTCTACCTCCGACCAGAGGGGAGAAGAACAAATTCCTCCAAGAGAGGAAAATCAGAGCTGGACAAGATCGACTTTTGTCTGTTTCAGATATCTGACGAGGAAAGCTGCAGTGTGTCGATGATTTCACTGGCTGTTTTAACAATACTGGAAAGAGGATTTTTGTCGTCCTCTGAAAGGTTACCATACCATGAGATAAAAACAGAAAGATGGCTCTCTTCACCGATTGTGAAACCTTTAGTGGTCCCAGGAGAAATCTAAGGGTCTTTGCAGATCGTTAAAATGATTGGAAAAGCCAAAAATCATCTGACTTTGTTTACAATTCCTTTTTTTTGTGGTGAAATACTCGACCCTCCATATTCTCGTTTACTCGTTTTTATTTCCACATTCAGAAAATCACTAGTGAAAGTGTGACCTGGACGATATCTCTCATTTGTAGAGGTCACAAGCCAAAAAGATCAGAAGAACACTCCCCCAGGTTATTCTAGTGACTCATTGGAATAATGAATTGAAACTGTACTAACTAAACAACGATCATTTTTAACATGACTTGTACAAAAATGCACAGCGATTTTTTGTGTGATTTTAGTCGCAAAGAAAACGTAAATTGTAAACCTGTAGATTAAAGTGTCCTCTTCCTTTTTTTGCAGAGAATTCGAGTTCCCGAGTCCGAACTGTGCAGGGTGTGTCGGAAGAGGGTGTACCCCATGGAATTGCTGATAGCAGACAATCAAAACTTCCATAAAAGCTGCTTTCGCTGTGAACACTGCAGAGGCAAACTAAGGTGACTTAATATCACCAAGCAACAACATTCTTTTAGTTTCCTTCTGAACTTCTTTAACCTCTTTATTCTCCTTCTCATTTAAACAGCCTCGGCAACTACGCCTCTCTCCATGGACGAATGTACTGCAAGCCACACTACAAGCAACTGTTCAAGTCCAAAGGAAATTATGATGAAGGATTTGGACAGAAACCACACAAAGAACTTTGGAGTAATAAGAACCAGGAGAATTCATCTGAAAAAAGAGTCAAATCACCGTCACCTGAGAAGAAAATCACGGATTCCAGATATCCCGCTGCTCAGAGCGCAACAGTTACACCGAATGATGAAATAAATGATGAAAGCAAAAAGCCAACGAGTAAGATTTCTGTCGTTTGGCCTCCTCAACCAGACTCTCCAAAGAAATCCTTCAGTGTAGAGGAGGAGCTGAAGTTGGTTAAGCCGTCATGGCCCCCTAAGGAGGGCTCAGCTCAGGAAAAAGAATCTCTAAATCAACAGACGAAGCCCTCATTAAAAGAGACTAATATCCCCGCGGCTGGAGTGCAAAATGGACCTCAGGAAGATTCCACAGAGCAGGAGGGTAACAATTTAAAGGAGAATGAGAAAAGGCCTGAAGAGACTCCAGCCGAGTCGGAAGCTCCAACCGCTGAGGAACCGGTGAATGTTTCTCACACTCAAGAAAGTGGAGAGTCAAACAGCAGCTGTGAGGCTGTGGCACAAGTGGGTGCTGAAATGGAATCTGAAGTGCAGCCTGATGTGGACGAGAAAGACCAAAGCGAAGAGGCGGAAGGTATGCAAGAAAGGGTTGAGGAAGTGAAAGTAAATGGACACGATGGGCGGATAGAAAGTGCCGCAGATGAGAAGGCAAGCCAGGAGGAGAGAGATAAAGGAAATAATGATGGCATGAAGAATGGAGAGGCGGTAAAGGTCACGCTAATAGATGAGGAGGCGACGGCAGGACAGGCGCTGAATGCAAACTCTAACAATAATAACAGTAATAGCCAGATACTGCTTGACCGTGAAATCCTGTTTGAAGGGCTTACGGAGGATGATGAAGAGAAACATCAGTCACTCTTTTTGACGGATGCGGCAGGCGCAACCGATTTCTTCAACGCCGATCTCTGTGAAGAATCAAAATGGATGCCAAACGAAGTGCTGCAACTGGCACAGAGGGACGACGCCTTCGTGCCAGCGGGTGCCAAATGTGTTGAAGCCACAGACTCATTCTTTCCAGACATGAATTTCTTCACAGAGACAGCCGGGGGAGCGCTCGCCTTCCAAGCCGAGGCCGCCGAGCAGAAGATTAGCACGTCAAGCTTCCTCGAGGACATCTTCGCCGGCCTGAGCACCAGCAGCAGCAGCTCCGGCCTGCTATCTGATTTTAAATCCGACATCTTCGGCCGATCTGTCGCCGAGACGACAACGCCGACGGTGTCAGCGCTGGATGACCTTTTGGATTTCGGGATGGAGGCAAGAGGGAGCACGGAGAAGGATGTGATGGAAACGAGCCACAGCACAGGCGGGGATGGCACTCGTTCTCTGTGGGCAGAGGAAGACGATGACGAGGCTTTGACAGTGGAGGAGCAGATCAAGAGGAACAGATACTATGATGACGATGAAAGCGACGACTCTTGAATTCAGCCCGTTCAGCTCATAATAATTTCACATTAATGTCCATGGAGAGATGAACTGCTCTGATTTTACTGGTGTTTTTGTACTGAGTTTTAAAGATATACTTCTTCTCTTTTATTCAATATCTAGCTTTGTTTGATGCTGATTGAATGCACCTGGCGTGCAGAGAAAAAGAAAGTGCATATTTTTTCTCACATATCTATACTTTTGGGCTGTATTTTTCCATTTTTGCTATGTTTTTCTTTAGTTGAATGCCTGCCTGCTCTCTTTTGTGTCCGAATAAAGTTGTTTTATGCATTTCTATGAAGTCTTCTGTTTGAAATAAAGCTTCATGAACTTGACAATATATGAATTTTTAATCAGTTAGGGCTCAGGCATACTGGAGCTGTAATGGAACTAAGCTGTATCTCATTGGCGTGACTGGCTAGTTTGATCTATGGCCCACCTGGATAACATAGTCCAGCTGAGATCTCTTTGGCGAAAGGCGTATTGATTTTCACTGATAGAGCAGGCCGGCTGTAGGAGTTACAGATTTTTCCATTAGGTGGCTTTTGTCACCTCTGACAGATTTTTTCCCCCCTCTTCTCACTTACAGCGTGAAGTCGTGGGGTAATTGGCTGCAGAGAGAATATACTGCAATGTTAATTACACCAGCAGAGAAAAATGTATGTTATTGTCAGAAAAGTGATGGCTCTACATATTCAGTGTGGGTCATCATGCCCCTTTCTGCTGACACTTCCTGGTTCAATAATTCAGCATCTGTTCCTGAAATGCTGTTTGGCATCTTTTTTAATTAGGCCATCCTTTCTCCTGTAACTCTCTCATTGACAAAACAGAGAAGGTGTAATTCTCAACATTTTGTACAACTCTTTCATCCCCCTGCCAAGCAATTATAAACCCAAACAACTACCCGTCCAAGTGGAAAGGATACACAGCAAATAATAATAATGCTGCACGTGTATGAACATTGTGAAGATACTTAAACAGAGCTCATTTTTGCTGTTTGAATGCAGATTTCTTTAGAAGTTTACCTGGGTTTTTTTGACTCTGAAAGTTCAGGACCTAATGTTTGACAGAGCATTAAAGGGCAAGTTCACATTTTTTCTGTCTGAAAACAGATTTTACATGCCCTAAAATTGAATAAATGCATCCAGGACTGAAACTTGAATGTAAAAGTGTAAAAGCTCACCAAACCTCTGTAGCCTGCTCTTTGTCTGTGCTGTAAGCCAGAGACTACATTGATGACTATTAGTGCAACACATGAGAATCTGTCAGCATACTCTGGTGACACTAGTTTAAAACTAGAATTACTATTTATTTTCTGTCATTATGGAGACATAATGAAGAACAAACAGATTTCCTCCTTTTTGTTTAACTTAAGTACAAGTGAGAACCCACACAGACATGAAGCAGGATTTTAAACAATTCCAGTCAACAGCCCCTAAACCTTT
This sequence comes from Labrus bergylta, assembly GCF_963930695.1. Lineage (NCBI taxonomy): Eukaryota > Metazoa > Chordata > Actinopteri > Labriformes > Labridae > Labrus > Labrus bergylta. Next base: position 11,432,201 of record NC_089218.1, on the reverse strand, counting down.
AGTTGCATTAAACAGTGTTTTCCCTCTCTGTGCTCGCTAGTTTTATTAAATCTGAGGCATGTTGTGAAGCAATTGTATTATAATTAAGTACAAATAGTATTTCAGGAAAGTTGGAGGCAATAGAGGGATAATACCATTCCATGATGGTTTCAGCTAATCCTAATGAACAGCAATGTCCCGGATTTGACCTTTGTTGCATGGCATTACTAATTCCCTCTGGTCTTTGTTTCATGTATTTTAGAGGCATAAAATGACAATAAATATGAAACAATACATTTTCTGGTTGTAGTCCTTCTTTGCAGCTTAACAAGGAAAGGATATCTCACTTCAAACTATTCATTATTTTTTATTAATGTATCTTCCCCTCTTCTTCTTAAATAATTGATCAATCATTTATTGATTGATTTGTCCCACTGATGAAGGCTACTACCCCTGAAGCACATTAATTAAAGACCAAAATCACATTGACCCCTTCAATTATAAGTTTTAGTAAAGGAGTGGCCAATAAATCTTAAATAATTTGTCAATATTGGCAGGTGAGTATTGATTCAAATGTAAAACTTTCCTTTAATTCTGTCGTTTCAATCAAGTAAGCCCAAAGTATAAATAATTATATATTTATTGATGCATTTATTTATTTATTTATTTATTTATACATTATTGTATGCATTTCTCCCAACATTTACTTATTTATACTTTAGTCATTTTTTGTCCCTCCTACCAAAGTCAATCACTGTCAAACAAAGCAGCAGCATCCTCAGCTCTCCCGGCTGGCGCTGATTGGCTGTTGTTCTTTCTCATTATGCGAGAGCTGATTGGTCGGCTCCTCTCCTCCGCGGGGCTGGCTCCTCCCCCTCCAGACGCCGAGCAGCAGAGGAGGCATCAGCGCGGTGTGCTGCGGACAGGAGCCCACTCAGCGCGGCTTTCAGGACAACTTTTAACGACTGGACACGGACTACAACACACGGTAGGCGCTCAGAAATGCTGATAATGTTGCTTTTATTCGGCGTGAGGTTTGTCTGAACGCTTTCTAGGAACTACCTGCTAGCTTGAGGTGCTCTCACGCTGCCGGACGGATGCTGCTTTTTTAAGTGAAATTGAGTTAACGATTTGCCAACTCCATTATCTGTTGTTTAGTTTATTAATGCGCAGTTTGACCCTCTCTCAGTCTGTAAATCGCATCCCTAGTCTCTAGTGTGGCGGAGAAGGAATGTGAAGTTCCCACAGTGGCATTTTAAACTCGTTATTGAAGATTTACTTGGTCTTTTCGGCATTAAGTGGCTCAAAGTGGCTCGGGTTTTTGGAGCTGCTACCTTGGTATCTTGCGAGGTTACACTGCACAGTGGGTTAGCTTGAAATCATTCGCAGCCTTAATTTGTCCATGTTGGCTTATTGGCATTCATATGTGTGGGAGAGAGGGAAAGAGAGCAAGGCAGAGAGACAGAATAAATCCAGATTAGTAGATGAGAGCATTGTGCTTTTCATAATGCTGCGCACTTTAGAGCCTTATATTAAGCACAGTGATTTATCTGGCTGTTAATGCATGTCACTAAACATGGACTAGTAAAACCCACCTCTGTTTCACTGCATATAAAAGGATGAGTGTCCCCATGCTGTGCATTATCACGCTGTCAGATATTGCTACTGTAAGAAAGTGAAAGGGATAGTAAAAATGAGAAGAGAGGGGATATATAAGCCTCTGTGGCAAGCTGCTCAATGGGATTTTACCTTGTAGTCAAAGGGTCATAACAACAATTCACAGCCAGTGTCTTTTGCTCGCTGAGAACAGTGTGCCTAAGCCTGCAAAAATCAATTTCTGAAGATTTATTTTGACTGCTGCTTGGAAACATGAATGGCTCTAAGAAGAATATACCTCCTGCTGGACTCTTTTCTTTTTTTGGACTTATAGCGCTCCTTGAAGTAGTCACATCAATACTTTTTTTCCACACAATTTCTTCTCGTGAAGAAGAAAAGCCCACCGTGATGATCAACCTTACAACACTGCCTGGGTTGTTCATGCTTGTATCACTGCCAGCTTCTCTCAGTTAAGCCCTGATGTGTTCTGGCGCCCCACCAGATCCTTAAACTGTACGAGTGTGGGGAGGAAAACGATTCATTTAGTTCAAAAACTAAGTCCACCATTCATCTCCTGTCACGTGAAATACAGTGGTTTAATCTCAATTAGGCAGTGACATATCGAAATAGGGTTCTTGGCGCACATGGATGATTCGATTAGACAGTTATGAATATGAGTTGTGGAGGCTTTGTTTGGTGAAATTAAGGCGATAAAAGATTCTTTATTTTAAAAGAGGTAATTGATCTCATCTTGCTTGACTTCCTCGTACAATTTTTCCTTTTTGTCCCGTTTAAGGCTCTAATGGGACTGTACAGATTCTGTTTTGTATCCTCACAGAATTCATTTTTCTGTCACTGTAGCTCCAATTAATGTCAACATTCAGAAGCTATTTCCAGGATTAAAGACGTTAAGATCACAGCGAATCACACTGCAGCTGTTCCAAAATGATTAAGCTAATGATAGTGGGTCAGCAAGTTACCACTGCAACGCTCTAAATCAATCATTTTCACCCTTTTTTTCCCACTCCGACGCTGTAGTAGCAAATCACTATTAAACACCTTTGAGTCGTATTATCACGCAGCCCTTATAAAGAGGCTGTTTACATCCGCTGTGTTGCCAACTGCATCTTATTGACATCCTGTGAGGAAGCAAGCCCCTCAGTGTGCATCTAATCAGCTAGTTTTAACTCATTTAACCCTCACGTTGGGGTTTAATGTGTGAAGGCATCCCGCATGTCAGAGTTATTGACCGAATGTGACACGCAGAATTGATTTTTTTGAATCGTTCTCCTCTAAATAACTTGATGCATTTCTCTCTTGTAGAGCCAGATAGGAAATTGAATACTTTTTCTAGCTGAAATAAATCTGCAAACGCCCTCAGGCTGGAGCGGATTCTCTTAATTACATCATATTTTTGTCCTGGAAGTGATTGGAGTTCGATTTATGGCACAACACTGCTCCCCCCTGATGAGATAAAATCCTTGTGACAGTGATGAATTGCCTTAGTAAAGAGTGCAATAGAAAAGTGTGTTACAAACCAGCTTATTAACTCGTTCTGGATTTCTATTCAGTCACACTTTTGCTGCTGATTTCCTGTTTGACAGGATTTAAAGGGAAAATCTGTCAGACTGGGCCATGCTGGTTGTAGCCGCGTACTGTGCCCTAAGGGGACACATGCTGGTTTGTGAGAGGCTCCTTTAGAAACTGCTGCTTTTACAAGACCTTTAGTTCATGTTGAATGTAGCTTTTTATCCCTTGTCACCAGCATTGCTTTATATCCTGCTTTTCATCATCAGTTACTCTAAATATTTTTGCATTGACTTTAAGTCGTCACACAGGGAGGAATCTATTTTTAAAAGAGGAAGAGACGAATGACATCGTCAGGTTGAGGTACATATTGCTATTGTGGGAAATATCAGAAAGCAGGGAACGTAAAGGGAAATTAATAAAAGTGTTTTCACCTTGCTCAGCAGGATGATTGATGACTTGTAATTATTCAAGGCGAAGCACACAAAGTCGTTCAGTGCTTATACTCTTTCTGTCAAGCATATTGCTAGACACTCTTCTCTCTCATTATGCAACCAGGTGAAATAATGACAGTGATGAAGTGCTATATATACATAAAAGGAAATATGTTAACTACCTTGAGGTACTGTAACATGTAGGTCAATGTGTGTGCAATGGCTTGGCAGTGTTATACTCCTACCTGTCAACATGTCTGCTATTCATGCTTCACTCTTGCAGTTTTATAACACTAGAAGTGTCTTTGGTACACTAAGGGCTGAGTGGTCGTTTCCATATTTGTTTAGAAAAGGTGCAAATTTTCAAAAGAGCCGTAAGTATAGTTAAAAATGATCAATGTTTTGTGGAGCTGGTAGAGACGGCACAGAGGCGGACGTGTACATTTGGTGCATGTAAGCTTCAGCAGGTTACAGTTTAAAATGAGAACAACTGATTTCCCTGACTGAAAGGCATTTTCCAGTACAGTGAGCTGTAACCAGAAATGTTAGCTATATTTTATGTCCATATGAGTTTTAATACCTGTTCATGTGAGGTTTGCGGGCTTTGTTCTGGATTTGGTTCCCATTTGGCAAAGTACCAAATAGTTAAGTGTTCAATAAGATCCAGATTACATTGGTTACAACAAGTTTCAGTTTGATTTGAGCTCAAAATAAAAATGTATTTGTAGTTTGTTGTTGCAATCATCGTGAGATATTCAAGATGTGCTTTGCTGAGTATCTCATTTGAAATATATCCACATTTGTTCCCTGTGCCCTGTGAAAAACAGCTTGATATGCAAATGCAGTGTTTTCAGATTGATTACATTTTTTCTTCCCTTTTAGGAGCATACATTTATTGTCATGAAAGCAGAAATATAATGCAAACTTGTGCATGCTTATAGTGTATTGTAATATGTATATGTCTTACACATTAATTTTATGTATTGGCTGATTATCATATTAAGCCATTACACAAGCCAGTAGTTAAAGCTTGGAGTCACGCATTAAGTATTACAGCTCTAAATAACCTTTGTTTTATCTCTCTTAACTTTTCCAGTTTATGATGGTAGCACTAGGGGTCATCGTTAGACGGGAACTACCCGAGAGACAGACTTTACAGCTATTATCAAAACATTTCAAAGTTTCTATTGAGCAATGTCAACTTGTGTGCTCATGTAATAACCTGAGAATTGTGATTTGGTTCTCACTGAGCAGTCGGATCTTTAAACGCTCCTGTGGTGTAGCATCATGGAACATCTCTCCAGGACGCGCTAGAATCACTGACCCTGACCCCCCCGTCTGCAACAGGGCAAACTAAAAGACCATTTCATCCCAGAGGGGATTGTTGTTTTTCACTTGGCCTTTTCTCTGAATTTTTAATGTCCAAATTGTACACTTTAATCACAACACAGAGAAGCAAACCATTGGAGGGGAGCACTGCCCAGTTGCCCATTTTCACATAGAATTAATGATTTCTGTGCAACACCTCATAATTTGCAATACATTATATTTTATGACTGTCTGGCTACACTGTAACTTTCAAAGCTGCCATCTTTTATAAGTTTTTCAGCTGTGTGCCACTGTGGTTGGAGGATTTCTCTCAGATTCTTTTGGTTCTCTGAGGGTGTTCACTGCTTTCACATTGATGTGCTCTGACCTCTTCTGCACACACTGGCTCTCCCTCTCATACCCCGTCCCTCTCTCTCTTTCGGTACCACTAGCTCCGTCTCTGTGGAGAAGGAGTTGGAAAGCTACACAGGCGGCTGTGCGTTTCATCTGTGGAGCTTAGCGCGTTGTGATCATGTCTGTGACCGCCTTCCAAACTTTATTGGATCATCTGATAATCTTGTTGGCCACAGCTTAGCCACACGTGTCCCCAGATCTGTGTATGACTCCACACAGGCGCAGATGATAGATTCAAATCCAACATCACCACGCTGTGATCATACTGATTTCTACCCACATGTCCTTTCAAACAACATGGCACATGACTAAAACAACAAACAGCCTGGTTGTTTTTTTTTTTTTTTGTGTGGTTATTGACACATGCATGCCACAGTTGGAGTAATAGCACAGCCTGAGAGAGGCTAAAATGACATGTGTTGTCATCCATTTTCCTGCTTTGACACACGATAAGGAATGACAAAGTAATATGCTGGTATTACCCAAAATGCTCAGCTGGCATATGTGTTCTTGTGTTGTACTGAAATCAAAAAATCAATACAAAGTGAAAGGACTGACCATATATATGACTGTCACGTCCTCCTCTCTGGTGGTTGATACGGTGAGGACTTACCACTGCAGTCAGGCGTGATAAAACAGCCGGGTGATTACACTGCTTGATAAGGCTGGATTTATCAGGGGAGTCTCTCTTAAAGCAGCTGTGAGGAACTTTCATTTTCTGTAGGATTTTTATGGCCCCTGAGGACAAATACAGTATGCCTGGTGATGAGAAATTTTGATTGTGCGCATGTGTTTTATAATTGCTTGAAGAACTTTTTTTCTGTGTGGAGATTTTCTGTTTTTTTAAACCAAGCCATGCTCATGCATAGCAATAAAGTAATAAACAATGAGGCTGAGACAGCATGACAGGCTGTAGACCTTTGAAACTAATTCTGAAATTACTCTTCTGTCATTTTTTTAACTTCCTGGGCCCAATCATTTCCCCTGTCAAAACAAACTTACCCTTTGATTAAAGTTAAAAAAAACTCCACTATAAATCAGTTTCACAGCTGAAACCCAGTGTTTCTTTCCTCTATCGGACACATGATGTCAGGTGGAACAGCAAAATGTGCTGCAGCTAGCTTGCATAAGTTTCTCAGCTTGTGTTTAGTAAGGATAAAGTAAAGTTCATAAAGTTTCCACAGAGGTTTCCTCCTCTCAAAAAAAACTAAAGCTGTTAAACAAACTGAATATCAAGTGCAGTGTCTCTGTGATGCGTTTTCTTAGGGGATTGCTAAACTACTTGCCTTTTCTCCTGCAAATCCAATCCTTTGTCCTGTAGTCCATTCATCACCTATTCTGCTTATTAGTGTTGCAAGCAGGTTGGAGCTGATCCCAACTGACTTCTGGAATTGGTACAGTTTCATAACCAGTGAAAAAGTCCTTAGAACAGAAGAACATTTTGAATTACTTATCATTTCCTATGCATTGCTCTAAAGGTCATAGTAGTTTTTTTTTTTTTTTTTTTTTTTTTTTTTTTTTTAGTATTTTAGTCATATCATATATCCAGTTAGGAGTCGGGGTAGAAAGGCTTTGCTAGCTTCATGCCGCTCCCACTCATCCTGTTATCTCATACTCTACCAGCTGTGGTTGTTTGTTGGCTGCTGTCTTCCCTTTGCAAAGCCTGCCGAGCCCCCTCCATCACCACATTTGGCATGGGATCAGTGCAGAGCAGAGTCTCTGAGCCCTGGCTTTTTTAATTGGGTTCTGATGACGGTGGGTGTGGGGGGGGGGGCTTTGCTGGTTTGCCAAGCTGGCCGTTGCGACTACTGATGGCTCCCAGTTCCCTTCGGTCAAGTAGATGATTGGATTTTCATCGGAGTGGTCAAATAGTGGGGGGAAAGAGGGGTGAGCGCCCTATCAGTCTGCTCAATGTGTAAGTCCACAGGCTGGCTGGCCTTGGGGAATTTAAAGACATAATACACAGAAACTTTGATTGTTGTTTGGGCATGCTTCTGCTTTATCTCTGCTACCACGTGGATACCTTGTCGCTCTAATTGGGAGGCTGTGAAAGGCAAGTTTTATGACCCATTATGTTGAGCACGTTTAGGAAACACATTCAAATGTTCCAATTCTGTTCAAGCTTTTTTCAAGAATGAGAGAAAAATAATTTGAAGACACAAAAGCTTCATGTAATTTCATTTTGAATAGTCTAACGAGCAGGGGCGGGGCTAGACTTTATTGACATGGTGGCCCAGCTGGGGACCAATGAATGCAAGGTGGGCATAACAGATCAGGTTTTAACATTTCTGTCTCTACTTACTATAGCTACTTTAACGCCATACATTATTTTATAATACCTTTATTACATTCCCGTGTGGAGGACAAAAAGCACATCATATACATCTTTGATGGTTAGTTTGTTTCGGATGAAATTCAACCAAAAATCTCAATTAAACATACCAAAAAAAAGAAAATGTACTACATTCGGTTACTTACTTGCATCCTGTCACATAGCCAAGTCACTGCACAATTGTTGGATTATAGGTCGGCACCTGGGGTTGTCAGATTTCAAGGGGGCCAATGCCCACCCGGGCCAAACCATTGGACATGCCTCTGCTAAGACAAAGCGTGATAATTTATTTTCCCACACTGTTATCCCCCCCTCCTCATTTTAATCCTCTTTCTGGAAGCCCACCATGGTTACATGATATTAATATACAGCAGGGTTCAAGGCAGAACCAGATGAAGAGGCGAAGTCATGCTGTTTTTAGTTCTTTCGTTAAATTAATTAAACATAGATATTGCGGCTCGCCCCTCAGTCTCCACAGAGCAAGATATTTTTAATTTAATTTTTGTAATTCTGTGTGTATAACATTCTGTACTCCTTTTGGCATAATTCTGTAGGTGATATTAATAACTGTATGCACAGCTGATTTCAATTAGCATCTGCTCTCAGTGAGCACACATCCTTCAGTGGACCCATTTGAATAGTGTTTGACTCTGAGGCCTAATTATAGAGTATGCAATATTATATGTGCACAAACAGCACACAGAGCATCATTAATCTCTGTCTAACTAGATGCAGCGGCAATTATTTCAGGTATATTTGATACACTTGATGCGTGTTTAAGCGTCTTTATCCTCCGAGGCCTGTATGCAAATTTGACATTTGCTTCTTAAAGTGATGTCCGCAAAATTGATTTTGAGGGCTGGGAGATTTCATGTGGAGCAGTTTTTATCCCCATCCTATCCCAGTTGGTCTTGTTAACTGCTTCCACTCTCATCTGTAAGAAGAAAAATCTATTTCGACTGACAGAGCCTGATAATAAAGTTTCTGAGCTGACCTTCTGGACCAAACAGATGTTTCATATGAAAATGAAATGTTGATCTGTTCCACCCGCACGTTTGCTATTAAAATGAAGCTGCTGCAGGTTACTGTATGCACACAGTACATATCACAGGTGCTTTTTCTCCTGGTCAAAGCTAGAAAACTCAATTTGGTACACGTGTTGTTTTTTGCTGTTTGAAACCTAAAACGGTGCTTTTTGTTGGAACCTGTCATAGAAGCTTAGTCAATATCTAACTCCTGCTCCTGCTGCAGAAAGTCACTGCCACTGGTCACAATAAGGATTTTTTCCTCAGCTCTCATTATTGATGATTGCATAAAGGATTAATTGCTCCCCGTGAGCTTAGAAAGGTTAGAAAAGTAAACAAAAAAAAGTGTGCATGGGGTCTGATTTTCTAAATAAACTCTAACAATTTTCATTAGGACTACAGTGCAATCAGATAATTTGCCACTTATTTCTGTTTGGTCTACAAAATGTCAAAAAACTCACCCACAACGGTTGTGTTTCATGAAATTCGATAAGTAAAGAGGTTTGCTAACAGTTTATGGGGAGAGAATCCAGCTCTGAGTTTGCATATAAAACCCCAATACTCTGAGATTTATTCTACCAAGTAAATCGTTGAACCACAGAGATTCTACTATGATGAACATGTGTGGAGCGTTTCAGCACACACTTTGTCTCTGTACACTGTGACATTCATTAACCTTGTCCTGACTCATCTTCCCTCGTGTTTGCGCCTCACTTGAGGGGCTGTGCTGCAGCTGCAGAACTAAAAACAACACCATAAAAAACAGTATTAATTCCACTTTATCCTTCAGCTAATGTCAACTCAGTAAGTCACAGATATTCTCTTTTTTTTTTTTGCATGCAGGATGCACTGTGTTGCACAGCTACAGGTCACAGAAACTGATGAGTCACAGAAGATGGTGTAAAAGGTGAGTTCAAACCAAGAGCACAGTTAATTTTATCACAATGTAAAGATGTGATTTTGTCAAGTAATGCTTATCACTCCAATCATTTGATGCAAGTATGGAATGTAAAATGTGCAAAAGTTTAATTAGTTAATTTGCAGTGGATAATTTGTCACTTTGTTGCAAAAGCAGGGTACAGATTCTTTGTCATCCTGAGTGACATCATAAATGGTTAGTCTGGACATGCTTTAGTAAAGTAGCATTTTTAGTTGGCTTGCCTCGTGGACAGACCCGTTAAAGAATGTATTTTCTCTCCTTTATGCTGTCATAATGTAGTCCATTTCCATCTTTTTGATCCATTGATTGAAAGGAAATTGCTGCAAGATCTTCTTATTTGTGTACAGCTGTAGAAGGCCAAATGGCTGCTAACTTTACAGCTACAGTGGTACTGCATAATCAGAGACGGATGGGTGGACACTCTGCTGCTGACTTAGCATAGCCAAGCCTGTCCTGGATAACAGATCGTCAAACTGGGCGACTGGTTAACCCCAAATCGCTCCAAACTAAAGGAAACAAATCCAGACACAGTCTCTGGAGAAGGCAGTCCAGTCAACCGAGCTGTGTGCGTCTGTTGGTGATTTTAGGGTCCAAGAAACTGAAGCTTTTGTTTTTTAGTCCGGGGCCGGGAGGTGCACAGTTATTCATGTATCTGCAAATAAACAGAAATGAGCCAGCGTTCAAGCTCCCTTATTGACATAACAACAAGAAACTCAGGATGAGTGTTTATCTCTCAAAAGTGATCAAATATAGCAAGTTATACGGTAGAGAAATATAAAGCAACATATTAATCATTTCTACATTTATGTTGAGTCTTCCCCAAAGAATATTGTTTGGTAAACACTGAAGAAGCCTTTCCACAACTCTGCAAATATCCTAAATACAGGGTATCAGTATAGGGGCTGCGCAATTACTCGCAATTCCATCGTTATCCATCGATATGAGCATTTGCAATAAACACATTGCAGATAGATGCAATGTTGCGATAAATTCCTTTTTGTAAACAAGCCATTTTTCCTCACTCAGCATGCATACATTTGAATTATTAGATGGAAACCTGGACATCATTTTCATGTTTTCACACCATGTTGATGCAGCCAGCTGAAGCATAAGCTAGCATCAGCTACCCTAAGATGAATTAGTGGCGACTCAGTGGTGAAATAAAACGGCTTCTTGTTTTGGATTCAGGAGAAACACGTTGCAGAAATGTATTATGAAAACACATGTTCTGTTCAACATTTACTTATTTGTTGGATTTCATATCTTTGTTGCAATATAGAACAATGTTATGGCACATCACGTTTTTCTTATATCATTCAGGTTCTAGTAGTCTGTCTCTTTTAAGCCTTACACGTAGCCATTAAAATAAATGCAACAACTTGCTACATCATTGGGGTTTGAAGGTTGAAGAAACCCTTTTGAAAGCTTCTGCAGTTTGCTGTAAGAGTAATGTGCTTTCCTGAAAGAGCGAGTTGTTGAAGTGTTTAGCCTTGGTAGATGTTTAAATACTTTGAAATGTTTCACCAGTGTACATGTTTACAGTTTGCTTCACAGTACGCTGCAAGGTTATGCCTTAGGCTATTAATTCCTTCAATTCATTTATAAGTTCAATCATTTTTTTCGCATATAATCAAAAAGTGAAAAAAGTAAAGGAATCAAAGGTCCTTGTATGTACTTGAGGCATTCTTGCTGAAACATGAAGAATGCTTTGTATTTGTGGTGCTTACAGTTTCTTCCATTGCGGGAGTCTGCTCTCATTTGTTCCTTTTTTCCTGAATGAGAAGAGCTGTGAGGAACCCATATTTGTACCTAATTATGTGTGTTAAATGAATAGTCTCGTTTAGGTGCTTCCTATAAATGATGAATATAAGTTAGTAGATATTTTGACATATTTGTCAAAAAAAACAAAAACAGTTTGGTACAAAGACAACACACAGTCTGCTGTCAATGCATGCAACACATCAGTTGTTTTTTTAATGATTTTAAGCAATAATGCAAAAGAGTTACTCGTTTCTGTGTTGCATATGTTAGTTTTAGCAGTGGATCTTTGGGGGGTTTGTTGACTAAACGAAGAGGATATATGCAGCAATCACCCTTGGCTGCGGGAAATTATGCATTTTTCCGCCATTTCTGACACGTTCTAGACAAACTAGTTCTCTTTGACAAAAACAAAACACAAAGTAAATATATGTTATCACCACGTAGACCACACAGGCCCCGGCTCTTGATACAAATAATAAAACCATATTGAGAGTATATCCGAGCGAGTGTGCGGGCTCAATTTATCTTTTTTATTTATTGCACCAGATGCGGGTTATTTGTTGTTTGACTGTGCTCTCATGGTGGCACCGGGGTAAGAAAAACAATTCTCCCCCTTGAGCACCCAAAGAAGACGCTGGGTAGCAGCACAACACATCGTAGGTTTGCTCGGTGTAATCATTTCTCAGAGCGTGTTTATTCTCAGGCTTTCAGGGCCCTCTTTTGTTATTCTTGTACCCGAGGCGAGCGATGCACACTTACCTTTCACAGAAAAGCCTGCAAATATGTTGCCTATTGATTTGAGTAACGTACAGTATGTTGCGTTGCATTAGCTGCTGAGTTTGAACAGCTTTCATGCTTAGCAACATGGATGCTATGATCTGAAAATGATTTATGACTTGTATGAAGCTCAAGCTCTGGAGAAGCTTTTATCTGCATAGATCACTTCAGGAATGTCTGTCTTATCTGGTTGCCTTCACAGAAAAACAATAACAAGTAACCGGGCCAGGCTAATGTGTGTTCTGCTGAGATGCACACTATGTCCTCTTTAATATGTGAACCCCATGCATTTTTTACGATGTGCTTGATTACATTCTCTGGATGATTTTTCATTTTTAATCAGCTCTAGGCACTATGGGTATTACTTACACAAGAGTGGTCATTAATATTCAGTGTGTCCACTAACATACAGTATACATTGACTTTGTTTTAACTCACTGCTATAGTTTGATCTATGGACTAAATCTAAAAGAACCGTGTCAACATATAAATATGGCTAGCTGGAGCTTCTTTATGTCAGCTGACATTGTTACCATAGACCTCTGTCTTTTATAATATTTCACTTACTGACCATATATTTACAGAAAACACTTTCATCATGCACATCCTGTACACATATAATCTGGATTTTTACCAATACCAAAAAAGTTGTCCAAGCAATAACAATTCTGCTGCACAGAATTACGTTTCCGATCTCATAGCTGTTGTTATTCGTGATGGTGGCTTTTCTCCAGCTTCAGCTTGGGGTAGCTTTTTTTTCCCCCGCCACACAAACACATAAATAACCATATGTGTTTTAATGTGCGTCTTCAGCCCCAAGGACTGTTCAGACATGACATTTAGCAGTATTCACCTCACATCTGCAGATACGCTTACTGCATCTGGTCTTATTTCTTTACTCACAGCAAGAAAATCTGGCAAGGGAAGACTCTGATAATGTATTATAAACAACATTAGTTATATATAATATATGATCTAAGTGATCTGATTGATAGATAATTTAATCTGCATCCCAAGCTTGCTGACCCTCTCCTCCCTGCTCTCCTGGAGTTCTTCCAGTTTTCCCCTCTCATGAGTTTAAATGTCTGCCCATCCACTCTATATATTAGAAATAGTATTCCTGCTATCATTGTGGTTTGAAAAGAAATGACATACGGGTTCAGCATAGTTCTGCTGTCATCTAGCGACACATAAAAGTTTTACGTTATAAGTTCATAAAACTGTTACTGGAAAATCTGGTGTATAGGACGCACTTTTAACAATTTTTTTTCATTTTACTTAGCACTTACTCCCAATGATGAGCTCTAGAAAAAAGAGCAGAGCAGTCGAATCAATTGTTGACACCTTTAATGTCATTGAGATTTCCATTAAATGTACTGAAACAAATGGCAATTATTTTTTATTATTGCAAAGAAATACGTTTTCCTGATGGATTGTTTAATCTACAATTTCCCCCAAAGTTTGAATTTTCTTTTAACACTTGCATAAGGAGTGATTGGCTGCTTGCCCGCAACTGGCTCAGCAGGTAATCTTGATATTCTGATCATTTTTCATCCATTCATCACTGTCATCATCCATCTTGCTTGAGGGAACAGCAGCTTGGGCTCAGTCATGGACATCTGGTGACCTTTCCGGTCAGGAATCTTCTGTGGGGGAAATTTGTTGCAGAGTCATTCAATTCAGCTGAGTTATCAGTGATGCTCACCAAACCATAGAACTGTTGCATTGTCACAAACACAAAACCCTCATAATAAAAGACACAGTCACCTATTATGATACAGGATGGCATGTCACTATCATCTATCTGCTGCTTTCATGACAGTTTCCCTATTCACGATGACACAGGAGCAGCCCATGTGTAATGAACCAGAGGATGATAGTCCTGCTTTGCAGTTTGTAGGATCACAGCTCTGACTCCCTGCAGCCTCTGAGATGTGTTTGATGTGCTGTGACGCCTAAAGATGCCACAATAGTCCTGCAGGTTCAAAGCCAAGCACATAGCTGTCCCCGTGCATGGCAAACAGGACACACGCAGTACAGTGGAAGAGTTTTTTGGCAACAAGCTACAGTTTACCAGTGACTACATGATGATGAAAAGCTTGGCTGTTAATCCATCATGTTGCATAAAATGTGTCACTGTAGCTGCCCTCTAAATGTCACTTAACAGATCATCAGTCAAGTAGAAAACCTGTTTCTATAGCTGCATCATTATAAACAGCTACACAGGACAACAGCATGCAACTGTGAGGCATTCAGGGACGGAGGTGCTTAGAACTAAATGCTAACATCAGCCTGATTATATGCGTGTAGTGATAATGCTTATATGATGATAATGTGCACGTTTAATGTTATCACTGTTCAGTAAGCTTTTTCAATATAAAGAATTTGACTGATACGTGATAATATTTTTCAACATTTTTCCAAAAATTGTCAAACAGTTCCCAGTGATTATCAAATAGTACTTTTGTTTGAAATACCTGTTATTAATCCTAGGGTAGCTGTCACATAGTTTAGGCTTCATGTAGTCGGTCAAATGATGTTAATGCATTACAATTGTATGAAGAACTGCATCTGGATAGTTAAATATCCTCATGTTGAGTTTGAATGTATCACATGAATTTCATGTTGGTCTTTGTGATGTGTTCATGATGCTCATACTGCAACAGGAGTTATTATTCACTCTTTCCCGATTTGGGACTTGTCTTTCTCAAAAGGTAAAATTCCAGCTGAACTATAATGACAGTAATACAGATTAATTGTGTGTCACACTGATTAAGATAGATGGAAGTCAACTTCTAAAAAGTTAGGGAACAAACGGTAAAAAAAATGGGAGCAGAGAGTCATCTCTCTGAGTCTAGAAGCTCCAGCCAATCTGCTGGCATTTCTCTGAATGGAAACACACCACAGGAGGATGAGAGGGAGATTGTGGACCTGGTCCTGGCAGGGTATTAAGAGAACACCTTGGCACCATGCATTTTAGCGAGATCACCATGGTAGCTTGCCAGCCGTCTCTGCCATTCTCAAATGTTTTCATTTTATAATGTGTTGCTTTGCAAATGTTGGTCAATTCAAAGCTAGGTGCTAAATTTGTGGCGCTGACAGAGGTCTTACAGCCTATGAAGCCCTGAGTCTTGATGATTGGCAAGTTACATCAGGGAGTTCCCAAAATGTCATATTTAAAAAGAAGCCCTTTGTGTGTTTGTTAGCCACTGTTAATATCAGGCAAATGTTTGGCATTAGGAAGTTTGAATTTTACTTAAGTATGAAAATGGGGCAAAGAAAGTTGTTTCCTCCCCAAGGTAAATCTCTTCTCTATTAGTTTTAATAGCGTTGGCAGTGATGTCAGTGTGCTCTCCATGTGATGTCATGCCAGAGGATCCCGTGATGTAGAGTTATTGCTACCTTCCATCACTGAATCTGTGGCAGTTGGCCCGCCATTTCCTGTGTATTCATCTCCATTAAGGGAGCAATCAGTGTGGCTGGAGATCATCTTAGGCTATAGGATGCAATGAATGTAGATAGCAGGTCCACATTCACATCCCGTCTCTCATCATCCGAACCCTCCATCCCCACCCACATTGCGTTATCGAGCGCGATGATCTATTGAGGGAGAAAGCAGGAGCGGTCTTTAAATAAAAGCAATAACTCTGTGATGAAGGAAATCAGGAGGCAGGCGTGTCCTAGCAAGCCAGACAGCCATCCTTTCCCAAGTCTGCCGTGTATATGGACATACATTTCTCAGCGCCCCCCCCCTCCTCCTCCAAACCTCCCCATCCTCTTTCTGTTGCTGCCGTCACACTCAAGTTTATCATCAGCTGCTCCCTGTAGATGGCTTATTGCCTTTTCCACCCTCATCTGTCCGCCTGGCTGAAAAGGCCTCCCAGGAAGAGATTAGCAATCCAATAACTCGTGGAGCATCCACCTCAGCAGCAGGTGCTCCCCAGAGTGAATGCTGATGAGAACAGCCAGGACTCTATAATAACAGGCCGTGCAGTATTTGCCAACAGCGTGCAGTCCCCCAGAAGCCTCGACCTCCTCATGATCCTAACCTGTTAAGTTACAGCATGCTTTAATGCCATTCCAGATATTTACCCGCATAAATGTGCTAAATAAGTCTGGGAGATGTGTTGGTTGTTTACAAAAACTACACAACTTGTCCTCATGCTGAATAAAATGTAACTGTGGACGGCATGGTAAAATCTTTCATTTGTAAATTGGCTGCCCCTTGAAAGCATCTTCCTAGTCCTCGGATCACTTAGGCACTTAACACTTACATGCCATATTTAACTTTTCACACATAAAGTCTCTGCAGAGACTGACATGCAATGTGCCAACCTGCCCATCAGAGTCTAATCTGAGCCATTCACACACACGCACACACACACACGCACGCACGCACGCACGCACGCACGCACGCACGCACGCACGCACGCACGCACGCACGCACGCACGCACGCACGCACGCACGCACACACACACACACACACACTCTCTGAGGCTCTGAGCTAAACTTTGGATTATGTGAATGCACAATATGTTACTAATGTAATTGCTTTAAAATGACTGATTAACGATCACTTTCATTATAATGCTGGTTAATTTGAGACAATAAAAACTAAATGACACCCAGCTGTCAGTATAATGAATTATTTGGTATTACTGGATGTGAACCCAATACAGCAGCTTAAATATTTATAGATGATATATATATATATTAAAGATTGGGAAAATTAAAACATACAGTATGTCCTTGTTCACTGTTAATCATAGTTTGGATTTTAATTTTCCTAGATTTGAGTGAGGCCTTTGACCCTTCAAACAGACTGGGCTATTACACTTCAGATCTGACCCTCTACACTGTTGTTTTATCATCATGGCTTTCTTTTGGTATACCACCGGGTTCAATTCTGGGCCCAATGAGATACTGAATCTCATATTGCTTGTGACAGCATACTACATACAATGTTGCTGGCAACCAATGAAACCCAACAGAACAAGTAATCTCCAACAATATTACATACTGTACTGCTATCACGATTAGCACGTTTTAACTCTCAGCTTGGTCCTTAGAGGCGTTTACACTCTGGTCTCCTCAGCTTCAGCACCCCTTCACTCGTTTATGTTCCTTTAAAGCTTGCTTGCTTCAAAAACAAATGTTATGCTAAAAGCTTTTCATGACCTGTTTTACGCTTCTTTCTTATTTTATTGACTCAATTTTACCTTTACCTGAACCGTTTAGGAGATTTTTCTTTAGAATCCTTTCTTACCTCACTCTCTGGCTCAGTTTCAACTACCCAGCTGGCTTTTATAGAGCCTTACAACACTTTTTTACAGTGCTGTTTTGTTGCTCTTGAGAACAGAACTCTTAAAAAACTCTCTTGTAGAACGGTCTTCACTGTTATTTCAGTATTTACTTCAATTTCAGCTGTAAAGCTAATCAGGGAAAATTCAAACAATGTTAACACTTCATTTTACACAATAAGTAGATATGTAACATCTTTTCACATAAACCAGTGGAAAACTTTTAAAAACACAGTGTGTGTGAAAACTGAAGGAGAAAAGTATGTTAGTGAAAGGATGCAGAAATATTTGTGCTCATTTAGAACCCATTAAGAAGTGGACAATAATGATGAGTGTCTTCTCCACATAAACAGTAAACATTTAGGTGAGCCAGAGTCATATAAGCTATTATATTTTGTCTATCTACAGCTCCACAGCCCCGGCTTACTCAGCTTTCAGTCTACTTTATTATACCTGCTTCTGATATAAACCCCTCAACAAAAACCTGCACAAACACAAACTCAGCACAAAACAATCTGTGGGAGGATATTTTCTTTTTATGGGGAACACAAAAGAACTTTAACTCCCTATAGCAGCAACAGCAACTCATCTCCCTTGTCCATAAATCCCCTCTGGCTTTCTGCTGCAGGCTGTGTGTAGTGAATTTACGCACTCTGCCTGTGTTATCTGTAGTTTGTGTTTTCTTCAATTTCACGGGGGCTTGTGTTTCATGATAAAGAGTCAGTTGGAGTCAGTTCCTCAGGGCCAACTAGACGCGATAGGCTGCTCTGGTGTTGCTATAATGTGTGAATCACAATGGAGATTTTTTTTTAAAGCTCTGAGCAGTCAGTGATGTATCATCTGTCATGCAGAAAAGGCTGCTTTTTGAATTGTGATTTTAGAGGGGCAACATGGATTATTTTTAGCTCAGGAATATAAAAAAACTACCACAAAAAAAAAAAAAAAAGATTGGCAGACACACTCAATTGAAGTTCTTATCTTCTTCAGCGCTTTCATTCAAGTCCCCTGTCTTTGGATTCACAAAAAAACATGGCATGCTGGGATCTTGTGTTTTCCCAGGTGCTGCAGGAATCATTCAAAGATTCTATTTTTGATAACTGCTTGTCTAAAAATCAGAGAGTGAAAGATTAAAGGGAGACAACAATATAGGGACTGTCTTTGCTCTGCTGTTGGATGTTTGCCATCTTCAGAAAGGAAAAGGGCAAGCACTGACTGGTGAAAGCGAGGCACAGGTGCAATAAAGGATCCTCACTAATTGAGAAAAGTACCGGAGCCCAGGAGGGAAATAGCAGGTGCACAGATACAAGTCCGGGTTAGCCGAGGTCCACAACAAATGAAGAGAATCCTCCCCTTCACTGTTCTTCCTGTAATTGTGGTTAGCCTAATCTGTCCCCGGGCTTCCTGTCTGTATAAAAAAAATAAAAAGCTAAGCAGTCATCTGGCACAAGCCTCGCTACGTCGGCTTGGCATCCGCCAGCCTGCGAGATGAGGAACAAATGAAAACTGAATTACCAGGCTGGGAGATTAATGGAGAAAAATGAAAAAGGATAGATTGGGCCGTACAGAGACGCAAGTGTTACAGGTGTCTGGGGAGTAAAGACGGATGCCAGGCTTCAGACTTTGGCACCCAGAGGTTCCTGATTTTCCAGCAAATGATAGGCCTGTGTCATAATATAACAGGCTGCTGAAAATTAGCGTGATATTAATTGCGACAGGAATCTCCTCCTCTTTCATCTGCAACCAGTGAAATCATGTCTTCCTCAAAAAGAGAATCCATCCAAAATTATTTACTTTTTTTGCCATAAAAGCATGAATAAATATCTGCTGAAGCTAGAAAAGAGAACTATTGTGTTCTCCTTATTAACATCTCCTACAGTCATTGGCTGTTGATGTATACACATGAATTACATTTATCAATTATAAAACTGAATGTATTAACATAACCTGTAAACATATTTTGCACAGATTAGGATTATATAAAAAAGAAGTCCCTCAAATAAAACATCACTATAAGAAAAAATACCAACATAGACATTAGCAGACATTTCTTTTGCAGAGTTCAAAGGGTTAAATGTCGTTACAATCTGTACAAACTACATTGAAATGATTAGAGGCTGAAACATTAGAAGTGCTCTCTGCTGAGCAAATAACTGCAGTATGTTTATCTTAAAAGCACAAGGATACATCACAAACACGTTATCAACCATCCCAGCTGTCTTTCTTTGTGTTGAAACAAAGACCAAATGAATGCTTACAGAATCTGTTCCAGCAGCGAGACTTCCCCCCCCCCCCTGTGTGCTTTTGGATTATAGATTGGGCCTTTAATAATCAATGACAGTGTGGTTGTCGGAGCAGATTAGCGGCGTAATCTCCTGTGTATGCCTTTATAATACTCTTTACACTGTAACTCTCAGAAGCAATAAAAAGCCCCAGCTTATTGTGGCTGCACCTAATGTTTGTCGCCATATTGGTTTCCTGAGAAACAGCATTGTTGAGTGTATTTGTAACCCCTCAGTGTCAGAACTGCTCGCTTTGAGGATTCTGAGGTTATTTTTGAAGTGACATTTTCAGAGTAACTTCAAATTGATAAAAAGATTATCTGACAGCGCCTCAATAAGGCAGCCACAGCCGACTGATAAAGGAAAGTCTACATGCAGATAAAATGCAAATGTTGTTTTAAGTCATCGCACGGTCCTCCTACACCAAGTCTGCAATGCAAAGCCTCCCCTTCATCTCTCCACGAGTTCTGCGAGGCAGGAGGTCACATCTGTTCTAATCACGCCAGAGCGATGCCCTCTTCATTTACATTTCTCTGTGTTTACTGAGGTGTGAGGCGCCGGCATGCAAACGCCATTGTTCCCCTCCTCCCTGGCTGATTCCACCGCACCCTCGGCTGATAGAGGTGAGCCGACAACAGTGGATGATGACCCCCGCGCTCTGTGGGCAACAAGTGTAACACAGTAATTATGAGAAACGGACAGCAATCAAGCCCGACCATGCAGCTTCACAGCCCACAGTGGGAGACATCAGGCTTTAGATTTAGTGAGTTTAGTGGGAATGGCTCTTTTGTGTGAAAAGCTCTCAGGGTGAGAGGGATTGCAGCTGGATTGGCAGCTGGGATTTAGTGGCTGAGGTTCACAGAAAGAATCTTTTTTTTTTGGTAAGGATGAAGCTTGAGTTTGAAAACATACTTTCACTCAACTGTGCCCTCTTTGGTTCAGGGTTATGTGAGGAGAGAAAGTTGTTCTTCTGCTGGAGCACACTGAAAGTTCACATTGTCTCAAAACAAAGATAACCGATCTTATTCCCCTTTTTTAAATACAGAATGTACCAGACATATTATTCCACTTCTTATGCCTTGGGCAACTCATTGACCTACTCAACGTCAAAGCTTACAATTTAATAGCGTGCATTGGTGCATTGCACTACAGTAAGACGGCTTTGCCCAGTCAAAGCATGGGCTCCCCTGGACACAAGCTGCAGCTTAATAACTTTCACCCATTTTCCTTTGAAGTGTGGGAGTATTTTACAATGGGACAGAACAATGTGGTGCTCTGTAAGCTCTGCACATTGGAATTGGCTTATCACAGCAGTACGACTGCCACCATAGCTTAAGCCTCAGAATATGCTTTGTCATGACGATGGCAACAAGTCTCCATCCGAGCATGATGTATTCAAATTATCTGCATGCAAACAGAAACACTGTACGCAGGTTTTTAAAGTAAGCGTGTCCAAAATGTTATTTTAGCTTAGCATCACAGGAGATAGTTCAAAGTCCGGAGTATTGAACTGAGGCTGGCGTTATACTATAAAGTGATGTTACAATGGTCGAAGGTCCCTTTGTGATAACCGACGCCATCTGTAGTGGACAATGATAGCGTAAATCAACCCCCAACTCTTATCCAAGGCTATTTTCATCTTTCTTTTTACTCAAACAGCGATGTATCAAGTAAGACAGGGCTGAAATTACATATCAAATGGTTGTTGCTGTGAGTAAATCTTTTTTAATTACTACATTTAACTCCCTCGATAAAAAAAAAAGCTCTTATATTATATGTATTACATTTGAGTTGCAATAATAATCCTTACTTTTAATGAGATTTAAACATGAACTAACTTTATTTGCCCGTTCTTTTTCATTTTTCCGAATGATTTTGCGATTCAGTCTCGTTTAAAACCTTGATAACTGAGTGAGTGACTTCCGAGCTATCTTACATATGGCAGGAAGAACAGCAAGGCTTCTTGTCCGGATGTAGGCTCACTTGTTAAGAGTGCTGAATCAGTACATGTGCAGAGATGGTTAGTAGGTTCAAAACTGCAAATCACTTCTGATGTAAAGGAGCTTATGAATAAGCCCCGGGTATATTTAAGAGAGAGAGGTTGCTCACCCCGTTCAGTCCCAGCATGAGATTGGCAACGCAAAATAAGATCTCAGACAATTCACGTCTGTATGTCGAAAAAGTCGACTTAAAAAGATGCGGTGAGTTCTTCCTGAGAATACGCCGCTTTCAGATTGAGGTGGATTTATTTACTCTGAGGCACTATGGAACTTGATGAAATTTCAGTCATTGTGAGGCTAAATGGAAAAAGCTGTGAGTACTCTGCCTCACAGAAAGTTTCATTTGCTGCCCGTCTGAATGTTGTGTGTTTAGGTTAACTGGCCCCTCAGGTCTGAACTCGGGGAAATAGCTTGTTTTATTCTCTGTTGTATAAGAGCAGCAGAGCTCAAATCCTTTTGTGTCACAGACTCTTTGCATTACTCTCACTTTACACAAACCCTCTCTGCTGTAGCTGAAGCATGCGTGCCTGTAAACTATTGATCAGCGCTAATCTCAGTACGTTTTTTGCAGCATGCATTTTACACTCAAGATTCCAGCTCATCAACACAAAAAATAATAATAAAGGTACCCTTCCTCTTCACACAAAGGCGCAATTAATTCAAGATCTCACACATGCCTGGACAAAAAATAGCCCAATCATGCTGCACATAGGCGTGCGGAATTAAATCCATCTTTGGTAATTTAATGAAATTCAAGTGTTTCATCCTCACAGCTCTCATCCCAATTAGAAAAGAAAAAGTGTGAACACAAGGTTGGGAAATTATTAAATGAACAGTTGGTTGAAAATTACAGCAGGCCCCCTTTCTCCCGCTCCTTCTTTGAACAAGTGAATGTCAAAAGAACTTTGTTAGCAAAGGTTAACACGGTTATTAGCATTCAGCCTGCAGCACGTCTAATTTATTCCCAAAGTGGCGTTGTTCATTTATGGATCGGTTCCATATTTAGGGTGAAAGCAGCGGAGAGATTTCCATCAGGGAATGTCATTTGAAACAACGGCGTGTCTAATGCGAGACACTTAGCTGGGTGTCTTTGTCTTTGACTCGCAGGTCAGGGATTAACACCGTTAGAGGGTCCCCTGCTGTCACTCAGAGGCTGGAACAAAATCTCCATCATGTGGCTAAAAACTGGATGGAGACATTCATGGCGAGAAAAAAAAGAATCAGATGTATCCGCCTCAGTTTTGAAAACATGGAAACAGCAACACTTGTCAGCCTGATGCTCTTCTTAACTCCAGGAAATGTAAAAGAATTTCATGGCGCCTCCGTCTCTCCCACTGATTAACGGCGAGAGGTGGAGGACCCATGTTGTTGCTTTGATGAGGCAATTTGTTCGGTTCTGCAGGAAAACAATGGCAGTTCATTTTATTGCGATGCGTCTCGGGGGACGCATCAGCACGGCTGCTACGTCGTACAGTGAGGAGTTCAGCCCAAACATAAATCAAAAGACGCTGGTGTACCAGGGAGACGCTGCTATTACTGCTCACTCTTTAATGGCCCATGTGCTGTTTGTGGCTCCATTTGGATGCATAGTTTGAAGCTGGCGTCTTATTGTATTCAGTTATGGAAACAAAGCCCGAGACTGTTAGTGCTGTTGCTTTTGATATCTCCCTGTGGGTGCACAAAGCCAGCAGTCGATCATTGAGACATTGTGTTATAAACATTATATTTTCCTCATGAAAACAACAGTATCAAAGCCAAGGACTAACAAAACACAAAATTATAGATCTGCTGCTTCATTTTAATCAATAACTTTATCAATAAACTACAGTTATGTGGGAGCCAGCATCCATTACGCTACATGAGCCCTTTGTTAGCCTGAAGACAGACTGTAACACAATTTACTGATTTCCTGCTGATGGGCCGCAGTGACACACACACACACACACACACACACACACACACATTAATGACGCAGACTGTCAGCTGCTATCCAACTGGGTCCTTAGATATCCAAGGACTCATTTGCATCATGGGAAATAGTGGACATGTCTGCCTGGTAAATTGGCTGCTTGGTATGAGTCAGTGCTGTCTCCATCTGTTGTTGGGATGTTTATTTTGCATATTAATTCCAAAATAGAGCGTTGTATTGACCATGTTGTAGGTGTTTCTGAGTTATGGTGTGTGCAAGGCTGCAAGAGTTAAAGCAATAACTGGATTTTTTAATGAAACTATCAACAAGTAATCAGTGAGCCACTTAAAGTGTAGTTCATGAATTACACAAATAGATTTTGAAAGTAAATCTAGCCAAAAGCTGACTGATTTCATCTTATCAAATATGAATAATTTCTGATTGTGTTAGTGCTCTGTGAACACCTAGTGTAGGGTATAAATGAATTTCCTCAAGATTGATGTATTGACTGCTTGACTTATCCTTTCTGTAACCTTTCTTGCGCGGTATTCCTCAAGTGCATTCCCTCAACATTACGCCAGGCTGTTGCGACACAACTTGATATTGCTTCCATTCTCTTTCGCACTGATTGTCGCAGTCTGCAGAAGTCTACTGGAGCGTTAAATGGCGTTATTGCCAATTTTTTCCTTTATTTGATGTTTTCATGATGACAGTGGAGATTGCTGCAGCCAGTGACACTTGTGTGTCCTGTACGGCTTCTCAAGTATTCAGGTGTTGCCTTTAATTGGTCAGTAGTCTTTCCCATTCAGCTAACTTCTACAGTTACTGTCATTACTGTCATCATTATTTAGTTGCTTAATGAGGCCAATGGGACACTTGGCTTACCCCTCTGAACCACACACATCTTTCTACACTGCTGCTTGGACGAGGCAGGGCAGTGGATTTACTACAGCAGCATTAACAGCTGGACTCTATGTGGTGTTTTGGACTGGAGGGATTTAAATTAGCCTCTTATTTTGACAGAAATGTACATTATCTAGATTACATGGTAATATCAGAGGCAGAGAAGCAGCATGTGCAGTGTGATGAATATTGATCACAGAAATGCTAAAAAGACGAGTAATATTTCAGTTTGGAGGCTTTGTGCCCCGCAGGTATTTTTCATGAAATCTTGTATTTATTAAATATTCACTACAAATCACCAGGAGTGAAATGCTAATCTTCAGAGTAATATCTCTGCAATATATTTGTCGCTGGGAGTTTGAAATGATGCCAAGGTGTTGCTGCTGTGCCTTTTAGCTGCCAGTGCTGCTGCTCTTCTGTTGTGTTATGAATTTCTCCGTTTGAATAGATGTGCATGTTTGTTTATATTTCAGATCCACGTTTAGCGACAGATTCAGCTGCTAATGCCTCCGTGTTAACAAACGTGGCAGTGAGCATGCAGTAAGAAAAGTGCCAGGGCTTTTTTTTTTTCTACAGCTACAGAGAAAAGCAGGTTCCCTTATTGACTTCACGGGGTTTCTCATCTGTGGAAACCCTGCAGAAGAAAAGGAAGAGAAGGTCAAAGCTGCCCGTACGTAGGGCAACATTTCAAAAGACATAATTTAAGAAGATGAAAAAGTTTGTCAAGCAGCAAGAAATAGTTTTAGTTTACTTCCATACACTTGAAGACTTTGAACAAATTTTAGAAAGACGTCCAACACCCTCTCACATCTAAAGAAAATGTGTCGGCAACTCACAGAGTCTTAAGTCACAGACTAAGATTGTGCACAGTCTTGGGATCTTGCAGGGCCACTGACTGCGAGACTTCAACTAGATTCCTTTTTCTAGACTATTCCTATCATGCACCTGGTGGAAATGTCCAACTACAACTTTTGGAGCAGACTGGTGAAACTGCAGGGATTGTGGAGAAAGCAAGAATGCCACTTGACATGTCCTCCCCTTTGTACCACAATAGAGTAAGGAGTGAAGAAAGGTGGACGGAAATTGCTGCTGCCTTCAAAATCCCCAGCGAGTATGCTCAAGCTAGCTACAGCCAAAGTAGACATATTCTTTCTTTTATTAGTATTATTTTCTCCTGGCCTTTATGCGGCTGAAGAAAGGCAGAACACATGAGCTAGAGAGGGTGTAAAGGCCTTGCTCAAACGGGCAGTGGAACCTGTATATTTATGTTGCCAAGAGATGACTTTTTTTTGGGGGGAAGACGCATCACTCCATCATTTCTAATGTGTGCAAAGAGTCTTCCTTCACTAAAGGATTCAACAGAGTGACGAGCATGTTTCCACACAAAGACTCCTGCAGATCACCTCATGTCGACTTCAGACAGTTAGCTAGCAGGTAGCTTGTTAGTTTTGGAGTGCGATGACAGACGACTGGCACGCAGAGTTGTCAGACGCTGTGATGTGAGACCTCCAGGATTCAAGGCTGTGAAGCAGCTCGTCCTGTCAGTCTGTGCAACTTACGTTAGCGTAAGCAGCTACAGAGCTGTCAACAATCTTGTGATGGGTCGTCAGTCAGGTATCAAAACGTTGGTGGCACATTAAAGCAGCCTATTTCAGGTTTTTTTTCCTGTGAATGTATGGAGTTTGCATCTGATTTAGAGCTGTGGGTAATACCTGTCATGAGTGGACAATTGGACTTCTTCTCGAAACAAGTTTCGCTGTTAATTTCACGGCTTCACTACTTCATAACCCTTCAGGGTGGCACTTATGACATGAATGGGGATAATGTGAATGGAAGTAAACCGGCCAAAGATGAAGTTGACAGTGGGATAAGAGAAGATGAAGTCTGCAGGATAATGTCAGAAAGTGGTGGAAAGAAGTTAGTGGAGGTGAAACTGATGACACTGAATAAAACATGAATCGTCACTTGATGTTTTTCAGAGCATTTATTTTCTTCAGTTAATCAGATCTTGTGTTGTATCATCATATGATTGTCTTGTAATACATCAGTTTTTCACAGAATCGCCTTATAGTGATAGCATTGTTGTCAGAGGCCGTAATCATGTATCGTATTGCTTATATGGTATGCTATGGTAGTGTATCACTTACCATATATCCTATCCTATCCTGTCGTATAATGTATGGAATCAAATAGTATCATATCTGTTTGAAGTCTGCTGCTATTAATGCAGGATGCTTGGTTTTGTTTTGATTATAGACTGCATGGCTCCTTATATGTTATCTTACTGGCCTGGATTTTTAGTAATCGTCGACATTGTTTGGAGAAATTGCAATTACATTTCCTCCTCAAACCAGCCTGATTTAAGTGGCTGCGAGTCTAAAAAGTTGTTTCGCCAACTAGCAGCTCTGAGGGCATTTACAGCATGTCAGTGTTTTGTTTTCCCCCTTTTCGAACCCAACCTCGAAAATGAGTCCCATAATTGAGAGAGAAGGGCTCTGAAAGCCTGATGATGACGAGTAATGCACGGCATTTTGTTCCCCTCTCAGAGTCATTTAGTTATTATTCACAGGGAGACTCTTCCTGAGCTGTGGGTGGCTGCATAGTAGCACAAAAAAAAGAAGAAGCAGAAATGACAATGTAGTCCTTCTAGTCCAGAATCCTGCACAAAAGAAGGACAAAATGAGAACCTAAATGTTATTTCTCACAGCATTGAACTGAAACAGCAAAGAGAATGAAGACGGCACAGATAGCAGCGGCGAGGAGAGAATACAGAGCGAGAAACAGACACGCTATGAAGAAAAATATTCTGTTTTGCTCACCACTCATCCTCCACAGTCGCTCCATGCATAAATGAATACAGATAGCTCGGTGAAATCAGTGCAGCTAAGAAGTAGCTTGGCACAAGATGTTGCTGCTAATCAGTCCCCTCAACCGCCGGCCAAAGCCTGCATACAAAACCACCTCACACACAACACAGAAACAATCACTTTCCTTTCACATTTGTTTCATGCATTCAGCCGACACACAATTCCAGTGGAAATATGTCCTCTGCCACTCATTACAAAATACAGATTCTGGATATTGTTTTGGCTTGTACCTAACTTTTCAGTCATTGCATTTGCATCATTAGAGCACTTTTTTTCAAGATTAACCACGCTCATTGCTACCCTCTCCTGAAAAATTGAAACTTTGAAGAAAAGAGTCGAACCTGGCTGTCACTTCATCAAAATGAAAAATTGGCGACAGCTTCAGAGAGATTACATTACAGAGGGAGGATAATAAAGGTGACAGAGAGCACCCAGGAGGATTTCCCGAAGATAACACCATATTTTCTGCTTCATAAATCATAATGCAAGCATCGAATTCTGCAGGTTTAGGGATGTTAGTATGCATAAAAAGACCTATATAAGTAAACAATGCCATAAATGCAGAAATGCACGATAAATTCCATGTTTTTAGAGCCATTTTAATGTCTGTTTGCATACAAAGACCAGCATTTATCTGCTTGGAGAATTTTCCAATTAAGAACTCATTTCATGCTGATTTTAAGAGTGCAAAAAAATACTGGAGCTGTGTCCATCCTGTCAGCTGTCTTGTCGTGTGCATCCCTAATTTGAAACTGAAAGAGCAGACACTCAGCAGACCTGAAACTTGGCCTTTTCACAAACGCCCTATTTTCACTTTCACTTGCAGTCTGCGTTGTCAGTCGCGTCGTTTTGTCAGAGCTCGATTTCATCTCGATGCACCGTTATGTGCGATGACCCGCGAAAAAACCTGCTGTTCAAAACTCTGCAGAGAAGAGGCGTCCTCTCTGGGTGTCATTTCTGAGTACAGCTGCACAGCTGGAAACCTCGGCTCTGGTCAAATAGTGTTTTTTTCTCAAAGTAAGGTTCCTAACTGAGTGAAATCACCTGGAAATATTCATGATGGCAGCCACGATAAGAGCTGAAAGAAGTCACAAAAAGCTCCTTTAAACCCTTCTTTGGCTTCTTGGAAAAGCAGACTACTCACAGGACAACACATATAAGAAGTACTTTTTAAAAATCATTTACAGCAGCAATACTGAAGCGTTAAGCCTTAGAGATAACAACTTAATAAAAAATGAGATATGTGCATATTAGAACTCCGCAAAATCCGGAATAAAAATTGCATCGCTATGTATATTGCAGTCTGATTGTGGAGTGCGCTGTGTACAGAATCTATGGTCCTCTAAGCGGGCGGCCCGGGTTTGAATCCTAATTGTGGCTCCTTTCCCGCATGTCATTCCCAACTCTCTTTTTCCCCGATTTCTGACTCTATCTACTGTCCTGTCTGTAGAATAAAGGCAGAAAAAGCCCCTATAAATAAACCTTTAAACAACATTGTTATTAAAATAAGTAGATGGCTGTTATTTGAAAACTTTAGGGTTTATATCTAAGGACCCACTAAATCTGACCTCTCTGAATGTATCCGTTCATCATCTCAGACTCACTAATCAGTTGTTTTGAAAAACAATTTGCAACTAGAGTCTCATCGCAATGATTTCCCTTCACTTAGTATCTTTTAAAGTTTGTACTCGGTGTAATCCCTGTGGTAATTCCAAGTAGATCTTGTTAAGACTTTAAAGTGTGTACAAAAATAAACTCTACACTAACAGAATACGTGATTAAATGCTAAATTAAAGTTTAACCCAGTGGCATATATGATCATAGCTTTATGGGATTATGTTAATTTAGCATTTAAAAGCTGTGAAAAAAGCCTTGCATAAATAAGAGCTGGCCTGTTTTATCAAAGTTGTGAAACTCTTCCACTTCAGTGAGGATGAAGTTGTTAGTTAGGTTGATACTGCGTTTGTAAAAGCAGCTGTGATTTACTTTCACTTATTCTAAATAATCCAACAGACTGAAGACGTTTATCACCTCAACATTACTCTGTTGCACAGCTTTTGGCTGATTGCGTGAACTGCTTCCTGTTCACTGATTATGCATACTTCAACTAAATGAGCAACTGCCAATTTTTTGGATTAGCTCTCTGTGTTGTCTGTGATTCAGTTCTGTCAGTGAGGTAGTTACAGACCTCTCTTGTAGGTCTAATAGGCTCTATCTCAAAGCTCTAAAGTCTGTTGATTGCTGTATGGATTTTGTTCAGTCACAAAAGTGTCTGCTATTTGGATTGTGCATAATAATTTCCTATGATGGTAATAGCAAAATTAAACGTTATTAGCTGCTCCGTACACGTCATGTCTTTTCCAGACAGATAGACATGAGGAGAGTCATTCACACTCAAGTTGTTGTCACATGCTCATTTGGAGTAAGAGTTAATGTTTAATGTGTTTTATTATGGGTATTATTTGGCCTCCAACACACACACACACACACACACCTCCGACTCCCTCATCAGCCATCACTCTCATGAACACATGTTTAGTTTCCGGTGCAGCGACGCATCAACCACCTGGAGGGGGAAATGCCTGGGTGGCATTTTGACATGCTGTTTGCAGCTGACAGGTTCAGGATAATCACTTCTCCTCTCCCATGAGATTTCCTAATAAGCCGTTCGCTGAACGTCGATCCAGCTTTACCTTGCTGAGGTGCAACTGTATGAATTCCTGGGGATCATTCTTTTTCTTCTACTTCTTTTTTTCCCCCCCTCCTGCTCACTGATTTGACAGCTGTTGTTCTTAATTCTCTCCCTGGCTATTTCCCAGGCATCCATCTGCTGCCGCTGCAGAGAGTGAGGGGCTGATGTGGGAGCAGTGCTCAGCGAGTCAGATGCACGAGCACACTAATCAAGTGCTGCAAACACACCTGGTCGAGAGCAGTGCCGTGTATCTCTATTTGTGCGAGGAGAGCTTCCACCTATAGAACACATGGATCACATGTACCAAAAACAAGGTAATGCATTCAAAAGTAATTAAGAATTAACAGCTAAACCACTTCTCCACTGGGTAATGAATAAGTCAAATGCATTCATCTCTGCATTTGAACAACACAGGCACATTATTTATTTTAGTGTCTTCTGTGATTTTCCTGCAAGCTGGACTCATTGAAGTTCCTATTCATCCTTTTTTCTTAAAATTTCTACATTCGCGGGGCGCCGGTAGCTTAGTGGTTAGTGGACGCACCCCATGTACGGAGGCTATAGCCCTCAAGGCGGGGCAGCCCAGGTTAGAATCTGGCCTGTGGCTCCTTTACCACATGTCATTCCCCACTCTCTTTCTCCCCGATTTCTGACTCTGTCCACTGTCCTATCTCTAAAATAAAGGCCCAGAAATAAATCTTAAATCTCACATTAATTTTCTGTATTTTATAAAGATTAAAACACAACTAGACTTGGAGACCCGCCTACAGCAGGTTGATTGACAGTTTGGCCCTTCGAGGAATAGCCAAATTAGTTTGGAAAAATGGAAATAAAGGGGTTAAAATAAAAAATAAAAATGGAACTGAACTTTTACTTTATTTTAATGAAAAACAACCAAACTTATGGATTTATAAAAAGAAGAAATACTTTTTCTTCCGATTTAGGGCACCCACACAAAATTGTGTTTTTCTTTTTTCGAATTAATTTTTTTACATGTTCATTCTTTTTTTGTATGTGGCTCCTCTGACATATTAAACATCCTGTGCCTTAGTGCAGGTAATAAGCTGAAAGCAGCTCAAAGTGGATCTGATGCTATTGACTGGTGTATGCCCTGCAAAGTAGCCAATTATTGTGTAAGTTGAGAAGACATGTACTCGCTGTGCACATATTCAAGCATGCCTCTCTTCTTTTCTACCTCTAGAGAGGAAGAAGAAAAAAGGCAGTCCAATTACAGAGAGTGATTTTTCTATTCGAGCTCTTTGAACAATCAGAGCTTTTTCCTTTCTTTTCTCTGTGCTTTCGGTAATGTTGTGCCGTGGGCAGTTTGTTTTTTGTCTGCTTCCAAGAACAGATTATTCCTGCTTGGAATAACAGTTTGTTTTAGTGTGCAGAGTACTGGCAGACGGCCTTCTTCCACCCCAGAACAGACTTTTTTATTTGTACAAACCCATCTTTTCTCTGTAGGTTGTGATTCGTTCGTCTCAGAGGGGTTAACGACAGCTCTAATCCTATTGATCCAGAAAACGGATCCTCCTAATCCCGCGACATGAAAGTTGGATATTGTGATGTGCAGTGTGTTACAGTAGGGCCGGTAGCAACAGCTTTAGCAGCCCTCCGCCAACAACGCCGTCAGTGTTTATCTCAAAGCTGCATCGGAGACAGAGACTGTCCAGGCCTGCACCACAACATGGACGAGGAGGCTCTTTATGAATCCATTTTTTTGTTTCTCTTGCGGTGGATCTTTTCAATGCGTTATTGTGGACTCAGACAGAGAACAGAAGACGAAAGAGCATTTTCAGATGAGCCTCGGGGAATGACTCAGCCTGACTTCACTCACTTGCCTTTCTTTTCCGCTTCCCACTCTTGCCTCTACATTTCTCACCTTGCATTGAGGGTTTTTACCCTCCGTGTCTCTGGAGTTTTGCTCCCTGTATGCCCTCGCACTGAATCCTCCTTTTAAAACATACTCTCATCTCCTCCTCCCCTCTATTTTTGCTCCTGTTACTTTTAGAATGTTTCTCCCATGATTCCTGTGCCAGGTACAGCCAACACATGTATGCACCACCATGACTAGCACTCATCCACACCACTTAATGACACTTACAATCATCCCACGGCGCACATCTCCGAGGCTGCCATCCTGAGTGCCAGCTGATTCAGCGGTAAAAAGTCGCACTCTGGCAGCCATCCCGGTGCAGAGTACAGTGGAGGTGACATCAGCGCCTCTGGATGACACTGTTCTGGCAGCCCTCTTCCTCTCAAACTCTGTCGCCATCATCGATTTTCACAGTGAGCGGGGGAGATAGAGGACTGGGAAATTAGGGAGATAAACTGGTTATACTTGCAATGCAGGCAAAGAAGTCAAGATAAAATGTCTGAGGAGAAGAGTACGGGTTTGAGGTGTCAATTCATAAGAGAAGTGTACTTTTCGATGGTGCGTTTGAAGGCCTTTTTTTTTACTCCTTGACAGCCTTTCATGGCAAACAAAAAGATTGTTTATAACCATTCTATGGCTGTAAATATGTGTACCTGCCTCTTAAGAAACCTATAAGGAAGAAAGGGAAGATCCAACTTGAGGCAGTCCAGGACTATGTTAGGTAGTACTATTTTAAATCTAAAGTTATTCTGATCGAGCTTTCTGTTTCATGAGCAGAATTCTAGATGCTCTAAGTATCGGTTCGTGTTGTCGTTCTTTCAGAAGCTAGATGACAAGCCAGATGAGTAAGATGGTTATGTTGAATCAATCACGACGTTCAATCGGCCGGCCTCACCTCCAACTTTCTGCCTGCTTCTAGATTAGACCAATGTTAGTTTGAGTCAGCCAATATGGCAACCACCGTTAATTGGCTTCATACTGCCTCTTGAGAAACAAATAGGTGACATTACTGACACTACATCCTCGTTGTATACAGTCCATGACCATATCCTGAAAATGTAAGGTGAAAAGTGGGTTTGGAGAGTGATCACAGTAGGAGCTTAAAACTTCAAAATTGCCAAATGTAAACGCAACAGTTTGTGCCATCAAGAGTGATGCATGTAACACACTCTCCACTTGATTGCTAAGTGCTACCATGCAGCTTTAGCAACAGCTTTTGTTGCTGAATTGTCCTCATGAATGAAGTCTGACCTCGGTTGCGCTTGCTCTACCTAGAAAAGGGCTTTGAATCAACAGAATGGAGTCTCCTTTGATTTCTCTCTCATCAAAGAAGAACAAGTGCATTTATAAGAAATGTCAGGAGGATGGTACCCTGCACAAACACTCTGTTTTCTTACCAGCTTTTATTATCATTTCAATTTTAAGCTGCCTAACTTTTACTGTCAGGTCAAAGATCTGTCTCTTGCTTGTCCGGTGAAAAGCACTTCAGGCTCACTGGAGTTTTTTTAGCTGCTCACAACTTTAGTTTTCACACATATTTGAAGCCATCGATTTCTCACAAGCTGTAATGGCTTTGCTAGATGAGAAGCGATAACTTCAGAGTAGGTGCAAACAAATCCCTTTCATGTAGCGCGCAATCTGTTGTCCCCGCTCCCAGGGTTCCTACGGCAACCGTTGGCTGCCTCCTTTTGTCTGGCAAGGTGTGAGTCACAGCCGGCCAGCTATTTCACATTGTTCAAAGGATACGTTCAGAAAAACATAATGATGGGGTAACTGACAATTAATGGAGAAAATGTGCTCTTTGCAAAAGGAACAAATTACACAGTTATGTCTGTTTACACCTCTGGATTACATAACCATAGTGTTACATTTGTACCTCTGCACATAACTTCAGTGAGGGATTTTTCTTTGTCCGCTTGAAAGAGATATTCTTTGCTGCCCTTGAACAATGTGACATTAATGCAGTGCTAAAGGAATACAGTTTTTACACCCAGAAATGCACAGAATACAATAAGCATGGCATCTTCTGATTGTTGTAAGGATTGTTTTATCATTAATTATCTCATTGAATCAAGTGTTTGGTCTGTAAGTTTGATAAAATACCATGAAATCGAATTCTCACTTTTTCAATTAAATTCAATTAAACCCAAAAGATTTTCTAAAAAGCAGGAACTAGAGAAGTGTTGATATTTTTGTTATTAAATATCTTATCTTGGATTCATTATTGAGAGAATTGTCTCAGTCCTACTTACATTTACAAGCAGCAAAACAAGAAGTGATGTAGATTTGAATGAAAAGTACAATCTCTCCAATCTTTTTTTGACTTCAGACTAAATATGGATAATATAATA
Organism: Labrus bergylta; assembly: GCF_963930695.1. NCBI lineage: Eukaryota > Metazoa > Chordata > Actinopteri > Labriformes > Labridae > Labrus > Labrus bergylta. The sequence continues at coordinate 11,397,930 of NC_089218.1, read as the reverse complement.
ACTAACCGACTTATCTAAAGGTAAGAAAACACATTGAAAACAGTCAAAATTGGCTTCAGTCCTTCCTGCATCTTCAAACCCACATGCCCGGGCTAAATGTGGTCACAGTTGCTCCCGTCGATATACCATTTTAACCTGACATGACCTACCGGTACATACTGCAAAACGCTACAGCCAGTATTGACGAGTGCCTGTGTTACAGATTGAGCACAACATTTGACGGGCATTGTGGGCCAAGATATAATTAATTTATTTAACTAACTCATAAATTTGCAGACTAGTGAGGGTATTGAAACTTTACCATTTAGTCGACCAAACGTGCATATCCCTCGTTATAATATTTTCCGGCACTTTAAAACTGTTATGTTCTAAACAGCTCATTCTCAACCCTAGTGTGAAATTCTCCTTTTTCCTATTGTAACATATTTGTCAATTAAACTTCCCGGCTGAAGGAGGAGCTACCAGTTGTTTTCTTACTTCAGCTGTGTCACAATTGTCCTTGCGCTTCAGATTCTATTCTGTCGATAATAGCATCTCTTGTACTGTCAGCCATCTTTCTTGGGGGGCATCTATCCCTCATGTGTGTGATTTTCCTCAAATGATATCATGTGTGGTCGTCTCTGATGTTCAGGAATGGCTTATTCAGAAAAAACCTCGCCCTTGCTCGCAACATTAACCTCCACCAGCTTGCCCTGAGGCGATGAGGCATCCAATCAACTCGCACGCTTTGTCAACCCCCGATGTCTCCTTCTTGGGAGCCTGTGTCACAAAGAAATTAACAGCCTGCATATTCATCACTGTCACCAGCGAGGAGACTACAAATTTAATTGAATGTGTAATAGCACAAGGGACTGAAGTGGGGCTCGGTTCATTGCTTGGTCTCTTTATGGGACTATCACAAACATGGGCGCTGGAGAGACGACTCATGCTAGTTAGCTTCATGTTCGACTGTTTCTCTAAAGTGAAATATTGCTCCAAGACGAATGACATGATGGTAAACAAGGAGCTGCGAGTGCAAAGTGTAAATAACAGGAACGAATCAAAGGCTGATAGAAATACTTCCCCCCGGGTCTGAATAGATTGGCAGTTTCGGCACTGACAGTTCAATAAGTAAACAGAGAAGCAGAATAATAATGTGTTAACCTATTTGTTATGTGTAACACCACCAGTGCTTGGCATCAATCATGGCAGCTAATGCAACAGTTAGCCGTTAGAAGTGTGGAAGGAGCCCTCTATGCTAACTAATGAAAGAAAACCCTGATTACCCCAAGGCCTGATGGGAGGGAGGTAGTGGCTTGTTGATGGTGGCTAGACTTTGGGTGGCAGCGAGGTCCTTCTGGGACTCGAGCCGCCTTCTAAGAAGCGATGGGCGTGAGGATGAAAGAGCCCCGAGATGAGGTCGGGCGGACTCTTGACAGCTCTGCAGTAGAGCGGACAGGGAGGATGATGGGAGAAAGGAGGGAGGAGGAGCAAAGGCGCCTCAGCGAGATCAAAGGTGGACTCATCAAGGGCCTGTCTCTCTTTTTCATTTGACAGCGGCAGGGTGTGGTGGAGGCTTTCAATGAAAACTCAATGGCGATGAGGATACATGGAGGCTATAACAAACCAAAGAGGAGAAAGTAATCCTCTTACCTGTAGCTCTTTCTCTGGATATTCTCTCAACAGTTTCTGGCCTCAGCTTGTCGCTACAACATTCCTCTTATAATTTATTTTCTAAGCACTCTCCTTGAAAGCTTTATGAATTTGTAATACAACAGGCATATATGTACAGTGTACACATATATGACCCCCCCAGCTGAAAGCATTACTTTTTCATGCGTGTTCTGTGCAGTACTTTAATAATGACTGTAGTTTTGTGGCGATTCAGCAAGTCTTTTGTAAACCACAAAGGAAAATGGAAGAGATGCAGCATTTATTTCAGCCTGAGCAGCTTTTAAGTGTCATCCTGCTTATATGTGACCAAAGCTTAACAATTGAAATCCTGAGTAGATTCTAAGATTGAAAAAAAAAAAATCAGATTTATTACCTGTTGGCAGCACTATAGGTAAAAAAGGCTTTACAATTACTATGTCAAAAGAAATAGGATGTGTTGGTGTTATTACTGGCTTTTAAGGCTGTTTTCAATGTTGATGTTTCTCGTGTTCATGAATTCTCGTGGTATTTTTCATTATTGTTGGAATGTGTTTTCAGCCAGTATGTGTACTAGGGCTGTACACATACTGGCGATGTCGTTCTTAACTATATAATGAATAAGATGAAGGGTTTGACGTCTTGTCCTCTAGTTATCAGAGAAAGGCGCTTACATGTTGCAGCTCAGCTTGCAGAACCCAAAGTCCAGCTGAATAGACGTTTATTTCTCGTTAATTTACATTAATTTTTTTACCAATTTTAAGTTACAACAGTGGAGGAGACATTAATGGAAAATTCAGCTCCAAATAAAAAACAAACAAAATAGCTAACATAGCTGCAGCAGCTCAGCTTGCAGCCCCTCCTGGCGCAATGTAACCATATACAACTAGTATCTGTTATTCAAATATTCAGTCATTGCATTTAAAGAGAATGTGACATAATTCATGTGCTGGAGTTTTCCGACCCTTTAGGGAGTTCACATTTATTACCGTGCAGTTTTTCCATAATTTACACTGATCAGCCCAGGTTTGAAGGAGTGTACATAATTTGTTTGCTCATTCATGTGTCAAAGGCAATATGTCAGACTCCACTGATCTCGCTTTGACGAAACCTGAGGAAAAGATGCTTCCTGACAGCTGCAAGCTGCCTTCAAAATTACACGATTGGCCCGCAGTGCAACAATAATTATAACTCAAATCAAGGTGTCATATTTTTTCTTACATTCTTCTACACAGACAATCAGTTAATCATCCACAAAGACAATGTGTGTAGCACAATCAAGATGACACACTTTCATGCTGAAGAATAGGTGGAGAGGATCTCACTCATTAAACGTGGTGATAATGAACTGTAGGTTACAGAGGCCATCCAGGGAGATGTGACCTATTTCTCCCTGGTGACTGCAGCTGCTCTCTCTCTCTCTGAAGAAGGATGGAGGTGGACATATTGTAGTTTGTGATTGTCTTGATTTTCTATGGCTCAAAATAGACAAAAGGCCAAAGAGTGCAGCCTTTACCATTCACTGTATAGAAAATGGAAACGTGAGCAAAAATTAGACATTTTATGACATTTATTCAGCTGGAAATAGAAGTAGAAGAAGAGACAAATATTCCTCCAACATGTACTTGTTCCTACTTTTCTACACCATCCGACTGTTTTAAACAACCTAACATGACTCACTAATTGACGCTACTTTGAGAAAGAATGTAGACTGTCAGTCAAAATGTGTAAAACCACACATTAAATTCCCAGTCATGTAATTGCGTTAAGATTCAACACCTGTGAGACCACTGTTTCCGTACGGTAATCTTTCATTCCTCAGGTCGACATTTGCCTCAGACGATTGCTGATTTTCGAGGCTCCTAAATCTTTGTGTTTAAGGACATAATTGACAGGATCTCAGACTGTAATGGGGCTCTTCATTAGGGCTTTAATGATGCCATGTGCTTTGTAAAGGTCAGCCAATTAAGTCCATAGTTATGTTAAAAACACTCAGACCGGCCTCATATTACGACAAGAATACTCTGTGTTGTGTGCTGCAGGTGCATAATTAGAATAATCAAGATCCAGGCCATGGCCAATTAGATCTAGGTCACCTCCATTAAAATAAAAAGGCACAAGTATTTCTTAATGCACCATTCATAAAACAAGGCTCTTAAAGGAACAGACGCTGTACATGATCAAAGCATATTCAGATTTCTGCATGTTGATTACCAGGCAAACTGAAAATATTGGGAAGACTTTAAATCAATACAGATTTAAAGAGTAGCTGACCACTAAAGCCACCTTTTCTGAGTTCATAAATTGTAGTGACTTCATTAGACTCTCTATTGATCCAGGTCCTTGTCTGATGTGAAGTGTTGTTCACCTCTTTCCAAACAAATTGCAATAATTCTGTCCTCTAGACCTGCTGAAAACCTCCCCCGAACATAAATACACCAAGGAGCTGTCTGCAGTGTGGAGATTGGGAAGAATGGAAAAAATTGTGACCTTGCAAATAAGAGTACCAGAAGTGGAAATGCAACCTGAGCAGTAAAACAAACTGTCGCTGTTTTTGTGGATGATTTATAACATCCCTACAGCACACTTATCATATTCAGACACTAGATCTAGCAGTAGTGCAACAAAAAAGTTATGGATTGAAGATACATTTCAGACAAAAATGTCAGTAAATGCTGTTTTTTACATTACAGAAAAGAAGATTTGTGTAACTTTGGGTTTGTAGTTCTTGCAAAACAAAACATTTAAAGTCCTCCAAGTCTTGGGGAACAGGGGTGGGATTCTTTTCCACAATTCTTGACATTTATTAGAGTAATTTATTAAACTGGAAAAGCCTGGCTAAGCTTATGTCAGGCTAGCAGTTCATATGTAATATTACACTAACACTCTGGAGTGACAGGTTTGTGTCATTTCTCTCAATGAGGGCTGTTTAGAAAATAAGCTTTGTGGTTGTAAATAAAAGAAAGTTACTAATGTTACAACAGTTCTATGAATTCCTTTTACCCTTCAGAAAGAAGGAACATCCTGTTGTCCAATAGTGTCCTAAACATGTGGTTTTGACGGTGGGAGAGTAACAGTGGGGCAACCAAATGACAGAGCTGGGAAGTTCAAGCTAAAATGGGACGTTGAATTTGCTCCTTAGGTCAAGGTGGAGTTAGGTCCTGAGGATTCCAGTTGGTTGGTTGTGCTAAAAACCTCTCTTGGGGAGCCAGAATTCAAAGTCTGTCTCACCCGAAAACCAATATTTCGTGCCTTCAGGGGAAAAATCCAACATTTGAGTGAAGCCGGCTGTAGCTCTTTTCTAAAGCAAGAGTGTTGCTTTGGTTCTACAAAGACCCATATGATCTGGATATGTGCTAGAAATTGAATTTCTAACCTAATCCAGTGAGCAGGGGAGTGAAATGTGACCTTGAATTTATTCTCCCATGACACAGTGAATACACTGAACAGTTATGTGAGTTGATCTGCAGCTCAGGATGTCTTCATAGCATGAATCCCCCCATGTAAAGTCATTTAAATAAGCCAGAAAAAAATCGAACCCAATTTCCATATCTCCTGTCTGTCGTCTAAGACTTAGTCAACAACGCTAACAGCAGCTGACAGGAAGTCTTAGGGACGCTTTCATGCTGAAAGTTAATTATCTTGTCCCCCCGCCCTGCAGGTATCTCAGGATGTGACGGTATGTGTTGCTACCTTTCAGGCCTCACAATGACACCCTTTGAATTGTGACAGACCCCAATCCAGTAAGTAGCACAGATCTGCAATCAGGCCTGTTGGAATGTCGATACAACCTCAAGACGAGTGTCAGCGTGGAGATATATGTCGATTAGATCATCACTAGAGAGGAACTGTGATCCGTACAAACCCCTAATGAAATCCTTACAGTATTTCCACTGTTACGTGGAAGACATCCATTCTTAGCCATTTTCACTCATTTTGATAATTTTCTTTGAAGGACGGCCTTTAATAGCCGTGAATCATGTCTTCTGTAATCACCATGTCTCCATTAAGACGGGGCTGAAATTTGATTGGCAACTCGCTCTGAAAGGTCAGAGAGACCCTGCAGTACCAGAGGATTTGCGGATTCAGCTAAAGCCTTTATCTCTCAAGGAAAGTCTACTATAATGAGTTTGACCTCACCAACCTGGAGTTATTATACTCCGGTGTAATTCATGTTCGAAGTTCACATAAAAAAAGAATATAACTGAATTTTCTATCCTTTTGAAATAAGTAAAAGGAAGCCCAATTGAAACAGGATTACAGGATGGATCAGAGTCCAATATGTGACTTTAAAGGTAATCAACCCTGCTGCCTAGAGAGACAGTAATGGGACAGGAATTTTGCTTTTGTAGCTAAATAGGTGTAATATTGTGTTGGTCTTCCAACAGAGGAGGTCTCCATCTATATATTCATAGGTGGTAAACCAGAACATAATACAAAGTAATCAAAAACTTTCAGGCCTCGCTGACAAGTCATTATTTAGAAAATGTGGAAGTGTTTTAATAATATAACCCACATTAACTACACATCTGGCACCTAAACACGACTTAAAAAGAAAGTTTAGCAAAATTACCCTCCCAAATCATCCTTTTAATTTCACACAGAAACAATAACAATTACACACTTCAAATAAAACCTCCCCCCCCCCCCAAAAAAAAAAAAAAAGAAAGAAGAAAGTTGAAAGACACATTTTTACTGGGCTCTTATGGTAATTTTCCGCACGGAGCACTCAAAGAAAAACAACACAGAGAGTATACTGAGGGCAAAAAACAAGCTCATCACTCATCACAATCTTAGCGATGATTTCCACAACAGAGAAAACAGTCGAGTTCTGTCGGAGGAAAGCGACATACTAACTCTAATGATTGTTAGCAGCAGAAACTAAAGGTGCATTTGCTTTCCCTTTATTAGTCCTCGTTGTTGAATAATTAAGACCTGTTGTTTTTTCTCGGCCACCCACTGTAATGATAGCAATAATTCATATTATGCTGATTAGCGTGATGACAGGGGGGTGTAATGCATTCCAAATGGCAGAGCTTTTCCAGTGTCAGAAGAATTATGCTAATGCCGAACACAGGCATCTTTCCACAATGAGGGAAATGTATTGGAAAAATGTTTTAATTAACTTCTTAGTTAGCGAGACTTGTAGCAAGGCTACCAAAGTGTATTGATAATACAAAAGAAGGAATGCATTTGTTTCAGAAGCTGGTTTACAAAGTGATTCCTCATCAGCTGCTTCCTCTGAGTGCAGGATATTCACTGTGTTTGTCATACTATCTTTCTGTGTGTGACGGGTTTGTTAAAGCCAAACTGCGATCTCGCTGCAGCAAAAACTGACAGCCCGGTGTATATAAGCACCGATCAGGTGACTGACTTCGCACCACAGCCCGAGACCTGCCACTCAAAACCAAGGGCAGGAAGTTCTCCTCAATTACCCACAGCGCACTGCTCTTCGCCTGTTAGCAGGGGGACGGTGACAGGGCTCCATGCTGACCTTGACGGGGTGTTTCCTTTCTCCCTCGTCACCTCCATGGCAGGGCGAGAGTCTTTGTGTTTGAGATTGTTTTTTTTTTATTTTTAGGATTTCATTATTAGCTGCAGCTCTTCATAGCTGAACTGACTTCTATGATATCTCCATAGTATTAAGTATACAGTCGTTGGTAACCCCCCCGTCCTTCCCTTTAGTGCATCAAGCTGGTCAAATCTTCACAAATCAATTTGTTAACCAAGGACAATTATTGTTCAGACATTCATGTTCCTAGGAGGGTGAACCCTGACTGACCTTGATGCACCAGCATGTTGACTTCTGCAGTACTGAATGAGATTACCGCTGGATGGAATACCATGTAGTTTGTCACATATATGTATTGTTTTTATAATCCAATAAGTACCCAATTACTTATCATTAAATCCAATAATAATGAATATAATGATCCAACTGGAAAGTGCTCTTTACAATTGGCGTCAAAGCCGTACTGAATGGTTTACTAACTTGATTGTTAGACAATTAATTAACACCTTTTGTGATACATAATGATGTGATTTCATTCATTTTAATGGAGCTGAAAATGATCAAATAGTGTGCAGGTTACAGCCGATGAAATATGTCACTTTTCTGTTTGTCTTTGCAGAACATAATAGAGATTTAAGATCTTTCTGTTCAGACTCTTTGTCACACAAAGAAGCAATTTAAGGATGTTATACTTTATTGAAGTTTGATGTTTTTTCTCTCTGCTTTTTTTGGCCACACCACCGGTCTCTCTCTCTCTCTCTCTCTCTCTCTCTCTCTCTCTCTCTCTCTCTCTCTCTCTCTCTCTCTCTCTCTGTCTGTCTGTCTGTCTGCTTTCAAAGATATTTCTCACTGACTATAAAGTCCACCGTATTCACCGTCTGCTGCTTTCAGGGAAGCAAACAATGCAATGCATCTTGCTTAAGAGCTCCAAATATTACCACAAATGCTTTATGTGCTCCAGAAAGATTCATGAGTGTCTGAAATCTCAATTTACTCTCCGATATGAGGTGCTGAGTCAGAGTCAAAGAGTGCGTAGTGAGTGGTTGATTTCAGGCAGCCTTGGTCCGTTTTTCACCACAAGAAAAGGACATCCTGCTCTAGCACAGGCTAACACTGAAACATGAAAGTTACAGTGATTATACCATGTCAGGAAATAGAAATATTTTCTTTTGGAATATTTTAATTAGACTTCTGAGTTCTGTGCCATCCTCGAATGAATATAATAAAAACCCGACGAAAAGGATTTAAAATGCGCCGTGTGTAGGCGAAGGCGTCTGCCTCGGAAGCTTATTAATCAAGTGAGAAACTCAATTTGATACGAGAGAATTTCATTTGACCTTTTCTGGGCGTAAGTGGGTTTTGAATGATAAGTTCTCATAAAAGAGCATACATCAATAGATCCCTGCACCTTCTTCGTCTGTTTGTTGCCATAGTTAAGAGATAGCGACGTTGGCTGCAGAATACAGATGAGCCTCCTGCTGATTACGCTTAAAACTTCCCTCATGGTCTGCGTCAAGATCAATTTGAGGCGAGGCGATTCTTCATGCACTTTTAATCCGAAACGCATGTGTGTGTCTGTTGCTTTCAAATGCACCTCGCTGATTTTAAAAAGTGGATTGGATTTCATAGATTCTTGTTGTTTAAAAAATAAGAATACAGGATGAAGATATTTTTTCCCATTTTCATTCAATTCTAACTTTTTCAAGATGTATAACTTTATACATTTGAGGATATAAGCCCGATGAGACCAGACGTCCTAATGGATGATTGCACATACATATAGGCAGAGGTGTTTCATCTTTAGAACAAACAAAACCAGAAAATAAAACCGGTAAAATAAACCAATTTCATGTTTAAAAGATGTGTGTCTTCAGTGTTTTTCTTTGTGGAGAGGGGGCTGCTTGTCGAGCTGCTGTTGACATCATGTAACCACTTTTCATTGTCAATGATTTCCTTATTCGTGGAGAATAACTGGGGTTTACGTTCACTTTAATGTTCCTTTATTCCATCCATTTATTTTCATTAACAAAGGATATGAACTTTCTTTACTTGAAATGTTTTTCAGTGGGAAGTTGGGGTGACTTATCATCTGTTATCACTCTTTCTAAAGCATCTTCACAGATCTCCTCCTTTCTTTTTTTCCAATATCCTTTTTCTCTTAAAGTCTCATATTATCTTTCCTGACCCGGCTCTGTCTTTTCTTCTCTCCTTTCAGAGATGGTATGAGGAGAAGGAGCCCATATTGCCTTGGACGAGCGCCAGCTGTGTCAGGTACGCCATGCTACACTGACCTCAGCTCCCTGTCCGTTTGTCAAATAGCTGCTCACTCAGGGATGTAGCCTATTTCTGGTTTTAAAGGGGGCCTTTCATAATAGGTAGACACAGTGGGTCCTGTATTTCACACAGCTGTCTCTTGCCAGGGGAGGAGATTGAAACCTGGAAAAGAAGCTTAGAATAAAAGTTATTGTTGCCTCTGAGGTTCGCTGCTTCAATCTGGCTGTTTAATGAAACAGGTTTAATCGCCCTTGCATGTGTTTAAGTCTTCTGGGTTCCCTTTGTCATCAAAGGGAATAAGAAATGAATTATTGAAGAGAAAATATGGAGCATTGTGCATTCTACTTGTTCACGTCAGTTATGCTCTAGACTAGATATGATGCAGGATGTTAAAGTATCTTCCAGTCTTTGTCTTGTGGTACGTCTGCATTAAAACCCAGGGAGGTTTTTTTTCGCTGTATTAAGGCCATCCAATAACATTTTTTCTCCAATGTTTCATACCGCAGCTGATCAACTATTTAAATACAGTTTGTGCTGCAGGTGTTACGGCCTTTCTAGCAGGTATTGTGACGTTTACGCTCTGTTGTGTAACCTCAGCTGTGTGCCTCTATACGAGATGCTGAAAGTAAACTGCTGTGATACTGCTTTAAGTTGCCTTTGACTTTAGTCGGATAATAGTAACTGCAACTCTGATCCACCGGAGACCGGAGGAAAAGGAACTCCTCTCTTTCTGAAGCACAAGAGCATGCAGCCAGGCTGACGTTGTACTTGTATTTAAGGAAAACCCTTGAGATACTGTGTATTTCAGGAAGCAGGAACCGCTGTGAACCATATTTATGCTAATTAGGACAAATATAGATTGATCCTAAATTGTAGATTAAAGGAAACAGATCAAATTGATTGTCTGGTTGTGACTGAGGCAGCCTCACAAATGTCTCTTTTTTACATTGTTTTGTTTCTTAATACTTTGTTGGATCTATTTGAGATTTATTTGTACATAATACAAGATGCTTACAAGTATGGGTGAGACTACATTTCCCACAGTACTACTAAAATGCATCTTTAATTTGATGCCAAGTTAATATCACTATGATTTTGCAAACTTTCAGTTAAAAATTGGATAGTTTCAAGCTGAAGACTACAATTTCCACATTGTCGTCTTTTAAACACGGGATTTTATTTTCCAGTTTGTAGTTTTTCTGGTGCATTTAAACAAAGCCTGGATGGTGCTTTTTTTAAAATGAAACATTAAGAAGAGTCGTTCCTCCGTCTGTTCCCTTTCCTGTCTGTGTCTTTCCTCCTCAGTTCCCTGCCAGCGTGCAGAGAGCCCACAGAGATACTAACAGTTAGCATACATATGTCAGCTGCTCCATGCGAGCTAAAGTTCAAATCCCCTTCACATGCTCGGTCCTTAGCACCCCGGGCAGGGACTCTGGGAAAAGGTCATCTTTGTCACTAAGTAAATGGAGGAAATTGTCGGGGTTTTTAGCCCTTTCTGAGCATTAGCTACTGCTGCTGACTCCCACTTACCTAATCACCACTATGCTTGGCAAATTAATACATAAATCATATTACTAATCTGCATATAATTTGCATTTTATAGCCTTGACAAGTATTCAAGACAGGCAGAGGCATTGTTTTTCCAGCTGTATTATTTTATTCAAAGCACTAATCACGCTGAAATTCCATCTTTCTTTGCTCATCAATGAGCCGAGCTTCAAGAATAAATTATATTCAGCAGCTAATTGAAATAGATTTTCTATGAGGATGGAAACCCGTCTGGTTTAGTGGCTGATGGTAATCTTTTTGCAGCCGCTACAAGAACCAGAAAGAGATCTTCAAAGTGGCGTCTTATCGCGGACTCAAAGGGTGGCTGTGATCTCTTCCTCTCCTAAGGTTGCACTGCGTACCATGAATGTGGACCCTGAATGTTTGGGTGATTCATGCATAACCTCGTTGTGAAATATTTAGAGAAAGGGACTGGATGTGTTGATGGGCCTTAGGGAGGAACAGTCAGTATCTGTGAGGCAGTTCAGTCTTTTTTTAACCAATTCCCCAACTTTCCAGATCAGGACTGTGGGAGTGTGCAGTAAATTCTGTATGAATCAGTACAAACAGTTCCACGATGTAGCATTTTATCAAGCCTATTTATTTATAAAAGGCATTTCTTTAAATATGCAATCAACCCTTGGGATGATTTTTTTCTTGAGGCAGTGGATTTAGATGTTTCTTATTTTATCTGGTTTGTGAAATAAAGAGACACTGTAGTACATTTAAAAACAGCTTTCAAAACACACATCGACATCTGTAGAAGTGTTACGTGTTGAGGAGGAGTGGGGCAAAATATCAATGAGGCAAATATCGTTGTCTTGACTTGTGCGGTACAGTTATCAAACCACTGTTGCCAAATATTAATAATTTCATTCAGTAAAACACGACATGCTCTATACAGATTTCCCTGACAATGTGACTCTCCACCTCATGATTCCTCACAGTGCTCCTTATGACATGCATGAGAGGAACATGAATGGAAGTTAACTGGCCAAAGAGGAAGTTGATATCAAGATAAATGAAGAAGAAAGCAGAAAAATGTCAGACAGTGTTGAAAAGAAGTTAAAAGATGAAGCATTATAAATATGAGTCTGTCACCAAATCACAGTGAATTAAAACATTAATCCTGCACTTTACCTTTTAAGGGTATTTTATGTTCTTACCCTAATCCCATATATGGTGATGTACCATTATGTGATTGTCTTGCAGTTTATATCATTTTTCTTATCCTATCATATGCTATATGCTTTGTAACTGCTTGTCAGGTATCGTATTGTATCGTATCTTGATGTACACAGAGATTTCAAACCCTGAAAGAGAGCACTATTAGCCGACAGTAACGTTATAAGGCTTCTTCTCACTGGGTGAGTGTCTGTCTTGCTGCTAGACTTGTTCAATTGTGTTTTAACAAGGGTCTCTTTCAACAAGTGCTGAGTTTCGATCATTTACTTTCCTTAGCGTTTCAATTTGTTGTCGTTTAATTCTCTAGCAGCTCAGAAGTTTGCCTTTGATAAAGCCATAATTCTATGTATCAAACTATTATTATGAATTTCAGCGATAATTGCTCATCCAAGTATGAGTCTACCTTCACAGTGGCGGGCTAATTGAACACCTCAGCAGGCTCTTCATCACACCTCAAGACCAATTTCTCCATCCTTTACCCTATGAATACATTATTCCAATCGATCATACATCTTCTGTGGCTGTCTTTGCACCTGGCAGTAACCTTTGAATGAAGTATGCACAGTTTGTCACGCATGGTTCCCTACCATTCTCTATGATAAGCGTGAACTGCAGCCAAACACTTTGAGAGATCCACCGTGGTTCCACCAATGACAGTGAGTTATTTAGATATCAGGGAGCACACAATGCTTTATACAGTCGTGAGGAAGCCTCAGAGATTAACGTCTCAATCTTGGTCTTGGGGTTGTAAGTCATTAGTCGATTGCGCTGATCAATCAAGGGTGAAATACTGAGGGTCATTAGGAACATAAACCTTGAATACTGGCCTCAGGGGGGAATCCATTTTGGCGCAGTGGGAGGTGAAGGGCTTGATGAGTGGAGAATAATGTGTTTAGTTTCCATTGACTCTGCAAACTCTATTGAATGACTTTATAGTCAATGAAAGCAGTAATTTATCCCCAAAGATAGGGAGTTTATCGTATTGTACTTTTGCTAAATAAACCCCTTAGTTCAATTTATATCACCTCACCAATCTGCGCTTTTGTAGTTACATCAAAAACGCTGCACTTGAATGGCTAGCAGATTTACACACATGCAAACACACACAGTCAAAGATGGACGGCACAATTTGGAAGCATGATAAAACCGTTCGGCCTTTATTGCATGGTTGACTCACTCACTGACTGGCATTGTTTGGCATTATTCCATCTCAAAGGCTCTATTTGTGATTATGGCATGGGAACAACAATAAAGCCTCTTAAAGTGTCTTCAGATCAATGAAGTGAGTCCTTTATAAGCTTTCCAAACATCACAGCGAGAAAGGGCAATCTCGGAAGATTATACTGTCAGATTAAATGAAAACTGTGGAGGGCATTCAATTGGCGAGTTGAAAAGAGGTCCTCGGATCTGAAAAAAAAAAAAACATCTTGCAGCTTTGAAAACAGGTTTTTCTTTGGGTTGATTTATAATGTGTGTCTGGGCTCAAATAAGTGCTCCGTGGGATGATAGGGTAATAAATCCAAACTCAGGTTATCTGTTTATGCTGCAACGCTCCTTCTCTGCTGATGTACAAGATTTTAGATCAAATCCAGGATCAGCTGGGCTAAAGGGCACACCAGTGTCAAGTGCTAAATGCAAATAAGAGTTTTATTAAACCTGTTGACAGTTGGAGGCTGCAGCATCACGACAGCTCTGTTAGCGTCAGCTAAACTGTGAGTGACCCAGACCTCAGTGTACGCTCACTGCATTAATACAGATCCATCAATACTGCAATGCCATTACGGAAATAGGGCTAACAGGTCAGGACCCATGTAAATCTTATAGTCTGATGTAGTTGGAGTATGCATTTTAAGGTTGGTCAGAAATGTAAATTATCTTTACTCTTTGTGTCAGGAAATGAAATATAAACATACTGAATTCAGGCTAATCATGCACAAAAAGAGAAATATGTGCTGTCAGTGTTAAATATTGAAATAAAGATATGAAGTGCAATAACTAGACAGAAATGAAAGATTGTATGTTAGCTATAACTCTGCTGCCCCTCTAAACAATACCTGTTGACAAAAATGTTCTCCTAATGTGAAAGCATAAGTGAGACAATTAATGCAGACTTTTACAACACGTTTGGTGCTAATGCCTATATTTCCAGAACTATGAAATTGCAATGAATGCTCTAATTCAGCTGCATAGCTCTATTTTTTCCAAAGTAGAAAAAAACTTCTTTCCTTGTACATTTAAGGTCTAATTGAGTCCATGGTTTATCATTTCCCTGGCAGCAGTGTCACATATGGTCCAAACATGGACACAGGAACACAGTGGGAAGGACCCAAAGGCAGACTGTGTCCATTTAGTCAGTGTGATTCAGATAAATGTAATGTGAAAAGGCCAAGTCACAGAGGCTTACGCAACTGGCAAGCAGGTACGGGGTGAAGCCAGAATAAGAGTCCAATGTATAAGTTATATCAAGGGAGCAAAGAGAAAGTGAAATATGGAAGACAAACTGGACAATCAGGGCTGTACAGCTAATAACAGGCTTGGGGAAAAGAAAGGCAGAAAGTAAAGTACTGAATTAAAACAGGAAACTGTGACTTCTGGAATGATTTAGTTGTATATAAAACACATGAACATAGAAACAAGATGAGATATTTCAACTGAGACCTTGCATTCCAAATTCTGGACGTTTTGTGATACCTTAATTGCGTACCTGATTCCCATACCTAATCTTGAGTATCGGTTTAGGACCAATCTGGTCATAATGAAAGTAGACTGTTTTTCTTCCATTAGTTCTATTGGATAAGGTTTCTTTCATCAAGTTATAATAATAGCTTTTCAAGCCTTTGATCACAGTGCTATGACGGAATAATAATTCAAGTTTTATAGTAGTTGTACTAAATTACTTTTCCCTCTGTGTTAAATTACACTCCTCTCACTCTTTGCTGGTTGAACAAATTAAAGCAGTTTCTTTAAATGTCAATGAGATCAATCAATGAGTCCACATTTAACTGAGCTGATTGGAGGAGGTATTAGCCTAAACTCAAAGGTCGTACAGCTGCATATCACTAAGGCCACTTCCTCTCTGAGAGGTTAAATCTTTTTGGGAAGGAGCAAATAGTGTTTACAGAAGCCTTTGAACCTGGCTAAATGCAGCATTGTCCAGACAAGTGCAGTGTTGGAGCTCTGTTTTGGTCTTTGTCAAGTGGTAACGTATATACACTTGAGAAAAGAACTCCATCAGTCCTCACTAGTCAGAGCATCTCTTGACAAATAAACGTTACATTTAAAGTGAAGGTTGTGGGCAGCTTCTGTTTTGAAATCACTGGAGTGAATCCCCCCTTCTCTGAGTTGTATTTCACTTTGCCACTAATTTAAACTTTTCAGCTGACACATTCTTGTGAGGAGTCCATAAGCATTCACTCACCAGCATGAGCTGTCTGCAGTTTGAACTACTCCTTCTTTTGTTCGAACATCACAGCTTTGCTCTCACTCGATCACAGTTTAACAGACACCAAGCAAAAGAATAGAATGGAGTTGAGGGTTTGTTAGTGTGTTTTTTTCCCCCGCAATGGCCGGGCCAAAATGCGTCAGTGTGCTTCAAATCAAGTGCTTTTTAAAAAGTTGAACAGAAACTCCCTTCCCACACCTCTCCAACAGATCCAAAGCCAACAATCCTACAAGAATTGTATTAAATAGAGTATCATTGAGGATAATTATATGATTGATACAAACATTTTCTTTACCAGGATGATACTTTAACCAGTCAATCCAAAACATATTTTTTCAATGTAGCATAATGTTATGTTAATCACTATTGAAATGATCAGTGACGGGCTGAAACCTCGAGTGGAACCAGACTCATTTAATGGCTTAGCCAGTGATAAGAAACGCTCAGCACTTACTGTCTCTTGCACATGTTTGCTTTCAATCAATCACATGATGTTTCCTAGTCAGGGGCAGGTGTTAATAAAAGATGCTGAGAAAAAAAACAAAAAAACACACATTTTCTGGTAATTATATACCAATAAAATCAAATTTATTTGGATTGAATTCAATTTTTTGCCAATAGATTCCCCTAAATCTTATTGACGGGCCCTTTAAATGAACCCTGCAGCATTGAAAAGCCATTCACTTGGCTTTAAACTTCGACTCTTGTAGAACATGAGAAAGCCTGCCAGTGCTGCATGCACACCGAAGGATGATGTTTGAGGTTGACCATTGGTGACAAGTTATCAAGGTGAAAGTGCTTGAAAATGTTGTTCGGCAGAGAGACTACCTTCAGTGATGCATTTTTTATTCTCTGCTCCTCTTGCATGTCGAGTGTCCTTTGCCCACTTTGCCATTTACCCCCTGCTTCTATCTTACACTCCCTTCTTTTTCCATTTTCTGGAGGTGATTTTGCACACACACACAAAGCACCGTATCTCTTTGAACAGCAGTGTTTGATGTAAGAAATGAGCCGGAGTGTGTGGACTCTGAAGCGTTCTCCATCCTCAAATCCTTTAGTCTTTTGTATATTCAGTGTGCGATTGCATACTCTTAACCATGCATGACTTTGATAAAGCTAAACTCTGTGTAGATGAATAGGCCCTCCCTCTTCATACTGACAGCACACATAAGGGGGGCTTTTGTGCACTGCATCGCATTCACTTCAATGTGGGGGCTCGAGCTTTGGCACACAAGTGTTTTGATGCGGCATAAAATTAGAACAGGGATCAAAAGGCGGCGTCTTCTTTGGCCATTTATCACATCCACCTTCATTAACTGGGTCATTTTTCATTGTTCTTGCTGTTTTTGCAGAGACAGAAAGAAAGCAAGCAAGACAATAGAGCAAAGTGAGAAAGAGAGCGCTCTGAAAATGAGGTGCAAGATGAAAGAATGACAAAGGAAGGCAAAGCGCAGGATATAAAGTTGATTGAGTGTGCGTTTGTCTCCTCCTCATCCACTCTTTTCCTCCGTGTTCATCTGCGAGTTTCACTTTCACCGCTCCGTCTCGGTAAACATGTTGACATTCCCTTTTATATTTAGGAACATTTCCTTTCCTGCCGCTTCAACTGAACTGGAAAAGACAGCCACAACTTTCAAACTTCTGCCCAAAACAATTTCTCCGGACGTAAGCACTCTCTCTCACACACACACACACACACACACACACACACACACACACGCTTCCTCTCCACTCCTATCCGTGGGAGTGCAGGCTTTGTAGCTGTCTCTGGTGGCTCCAAGTGGGCTGCATGGCATACTAAGTACTTTGTGTCGGTGGTATGTTATGTAAAAGTGATTCTAGGGCTAATTTCAGTTAAAAGGGGCAAAGCTGTGACACAGATGTGGACTGCGGTGGGCATGTGCTGGCTGGCATGCTTGTAGTTGAAAAGACACCTTGGCTTGGAGTGATTATAATGCAAAGGAAAATGCAGCAGAGAATACTAAGCTTACCCTGAAGGAAGAAGCAAGTCATGGATTTTGAAGTGTTTGCAAATATTGGGTAAAGTACGTCTGTTATGATTTCTCATTTTTGTCATAAAATGTCAGAGAACACTGAAAAAGATTCATTTTTCAATCACTGGCTAGTCTGATGAATTGCCATGATTTATATGAAATTCATGATCATATCAAAAAGAGAAAAAGAGAAAACCTTACATTTGAGGAGCTCAAAAATAGAGTGGTTTAGAAATAAAAGTAAAAAAATTACTGATATCAGGACAAAAAATAAGCAGTCACTTCTTTTACCTCTAAAGGGAAGAAAAACAAACAAGTAAAGCTACTAAGCTGAGCATATAAAATTATCAGCACTCTTTGTTGATTTGGCTGCTTAATTACTGACAAACATTAATTTATTGACTTAATATGTATAAAGGTAAAAAACAACAACATCCAAACAAATAGCTACCACAGTTTCCCAGAGCCCAAGTCGAATTCTTCGTGCAGTTTGTTTCACCATCAACTGATTTATGACGTTGTGTCTTTTGGCAGGACTAGGTGCGTTTTTTAAAAGTCTGAAAATACTCACATCTAAAGCAACCAAAAGCCAGGAGGGCTGACGTTCATTCTCAAACAGTGAACCAAACAATGAAGCCATAATCAAGACTGTTGCTGATTCGTTTTCTGTTAATCTACTTATTGATTGATCAAGCAATATTTGCTGCTTTTATACACTAGGTCAAGGTTAGTGGGGCACAGTCAGCGATGTAACACAAACTAAATGTGACTTCTGCTGCACGCTGAGCAGTGGCATTGGAATTGAATCATTGAATATGAACTCGTGCCGCTGGAAAGGCTGTGTGCTTTGACACACAAGTCACAGTTTAACAGGCACCATTTATAAACAAGGTAAGCAATCAGAGTGTAATGAGAAAAACAAGGTTACAGGTGTGCAGCCATGCACATGAATCTGTAATAAAATGAATTATGTGCATAACAGTAGATTGTGCACATTCTATACAGGTCTTTCTCCAGTATGAACAGCCTGCTTCAATTTAAATCCATCTCAATTTGTACATTTTTATCGCACAACCTTGAATTTAAAGAATAAGACTGAGACAAGCTGGGCTGAAGTGCCTGGGATAGTCTGACTAGCACTTGATGGATGCCTAATTCAGCCAAGAATGAAATTCACTTGTCACAGTTATAGTTACCCCCTGCACAATAGCTCAACCTTTTATAGCAATAAGAGCAGAGAACGTATCAGTCATAGAAACACTGCACCTCCTCCTCTGCACTTCCCTGTGTTTCAGAAAGGCAGCCATTTATTTGATGTTTTTGAGCAGGCAGAAAGAGAAGAGTTCAAGGACTCAACAAGGTCTCCGCTCCCTAGGGGGGCCCCCACCTCCCCGCAGAGACAATGATGACACCCCTCCCACCCTCACATATCCACCCATCCACCTATCTACCTCCTTCTCACCATCCTCCATTTTGACACTGAGCAACAAGACCGGCTTTGACCTTGCAGCAACCCGCTAATGTGCACCTAGCTGCTCCTCTCCAAGCTACAGGAGGCAAAAAAAAAATGCCTTCAGTCATGCGCTAATGCACACATACAGAGAAAAAAAGCACATCTGCAGAGGGACTCTGTTTCTAGGTCCCCTCTTCCCACGGGATCCTTGCTATCATCACAAGGTCCAGCAGTCAACATAACCCCCAGACAGCTCTGCCATTCAGCTCCTCCTCCTCTCTTCCTCTCCCTCGCCACCCATCACACCTTCAGCATAATAAGTGTTTGCACGGTCGCACCATGACACACTGTGACCCCCACCCCTGCACCCAGGCCAGGACCAATTTACAATCTGCCCGCCTTCCATACTGCCGTCTGTGCCGCTGTGACGCCCTCCTCTCTGCTGTTTATTTATCACCCTCAGCCCTCCGATGAAGGGCGTTATGAAAGGGATTACACCGCCAAGCGCCTTGGCTCGGACCCCATTCTCATTACTCACAGGTTGTCCTGAAAGATAGAGAGGGGTCTCAGACTATTTGATCACTCTGTAAACTGAATGTACGCGCTCTTGACGGGCGAAAAGGGTTCGTCTTTGAAGGGACACCTGAAAAGGCGCCGGGCTGTGGGATGTAATTGAAGTGGAAATAACAAAAAGGACTCTGGAGCCCCAGCTGCCAGAAAGGACTCAGAGCCTGGAGAGAAATTAGAGGAGGAGGAAGGACGGTGAGGCAGCAAGAGTTTTCTCACCTTAGCATAGTACAACAAATAAAGGAAGATCCTAATGCCACCATTGGTTCTTGTTCTGCTCGAGGTTTCTGATTTTTTCTCCACTGTTGCCATGTACACGGCGCTCAAGGCTGAAAACAGGACTGCCTCGGTTGACATTTTAGAAATTCAAGGTTTCCACCTGACAGGGCACGAAAGAGAAAGGCCTTGTACATGTTGGCAGATGCTTCTTTTAGGAGACTTCTGTGCTGCTTTGTTCACAAACATGCATATTGTCCAAATACAACACAGCATCATCAGCGTGGCGTTGAACAATCACTGTTAGTTTATAATGTTTGTACAACTGATATTTTCTTCCTTGTAGACAACAATTCCAAAACAAGGTTTGAAACAGTCTACCTGTAAATGTGCAACCTTTTTAATGGACAGGTGGAAGGATTGTTGCTGCTGTAGTGTTGTGAAAGTCTTTCTAAAGAAGATTTGTTAATGCAGAGTTACTTGACAAACTTTATCC
This sequence comes from Labrus bergylta, assembly GCF_963930695.1. Lineage (NCBI taxonomy): Eukaryota > Metazoa > Chordata > Actinopteri > Labriformes > Labridae > Labrus > Labrus bergylta. The sequence continues at coordinate 11,377,614 of NC_089218.1, read as the reverse complement.
TTTATATTATTTTCACTATCCTGGTGTTCGGCCTTGATATTAATCCACCAGGAGGAAGAGTGATGTTGTACATCAGGAGAATAGAGACATCACAGGGACTGGATTGTTAAAGGTAGTGTGTTTCTGTGTGTGGGTGTGTCGGGGGGGATGTGTGCTGGCAGTGTGACTTGCAGCAGGTGGGTACTGTATGTGAAATACAGTAACAGTACTCAGTCAATTTAAGAAAGTAGCCAACACTACTTTTCACCTGTTATAAAGCTGCTTGCTGTAGCTAGCGGGTGATTCAGATATTTTTACTTCCTTGTTTGCCGTGGTCGGTTGCCATGGGACCCTTGGCTGGCGGCAAGCTCAAGGACAGAGCTCGACGTCAAAGCGTACAGTGTGCGGGATCCCCTACCTCCCTCCGTTTTCTGTTCTCGTCTTGATTTTTTAGTTCTGACTCAAACAGTCGTGTTACATATCCCTCTGCTTCACCCAGGGATCAATACACAGACAAGCCGACATCGACAGAAAATCAAGACAAGGCTCTGTCGCTTACTTTTCCCTGGATGTGATCGATGCGTTCACACGTGTGACCTTCAGCCACAATGTGTGAGTCAGCGACTCTACCTCCACCTCACCTACATTACCCACGTCTCACAAGTACAACATGGGACTATTTGTTCTACTGTTTAAATGTCTTCCCTTATATCATTTTACCATCCAAAAGATAAGATTAAAAATGTTTATGTATGACAACCAACAACACAAGCAGGTTTAGTGTTCTGCTTAAAAATGGAAACAGTAGTTATCTTAAAGGAACAAAGATACAAATTGTGATAAAACAGAAAGTAACAGCCAAATAATCTGATTAGACCTTTGACATTTCATTACTGAAGATACAGAGATAAAACCACCTTGACTTATAACTCTGTGTATCACTCCGCCTCAGCCAGGTGATATCAATACACTGGATCGAAATACAGCACAAGGTCTATGTCTACGCGTTGAACTAATTTTGTTGGCAGAGGTAAAAGAATGAAGCAAAAAAAATCTATTGATTTACACTTTGTACAACTTTGTTATATTGCGTCTGTGTGTTGGATATTTATAGATGAATGTTGAGTGGAATTCCAGATGAAATAGCTTAAAGTAGGGGATCTTTTCGTAGTACAGATTTGAAGGAATACCTGCATGTTGTTGCAAATGCTCTCAGTAATAACATTACAACAAGCAGAAAACACCAAAGTATGACCACCATCTCTATGTGAGAGTTCTTCAGGGTTGAAGAGAATCAGATAACATTGTTTTAACTGACTTGCACTGATGCATACATACATGTGTGGACTTGTAAGGCTGTGTACATGCATGTATTCATCTCTCTTATTGGACATCTCCTGGGACATTATATGTGGGCTGTTAGTATCCACATAAGGTCAGCATATAGTGCTGTAATGGAATGATTGGTTTGTTGTTTATCATGGCTTGTGTGAATGATCAGACACATAAATATGAACTCAAGATACATTCTCCCTCTGTTTATATTTACACCCTCACTCTCCCCCATCCTCTCTTTAATTGGATGAAGCGAAAGTAATGACACACTATTTCACAGGAAAATAAATGAGATCCAAACAAGAGGCTGCGTCGTTCCAGGGGAGAATTAATGCAGATGCTGAACCTGATTACACTTATGAAATATACACAGCAGACGAGGAAGATGAGTAGATTTCTTGGTAAATTGCTCTGCATCACTGATGTTTATCTGGTCTGGATTAATACTGCCTGCATTGGTGTAGAGACTAAGTGTATGCAGAGGGGCCTTTCTCAAACTACTCTGTGCACCCTGTCTCTAAGCACTTCTACTCTGTTTGCACGTTCACATGGAGGGGCCGCCATGTTGAATGCTGTCCAAAAGCTCTAAGTGTGAGGTGGGAGTGGGTAATAAAACCCTCCAACAGCGAGTGTGCACTGATGCCGACTTCCTGAACAGGTGTTAGGCTGTATATTGTTTGTCACTGGAGACCCTCCAAAACAGGAGAGATCTGCGTTGTCATCCGCACAAAGTTGAACACCCTTAAAAAAGATTAAATAGTATCACACAGGTTGACTTGGTAACAGCATGCTTGTGTATTTGATTGTTTACAGGGATGAAAACTTAGCATCTTGTAGACATCAGATTGAAAATGATCAATTTTATAAAGTTCCAACAAAGATACAGAGAGATTTATTAGTATTGTAGAATAGTTTTAATGAGTTGCCAAACGTCATTTATGTAGCCAACTTATCATTTTAGTGACATGACACAATGGTGACTGTTTATGCAGAACTAAGGGGCTTTGTCACAAAGCCTGCTGCTGTGTTTATCCCCTCCACCTTAACAAAAAGGTACTTCATTCAGCTGTTTAGACATGAAGGGGAGTTCAAGCCGTGCTGGAGTGTAAATGTGGAGGCACTGGTTTGAGAAAGGCACGAGCTGTGTGGGGGCGTGAAAGCAATCAGAGCAGGACTTGTCTGGGAGGTTGGCTGATAATGAAAAATGTTAACCTTTCGTCTAATTGATGCTGTAAGTGTTTAATTATGGGTTTTTTTGGAGGCATGATGATATGAAAATGTGTATATTAACGCTAAAAAGCCATATACTACTCACACATACTTAACAAAAAGTTCTAAATCATACCCTCTCTCTAAAGGAACACTAAAAATCTTGTAAGACAACTTAGAAGTCAAACAGCAGCTACAGCAAGTGCAAACATGTGTTTAAATCTGCATTGTGAGCAAATCCCGCCGTGAGGCTTCTGGTACAGATATTTGCACAGAAATAAACTCGACTAAATCCAAACCTTGTGATGGCATTAGAGTCTTCTGATGTTTAAAAAGAATCTCTAAATACCAGCCTATTTAAAATGTAATTAAAAATGGAATATGTAAAGGCTGTAAGATATTCAGAAATAGTTGAGGCGTTGTATCGCTGCGACTAGAAGCCCTTCATCTGAGAAGGTTATTGTGCATGAAATGAGAGGAGGGAGTAAAACAAGCCGGGCTGAATAGAAGAGAAAATTATCTGCCATACACTGTGAAGACCTGCCCTCCTACGCCTGTGTAATTTAACGCTGCCTCTGCAGGACATACTGTAATGTATAATGCTTTACACGCAGGGTCAGGAGAGAGCGGCTAATGAGGATTTGAAAAGTAATTAATTTTTCCCCTGCTATGTGAGAAAACCAACGTCAGTTTTGATGGCGATGTGTGTGCATGATTGGCTTTTCTTCACCTCCGAGTGTTTGATAATTAACTCCCACATGCAGATGAGTTTATAAAGTGCACCCACATTGCTGTTTTTACTTGTTTTATTCCATTTTGTCTACTCATATCTGAACAACCAGGTAGCAGATATTTTGATGTCATAGTTGTAAAAACTACTAATATTAACAATCGCTCTTGCTGTGACGTGACCTTTTAGTAAAGAACCAGTATTGTTGGACATCTTTATCACCTGAGGAACCTGTTTAATGCTGTTTTATCAGACTCAACTTTATTAAAAGCATTTCTAATAAATATAAGCATGCAGACAAAAGTGCTTCCCAAACATACAAGACATAAGAGTAAGTTATAAAAGACTCTAACGAGAGCGATGAAGGTATCCAAACAATAATTTTTCAAATAATATCAATAAAATGAATTGAATGTCACACTGAAAAATAAGTCTTGCCTGGAAGATGTTTAATGGTAACCTCTGGCTTCACCGCAGTTATGGAGAAATTCACTTCCGTGCCCAGACTGAGGACACATGTTATCCATTAGTCAATGATAGACGATGATTGTTGAAGGGTTCCCAGATCGTCTTATGGTAACGATTTTACATCTTGTGGTAAATGTGAAGACAGATGGTGCAATGATAGAATGTGTTAATTAAAAAAACAAAACACAAGAGGCATTCAGTTTTGTGACAAACATCTTAGGACATGGGCGGGTAGGGCATTTTGAGTAGCTTATCCCCCAACTTTTTAATATTTTGATGCCATACTTGGACTCTAGACACATTAATTCCACACAGAGTACATGTCTGAATTGCTGAAATATGTACCTCAAAAGAAGCAGATAACCTTACATCAGAGGCTAACTTCTTATTCCTTTCTTCTTCATTTAGAATAAAACGAGCCTGAGAGCGCAGACACCTCTGCTCTCTCTCCACCCTGTAACTTTTTCAGAGCAAAGCATAAATTGTGTGTGGTTGGCCAAGTGAGAAAGCGAGAGAGAGAGAGAGAGAGAGAGAGAGAGAGAGAGAGAGGGGTGAATAGCTGAGCAGAGAGAATTATTTACAGGGAAAGGTTTACATTTCATATCATATTCGGACTACATTCAAAACGCCTGAGGCTTGACCTGGAGCTCACCTTAAATTTGTGCCTTAGGTGACTGCCTATATCCTATGCCGTGAGCAGGCCGTCACTCAATACGAGTCTGAAGAACTGGTCTCACTTTGGCAAAACATTTGTGAACAAGAGTAAGAAACAACAGTTGGGATGGAAAATGGACACTGAAGGTTGATATGGAAGAAGAAAAACCACATGTACTGATGTACAGTATTTCTTGCTTTAAGCAGCAAAGAACAGTGAAGAATTGTGGTTAAAGCACTGAAGGAAAGGCGTAAAGGTCAGATTTTGATACAAAAAAATCTGTGCCAAAACACTGTCTTACTCTTGGCAAACAAAAAAAACAACTCAGAGTGGAAAAAATGGAGGAAAAGCTTTCTTCTCTTCACAGGACCTTTCAAACAAGAAGATCAGAGTGTGGGAGTTAAGTTACTATATTCCACATTTCTTTCCACCTCCAGAAGAATTTAATCTCTCACTCGTGGATTAAGACAATAGCTCAGTAATTGTTGTTAGAGCGAGAGGGATTAGCACGTCCAACATGACTAGTGTATCACTTTGCACCAAAGATAATTAAGAGTCATTAAGACGTTTTTCTGCAAGAGCTTTGTTCATTTTCCGTTTCATTTCACCCAAAGCGGCGGGTCGTCTTTGTCATTCAAGTGCTGTAACGAGACACTGAGGGTCATGCACTGTGGCTTTTCACCTAATTTATAAGTTTGTAGGAACAATGTTAAATTCATCAGTGGTTCACATTTTACAGAGCTGAGACCGAACAGAAGAGTGCTGAGAGTTCAGCAGTGGCCCTCTAATTTGTCACATACACTGATGCATTGTCGGGAACAGTTGGAGAAGTGCAAGTACGCCTACACAAACACCTACACACTATCTCTCAGCTTTGCTTTTTGCACTCTGAGGCAAGTCAGCTGCAGAACTATACCTCCCTCTGTAGCAACAAGATTAGTTATTTACAAAAACATAAAAATTACACCCAAAAAAGCGGCTCTGCAAATGTGATGAAAGCTCAGATACAAGACAGAGAGCAGGTGTGTGATAACGCCTTTTCTGTCTGAGAGAAACAGTGAATCAGAAGACGAGTTCAAGAGTGCAGCCGTCACTCCAACCTCGCTCGACGTCTCCAGGGGGAACGCTCCGTCTTCTGCAGGATTTTGTTTTCCTTCCGTACGTGTGGGTAAACAGACAGTGGTGACATCCACACGGGGAATAAGGAGGCTGCCGCGCTGCAGCACGAGATCATAAAACTGCACAACAGGCGTCACAGGGGACTTTTAGGTTTACTAAAGAAATATTTATTGGCTGAGGTCGCAGACTCCTGCATTTCTGGTTCCCTAAGCTCACAATCCCATGTGATACAGCAGAAATAAATCCTGTTCTTTCTTTTTCTTTTTCTTTTTCTCTTGATCCACCAGTGTGATATTTCTGTCTACAACATTGTCTCTTTATTCACATAGTCCTTCAATTCCTTTTTCTTAAACTTGCATTTCATGTTTTTTTCTTTAAACCTCGTCAGTGCAGTAGATGTTTCTTATTTCAAGCCATGAAAGTCAAACATTTCTAGGCCAAAAGCGCTTTAAATGAAAAGAATGCAAACACAGAGGGCTGTACACTCGCAGGATATTGCAATAACATTTATTCAACACACACACACACACACACACACACACACACACACACACACACACACACACACACACACACACACACACACACACACACACACACACACACACACACTTACACTTTGAAGGCAGTGTGAGTGTTCCAGGTTCTGTCACCCCAAATATGGCACACAGCACCTCCGAGCCACTCACACATTCCCTTTGATGTCACCAATATGTCGACGATGGTCCAATCTCCGACTCAGCCACATGTTCAAAGAGCATCCTGTGCAACACCTCACAAGCTAATGAGCCAAACACTCCAAACATCACTCAACTATATTGCAAAATGTAAACTACCTTTGCTTCAACTCTGTGTTTTTATTGGCAAAATTGTATTATTTTGATGGAACTCATGGAAAACACAAGACAGTCACATTGTATTTACGGTAGTACAAATGTATTTCAAACTCATTAAGGCCCAGTGATTGACTTTTGGTTCAGTAGTCACATATATTTGACTAAGTTTGGATTACAAGTGAAAATGTTGATTATGCAACGTTTACAGCATCAGGAAACCCCAAGCTTGGTTTGCCTGAATAGTCAAAGTGGTCCTTTACGTTGGATTTAGTGGAGAGTTTCAATCCAATGGGTTCTAAGTATAATTTCTCTTTTCTTTTTTTATTGCCATTATGTATTTAGTTAGGAAAAAAGCGCACAGTGAATACCAAACAAACCCGATTAGCTAAGAATCAGAGAGAAAGCCAACTTTTATTAAAAGGGAAAAATAAAAACATATTTATACTTTATTTGGCCCTGCAAATATCAGTGCTGCAGAGAAGCCTGGCCTGATGCAGTTGAACCCCAACTCCCTCTGGCCATGCGAGGATTCTTACTTCCTCACACATAGTCTTCACGCAGCAACAGAGTTCACAGGACAGAGTCTGCTGGGTATTGGCTGTTAAGATACTTGCTAGCTTTACAGCTTGGAGAAATATCAGAAATAATTGGCCATTAGTGTATTTGGGGGTAAAAGAAAAATAATGAAACTCTTCGTTGTTTGTCTGCACATGGGTGTACAGCTCGCTATATCTTTGTTTGTGTGTATGTTTGAGAAGTAGCATTAGAGAGTGACATGCAAAGTCATTATTACACAGCAGGTTACTGACGGGGCATTTGGCTCTCCTGCAGCGGGGCCTGCAAAACAGCACTCATTATGGCGTCTCAGCTCAGTTCCAGGCCTGATGTGTTCGCCTATGTATGGCTTTTGGTTATCATCGAGTGTGACAGACGAAGAATCAGCAGAACAAATCTCATTAAGGGAAAAGACAAACTTACCATAGCAGCCGAGATCAAACTCAAAGAGGTAAATATTGACGAAGCAAGGCGTTGAAGCTGAACTCAGCAGTAGTGCTGATACTTTAGTTTTTGACCAGCAGTTTTTCTTTGTTCTCTTACATTCAAATTTGACTCACTGCAGCATCGCTGAACACTGCACAGTCAGCCCACACTCTTCTGTGTAGTTTGAATGTTGTTTGCAGTTTCCCCAATTATATGTTCAACCTTTTATTTGGAGGCTAGTTAAAACCAGTCATGATGTTGAAAGGGAAACGGATAAAGGGTTTATTTTCCTTAATTAGACTTTGTGTGTTTGTCTGAGCCATGATCATGCATGCTGTATATTTAATTCCCAAAGCCTTCTAGGAACAAATTGAACCTTCACTAATCCCTACCATTATTCACTACTGTTGCTATGCTTGTTAAGCTGTTTGTTAAAGGACATCACACGTAGATTACAACAAGGAAAATTTACTACAAAATTCTGGTAAGTTTTGAAACAGCTGGTCTTTGATTTCACTCTGACAAAAACTATGTCTAAATTTTTTCTATCATCAACTTTGTCTGCTGCAATGACAACACCAGCTAGCAGTTTCCAACAACTGTAGCTACAAGCTTATTAAAGCCAAAGCTGGTTCAAAACAATCCAGATGATTAAAAGAAAATGTTTTCAGCTACTATGCTAAACCATGATAATGGTCCTGAAGGTACCTATAATAGCAGCTACATGCAAACAAAATGAGGCTAAAGTTAGATACTCTGTTGAAGTCGGCATTATTAACAAGTTGATGAAGAATGTAGCACACAGGAGCAAGCGGCAATCTGCTTGTATTACATGATATTAGTCCATTTAATAAAATTGAGCATTGTAGGAAAATGTACTTGAAATGTTAGTCTGTTCAAACATGCCTCTTGTTAGATGCTAGCTATTAAAAATCAAACTTGAACAAGAAATATCAGTGTAATATTTTTTTTAGACATATTTTCAAAAATTATGTTTTAGTCTAACTAGAAAAAATGATTTAAAGGCTTTACATGTGATTTTTCACACTTAAATATAATATAAATCAAGTATATCCTCTGAAAATAACTCTGTGAGTCATGACTGTCTACAATGGGTGTAACACCCGAGTCCCACTGTCTGTGATGTTTTCAGAGTTTTCAGAGTCCTATCTTCACTTTGTTTACATCGCCTGGACGGCCAGCTGACTCCTCCCCTCGTGTATAAAAGTTGTTTAATTGAGGGACTAGAGAAAAGAAGAAGAACATACTGTACTCACTGCTTAACTGTGTTTCTAGATCACGCTCATTTCAGGTAAATTTACATACAGTGTGAAGATACCAGCATAATAAAGATCACTAGCATTAGCATGCTAACGCAACAATGCAGCGCGAGTTGTTTTGGTTTCATGCTGGTGCTCAAGGGCGACATCTGCTGGATCAAAAAATCACATATAAAGCCTTTAAATGTAAGAACAAAATTAAATTGCATATTTGGTAGCAAGATTTTAACATTGGCTACTGAAGTTAGCCGAAACTGTGAACTACCCAAGTAGCATCCTGGTTCCCATGCAGTTTATGTTCCTACCCTGAACAAAGCATTTAAAAACAAAGCTTCCTGTCATATGATTAGCTCATAATGTGTTCCTTGACCCTTAAGTAACACTTTGTATTTGTAGTCAATAAGGTCATTAGCCAGTTAGCTGGCAATGCTAATGTTTGCCGCAAAGTTATACCAAACAAACAATTTCTTACATTTTTTTTCCCGTCTGTTTGCTTTTAGAGAAGAATCGCAGCACCTTCAAGAATCTTAAGATGCCAAATTTATTCTTCAAACATAAGCCGCATGAAACCGCTTGATCATGTAGAGAAACCAAAACATGACACGTTTGCCCAGCCTTGGTTTGAATTTAAGTATAGAGGAAGGTAGCAGTGAATTCATTCTTTACACATAGCAGTGATGTGGTGTCAATCTGGTGGATAAAATAACAAGCTAAAGACTGTTGGACTACTGCACTGTATTGGACAAAAGTGAGACTGATATTGACTGAGTGGAGGTATTTCACCTTTTTTATCTCCCACTACATCACTGCTGCTGTAGCAACAATAAAGCAGAGCTGACAGCCCTCACTAACTGGGCAGTCAAACTAAAAGAGAGCCGTGACCTCAGGCTCTGTCTCACGTGGATCAGCTGCAATTTCCAGCAGACTCTCTGACTTGTGAAAATATACTGTGCTAAGGTTTTGGGCTGTATTTTCCAAATATTATCAGCAGAGAAAAAAACTTCAATAGAGCCTATAAATGCTGCTGCTTTAGTTAAAAAAAATGTTGGGTTGTATTTTGACAATAATCTTCTACGAAAAATACATTGGCTTTTTCTCAGAAGTTAGTTCTCTTTTTTTCATCTTTTCATTCAATCTCTTCCATATCAGCTTTCATAGTTGGAAGATGCAGCGGATAGAGGAAGGAACAGTTGGCCGAAAATGTCAACTATTCCGTCTGGCCAGCTTTCACACACTGCTGCACTCAAAGCCTAATGACACTTGCCATTTTGGTCTCAATTTCCCCCATGCATTTGCATCTGAAAAAGCATCCAATTATTCCAAATGTTTTGATGTTGGCCTCTCTATCCATGGCTCTCATGTGCATTACTCAATCTGAATATGGACCATTTAAAGACAGGACATCTTTTATCTCATCCTGTCTTGCTAGCGGTCATGCTTCTATCATATAATTAAATCTAATTTCACATTGGGAAGAGCCGAGCTTGATGGTCCTCAGTAATTTGTCCCACATTAGAAACCATAATTGCCACTGTGGCTGCATGATGATATGTTGTGCAACATCATTGTCACTCATTTTTGACTGAAAATGTTCAACACCAACGCCTACTGGTGTGTCTTTCCATATCGCTGTGCAGTCATGCTTGGATTTATTGTGTGGTTTTAGATGTGTGGAAGTGTGGAGACACTCTTTCCAAAAATGTTGTTGTAAATCAAACCAACGGAGTACATGCAACTTTGACATTGGAATGAGTGGTTTTAGCATTTGTTTACATAATGTAAAGTGCTTGAAACATGTATCATATAAGTTCCAACAGTATGGAAGAAAAATAGTATTACTTCCATTGGGATAGCTACCTCTCTGCACTTACAATCTTCAATGTGCACAGCGTCTATCCATAAATGGCATTTAGATAATGCTAAGGTACCTTGCTCTTTGTCATTGTGTTGAGAATCCAACGCCTGGAGTCTGTGATAAGCGTCTGCACAGACTGGACTTTTAATATATAGCAGGAAGGCAATAAAGAAACACAAACCATTCGTACAAAGACCATAATACTTTGAATGTAGCTTTCCTTAACCAAACTGCGAAGAGGGAGAAAGAGTTACAGAGGGACTGAATTGCTTGCCGTTTTCTCGCTGATAGTTTCCGTCGCTCTTAAAGAGTAAATGAACTAGTGTGGACTGTACAGCTGCTTCAATTTGTTAGAGTTTAAATGAACTGTATAGGGAGGCCTGAAAATAAACAGAACCACAGGGCCTGTGTTTATCAGGCAATCTCGGAATCCCCCAGGAAAGGCACTGAAAGTCAAACTAGGACTAAAAACAGCTCAAAGAAGGACTGGGACATAAAAATGTGAACTCCCTGAAACATATTGCCTTTCAAAAAGAATAAATGAATGAATGGGACCTGATTTCTGAATGGTACAAAAACATCACACATTTCTATAGCCAGCTAAGAGTCTGTCAATTCTTGCTTTTGGAATATTTCCCAATTCTTACTGGCAGAACACCTTGAGCTCAGACATATTATTCTACCTCTTGGAATACAGAACATGTTGAAATTTTGGTCGACTGATTGTCAAAAATGTTCAAGTCAATTGAAAGGTCTGTTGAGGCCTAGCCAGAACCTTCATCCATCTTTACTGAAAGTCCCTTTTCTGCTTGATTTTGAGGTATGATTTGGATTCTTTCTTCTCTCAACCTAACCCTGGCTTCTAAAATGTCTTGATATTTAGTGAAGTTCATTCTTCCTTTCACTATTATTATACACTAGTATTTCTGTGCCCCTGGCTTCCACACAACCCTAAAGCATAATAGATCGCATGAAAGGCTTTTTCTCTTACACTTCTTCCATGTAGGCCTTTAAAGTCTCATGAAAAGTACTTAAAATCGCTTTGAAAAACTAAACCTGGTCTGTTACCCGTGTTTATAACTGTGTTGAAGGGGTTATTCTTGGCACTTCTTAAGATGTTTCAAGTTATTAATTCCATATGTTACTAATCATGTTTCTGACAATTTAAAACATTGAGAGACGTTTTGTAGTTTTCTCCTCATCGGCTAAAGTGTTAACAAGCACACATATGCATATAATGTGTGCCACATATATAAATTTAAGGCAGAATTAACCAACTAAAAGATCAAAAAGAATTGTCTTATCCAGTTTGGACTAATGTTTCAATCTACTAGATTAACAACCCCTCAAAAAGCTTTTAAACAATATCTCATTTGTTTCCTTTCTCTTTGCACTAGCTTGAAGTAAAGTTCAATCTTGCAATCAATAAAAGTTTAGTTCAAATGTCAAACACCCTCTTAAGCTTGTGTAGGGTTTCTGCAGTGGCAAACACTGAGGGCTAAACATTTAAAAACTCTGAAGTTCATTCAGCTCCACTCGGTTTAAATCCTTGGTTTTGACACATTGATTAGCTGCTGCCTTTTCTCATACACCTCTATTTGACCTGAATTTGGCTTCTGCTGAACACTGCTTTTGAAAAAAGGCTTCCAAATTTTTTTTTTTGCTGATTTATTTCAGTTATTATAGAGTGTGTGATGACCGGGATAGAAAATAAGCTTGCCTACTCGCCCAAAGCGAACGACTTACAGGAAGAGCAGGTTCATAACGGCGCTGGGGCATTTTTGGCCAGTGGTTAATGATGCTGTATAAAGACCAATACACAAATAGTCTATTGTAATTCAGCCTTTAAATCCAGGTCAGTTTTATTAGTCACCATTTATCCCTTCTCACTTCCTTCCACACATCACCCACGACGGCACCAACGTGTACCAATATTGAACATATTGTTGGCACATGTTTATAAGACCTGCTTTTGCTTGTGTGTTCTCGACTTCTTCGCTGTGTCTTTTTCCTGTTTTGCGGCTCCATCGACCTGATTTTCCACATGGGGATCATTAAAGTTTCATCTTATCTCCGATCTGAAAGCCAAGAAGGAGAACAAGCAAGACAACAAGAGCTGAGAACCGGTGGTGGATATCAGAAGTGTTAATCACACCCTACATCTCCTCCTCTTGTCCCTGCTTGCTTGCACCATCTGACATGGCAGGGCGAGCTTAAGCCGCTCTTCATTTAAAGTGAAACTTCAAAAGAAAGAATTACAGACCTGTGAACGCTTGTTTTGACCTCTACGTGCTGGCAGGAATAAATCTCAAAACTTAAAACAGCTATCTTTTCAAGAGGTATATCTTTTTCCTTTTATTCATCATTTCCCATCCTTCAGTGAAAAACAACAAAACTGACCCCAAAGCACTCATACATTCAAATTAAACGACTCAAGATTGTTAACGGTAATCAAAGCTTCACATCTGTCGATAATTTTTCCTTCCGAACGTGACACTGAAAGATGCCCTTTGTTGCTGTTTATTTCATGCCATCCATTTAAAATGCTTCTCCCGGGGCGTAATCTATGCAAATGCTCGCTCGATTTCAAATTCAAAACATAATTATTGATGATTAGATTCAGAGTTGAAATACAGTGTCGTCTTGAGTGTTTTTAAACCAAGCTTTGTTGGCAGAATCTTGTCAACAAGTTTGAATAGAGGTCAAGGCTACTTGAAATAAAAAGCTACATCTACTCCTTGCAGCAATGCCAGTCCTTATAACTGCCTGGAGTGCAACAATCAGCTTGATCCTGAATGGTAGCATATTCAAAATGCTAATTTTTCAAATTAATTTCCCCATCTACCTTTTAAAGTCATTTAAATTATAGTCCAATTCATTCCCACATAACCGCTATGGTGCAGTGTGCAGCTGATACTGAGGGGAGTATGCAGGCTGACTCAAGAGGGAGTAGCTCTGTTGGGGGCTACATTGCTGCCATACATTTATCATTAATTCAAACTGCTGCCTCCTGCATATTTAAGGACCCTGCACTCCATTAGCTTACATTATTGTAAATCATATATGCAAAGATATGACCAAGTATGTTCCTTATGCATTATGTAAACAATACACTGTGATAAAATCAAAGATTCATCCATGCTCCATGCTGTCCACACTGCACTGATATCGTCTTTCTTTGGATATCTGAAAAACTGAAGGATCAGATTTAAAGGTTTACGGTAGAGCAGCTTCCAAAAATGAACACCCAACATGTGCCAAATGCCGGTACATTTTCCTCTTAGTGAATAAAACTTGGAGCCCCGCCCTTTAAAAATATTAAAATAAATGCAAGTAAATACATTTTTTGTACCATTTCTCAATTTCCTGATCCGTGTCTTAATTTTTCAACATCAGCACCAGAGGTTGCCACGTGATTGCCACCCGTTTCTCACAGTGAAACCTCAGTTTAAGTTTTTCTGGATTAAAACATGTCATCAATGAGAAGTAAGCGATAGAGAGTAAAACTGACAGACTGCAAAATCTTTAAATTCTGCTGCAGTGTATTTTGAAATGTAGTTGACATCTTTCTGTGGATTGATATGACTGGATTGATTCCTCTAGAGTCTCTGTGTTGAACTTCATCCATTGCAGATTCTGCTTTCAAACGTAATAATTATAATCTTTTATAGGAAACCTGTCGACTACGTATTTGAAAGTGTTTTTGTTTTGATTATAATCAAAGCAAGATCTGCTTGTAAAAACAGCACTTCAGTACAAAGACTGACCTTTGTTGAGGAGTCAGAGTCGCTTCTGCATAATAATCAGAGAAACAGATCATCTTTAAATCATAATGCTTATCATATCTTTGATACGTCTGCAACCTTAAGCCACAAAAAGGGGAACTGGAGTACATTCTCTTTGAAGCAAAGAACAATAAAATCTACATATTCAAAACAAATGCATGAAATTCATCAAAAATTTATCACATAGTGGCCGAGTACACGAACAAAAAAGGAAAGGTTTTATGGCAAGAATCTAGCTCAAGTTGTGCATAAATTCTGGGCAAGCTCTCACAGTCTGCAAATAAAATCCTCACTTCATGTTATAGAAAATAAAACCTTAATTCACTCGGAAGCACATCCAAAACTTTAAGCCGTCTCATGTTTTTATAAATCACATTATTTGTTGTCTTTATGGTTATTAAGAATTCAAAGGAAACCCAACCAGAAATGTAATCCTGAGCCCTGGAAACACGTGTTAGTGTTCGGCTTCCTCTCTATTTTCAGAGCTGATCCTGTCCGTACCAGAAGTTATTGGATTACACGTTCAGGGAGATATTGAGTGTCTGCCGCTGTTGCTCACTTATCATCAGGTTGAGAAGAATGAGCTGTGTGATTTCACTCTTCGGTTTACACTGTAATACACGGGGATAACACGATTCTCTAAAGCTAGAAGTTTCTGAATAATTAAAAAAACTGCTGTATCCAAATGTAATGTCTTTTTCTCTCTCTGTCTTCTTTTCCCTCTCAGTCGTAATGTTACATAATCTAAAACATAACGTCTCTGCCCGCCAGTGGGAAGATGGATAACTCCAAGTAGCGCTCACAGATGTATCACTTGATACAGTTGATGTACAGCCTATAAAGTCTTATAAAACAACAAAAGGGGGAAGTGGGAAACAAATGTGTGTCGTATCAACGACGGCTTTAAAAAGATAGCAGGTCCCTGATTCCCTGCTGACAGTCAACACACATACAGTCGACCACCCATCATGAATCACAAGAGACACGATTAAGTGCTCACTGCCACCTTCAGCTGTAGTTTCATGATTCCCATTTATTACTTTGTTCGCTGGAGTCAAATGACAAATGTTTTGTACTCGACTGAAAAGGTCAGCAGTTGTTTACATCCTGACAAAACAGACTTGTCTTCATACAGTACCTCAACCACACAGGGTTTCTTTATTCAGAAAGTCTCATTGAGATCAAAAGAGACCTGAGAGCGAAATAAGTATATTCAACAGCTGAACAAGATGAGTCAAGCATGAACAAAACAAGGATTATGCTGATATACTAACTAACATCACTGATTAGTCATCTTGTCTTTGTGAAATAGGAACATATCTGTTTGGGCGTTTTCTGAGAAAACAATATTTTATATCATTCACTTCTTTCCTGAAATAAGTAGACACAGGAAATTACTATTTATATTTGTCACTTATTTTGTTAAATGTAAGCAGATGTATGCAAATGTAGCAGATCTGCTCCTGCCATTTACCAATCACGTTAGTGTTGCGAGTAGTATCTGTGTGCACTACAGGTGATCACAGAGAGAGAGAGAGGTTTCCACTGTTATGTTCCTTATTAGATGCAAAGTTTGTGGTATGAAAAATGCAGGAAAATAAATGTTTTACGCTTGGAGCAGGATGTCACACCTAGTCACATGTAGTACCCTGCAAGATACCAATTTTCTAGCCTGTGACTAACAGATCTTAATGTTGAGAGTTAGCTTAAACCTTTTTTTCAAACTCAGTAATTCTAAGTCTGCTCATGTACAGTCGGCATCAATAGTTTATTAGACATTTCGCACAGATCAATCAAAAGAACACACTTTTACCCGTCAGCCTTTAACTGTCTTTGAAGTAGTTAGTCTTTTAATATTGTAGAGTTATATCAAACCAGACTAGAGCAATACAGCTAGAAAGCTACAATTCTGCCTTTATAAATGCTGTTTCAAGTAAGCCCCCACAACAAGGGTTGGGGGTCTCTAACCTTCAGCATATGGAGCAGTTCAGTCCAGTAAAAGGAGTCCTGATTCACAGATGGTATTAGAATTATTTAAGAATAACTTATGCGGCATGGGGTGTCTGAATATTAAATATCTAGACAATGTAGAAACGTATAGGTCCTGTAAAACAAAAAGTATGTACACATGTACGCTGATGACACCATGATGGTTGTAGTTCCCCGTGTGTTTTACTTTTTAGAACTCGCCCTCCAATCCAATGTATGCATTTCAATCCAATGTATGTAAGCGGTAGTGTCATTTTCATTCTTACACAGCTGCCATCTAGAAATGAAATAAAACACATTCTGCTCTCCTTTTGATCAAACATCCATCAAGCTTGAGTTCACAGCGCCGATTCTCTGTTAATAACCTTTATGATTCTCACTGTGAGATCTATTAATTCCTCTCTTAATTAAATGAAATTACAACGAGCACTGCAGCAAATAGCGTTGAGCCTAATTAAACTGCCTGAAAGATGATCTGTAAACTCTTAACAGTGACTATGGCTGTTTTAATTAGTGATTTAATGGAAGCTACAATGCTGGCCTGGTTATTGAATGGTAGCAAATGAAGCCCTGCAGTGTTAAGTGTTACTCACTATTGTCTTTATTGTTTGAGTGCAGCGCTCAGAATTAAGAGACCGTATTAGACAGCAGATCACTGGATCTTACATATTTTATAACTGCAACCGAATATTTGATTAGTTTCCTGTATATAGACTTGATCTGGATAATCTATGTGTGCAGTTGCCCTGTTTTGTCATCTCTTCATCTCTAACATTTTTAGCATAAGCTTAAGAAAAGGCATTTTAGATCATTTCCTTGCAGTGTGAAGGACCAAAGTAGTGGTTTTACATGTTTAAGGTCGACCCAAGCCCTCTGTTAGTGTCAAAGCCTGCAGCTATATTCCGGCTAATGTCAAATTTAGGTCAAGGCTGCAAAAAGGGGAATTTTTAAAACAAATGTTTCTTAAAGTTATGTTATTTGGGCCTTTTTTTTTTTTTTTTTTTTACTCTCAGTTGGTAGAGCAGGCACCCCATAAACAGAGGCTACAGTCCTCATCACACTGGTCCTGTGCTCAACTCCCAATCAGCATTTGGTGCACGTCACCCCCCCCCCCCCCCCCCACACACACACTGTCTCCTCCCACATTTCCTATCTCTCTTCAGCTGTCCTATAAATAAAGACAAAGGCCATAAAATAATCCTAAGAGAAAAACAGCACTGTAATTACTTATAAATCACTCTACTGCAGTTCAAACTAAAATACAACACTCTCTAATAATCCTCTAATTCGATTTGACATATTCACCGCCATTTCATTGTGAAAGCATCACTCCATTGCAGACCAACCGTCGTGAAAGTTTTTTGGTTAACAACTTGTATGCAAATGTTCGTGTGTCTTCAACTCTGAAGCCTGCAAAAACATTTTTCATCAATAATTCGATACAAATACACGCCAAAGTAAAGACAATTTCTCCCAACACTAGTCTCTGATTATTATGTGTTTTCCCTGGTGAGTTTCTAAACATTGCAGTGCATAAATCCTGTGCCCAAAGCTGTCTTATCAGACTTTCATTCCAGCGCCTGAATGCACCACCAGGATGTATTCACAGATCACTTGGAGATCTTAACACTACTATTCTCCCAGATTTAGCATCTTGAACAAAGAGTATGAGTATGGCTGAATGAGTTAAGAAAGTATTAATTATTTGCTAATTTGCCTAATAAGAGATCAGTTCAAAAGCACAGCTCCTCTTGCATGAATTGAAAAAGCTTTTAGTATTGTAAGTTATAAACACAGAAGATTTATTGGACAGACTGAGCAAGAATAACAAATACATTCCTTTGATAGGAGAGGAAAATCGACCTCTTCTCGTTACGCAGTGTGAGTGCCTTTGCTTTAGTCAGTCCCATTCTATCTTCTCATAGTGAGAGAAAGTATCGGCATGTCTGTCTCACTTTCATCTGTGCTTTTCTCACCTGGTAACAATCCTTACCAAGCATTTATTCCATCAAAAAGTGAGCAGAAAATCAATAAGATAAACTGCGTCACCGAGGCCCAAGTTTAAAAACCATTTTGCTTTATTTTTTCTGCCGTTATGAAACCAAGACTTTCTGATTCCCACAGCTCTTAGACCGCCTCCTTTCAAGGACAGAGGTGGAAGAATGGATTTGCAGCAAGAAAAGGGGTCAGTTAAAAACCATGTTTATGTTGAGGGGAGGGAAGTGATGCACGCCAGCCCAGCACGCCTTCTGACCTTGGCAGATGAAAAGCTTAAACATTTAATGCAAAGTGAGAACGGTTAAACTTGCATCTTTTTCAAAGTACACACGCTCACACACACACACACACACGAAGAAGAGTGTCAAGTGAGTGCAGAGTTTGTTGTCAGGGCAACTGTTTTACTTCTTCTCGCTTGATTTAAATGGATGAAAGATTTTCAATGCAGGCAGGAGATGGCTTAGTGGCTCCTGCCTTCAGAATCTTCACCTGGTTTATCAGACCCACACAAAGAAACAGAAGAACACTGGCATCCAGGAAAACAGTGATTTTCAAGGAAATAGCAACACACTAGAAAGTTGTTGTTTTTTTTCACACTGAATGTTTTTGCAAGAAAATAAGCTTTTGTGTTTGCACCTGTTTCCTTCTTTGGGCATTAACCACAAAAAAAAACAAATCAACAGACCACAAAGACTTTCGTTAATGCAAGGCCCGTTTCAGAGCTGCTCTTTTAACAATCTGCACGCACACAACACAACTTTGATAATTAATACAATGCACAAAAAGACATGCAAATAAATCAAATAATAAAAACAAGTCATCCTATAAAAATCACACAAGTGTCATGGCTCCCATTTGTAGTTCAAGTTGTAATGTCGACTTGCATCCCAGCAGGGATTGGTTGGGAAATCTAAGGGGCAGATCCAATAGGCCATAATGCAATCCAAGACACCTTCCACAGTCACCTAGCATCATTTAAGCTTTTATTAATTTCTTTAAATGAACACCAGCATGCTAGTGCATTTGATAATCCTCTCTAAAATGTAGTCTTCCTACACCAACTTCATTCTCCCTCGTCCATTTGTTAGTTGGACTGTTGACAATGGCAACACATGGAAATGGAAGTCTTGTTGCACATTGAGGCAACGACTTTGAATGAAAGCCGATGGGTTCAGAGACTCTTGTTTGCAGATAGTATAGTTCCTTCTTGCAAACGTTTTTGGTAAGACTGATGTAACTTTTGGTTGACCTGAGTCGACGTCGTGATGTCCGCCGCTGCAGGGACTATCTCCTGCTGAATGAGGCTCAGTGTTCCTGCACAGAGCCGATCAGTGTGAGGAACAAGTCCCAGTGATTCACAGCAGACAAAGAAAGTGAAAAATGAGTTTTGGGGTTATCTCACCTGGAGATTGCTGGTCAAATCAGTCCACGGTATCCCACCAACAGTGCAGGCTTGATTGATCCCAAATAATTCAACGTTAACCGTCTAACTAAAAGAGAAATAGTCTAATCAGAGATTCTGTGAGAAGTCGCTGTGGTTTCATCTGTCACTGTGTCCCTCCAGTAAAGCCCTGTCAACTACTTTAGGACTACACCCAAGTGAGTTCTACAAGGGGCTGAATAACCCTGCTTTGATGAAGGCCATTTTGTAGTCGGTCAGGGATGGGAGGGGGAGACGAAAGCTTGGAAAATACATGCCGGGTGTAGAGAAATGAAAAGATAGATGGTGTTCAGAGCATCATTATAAAAAGTACTGAAGGATCTGGCAGCTTTGTTTTTTAATTTGTTGTTTAAATTGAATTTAGATCATCATTATACATTCCAGTTAGGCGCAATCTGTGCTTGTTATAGCTTTATTTGTTCTGCAGTTCCATCATTGCCTTATTGCTTCTATTTCTAATTATATAATTCAGAAAGATAGGAACACATTTTATATTGCCTCCCTTGTCCCTTAAACACACACTCAGGCACACACAGTTATTTTTGACGGTTTGGAGCGTCATCTCAGCAGCCAGTTAAAATCGATCTGTCCCAGAGGAGAGTCATCCGGTCCAGCGGCTAATCACACAGATGGATCTCTCGTCTGACAGCCGTCACAAGCAGTGAAGCTGCTCCTGGATCACTTACTGTCATCTCTGACACACTCTTATCCAATCACACGATTTGCAGAACAGAGAGAATGTAAGATATTCGGGGAGTACAATAGGTTCTTTTTCTCTTGAAGGATAAATATGTTTTTCATAGTTGTGGGAGATATATTGTGAAAAACAAACAATTAATGGAAGACCTTTGGGACCTTATTTTAAAATATGCACATGAATTATTCTGCTGTTACTTTATCTCAGTATGATATCGGAACAGAATCTGCACCTTGAACTTGACCTCTTCTATCAAGAGATGTTGGTCCTTCAACAACTAGGTTCGCAAATAAGGAAGTCTTTTTTAAATCAGTCACTCTCATAGTCATACGTCTTCTTCAGTTGTGACTGGAGACAGCTTATGGGGACATCTATCATCTCAAGCACCTTCAGTGTTTGGGAGTGTCTACATTTTTCTTCCCCACCCTCTGAAAATTCCTGCAGCCCCTTTAAATGCCTCTTAGACTCCTCAAAAGCCTCATTTTAAACCTCTTCACTGGATGTCTCCTTAATGCCAATTAGTGAAGCACTTTAAAGAGGTGTTAAGCCACCTAATGGCTGTTTTATTTACAAGGTCTGAAACTTGAAGCCTCAGCATTTGGCACAATAATCGTTGAGTCACTGGTATTGATGAACCTTACTTTTACAACCTCTGCAGATATATTACGCTCATGTTGTGCTATGTTGTGCTGGGATGGTAAAAATTACTTTTGAGGGTTGGGGTTGCACTATTACGCTGCACCACACCTCTAATCATTTTTATTTCTCCTTCCTGCCCTCCCTTTTTTAGCTGTTTCTTTTTCTTTTTCTTTTTTTGCAACAATTGCCTGTCCATCAAAGCCTTGCCTGGAGGTGAAAATGTTTGAAAGCATTCATTAAAGTAGAATTTGAAAAGCAGACGTTCAGCTGGAGGTCCAGTCAGGAAGTATTCACAGCAGTTAACCTTGTCCGATTCTCGACAGAATACTTTAAATATTCATATTCCTGACGCTGGAGGAGATGCCTGTAATTTATTCCTCCTCTTTCTGCCCTTTATGGCATGAGTTGAATTTTTCTTCTCTTTCTACGATGCAGTCGCACGGTGATTTTAAACATCATGGCTACATGTTGCTCATACATGTTTCAAAGCATACATATATAGAATCAAACACACCTTACTCATGTTTTACCCACGCTTTAGCATTTACCCTCCTCTCTCTCTCTCTCTCACAAAGCCACACTATACACACTCCCTCTGATCTAACAGCATTTCCTCAGGGCTGCTCCGACACAAACAAAGCCTTGCTTTAAGGTTAATAAAACTTCTTTGAATCATTTTCCAGTGTACACTGATGTGTTTGCCAGAGGTTCAGTTGGTTCTGTTTGTGTGTGTGTATGCACTGATAAGGTGTGTTGGTGTGTTTCTTTAAGCCAAATTGCATCTGACAGGCTGACGGAACAATGAAAACTAGAGTGTGTATTTCTGTCAGTGGTTTAGGTTGAAGCCAAACTCTGCTAAAAGTAACCCTACTTTGCTCTGCCCTCTGTTGCTTGCTCTCTCTCTCTCTCTCTCTCTCTCTCTCTCTCTCTCTCTCTCTCTCTCTCTCTCTCTCTCTCTCTCTCTCTCTCTCTCTCTCTCTCTCTCTCTCTCTCACACACACACACATACACACATAGAGAAAAAAATTGACCCACAGACACGCTTCCTCCCGCGTCTCACCCCCGTGAAGCTGAAGCTTAGCAGGTCTGACAGGTGGAATCATTTATTTACCGAGGGCATACTGAGCAGCGCGGCCTCTGACTGGACCTCATGCTGGTTGCAGATCGCAGCTTCACCTCCTGATGGCCCCAGGCAGCTGTGGGCAGTTAGACCGCGGGTTATCACGCCACCCAAACACACACCAGCACATACAGCAGCGCGGCTTGAGTGCCCACTGTGATTTCTGCAGGAAGGGGGAATGTCATGCATGTGTGTTGGGAGACAAGAGACTCCATTAATATGTATCTGCCTCTCTTGACATCTACATGCGGCCATTTTTCTGGATTATTATTATTATTCATTTACTAATTTATAGAAATCCTAATCTTTATACGCAATTCTATGATTCAGTATAAACACAGGACGTACTGAATAACCATTGAATTGGCTGAACATTTTATTGCAGTGGATTTCAAATGTAGGAGGAACATGAATTAGATCAGAGCGGCAAAAATAAATTATTCTTAATTTAAAAGTGAAAAAGAAGCCTGTCTCTCTAATGAAATCTAATTACCCGCCTTTCAGCTGCAATCTACGCCTGCCAAAAGCTTAAAGAGATTCAGATTCACACACTCACATTTAACACGGCTGTCAGAAGTATTAGAAAGCTATGATTTAAGAAATGTGAGGGGTAGAAGACACACATGCAACCATACAATCACTCTAAGCTCTAAACCAGTCACATGCAGTCAGACAGACAAAAGAGCAGATACAGACAGAGATTAAAGACTGTTGGTCAGATACTGAACTGGGAAATTAAAAGCCGACCTTAGCATGCAAAAAATCTGAATGGCTGCTACACTTTCAATAATGCCAGTTTCTGTAAAAATGAAAATGAGAATGCTAGAGAGAAGTTGACTTTGTCCTTTGAGGCGTCCAACAAAACCTTCATCCAAAATAATTTTTCACCAG
Source organism: Labrus bergylta (assembly GCF_963930695.1). Lineage (NCBI taxonomy): Eukaryota > Metazoa > Chordata > Actinopteri > Labriformes > Labridae > Labrus > Labrus bergylta. Next base: position 11,354,607 of record NC_089218.1, on the reverse strand, counting down.
CAGCCACTATGAACACGGCAAACCCACTGCTGGCATTTTCTTCCATTCACCCTCTCCCCCTTCCTTCCTTACGCAGATGGCTAGTCAGTCCTGCTCTTATCGTCTGTAATCTATGGCTGTGTCAGACATACTAACAAATACTGCGTGTAAAAACTTTGGAGCTGCAACACATTCAGCAACTTCCGTGATTGTGTTACTTCAGACAATACTGAAGATGCATCTTCTGTTTAAAAAGAGCTGCTCTCTTGCAGCAGAATCAAGACGGTATGAATAAAAAAAAATATTTTGAATCTAATTATGTCCCCAAGTATTTTGAAATAGGCAATCAAATAGTTCTTGTAACTTTTGTACTAATGCCTGTTTTAGAGCCTTGCACGGTCAACACGTTAACCCTTAAGTGTGTGCATTTGGAGATATACCTGAACATATCAGGGAGGCATATAAGGACCTCATCTCTGGAGACTCACTGCATTTTAGCATTTGGTGTGCATTTGTATGTATGTGTGCTCATTGCGCTCAATGCCCCTTAGAAGGAGGAGTGTTATTTACTGAAAGGTTTGCTGAAGCTGCATGTCGCTGGCCGGTGCTGCCATCAGCAGTGTCAGGGTGATGTGTGCATGAAAGTATCTGTGTGTGTGTGTGTGTGTGTGTGTGTGTGTGTGTGTGTGTGTGTGTGTGTGTGTGTGTGTGTGTGTGTGTGTGTGTGTGTGTGTGTGTGTGTGTGTGTGTGTGTGTGTGTGTGTGTGTGTGTGTGTGTGTGTGTGCATGCACCTGTCTGACTAGGAGACCAGGTAATTATCACAGGACACGTCATCTGGCATCCTCTCCGCTCTTAGGTTCAGCAGAGCAACTAACAAGAGCTCTGTCTGCTCACGGTGAAGACTCATAAGCAGGTGTGTGTGTTTGTGTGTGTGTGTGAGCCTAAAAGATGAAGAAGACCACTTCTTTTTAACCCGTAGTAACAATGGTAGACACCTGCACGTGAGCGTGTAAATAAAATATAAAAACCTAGGAGTGTGTCCGCCTACGTTGTCTCTGCCTCTGCATCATGTGCATCCCCCCCAGCATGGCCTGTGTTATCTCGACAGGTGCAGTTGTCTGTACTCTGCTATATAATGGGATGTGTTCAGCCTGTTCCACGCTCCACCCGTCTGCCAGCACTGAGATGGTGTTTCCGATAACTCCTCGCCCCCTGATAGAGGCTGGAGCTGTGCAGCAGGGTGAAGCACAGTGGAGGAGGAATGCTTTTTGGCTGCAGCAGCAGTAATACACTTACATTTGGACACTTGTGCAAGGCCTCTGTCTCCATCAGCTTCCTCCAGGTGTTTTACCAGGCAAATTAGAAAATTGTGAATAAAGCTCTGAAATATGTGAGTTAATTAACTTTCACATATGAGAGCTGCGAAAGCGTGTGCCAAGATGTGTTTGTACTAACTGATGCTTCAGCACCTCTGCTGAGCATATGGCCTTTAAATGTTGCAGATCCACACCGCTGTAATTCATTCAATGAGAACAGGATGTGTTGCATGCATGTGCTAAGAAAGTGCTTTACTATTATTATGCAAAAAAAAAAAAAAATGCAAATTATTGTTGTTGTGTGACTTATATTTTTATGTATTGAGAGAATTACTAGAGGGAATAAAAGTAGTCCGGTGACAAGAGCTCTTTATTTTATTTTGTATTCTTGCTTTAAAACACTTACTTTCAATGCAGGAATTTCAGTTGTAACATGACCTAATGACTGATCGGTTGAAGTGGTCAGCGATAGCCAGAAGTAAGGAGGTCAAGTGACTAGCAGTAAGGTGACTAGTAGTATGGGGGCGTGTAAGTGGCCTGTGGCAGGAAGGTCAATTGGTCAACAAATGCGAGCAGTGAGGCAAACACCAGCATTAACGAGCCTGTACAAGGACAACTAGCAGTAAGATAACTTTGTGATTGGTTGGGGGTGACCTTGTAGCCACATATTTTCTTGTTTATCTTTTTTCATCTTTTGATAAATAAATGCCCTTTAAAAGACACACTTTCAGTCTCATACTATAGGGAACAAAAACCTTATTTTTCATGATAAAGCACTTCAAAACTTCTCAACAAAGTCTTTTTTTTTATCTTTAAAGTTGGATTTCCCAGCTTACAATTTCTATTGACCATTGGAGGAAAACTATTCATTGAGAAACAGCTTCATTCCACTCAAGGTGTTTTGCTATCTAGATTTTGTTAAACAAACCCTTAACGTTCAACCTTACACTTCAACTCACTCGCTACACTCACGTGAAAATAGTGCCTCAAATTATTTTTCACTATCCTCAGAGTAAAGAGAATGGTGTACTTAAAAGTGATCTAATTTTATCATGGAAGTGCTGAAGTTTCCCATTTGTGCTCAGAATGGAACATCACTTATCTCAATTTCTGTCCCATCCATCATGTGCTGAAGTGCCACTTTTTTAGATTGCTGGTTCATTTTTGGAGTGAAACACTCGATATGAATAACGTAGTATGCATGAAATTCGCATCGCAGAGTGTCTGGCACATCGGGGCATCTTCGTCCCCATAGAAACTGCTGCATATGGACGGAGGAGCATGAGGGCAGAAAGGTGATCACTTAGTATGGTAATGTGGTGATTTGAATACAATGAGGATCATTCTAACCTGCCTGTTTATCTTTCTATCCCCCTTAGCCTGGTATACACTGTCACTCACTTTATATTGCACTTTTTAGTTTACTCTGTGGTTGTGCATGTGTTGTTTAGATTTTGTGCTATGGATGGAAGCTGCTCTTCTCCGGATATTATACCTGAACTATTTTTATGGCTGTCTGATTCATTGCTTTGCTGATGGATGTAACAGAAGGAAAATAAAATTACAGAGAAACAACCTAAGAGACCCCTCCGGAGCCGGATCGATACCAGCAAATTTACAAGCTCATCAGAGGCAGCCGCAAGCAGCTTTTAGTGTCCAAGATGCTTGTAGACACTTTCACAGGTTCAAGGTCAATGTTCGAGTGAAAGGGAGAGGAGATGCGGGGAGGAAGGGCAGGGGTAGCGTTTAAACGTAAACCATAGACTGAGGAGAAGGCTTTGAGAGGCTCCTGCTGCTGCTGCATAATGTGTCTACACTTCCGCTGCAGGCTGTTGCTGTATTGATTGCCTTCCCGATTTGTTTTTGAGTCCCAGACAAAGGTTCCTTTGCGTCTCTTGAGACTCTAAGACACACTTAATTCACAGCTTCTCTGAGATAAATGAATATCAAATCTTAAAAGGAAAGACTGAAGCATTAAAAACAAACGTATCACCTTAAATCACAGGGTAGATTAAGATAGAAAAGATAGATAGCATAGATAGATATACACACAGGAAATCCTGCTGTCGAGTACAGACGGCATGAGTCTTAGAAGTATGGTTTAAGCTCACCACCAATGTCATCAGCTTACTTATACATTTACAAATTATCTTGTTATGCTACTTGTTCAACTTGGAAATAATCCTGTTTATTACTCTTTTATGATGGTTCTGGTTGTTTTGTGTGGATAAAGCCCAGTGGGGCTGCTGGGATACACTTTATCAAATGTGGAAAATAACCAGACATAAGCAGCAGCCCCAAGAGGATAGGTCAGCTTCAAAACATTCTTAATATTTTTCTTGCTGTGCTGTTTTCTCTCACATCATTTCGTGGTTGGTTTCATCACTTACCAAAGCTGCCGAGGTGCCTATTTGAAGCCTCCTCAGATGACACATTGCTGTGGTGGTCGGCTGAGATTAAAACAAATGGTCTCTAATATTTACTCATTAGACCCTTGTGATGACTGAAGAAATATAGCAACATTTATTAAATTTTTAGACTGTCAGACTGCTTTTGCTGTACAGAGATTCTATACATTTTCATTCTCAGCTGAATGAAACCTTGATTATGTATGTTGCATGATTCATACACAGGGAGGATATGAACATTCAAAGACCAGTCGGAGCAGTTTAAAATGCAATTCTCCACCTTAGTGATGTAGCTCGAAAATACTTTATCTAAGACCCGAGAAAAGTGTTATTAAAATGAATGTGAAGATCATTAGTTGAGGATCTTCTGAATTTAGCAAAACAAAATTCGATGAAAGGCTAATGCTGTTAATGATTTAAAAACACTGCTCAACTCCGGGTTAGACCTGTAAATGAATTGGATCTGGATCCAAGGATAATCACTCAGACTAATCCAGTCATTTATTCTTTTTAGAAAAGAAAAAATGTATCATGGGGAACATCAGGGAATTTCAAACATGGATTTAAGTATCATCTATATGCATAAGTTTTGTATTTTTATATGACTTGACTACTGCATGTACAGACTAAATAGAAGGTGTTAAGTACTGGTCCATGTGGCACACCTCACTTCACAATCACAAGCAATTTTCTCTTTGGTTTTCTTAAATACGGTCTGAATTCAATATGGGTGTGTAGTTGTTGGTTGCTGAAGGATCTGGCCTTGCTAGTGTACAGATGTGAGACAGGGTGTTGTGAGACAAGTGCTGAAAGTGAGTGCTTAGCAAAACTGTGCCCTGGATAAAAGTTTAAAAAGGCGAACACTGCCTTGCTCCGGGCGCCCGACTCTCGAGTGACTCCGGCTGAAACATTTCATCAATACTATAGAACTCTGACTTCTCCTGCAGGATCTTTGAAGGTTATAACCACCTCATTCTCCCTCATATCATTCCTCAACTGCTCTGCTTCCCCTCTGTTGTACCTTCACACAATCACCCTGCCTCGTTTCCCTGTTAGTGAAGCATCTGTCCTCAGAAGCTGTTATCACATAATGTTTCTGTGGCATTACTATAATTCCGGTGCCTTCTTGGAGCTTTGTCCTCACTCATCCCTGATGTGCCTTGAATATTGTATAACAGCAATGTCATCCAGTCGGACAGTGAAATGTATTACCTGCATGAATCAAGTTGTCATTTCCAATTTATGAGGGAGCTTAACATTCTGAGCACAGGTCTGGCTTGTGCGAGGAATCACCATGAATGGCTCCACTCCGAACCCCCTCAGCAATGCTTAGTGCTATTTCTTATTCACATTTGTGACTCTGCAGTTCAAACCAAAGGCACCTGCGCTCATCCAGTACCGCATTTTTCTTGAGGAAACACTTGTGTAATTACAAAATGCAGCTGTGTTTCTGCACCAACCCCCTTGTATTTCCTCTTGCTTACTTATACACAAAAATGTGTAGCCTTTGTCCAATATGCTCAGCTTGTTTTAAGTACCAGATGGACGAGGTCACAGCTCCATATTTTTTGATAAGCACTGACAACTTCAAGCAAGTTTTTTTTCTTCCCACAATCATTATAATGTCCTCTCCGAGTGACTTAAAACAAACACTGAGAATTTCCTGCAGGCCCTGTTTGGCCGCAGGCTGATATGCCCCAGCACTGTTTGGGCTCAAGTCAGCAGTGAAGTGGGGATGGCGCATCAGGCATCTGTACAGCAGCCAAATCTGTTGGCCGCTATTGATATCCCATTTCCTCTGTCACTCCTAAGCTGCTTTGCATTCAGAGGCTTCGCACTAAGCCCACAGTGTCCAGCCTGTGGCCTGTAATACTGACTATACGGCTGTCTATGCCGCACCACAACAATCATCGAGTCCTTTATTATCCAGCAAACAAAAGAATAGCTAGTGCCACACTGGGATCCTTCCATCCCTGACATTTTAATTGTGCTTCTCTCATATTAATCGGGATGCAAACCAATTTGGCCATTGCCGTTAAATTCCTCACACATTAATTCCTCTTTTGTTAGGGCAAGTGTTTATACATGTTTATAAGGCGGCATAATAGGTTTTAGACTTGGTAGATGATTGGAGAGAAAGCGGATCAAACATGGAATGGAAGACAGTTTTTTTGTGTGTAGGGTGGACAATTATAAACCTCCTGTTGAGCTTATCTCGACAGCAGGAGCTTGAGATAAGGTGTGGAGTAGTGGGATATGGACAAGTCTTTGGCATGTTAAAATTTCTAGCTCACATTTTTCAAATCCATTCAGAAACGGTCTGTCAGATCCTGAAATGTATTTGAAACTCTTGCAGAAATGCCTCCATATCAGAACATTCATATGCAGCTCCCAGTGGCCTCTAAGGCTCTTTTGTTTCATTGGTTTAGGGAGTAGCGCGCTTGAGTCGCTCCTCCAGGGAAGCTGTTATTTGCTCAGTAATCATAAAGCATACAATGTCACATAGCCTGGAGACGAAGTGGCACGTGTGTTTGAAAAATCTAATTTTGTCCAGAGTACCCGGTATTTTCTCCCTCAGACGTAATCATTTTCAGTTTCCATTACCCCCTCTTTTCTTCGTTTTCGCCTCTATTGACAGGTCATGCCTCGCTTTCAAATACTATTACCACATCATAATGCTGCAATGTAAAGAATTACCCAGCACATACATGTTTTGACAGCTTCACTTAAATCAGCTGTCACAAAAAACCCCGCAAGTGATGGCGGCTGCTTCCTGTTTTCCTCTGCCAGTCATTAAATCTGTGGTATTGAAGCAGGCAGCGTGAATGTTAGATGTCACAGCTGAGCTCAGAATATGATTTATTTACCTTCAGGTGTGTCTGCCCCACAAGCTCATCTCTCACTCACATGTTCCCTCCAATGCACCAAAGACAGTAGACGCTACGGTCTATTAATCTAACTCGCAGACACACATCTGAGTAGCCATTTATTTATTTTATTTGTGTTCTTTTACTCTCTCCCTCAGTGATTCACAAACATGCAGTCATCCCCCCCCACGAGCAAGGTCACTCTGTGCTGTACTAATGACTGCAATCAATTATCCGGTGCTACATTAAACCAGACTGCAACTCCCACTTCTCTGTTGCCTTCCAGCATTTTGCACACGGTTTTCAGAGGTCAAAATATTGTAGAAACAACAAAGCAGTTGATTCAAGTTTCTTCGACCCCCCCTCAAAGTAGAAATACTATATAATGCAAAACCTCAATTGATTTCTTTAATGTATGAGGGAAAAAAAGCTGACTTAAACCCCTGCACCTTAAGCATTGATTGAATCAGTATAAAGTTCAGAATAGATATTTGCTCCTATCCCAGTCAAAAAATGTGCAAGACTGCAAAACAACACTGATGATGTCATTATGAGGTCATCAGGGATAATCGAGCCTAAGCCCCTTTAAAAGGGCTGTTCCCTGTAAGCTAGCAGCAAAGCTAGGAACAGAACCAAGCTGATGACCCTGTTAAAGGGGAGCTGAAAGAAAATGACAGGGCACGACTTTTTGGAAATGTTACAGCACTTAGCAGTTTAGCCAAAATAGACCAAGGAAAAGTTAGCAGCTCTCCAAAGGCCAAAAAGTTCAGGGTAAGGACTTCTGATGTCAAGGAGGTCCTTCTCATCTGAGCAGAGGATGACATCAACTGGTGTGTAATGGACAGTAAGGCACCTTTATTTTTGTTAAGAATCTATGTTGCTGCCACACACATGTTTTATATTACATGTGACACCAGCATGCCGTTGAAAATCCCACAATGCGCTGGCTTTGTGTCCTCTTCCTGCATGAAGTCCTTTTCAACAGTATTGTGGGATGTCTGTATGAAAAGGGCAGAAACCTCCAAGTTAAATCAACTCTGTCAAGATGCATTCCTGACATGTAGTATCTTACATTTTTTGCACCTTGACTGATACTACAGGCTAAAAGTCAGAGTATCTTAGCCTCTGGGTCCAATTTGTAGTTCCTCCTTTGTAATGTGTCATGATACATGAACTAGAAGTGCAAATTAAAAAATGTTCAACCCTCTTCACTCCCTTTATCACAAAGATCCCTTTTAAACAGGCAGCATGGTTGGCAGGCTTTTCATCTGTAGTTCAAGGTAACGGGCAATTTTTGCATAAGTGACATAATAATCACGCAACACAACAAATTATTTGCCAACACTTTTAATTATTGATTGTATCGATTTGTTGTTGCCACCCTACTATATAGAAATAGTCGACCTCTAAGCTGAGTCGTTATCTTATTTTTTTAGCTCATAAAGGGACATCAGTATTGATTTCAGTCTGTTTCACGACCAATAAAAATCTCCTCACAGGGACTTTACACTCTAATGAATACCTGTATTTCACCATTTTCAACTCAATATACAGACCACCAGTAATCAGAGAAACATGCAAATCGAAACCCTGTGCACCTGTGCAAATAAACCAATACATGAAATAAATTGTTTTCTGCTGATCTCTTCATTTTCAGGTTATAACTAAACATTTCTGCCTTCTCCGCAGATAAAAAGTACAGGCGCCAATTCCAGTTTAGCTATTTTTAGCTTCGCCTACTTGCAGAAGTTTGAAACTTTGATTTGATATGGGATTTGAAAGGATTAGATCAGGTTGAGTGAATTCAATAAGTTGCCATTGAAGCCCAGCTCTAAGTCCTCTTCCTCATCCATTTGACCATTCTCTCTTTAACAGGTCTGCTTCACATCCTCACATGTATTCAGTAATTGGCAGAGTACTCTTTCAACTGATTCATTACTTTATCAATAACATGTGAGCGATCAATAAGCCCAAGGTGATGTCTGTTATGATGTCCCTCCAAAAACCCTTAAAACAAGGAAGAGATTAAATTCCTCACATCAACACGGAACCTGTGAATGTTTGGTTTGAAAAATGAGTCATTCATCAAAATTTCTGCATGTTAGATAGATTTGCCTGTCAATCAATTAATTATCTCAGCGCGACACAGGGTGATAAAAAGCACTCAGCTTCCCTTCAAGACCTGTATAAATGTTAGATAACTCCATGGTACAAGCATGTTAGAAGCCTTCTACTTCTTTATCCCCACAAAGGTGATCATAATGTGGCGTCTTGGATCAGTGTGAGGCGTAATGGAGAGCAGCAGAGCTCGCTACGAGGTTGCTAAATTGACTTCCCACGGGGGTTACATTCAAAACTCCTTAGCACTTAATGCCAGCGTGCAGCAGACTGACTTAATTTCTCCCCCTCTTTTTCCTTCTCTCCCCTTCTTTGTCTATCTCTCGCCCTACGGCCTGTCACTGTGCTGTCATGACAACCAGTTCAGATTAGCAGATCATTAGCAATGAGCCCGGTGAAGGGTTTGTTCATAATAACTGTAATTATTAAGGGCTTTAATGTGGGACGTTCTCCTCACCTCTTAAACAGTAATGCCTGTTTTTACTGCTCTGTGGTATTTTGAAGTTATTCTTTCTTTGACTTGTTTTACAGGCCTTTTGTCAGCAGGGTAGTCATTATTATGATCTACAGTGAAGTACCTTAAGTAGTGCTCCAGTGCTTTTCTGAAGCACTTCTGTAACGCATTAAAAATCACAAGCAACGAGGGATGTAAACAAGACAATTATGCAACAGTATGCAAATTGGTATATTATTTTGCTCTAAAAACCTCTCTCATTTTACGACATATGGGCTTAGGACTAACCCGTCTGCCGTCCTGTTCCCCTTGCCATATCATGGAGATGAACACGTTACCCTTAGCATCTAAATTGAATTGAATTATTAATCATGTAGTGTAATTAAATTATTAAGATGTTATGTCTTTATTTAACCTCGTATTTAAGAAGGGGCACCACTTCTTGTTAAACGAAGAAAATAACTTTAATGGTATAAGTTAATTAATTAATCAGTCAGTTTCATATCTTGAAAGAAGTAAGTTCTGGAAATGTTAAACAAGAAAACACACAGACAAAGTCCTGAATTTATGTGTAAAACTTAATATAAAAAGGGGTAAACAATAATGTTTAGATGAAACAGATAAAGAATATGATTATTATGATCAGGATAATTATTATCAACAATTATAATGTATGGCGACATTGTATATTTAGTAATGAGATAAGACACTGTATTGTTTGAATGACTTAATCAGAAAATGGTCAAAAAGAAAAAGTTGATAAAGGAATTTTGGGATTCTATTTGAATTTAAAGGAGGGCTCTGAATAGACAGGACTCAAGACTTAATCGTCCAACACCCCTTGCCACCAGCAGTCTTACTGTGAGATATGTTCAATTGAACTCTGCCGGCTGGTCCCGCGTTTCAGTCTCTGGCAAGCGGTTCTTTTCAGGCCCAGAGAGGTCCACAGGCCAGATTAGATACCTTAACAACTTGGTCGGAGTGTGCAGCTGGGATGGAGATTGTACGTCGGTTCAGCTGTCATCTCAGAAGCTCCAAGAGGATCCAACAGGAAAAGTATTAAAGAGTCTTTTAATACATCGATTTCCAATTCAGATTAACCGGATGGCCATTTTGATGAATCCAAATTAAGGAATTGGTGTTCAAAATTGAAGAGTAAAAATCTTTAGAGAAGAAAGTTCTAAAACCTTGCTTGAGCCAGAAAGAATTGATGTTCCAAAAATTGTGCGTGAAAAAGAAAGTTCGGTAGAGACTCGTCTCTACGGCACAAACTTAAAAGAAGTGATTCGGACCAAAGTCTGAAGAGAAGCAAGCAAGAGCTGAAGCTCTAAACTTCACAAACCAAAAACAAAACTAAAACTAAGGATCTGAGCTGAGTGTGAACTCTTATCAGCTGCGGGAGAAGGAGGTGGGCCTGCATGAGAAGGGTCACTCCCATTCTGACTGGAGGACAATTGTTTAAACTAAACCGAGTTTACTGAATAAGATTAAGAATAAGAATCTAAACATATATACGTCACCATACATTCATTTCGATATTATTTCTATCAGATCCACGTTGATGTAGGTTCACGTCATATATTTAGACAAACATTTCTATCAGATTCATGTTGAGATGAAAATCACACCACCTGGGAACATCCTCAGTCAATCCCAGCCTGTAGGTGAACAAAAACATGTTATACAGTCAGCATTCTTAATAAGACATATTAATAAAGTAGGAAAAGAAATTGGTGTCTTTAAATAACACCTTCTATAGCTAATATCAAAGAGTATGCTTTATAACACGTCTAAATGTATAATTATGAAGGTTACGTATTCATGGATATTCTAACACTAGATGGCAGTAGCGCTCCATGTCAAATTCCTATTAAAACTAATATAACTCTTATTCCTATTCTGAAGATCTGATTTTGAGTTTAAAAAGATGATTATAATACTTTCAATGTGACAATTACAAATATCTAGATGAAGAAAGACATAAATGTTCATTTGATGCAGAATTGAACGCTGTGGTTTAATTCAGCTCTTCAGCAGTCCTTCAACAGATGGTCGATTTTAGGACTTTGCAGAGACTGGTTTCGGTTACAGTTCATATCTTTGGGATCAATTCGTAGATAGCAGAGTGTTCTGTCTCCGCTCGGTTGTTTATTCAAGGTGTTGTAAAAGTTCATAATATCCTGTCTGAGAGGGAGACTTATATCATTGATCAGTTCCTTTGTTCCTTAGTAAAAAAAAACCCAGATGTTAATCCACAGTCCTGCAGAAAGAGAGGTTGTAAAATGTGGCTGTTGATAACGGCTACAATCATATGATGAAATAACTTTGAAGCACTGAAGGGACAAACTTCCAGACTCTGTTATTAATATACACTGGCTGCCATGCTGTTGTTTCTGCTGTGTATGGATGTAGAATTAAAACAATACAAAGAATATACTATCAACATGCAAGTTTATTCTGACTCTTTCAATTTAGGACATGACTCGACATAAATTTTAAGATAACAGCCCTATTTATTTTGCACAGATATAAAAGAAGGTAAACATAGAATATCTACATCAAAAATAAGCATTTGTAACTGCTTGAGATGTAGACCTTGTCCACTCCTGGAATAGATTAAATGGAAGCTTTGTTTTTTAATAAACAAGATAAGATCTGGCTTTCAACCCTACAACCACCAAAATGCAAAATAACTGCACAACTATCCAAGCCTGTACCATCTACTTTAATCCGACGTCCTTCATTTGTCAACAAACAAAGGCTCTCTCCAGACTGTGGATCATTGGACTGCATGGTCTGTCTGCTCCACTTAAAAAAGTGTTTTGCTGACCACATATTAACACAGATATTAGTAAATTATAAACACTGCAAGAACAGCATCCCTGCAGTTTAAAAACATGATCCCATCCCTGACAATCTATTGGAACTGTAACATATTCAGCAGAGAACATTTGCAGAGTGCTGATATAATTCAAAGTGACATGACGGCATGTAAGGATACAGCCATCTTTCAATTTGCTCTAAGGGAAATTGTGTTCTCATGGTTTCGTGAGGTGCATGGCCAGATGAGAATATCAGTTATTCTGGGCTTTAGCGAAATGAGCATAGTCATTTTAGGGGACTGTGGAACCAGTAGACCCTACGCGGGAAAGGACAGAGATGTGCCGATCTGAAAACAGGGAATATGGGAGTGAGGGGAAACGAGGTCAAGGAAAGAGGGTGAACATGATAAATTGGTGATTTTATCGGGGAGAGGGAGAGGAGGAGGCATGCAGGGAGTTGAGATTGAGTGGATTCAGTGGGAGTAAAGGCGATAGACGCTGTCAATAAGTTAGAGAAATTTGAGGAGATGAAATGTACACACAAATAGAAAAAAAATGTCTTCAGCTAAAGGAGAAAAGAATAGGATGAAATGAAGAAAGAACAAGGGTTTGCGATGATGAGACCCCGAGACAAAAACAATATAGGACAGAGATTGAGACGAAGAACGGCGGAGGAGGGAGGTAGTGAGACATATAAAGATGGATCAAGCACCCAGCGAAGTAGAGAAGGAGAGAGTGATTGAGAGGGAGGAGGTGTGGAAAAGCGGCCATGATGAGATGGATTCCACTGGACCATGAGATTGATGACTCTGCTTTAGAAATGGAGAGAGGGATCGAAAGGGGTGGAACAGATAGGAGAAACGAGGGGGAGGAGGGAAAACAGAAAAGTCCTGATGAAAAGAACCATGAACCGACAAAATCTGGTGTCTGATAAAGCAACGAGCCGCTTTTTATCTCAGCGGTTCCATCTTAAAAACGGATTTTAGTATCTCTGATTGGATCTATACCGCTTTCTTTCATCATCAGTTATGCATAGTCAAAACAAAATATATCTTCCCAGAAGAAGAACAGGACTGCTGCTACATCAAAAGAGATTATAGTGCACAGAATAAAAGTCTGTAAAGAAGGATTAGACCTCAAAAATCCTGCAAATTCGTCATCCATCATGGCCTTGTGAAGTCAGATTTAAAATTTTAAGCTACCAGATAATACTTGAGTACAGTAAAGGGAGAGATTTTTATATTTGCTATCTTTAGAGTTTTAACTTATCCCCTTATGGCCTGTCAGTGTGCCCAATTAGAGCAAAAAGTTCCATAGCTTACAATGTACTAGCTCATTATAGGGGGAAACATGTTAAATCCACATTCCTAAGTTCAGTTTGACATTGACTTACAGAAAGGTTAGTTTAGGAGGGAAATAGTGGGAGTAAACAGTGAGTGAGACCAGGACAACCAGAGGCAGTGGATTTTAATCTTTCCCCTGGAGAAAGTTTTACTTTTACCTTCCTTGCCCTGATCCTTCTCCCCCTCTTCCTCTTCCTCTCAGACTGTCTGAGTTTCTCTGATTCGCCAGGCTGTGTCTGGTCCAGAGGGGGATAAGAGGGAGATAAACAGCAAACAGAAAGTGCAGGGAGCTGAAGCAGAGCAGGCCCTATCATTGTAGAGAGCTTCCTGGTATATTCACTCTCTTCAGACCATAGAGCTCTTATCTGAAGAGTGATAGAAAGATAGAGTAACCGACTGTGCTGCCTGCCTAGCCAGTGGACTGATGTTATGGGCTGTAATGAATAGGAAGTAAAAGATATTGTTCAATATGTCACAAGCCTTGCTTCCATAAGTGCCTTTTCATGTGAATAAGATAAGGACATGTTAGAAGTTACACCTTCAGTCAACATGCTTATCTTTTCTCTAAGGTTTTAATAAGTAGTTTTGATTGATGTTGCCACTGACTGTATGTTTCTTCTTCTCTTTTAGATGCTGCTACAGAGAGCTGAAGGCCTCCCTCGCAAGCTGCCATGGGACACAGTAAGGACGTAGACATGATAAGAAATCTCTGCTGTGGTTCTTTTCAAACAAAACCCTAGAAAAGTCCATTATCTGAAATTAATGTGAGCCGTGTTGCGGAGGCAGCCTCAAGCTGCGCCGCCACATCTGAAACAACCAATGGAATCGTGGCCTCAAGGTTTCCGATGCTGCTGCCGCTGGTAACAACAGCCGAGTGACCAGCGATGCCTTCTAAGGTCTCCTGCTTATACTTGCTGACAGTGGTTTGCTGGGCCAGCGCTCTGTGGTACCTGAGTGTGTCCCGCCCTTCCACTTCCTACATAGGCCAACTGACTATACCTATACGCAAAGTGCCCAAGGCGAACAAGAACGGCACCTTCAGTAACATCCGAACGCGCTCGCTTAACCCACATGACTTTGGCTACCTCATCAACGAGGAGAAGAAGTGCGAAGCAGAGCCGCCCTTCCTCGTCAGTCTCATCAGCACCACCCACAAGGAATTTGATGCCCGTCAGGCCATCCGTGAGACATGGGGCGATGAGAGCACCTTCCCAGACGTTCGCGTGGTCACACTCTTCTTGTTGGGTCGCAGCACTGACAACGTCCTCAACCAGATGGTGGAGCAGGAGAGTCAGATCTTTCATGACATCATAGTGGAGGATTTTATTGACTCTTACCACAACTTGACTCTTAAAACGTTAATGGGCATGCGATGGGTTGCCACATTTTGCTCTAAGGCGCAGTACGTTCTCAAGACAGACAGTGACATCTTTGTCAACATGGAGAATCTAATTTTTAGCCTCTTGAAGCCAACTACCAAGCCCAGGAGGAGATACTTCACCGGCTACGTCATCAACGGCGGGCCAATCAGAGACATGCGAAGCAAGTGGTACATGCCAAGGGATCTGTACCCAGACAGCAAGTACCCACCCTTCTGTTCTGGCACGGGCTACATCTTCTCAGCAGATGTTGCTGAGCTAATATACAAAACCTCCTTACACACCAGGCTGCTACACCTGGAGGATGTGTATGTTGGTGTGTGCCTCCGTAAACTGGGAATCCATCCGTTCCAGAACAGCGGCTTCAACCACTGGAAGATGGCGTACAGTCTTTGCCGATACCGCCGGGTGGTCACTGTCCACCAGATCTCCCCTGAGGAAATGCACCGTATTTGGAATGACATGACCAGCAAGAAACACCTGAAGTGTTAGCAGGACTAGCAGAGCTTTTGATTTGGAAAGTCAGCTAAGCCTGTCTTCTTTTTCATTTGCTTTGGCAAGTACTTTTCAGCACGTAGCACTGAGCTACAAGAGAAGTATTGACGTGTTTTCAGGCACTGATTGCTTTGCCAGTAGTCTCGACAGTGCTAGGCCAGAGCAGACTCCTGTCTTTTATGTCTCCCTCACTTCAAGGTGTTTTTGAGAGGTACTCCAATCAGACTCACTAAGGCACAACCTTGGATATGTTTTCAAAAAGTGTGCCAAATGTTCAGCCTGTTGTTTGTTCTTGCCAGCAGCATTATGATTTTATAGGAAAATACAAGACACAAAGCGTGTGTTAAAACACTCATCGATACAGAAACAAACTGTCTCCATTACTCGACTGCAGATCACAGAAATGCCAACACAGTTCTTTGAACCCAGACATTTGCCATTGCAAACTCTTATTATGAATGTTCCTCATGTATTTTCAGTTGTATTTTTCTGAAGAAGGTGTTAAGGTGTTGGATGTACTGTCTGGCACTAGCAATAGCTGTCATCATGTCGAACACCATGAGTCATCAGGACTCATTTGAATAGTGTTGTTCTTACTCTAGGAAGGCAGCGAAAATAAGAGTATTATCAACCCCACCTGTTTGCCTCTGTTATATTCTTCTTTAGATCCAGACATATTTTCTTACAAAAGATCCACAGGTCTTTGTATCGTGCAATGAAAATCTTCAAAAAGGATCCGGACAACCAGAAGATATTGGCTGCTTGCATTCCCAAGTGAATGTTTCTACTGTTAATGTGTAATGTGCAGTTATTCGTCTCAGGCCGTGCCGTGAGCAGGCTTCAGACTTTTATATTTTCTATTACTTGAACAAGATGGAGAACAGATGTACTGCAAGCGCAGTGTGTACTGAGGACAAGTATTACATTTCAGAGTGCTTTCTTCTTTTCAATTACTTGAAATTCAATAAAGCGCTTTTGTAAGACTTGAAATTGTATTTATTACAGAAAACAATATAAAAAGTTTGTATTTTGCTCAATTTAATACACATCATCTTTATATTGATAAATAAGAAACCAGATTACAATCTGAGACGACTGCTGCATAAATGAGCTGTAAAAGGAAAGTGTCTCATTAAGACTGCTGTTCATTCAGCAGCAGCTGTGCTCAGGTTGACTCAGGTCCCAGCTCTCAACACGTCAGTGATGGGCCAGCTCTGAGTGGATCAGGAAAGAACATGACCGTTATCTTTTCCTTGCAGGTGTTGGTGTGTTTCCTGAAAACATTTCTTGTGCAGTCTGTATTAAATCAAAACTAGCATCTGTGTAATTGGCAGCCAAATGGCTGTTTTCACCCAAAATGTCTTAACAAGAGGAAATACCATGGCCAATTAATTTCTTTTATGTCCAAATACTGTTTAGAACCTTTAGTTTTTTTGTGCTTATTAGGTTTGTGTTTTCATCCATTCTTATAAGAGTGATAACACAGATATCCTCAATTTGCAAGCTTACATGACTTTTAACTGGCCAACAGTGCTATAAGCATGCTAAAATTTCACAAATTTATTTTTTCCCTATTGAGACATGCAACATTTAAAATCTAATCTCTTTTCACTATAATCCCCTCGCCTTAAATCTCTGTTCAGCGATCACTGAATAGCAGTACATGTACATCGAAATGAAGGATTTTGGAAAAACTGGAAGCTTTTTTTTAAAAATTGTATTAATACAGTTGGAGCCTTGCCTTACCTCCAATTTTGCTCCAAAATCCTTTTCACTATGAGTTTAAAGCACCTCTGAACCAAATGTATCAAAGATGCTTCTGCAAGGTTGCGTGTTATGTTAAAATAATACAAAACTTTAGTGAAATCTGCTTGAATGGACAGTGGAAATAGGAAAAAAAGTTAAGAAAAACTATTGCACATATTCTTATTGCCAATTCAGCTCTGCGGCTTGAGCTTTCATCCAATGTGGAAAGGCTACAGTACTCGCGGTTGTCCCAAATTTGAGTCTGACCAGTGACATTTGCTTAATGTCATCCTCCACTCTCTTCTCCCAACATTTCCTGTCTCTCTCCATGGACCTAAATAGAGATCTAAATAAAGTCAAAGAGATGCCCAAAAAAATTGTATCAGTCATTGAACATACCTGGTGGAGATCTTAAAAGTAATTAGATATATAAATACTTAACACTATTTTCCATCTTATGGTCACTTTTAGATATTTGAATGATTTTTAAGGTAATGCAGCACATAACAGATGTTAATCTTCACTGCCAGGTACATTTGGAATGACAAATGTAGCCCTCAACAAGTGCATTACTAGACTCACCAAAGATGTTTTATCTGTCCAAAATGATAAATGAAGTTGGTAAACAATCAAGGGAAATCTTTTGTTTTAGAAGATACCAACCCTGAATGTCTTAATCCATCAATTTATGTTGTATCTGTTTTATCTGTCATCTGTATGAGATTATTTTAGGAGGAAAATTTTCCAGGATTGAGTCTATGATGCAGGAGATCGTGATTTTACTAAACTGAGCTTTGTCAGACATCACATGTAGGTTAATGGAAAACTCTCAGCCCTGTTTTAGAGTTATAATTATGTGTTTCTCAGCCCACTCTGGCATTTAAAGCGGTGTATTTCTGATGGGTCACTTAGAGCTTGTATGTAAATGTATTTTTCATACTGAACAGTTATTCTGAATCATTAAAGAGTCTGAATCATTTCCCTTTTTACATATATGGAAAAAAGTGAATTCTATGCACCCTGATGAAAAAAAGAACAGAAATGTTTGCCCTGATATTTGTTGTTTTTTTCCCTGTAGTGGAAAACGGTCATTTTCCGTTTTACTAATGAAAAAAAACCCTGAAAAAAATAATCAGTTTCCTCAATAACATTTTATCCTATGTGTTGGCGTGTGTGTGCGCTGTGGACCAAACTGCACCAACACCACTTTAATTAGGTTGCTCTAGCCTCCCATGCCTACAGGTGCCAGTGTTTATCCCAGTGTGTTTGTACATTGGAGTTTTTGAACTCTTTTCTTCCAGGCGTCATCATCATCCGAAGGAGAAGGAGAAGCAACACTCCTGCGGGATTTGGTGCCGAAGAAATGAAATATGTCTTCCGCTCTGTACTTGCAAAGATAAACATAAAAAAAAGTGTTGGAAGCACTTGTGGCAAGACTCTTTTCTCAAACGCTTCCTCGCTCGGAAAAATCTTTTGAGAGCATGTGGGGAGGGGAAAAAAACACCATCGCTGTTATGATTTCTTCATCACAAAACTATTCCCGAATGGAGCTTTTTCATCTCAGACTCTTTTTTGATCAGTTCCTAGAACAGTTGTCAGCACAACATATAATTGAAAATGATTTATTCCTGTGTCAGTTTAGGGTGCGTTTGTTTTACAGGTTTATTTTGCGTAAAAGAAAAGGATGAAACCCCTATAAGAGGCCAAGCATGTTATCATTTAATGACTTTATTTTCTTCCAAAAAATGTACGAGCGCAGCCTGCCCAGTGGTACGCATGTGAAATAATTGTTATTCATAGCGTCTTATCCTCAGTGCTGTGTTTTGCATTCCTCTGATCACCCCCTATGGCATATGCAATTTGATACAATATGCTGAGTTATAGAAAGTCTGCTCTGTAATTGGCCAAGCAAGCCAGTGGTAGAGCATTTAAAGGGCTAAAGCTCGGGGAAAATGAAAAGCGAGTGATTATTCAGAGGCTTGTGGTTAAATGAACCTCGTAACGAGCAAGGCGGAGTGTGAGACAATTGGGAACACTCCGATTTCAAAACAAAGCGTTGTAAAGCGGGCTAGTGGAGCCTCGAGAAGAAATAAAGAAATACTAGGGCTCAGAGAAGACCTTGGTTTGGTTTTGCCGTCTGGTTAAATGATGTCAAAGCTAAAGGCAAACTTGTAACAGCTGCAGAAGAAACAGCATTTTTTAAATCCTTGTATACATATTCATAGTCTTTTGCCTTAAATATGTTATTTTCAGCCTTTCGGTTATCTTGACCTTCTCATGGCCTGTCCTGTGAGGCACAGAGGATTCGTCTTTTTTTCCAGAAAATAACTGCGGAACAAATTGGCAGTGTTCAATCTGCCATCTGTGCAGGCATTTTTTTTTGCACCAAGGTGAGACAGAAAAAAAGAGCTTGTTGAGAGCAGCTGGGGACCCGCAGTACAATCCTCCTCTTCCTCCTGGAGAAGTGCCACCAGAGCGATGCTGGGATGCATCACGATGCTGATGCCTACACCAAGCAATAACGACAGCTTAATGTGTGAGTGGCTTTCACCTTGCCCTCAAGAGAGAGATGGATTTTGGATCTGCCAAATGCTGAATGATATATTTCTTGATTAGATGCAGGGATGTTCTTTAAAGCTGTGTATGTTGTGTTTCTTGTTTAGTGTGCAAATGTAGGTGACAAGTTCTTTATTTTATTTTTCTTCCGATTTGGAAACAAAAATACCTTTTTTGTATATCTTTTCTGTAACCACCCCCCCCCCCCCCCCTCCTTCCCCCTAGGTAGCTGAGCTGCCACTAAGCTCAAACTGGAGTCAAATGCCACCTTTATTTTTGTTGGCCACCATCTCTGAGTTTAACTTTTCTTTTATAGACATCCAGCTTCCTCAAGGGCAGCTCCAGTGATACCTTTGTAGGTGGACGTATAGTTTAGGGGGTTGAAACTGCAGACACAGGCTGTTGTTGATATTTCTCCTCTGCTATAGGCCGTTCAATCTACCAAGATCAGGTCAAATGTTCAAAGTTTATAATAATCATCATCAGTTCAATTGCAATCCCAAACTGACATAACCCCTATCTGTATACTCTTTAATACTGTCGAGGAGGGTCGGCCAACTAGTGACAACTTCCAAGTTGAACAAACTAAAAAAAATGCTTAAAAGAATAAAGAAAAAGCAGCAGTGATTTTGTTACTAACGATTAAACTAATGGATAACAAACTAACCCTAAGACGACAGCCTTTTTACTCTCCTCTTCACTCATTTATGTTCTCTTTCATTCATTCATGATTCTAGAACGCTTCCAATGTGGATAAAGTTTAATGATGAATACCGCTTCCAAATTGGCCACTGACTGAAAACTGATTGTTTGGGTGGGTGCGTTAACATATGCAGTTTGATTGTTGATTGTCAGTGTCATATTTCATCTTCATACGCAGGCAGCATAGCAGAGACAGAATCACTACTACGCCTCTGTATTCTGCCATATCTAAACGACAGCAACATGATTAATACAGATAGAACAAGCTAATATATGAAGTGTGCCTCCACCTGATAGATCAATATTGTATCTTCCTTTCTGAGACTCGAAGGTTAAGACTTGATGCAGTTCTGCCATCAAAAGCCCGGACGCCGTTAATCCTGGTCCTTTGTGCTGGGATTTAAAAATGTGATTAATAAACATCTAACAAAAGTCGATATTTGAGCAAGCTGCCTCTGAATCAGAACATTTTGAAATTGCTTTGAAATCACTTCTCTGCAAAACAAATCGATTGCTGTGGTGGCAGATTGAACTCCAGATGCATCCTTGCATAAATGACAAGTCTTGTCACTTTGTGTTTCATATACAATCACATCCCATCATTCATGGGGAGTCCAGCAGGAGAAACTTAACCCCTGCTCCCGGAGAACTCAGAAATGTAAGACAAAACTTAAATATTGATATCCTGCATTAATATTGATATCTGTCCTTGTCGATGACAGCATTTCAGCAGCATGAATTATTTCCTGCCATCCATAACGAAGAGATGGGATTTAAATAGGAAGCATACATCAGGAAGTGAGGCGGTGGCACCACCAGCGCTTGACAGAGATAAGTGTGACAGGCGGGCTGAATTTGAATTGCACAAGCGATAAATTAACTCTTAATGCTCGGGGGTGGAAGCCGATCTCTTGGAACTGATGGAAGCATGGAGCTCAACCTCACCTTCCAAAAGCAGCAGGCTCATATTTATGACCAGCTCCAAGCTTCGGAGGAATATCTGCATTTTTGTATGAGAGGGGGGGGTCTCATAAATACCTGATGGGCTTGTGAATATGAAGATCATTTGATCCAGAGAGCAGGTACAGGTACTGGCAACATCCTCACTGTGGTTTTGATGTCAGTATTTCTTTCATTAAGCATACTTGGGGAACTTGACATATCTTGAAACCTACGCAGTATGCACAGTCTCTGCGAGTAAGTCTGTTTGATGCATACAGATGTGATGCTTGTATTCTTTTCTTCCACCTGCATCTGGGGAAGCAGTGGTGCTCACTCAGCCTTTATGAAGACTACAGAAGACGCTCTGCAGTTTACAGCGTCACATTAAAGCAGAGCGATGGTTAGGAGCCTTTATATCTGACCAGCAGCCACATCACATAAGCTCAAGCCCCCCTCAGCCACACCATGCACTTGTTCCAGATCTGTTCTTTATGCTTGAGTTTGATGCGTATGTGGGAGGAACACTGTGTGGGCTAAACAAGATATGTTTTCATTCGCTGGAATTCTCAAAGCTTAGGTTTATTTAGACAAGTCCAAGTTCATACCACAACAACTCTCTGTGGCAACGCTGGCTTAAAACCTTTTTTATATTTATTTAAGCTTACAATGTTATCTGTTACTTTTGACTAAAATGTAAGATGTTTCATCACTTTAGTCACAACCTTTGCTATTTCCTTTCCTTACAGCTCACTAATCAACTCTTTGAGCTCACACATTATGTTTTCTGTTACTTTTAGGTAAACATTACTGCTGTTTATCCATTATTTAAAGTTCAGAAATGTTGTTTTTTTATTACTTTTAGCCAACATTTAAACCCCTTTTGCCTCATGTTTGCCACAATAGCTCCTCTAACCATAACTTTTCATTTATAACTCCTGTAAATCATTTTGACTTTGGATGACGCTGTACCTCTAACCTCTTTGCTGATTTTATCCTGTACTTGAATTAGTGATTTCTAACAACACATCTTATCTTGCTGTCTTTTAGTAGCCATATGTTTCACTCAACGATAATCTTTGCCGTGGAAAATGTATGAATAGAGGTTGTTTTGGCAGCTTGTAACTTGTTTGACACCTATCCTAAAAACTGGTATATAGAAATAGTCTTTCTTCTTATGTTATGTTATGTTGGAGATAAGAGATCAACCTTGTGTATGCTTCCTATATATGGGTATGTTGAACTCGCCTGGTAGCTGATGAAGAACCAAATCTTACTATTTGAAAAACATCAGCTTCATAACTTTCTAAGAAAAACTAAAGTAGTGATTATAATCCTTTCATTTCTATTTCAAAACTCCAGAGATACAGAATTTGGCCAGTTTGCATTTATCATCAAATGGATGTGATGTGAGGAAACTAAATCCTTGTTGTCTTAATTAGAGCTTAGTGAAATGTTGCTGCACACGCCTGAAGCTTTGTTGTAAGATACTTTGGGGAAATGAGTTATCATCACATGTGCTCAAAGAACCAAAACTTCTTTTAAAGTTGAACTGGAGTTTCTTTTTAACTTCATCCCAGGACAGAGAGAGATACTTCATCTGACATCTCTGTTTTAGTTTTGTTGGCCAACTGATGGCCTGAAGTCGTCTCATGATGTCGGTGTATTGCTCATGTTTTTACTTTGATCACAAAAAAACATTCACAGAGATCCAAGAAGAATGTTGAAACTGTTTTAAAAGTTACATTTCTTTTTGTTTTTCATGATTTATGAAATACATTTTAAAAAGTGAAAACTGTTTTCATGGAAACAAACAAATTATTGGGTTTCTCGAGGTCATGAAATAACATAAAGCCCTGTAAAGATCCCAAACCTATATATTCTTTTGGTTTTGTTATATATGTTCTGAGGATTTTAACACTTAAATGCTAATGATTTAGCCTGTTTGAAAAAGTTTTAATGGTATAAATAGTTGAACTTTTTGGGAATAGCAGTGATTTGCATGTTCACAAAAAGTCCAGTGGACAGAATGAAAGCTTTTGCCTTAAGTAAATTTCAGCTGTGTTCATCATGCGTTTCTTCTTTTACATCTTATGCATTACATCCACAATAAAACTGAGTTTCCTTTACCCACTCATCGTGTCTAAGAAGCTGTTGCAGTTGGCTAAACGTGGACTTTTTGCTGTCATTAACCATGGTCTAAAACTCTCAGTGACAAGGCCACTCCGGGAGTTCATCGCCTCATTTGGGATGTAATTAATCTTTATTAATAGCCCATCCATCTCACTCCTTACCTAACCCACATCTCACTTGCAATTCTACACAGTGGAAGAACAAACCAGCCAGAACATCCCCGAAGAGACGACGAGGAAAAGGAGAAGACGACTGCCCTCCAGGAATGGAAGATGGAGGAGTTTGAAATTCAGAAAATAAAGAACGCCACGGAGACTGAAAAACACATATAATCCAGTTTTTGACATGTAAAGGTGATTCAAGAGAATAATGCAGGACTATGTTTCCCCTTAACTGCACACCTGTCTGCCTTTTGCCTTTTCCTTCATTTGTTTTTTGACTTTCACTTTCCGACCCCAATTTCTGTCTCCCACTGTCTTTCCCATCTCAGATAATCTAATCCAGCTTTAAACCTCAATCCAATCTATCTGCCTTCATCCACGTCTCCTAGTTTTCTCCCGTTCTTACTGAGAGGCCAGAGAAATCCTCAGCAGATGCCTGCGACTCTTTTTGGATGCTTCCATTCTGTTGACAGACAACACAGCTTTAAAAAGTGAAAACAAGGCTATTTGGAGCAGGCTTTGCCGAGACGGGAAGCATGAATTTATAGACGCAGAGACTGCACGGTGGGGTGGTGGGGGGGGGGGACAAAACCTCACAGACGTTTTCTTGTTTGGCTTGTTTGACATTTTTCTCCGAACTTGTCAACACAGAATGCTTTGTGAGAACAGCATGAGAGCAAAATGCTAACATTTTGTGCCTGTCACAGCGAGGGCTTTTATCCTGAGACGTTACATATACTACACATGGATACGCAGCACAAAATGTGTTCTTCTTCATTTGGATTCACAGCCACCGTCTTACATTTACTAATTGGCTTTGGCTCAATGCATTTCAAACAAGTTGTTTAATTTCGCAAGACGGATAGAAAGAACAACCGAAGTTGGAGTTTGAGTCACCGCCAAAATGTCACTTTATTGGAGGCTTTGACAAGAATACACAAATGTTAAGCTTTTTCAAAGAGGAAATCTACTGCCATGAATCCAAACTACAAACATCCTGGATCCTTTCAGACATCTTTTCTTTTCCCTGTATGCTGCCAAAAAACGTGCTTTTTTGCCGTCATCTATATTTGTCACTTTTGTCCTTTCAGAATGCTGCAACATTGGAATAACATCCTGTACCAAATGGAGTTAGGGGTGTGTGCTTTTATAGCAAGGTAGGGAGTAATAGCGTCAATTTCAGGGTGGTGGATTTTGTTTACAGGAAGTGATATTTACTTTTTCATTTACATAAACCCAAATTCTTATTAGTTGTTGTAGATGCTCAACGTTTTATTCACGTTCTTGTTCCCTGATTCAACTTTGTGTTCTTCTTTCTTCGTTTCTATGCCAGTGTACGTTTTGTCCTAATCATTCACACCTGAGACGGCTCACCTGTTTAAAGGATGATGTGTGTGCCCTGTCCTGTTTTCACTTCTTTACAGATATTGCTGCACTCCAGGAATCTCAGATGATTAATTTAATAAAAAACAAAAAATAAGATGCAGCATGCAACACCTGGATGTGATGTGATGCCCCTCTTGCTCTGCCTGACCTCCTGTAATCACTTCATCGCCCCTGACAGTTTCCTCCATCACTGCACCGATAGCCGTGCTGCGTTTTCAGTCCTTTCACTCCACCACACATTCAGGTAAACAGGAGGAAAACATGACTGACAATGTGAGATGAAAAATCTTGCACGGTGTCAAGGCTAGCTTCACGTAAAATTCAATCGAACCCTGAGTGTCCCTGAGATTAATAGCGGCCATTATTCATACTTGACTCAAGGTGCTCTGTGAGTGTTGTTTATCTGAGATTATGAATGTGTTTGTAGATAAAAGAGATGAAGAGCAGAGAGAAGAAATAGATCCTCTAGAGGCTGTGCGTCTGATAGAAGTTTTAAGCAATAAGCAAACCAAAAATTGATTTAACAACCTGCTTTTGCTCTGAAAAGTTTGGAGGAAACTTATTACCCAGAAGGCTGAGGTCAGATTGTTGGCGTAGAAACACAAGGTCGACTGTTACATTACATCAGAGGCGTCTTCCTCACTCCTATCACTTCCAATTTGCTCAACACAGGAGAGCTTCTTCCTCCCTGCGCTCTGGAAGATAATCGAGAATGAAATTAAGTGGCAGCAGGCTAGTGTCAGCGGGCGAAAGAGGAGGATGTGACGGCTCGGGAGCTGATGGGAGATAACCGCAGGACACAGGAACCCTCACCAAGAAGATTTCTCCGAGCTACAGTCAAACCATTATAGCTGTAACCTTGTCTGGAAGTGAGAGGTAAGTCTTACACATGGGTGCAAACATGTTGTATGGGTGCAGAAGTGCTCATGGGTGCACACTTTTGCTAACACAGCTAGCTTCCACCCTTCTCTCTCCAATAGATGTGAATTATGTCACTGTCAGCTCAAACGCCACCAACACCCTGGAGCTTTATCAAGTCCAACACACACACACACACACACACACACACTTATCCAATCATGACAAATCACCCTTTCCACTGGCTGTCCCACCTGAGGGAGTTGTAACAACGCTGTCAAATCAGATGAGGGAAGATGCAACTCACCGATGTGGAATCACTAAACCTGACTTCTGACTACTTTCATGTTAGCAGGCGGCTTCATACCATTACGCTCTCTGTGGATTTGTTTCAGAGTGTAATTGAACAAAGCTCGTCAGAGATGACTTTAATCTAGCTTATGCTCATCTCACTTGATGTTTTATTTATTTATTTGGCTTGTTGGGTGTCTCTCTGGGTGAGGCTACTGCTTGAGAGCTATCAATTAACAGCCGTTAAAGCGAACCATTAGCATGATATTGAATTCATTGCTTTGACATTTGTTTTCTCATAGTTGCTTTTTTCTTGGACATCAATGACAATTTAGAAAAATAACCAATACTCCCTTTCAAAACGTAGCATCTCTTGTTCGCATTCAGCTGCCTGACTCACAGTGAAAGACCGGTGTGTGTCAGTGCTAATTACTCATGCAAATAGGCTCATCACTGTAATTACAGCGTGCCAACATCGTAAACACATACATGCACACGCACATTGTAGCCACACACGCTTGTAGTCCAACCACGCAGGGTAAAACAGCCTCATTTTTGTTATTGAAATTATATTTGTTATGCAGAATCCAAAGGTCAACATTAACACCACAGCTCTATTTTACTCATAATAACAGTGTTTAGTCAGGAAGGGAAAGGAAGGTAATTGGGCCTCAGCTCTGCAACCATCCTGACAAGCACAACTAAAATGGACCAAGTACTCACAAAGAGAAAGAGCAGGAACACACGGAGCACCTTAAGGGACCTGGACGTTTCTGGTGTGTGCCAGGAACTAACCCCTGCTGGAGAGAAAGTTTAACATGCTCACAACAAAGTCTATTGTGTGCACGGACAGTGAGACTCTCTGTCTCTGGTTCAAAAAGATCTCTGGTGACCTCTTTGTTGAAACCATCTGGTCCAGGAGGAGAAGAGAACAGGTGTGAACTTTTCTCTTCAGCTGTGGGGGTTAAACATGTGGGCGCAAATCGAATCAACCATTAGTCAAAACACGGTATGTTGTGTTGCTACAATGCAGTCTGGTCCACTGAGACCACTGTGGGATGAGAAATCGGTATCTCTGCGCCTGCCATGATGGATTCCTCCCTATGGGATGGCAGGTTGTCAGAGCAAAGATGCTGCAGCTAAAGGAAAAAGGAACTCTTGCTCTGATATTTACATTCCTCTTCAGAATGTTGAATGTCTGATTGTTTTTTCCTCTGGAAACATTTTTGTCCAGTTATAAAAGTAGCTGAGTAGATCCACAAAGCCAAGAATATCGTCTGTGTGATGAGTGTTTAGCTTTGGTTCAGCACACCGGCATGTTTTGATATTTGTAATGGACCTGTATGAGCGTCATGGCGTCCCAATAGGATAACATTCATCTAATGTATGGATGGAACATCATTAACACATCAGCAACAAAACCCTTTTTCCCCCAATTTATTGATGAGTGGTTTCATGAGATCCTAGATCATACTCACAGGTCTTTGTGATTGGTTTATAATCGGTTAATACAGCATTGATAGAAATAAGGCTCCAACACATGGTTTCCATTATTTCTAACCGCTAAGTCAAAGATACACCTCACGTTGATTTATTACAAAGGAAATAAAGTCCTGACTATGCTAAGCTAAAAGGGTAACAAGCATATAGAAAGTAAAATAGAGAACCTGGTACGATTGTGGTAAGTGCTTTTGTAGGACAGCAAATTACAGCCAGAATAAAAAAAGCAGCGATAATCATGCGATAATGTTTTCTAACGTGAGTGAGATCTGTTACGTTACATCTGTAACATTTTTGAGAGAGAAGCGCTCTTAAAACAACATTTTTCCATCGTAACATTTCAGTTTTTATATCAAGAAAAAAGATCCTGCAAGTCACTTGAGAAAATTCAAATTCAAATCATTTGCTGAGAATGAAGGAGAAGGACAATTTTTTTTTTTTCATGCTTGCAGCAGAAGCTTTGGTTTCAATGGGCATGTTTTGTCACTACTAACCATCACTGGTGGGTATTTATAGTTTGTACTTGTCTATAATAATATTTTTAGCACAGAGTATTGTGTAGAAGAAAAATAAATCATGGACACACCGGTGGTAAACAGCAGCTGCAACTCTGCTGGAAATCACTGCTGTTTCTGCAAAGAGATGGTATTTCTCAAATTGCACGTTTCATTATCAGAGGCCGGGTAACAGCCTGATGTCTGTGTTTTGTCACACGTTTAAGTCGGTCTTTCACAGCTCACTTAGTTGGATTTCAGAGTGGTGTTGCCCGCCAAGACTCAGTGAGCTGTGTGAGCATCAGCAGAGCTCGCAGGTTGTTCAGCTGAGTATCACGGCAAGGTCAATCATCGCCTCGTTTACTGAAAAGCTATTTGCTAATCCTGCTAATGGCTCTGTTCAGACACTGTATCTGATGGAGAATTCGCACTCGGGCTGCATAAATCCGCACTCAGGCTGCATACTATTTAGACAGCAACGCGTTAATGTTATCTTTTTTTTATTTCAAGGGGATTGAACAGGAAAGCTGGGTTGGAGGTTCAACAAATCACATGAGGTCACAGGAAGGTGGATGCTGCGGTTCACTGGAGCAGCAGCTGCATCAGCAATGAACATAAAGCCATGATGTGCTTTTATATGGCGGTCCACACCACTTTCATTCATCCCTGTGGGGGCATCTTCTTACTGCTGGGGTCAAAGGAGCAAGACCCCAAAGAGCTCGTAACGTCACTTCTCTGGATCTTGGCTTTGACTCTGTCAGTGTGCTTTTCTGATGAATTAGGAGATGAATGGTGGGTTTCATACAGAAATGTGGCAAGGTCAAAGAGCTGTGGCGCACACAAATGTGGATCAGATGTGATGTGGGTCCTGATTGGTGTAAGTGTTTACAGAATTCTCGTCTTTCATCCTCGTGCAGATCATTCCCACTGAGCTGTTTTACACAAACAACTGTGAGCGATTCAGGCCGGCTATGCAGACTGTCTTCATAAATGCTGCACAGCATATTAGCAAGGTTCACTCATTTTGCCCTTAAATACAAAAAAACACACCAGAAAACCCATTATACAAAGTCAAAACATTCATTTAAAGAATCATACAATCCTGTTAGTTAGACATTTTAAATTCAGGGTGATAAAGGTCCCTCTTTAATGCAAGCCGAGCTACTTACACTGCCTCATAAAAAGCCTCCGCAACTTGCCTGCAGAAACTCTAATTACCACTTGAATGCCTCAGTAATAGATAGGCTTACCCGGGGCCAGCCCTCCACGCTACCAACGTAACAATACTCACAGGCTATAATTTATAATTTATGTCTTGCTTTTTATAATTGTGATTTTTATCAGGCGTATTCACCGTTTCAGAAAGTGTAGCAGTGGAGATAAAGAGCAAATTGAGTTCTGTGTTTAATAGAGGCATAATGTCATTCATTGGTGTGTTCCGCTGCTTCGTGCCCACGTGCAGAATACCCGATTCTCTCTCCATCTCACCACGCAGGACGTCTGAGAGGTCACCTTGGAGGTGCAAAGTGAATGTAAGGCTTTATCTATGAATGGAAAATCTGAATGACTGGATCCATATGATCATCCCCGGTGAGGATGTCATTGATGTGACAATGTTATCTGTGAATGTTAAGGCTATTTTGGGGACGTTTCCTTAATGACCCGTGATGGAAGTGATGTGTTATGAAAGCCCTGACAAAAGCCTGGTATTAAGGCACGTTATCTCCTACATGGGATAACGTGCTGCACCATATAGTTTAAAGTGAAGAAATCTGGAAAAGTCACCTGACGGACAGACACTTACTCACTAAAATGAGACATTTTTTTCTTTATTGACAGATTTGTTTCCTCGTCAAAACACAAGCAGAAATCTTTAAGTCTTTTCCCTGAAACATTGCATGAGTGTATGAGAACAGCTCAACAGCTAATGATACTTCAGAATACAATAGCTGTAGAAAATTGTCATAGCAGTACAATTATTTGAGTCATGTAGATGATTCAGAAATCTTTTTTTTTTTTTTTTAACTACAAATTGCCAAAAGAGAGGAACTCATGCTCATCTGCCTCGCTTCAGTGCACGTCCCTAAACAAAGAACCAGGTAGACCAAGCAAACACATTCAATGTGGATTCATTACTTTGCAGCCCAACAGTGCAAAATAATTTAATGTTGGGCTAAAAAGAAAGAGATGCATAATAACAGGGAGTGCAAAACTAGCAATTAGCATGTGGAGATCAGATCAGAACTCTTGATTTGAATAATGCTGTGGATAGTCTGCACAGAAACTGAGAAGTAAAACACATAAATGTCTTTCAGTATTTCTTGTTATGATGCAAAAGTTTCACACATTCTGCTGTAAAACCTTGTCGGTAAAGGACAGAGGGGAAGATATTCTCGTGTCTTGCAGAGTCACACTGAACAAATCTGGATATTACATCGCAGGTTCATTTTATGTCACTAATCTGTCAGCTGCTCTGCTCTCCTTCTGGCGCAGCAGCTAAACAGCAGGAACTTCATTCACGCTAACGTGACTTTTATATGCCGACTTAATGATGTGAGCAGGGACTTGTGCACTGTTAGTCTGTGCAGCTTATTGATGGGCTGGGACCCATTCGTTTGTTGAGTCTGTGTCGTTTCAGCAGTACTTCTGCTCGTAGCTGCACAGCTCTCACTCTCACGTTAGCTAGCTGGATTCAACAGATGTCTACAACCATGAGGCATGGAAATGCAAAGACAAACGCTGCAGACACGTTTACTTTCTGAAATGTATCTTATTAGCTATAGACACACTTCAAATACCCACAGTTACATGAGCAGTGGTCTCCACGTTCAGTCCCTGATATGTGTTGCTTCATTTACTAAATCTCTCCACAGCAGTATCAATAAATTAAAAAGGAACATTACAGGACCCTCCTCTCATCCAGCCCCTTGCTGTCCCTGTGGTCAACGCTTTTCAGTGTTATTGCTGCTGCAATAATGATTATGATAATGAAAAGCTTTAATGGTTATGACCGTCATCGGTAATGATGAAATTAGGCTGGTGTTATATTGTCGCTCCTTTTTCACTTCCCTGTGGGTTAATGATACATTTTCAAGTATGGATTTATTTTACAATGGTCGCTGTAATTCCAGTTTTATGGGACTGTCCGTGTTCGAGCCCCGACAGAAGAAAAGACCTCAGCAGTTTTAATTTTACTCCTGCCTGCTTGTGTTAAAGCCAGAGGAATCCAATCATGTCAAGGCAGAAACGGCGTAACCTAATGTCGAATTTAATTCAGAATAATGCAGAAAACAAATCTACGACAGAATACATTTAGAATCGCATGCATCTGTGTTAAATTCTGTTACTTGCCATCATCACGCTGCTTTTCTGTTTTGATTAAAGGTCAAGAATGTATTTCCAGAATGAAATTCTTATATTTACCCCAAGAAGCCGTCTGAAGGAAACCTTTAAGCGCATTTGAGGTTTCAGATGAGCACATACCTACAGTCACTCACAGCTGGAAAAATAACCTCCAGCTGCTTCTACATCAAACATGGAACTTTTCTCTTTATTCTCCCACTAACCTGAAGCCAAGACTCTTTTTAATTTCATCTCTCCTCTTCTCCCGAGTCTCTACCACTTTATAATTCTGACTCAAGACAGTTTCGCCCTGAGGCCATCTATTGACAAGTCGAAAAACAAGACTCTCCTCCATCTTATTTACAGCTCCTGCGAGCCAACCAATTTGCCGACCATCCCCTCAGTGAGCTGTAATGGCTTCTTGACTGTCAGCGCTTTAAATCCTTCAGAGACACGCACTGTCCGGCACGCACTTGGTGAGTCAAGAGCAGAAAGACAGAAAAACTAATTATCCTCATGGGAATTAAGGTGAAGTGTAATTATAAGTGTTGTACATGTGGCTGCACCTGCACCACATACAGCTATTGTTTTTGCTTTTTCAACAATCAATATTCTTATTGAACTGAAAACCTCTTTAGTTTTTTTTAATAGTTTTTTAATATTAAAAATCAGAGACCATTTCTCTCATCACTCAGTAGGTTTGAGTTGTCTGTAGGACAGTGGAAGACCTTCTATCTGTAAAATATTCAATTTGATGGATCATTTAATGAAGAGTTCCAAATGCAGGCTATCCATTTCATAGTAATTAGCTCAGTTTTTTTTTAAACTGGGGGTCACCACTCCTAATTGGGTCCAAAGGGAGTGCTTAGTGGGGTCGCAGCAGAGGAACTGGATCTAAAATAAAAAATCAATTAAACACATTATTTGTAACAGAGCATTTTAATATACGCCTTTTTAGATGTTGTCAACCACTACATATCAGGAAGGTTTACAGACATTTTAATCACATGTACATTTTGAAGTTAAGCTAATTTATAACACTTTCAAATATGCTAGCATGTAAATGAACATGAAGTTACATTGACAGACAGCTATTTTGGATACTGGAATTCCAGAGGCTAATGAACTTCTGGCATAATTGGGAAAATACTTTGATCATTTCCAGGCCCGTCATCTTCGAGGAAGAAAATATTTTCTATTCAGCCCGGCTTCGTTTGGGATATTTCATTCACTGTGTCGCCTCGTTTGTGTGAACATACCGAGATCATACAAAACACTCACAGGGCAGCTAGTTTATAACACTCCCACCCAGTAGAGACACATCAGTCCGCCCGCGGCGCCTCTTTCCATCAATCAGAATCGCATTGACATTACGTGGCACAATGTCAAACAGTGTCCTCTCGCTGAATGAATTGGCAGGAGAGCCTGCGAGATTAGATCGCATCTGAGGAATGCTAATTTAACAGGAGTGTGAGTTTGGAGATGTTGTGATTAAAGACTCAATTTCCCAGAGGTCAGTGTGGTGTGATCACATATTAGCACAAACTGATGGAGTGTCTCTGACATCTGCACTCTTCAAGGTGCGGCTGTCACGGGCAGCAGCAGCAGCAGCATCAACACCCGTTAGCCCAAATAACAAATCAGGTGGCTGAGTCGGATTAAATCGTCATCGTGTTCATTCAATTCATTCAGTCACCGAGTTCTTCAGTAGCTGTGTTATGCTATCAACCGGCTTCATGATTTGGTTTATGTAAGTGAAAAAGTAACAATAGAGGCCTATAGAAGCTCTGTGCTATAAACGGCTTAGCTCTGAAATGCTGCCATCCAGCATTATCTTCACATAGCAGGAAGCTCGCTCTGCATTATCCCAACATGTGCCTCAGCGAGAGCCTTTCAGAGCAGCAGGTGCTAATGCTGTTGAGCTTTGCTATGCTTATACTGAGTATGACTGACGGCACACATCAGTGTTACAAGCATAGCATCTTGTTATTTCAAAAAACAACTGACAGCTAGAAAAGTAAAGTCCTCATGCACAGTTATATACCAATGAATTTGCATGTTTCTTATGTGTGTTTATACATCCAGGCAGCATGCTGTTTTTTTTCATTTTCCCTCCGTGCTGAGACTGAAACTCGCATGACATTTGGAATCCATCAGTGTCTATTTTCGGTGTACTTATTTTCCCATGAAGTTATTTTGTCATTATGTGGTACTCCAGTAGAAAACAGGAGTCATTTTCTTTCATTTAGAGGTGCAGCTACGGAGGCCCAAAACTGACAAAAGGCAGTAGAGGTTATTTATAACGAACGAAATGAACAAATATTTTTTACCTCAAATGAGTACGGCCACGGACGGGAGGATAAATCTTCCAAATACCACTGAAAAATTATTGTAAACATTTTTATGAGAAGTATTTGAGCCCGCAAGCTAATGCTTAGAAACTCATCAACCATTTGATTTCCCATCTGCATGAATACAAAGTGTTCAGGCAGTCCAATATGACATGACAATGTGTCCTTGAACGTCACTAGTTTGAGCATGAAAGTTTCCCCTTCTTGTAACACTGTTAAACTTGTATACTGAGGGGTCAGCCACACAGGTGATCTACTTCACTGTCTGATTAAATGCCTTCAGGTTGTGTGTGCATGGACGAGCTTTTGATTGACATCTCTGTGACTCCTGTGTTGCGCCTGTACATACACACCTTTGTCATCCTCATTAGTCCTCAGAGCCAGATATCTCACAAAATCACGAGGATCGCTCTGCCCACCTTTAACATGAGCAGAGGTTTAATTAGCTCAACTGAAAACACCTGTGGGGGTGGGCAGGTGTAACTTTTTGAAAATAACGTGAACCCTTTTAAAAGTTTTATTAAAATTACAGTCAAACATATTCAGGATTTGGGAAGAGGAATACAATTATTATTGTCTACACACAGGAGGAACGGTCCTGTGTAACAAAAGTGCTAGCCATTCAAGAATAATACTTTTATCCATTAATCTTGTTTAGATTCTAATGTTAAATGCGTCACTTCATCTTTAGCTTAGTTTACGCTATACACATGAGCATAAAAATAATGTACTCAGATATGTTAACTGTCTTGAAATATAATCGCTTAAGGGATTTCTGGAATTCTTTAACCTCTGAACAGCCCCATGATTTTTGCATCTTTATGCTAAGCTAACCGTCTGCTAGCTTTATATTTAGCATACAGACATGAAGGTGACGTTCTTCTTTTATAACCATTAAGAAAGCAAAAAGGCTTATTTCCAGAAATGTTGAACAGAGCTTAAAGGACAGACTCCATTCAGTAAAAAACACTTGTCATTAATAATGTCATTATGTTTGTATATAATTCATATGACTTCGATAATAAAGAGTAGATTTTCTATATTTACAACATAACAGTACGGGCGAGCTGTAAGAAAGTAAGAACCATCTGTTGAGAAGTCGCTACAAGTGCACGGGACCTGACTCGTATGAATAATAGTCAGGTATGGTGATGCATGTTACCTCATTAATGACTGGTTTGGCTCTGTAGACTGCAATGCATTGTGGGATGCAGTAACACCAGAATACTGCTAGGTTTGTTTGAATAGTGTTGTTTCAGATGGTGGACACTTTGGGACTAGCTTCTGCAACTTTAGTTAAAAAAAACCCCTGATACTTCCGAGTACAATTTAATGTATTGCGATACTTTACTCCATTGATTTCTGATGAAAAGCCTACACGCATTACTTAAAATATAAAAGACATATTTTAGAGTTAATCACTTGTAACTCCTGTATCACAGTACGTATTGTTATATCACCGCATTCCTGCCATCAAACTAAACAAACATAATAAAAAAGACATTATGTAATTCCTTAAAAAAATCCCTCCAATTCAGGTGTGTGACCTCTACTGTGACAGGAAAATAAATACTGTAACTCTCTCCTGCTCTGTGTCCTTGCATCACAATAACACTGATCCTTACATCTGTTGCCCTTGGCTGCCTTTCTGATCGTCTGCTTATTTCCCTGAGCGCTTAGCTGATTGGTGCTCCCGTGGTAACCAGCTTGTAGTAAGCTCCCTTCAGGGCCATGAGCTGGTCGTGCGTCCCCTTCTCCATCAGGAAACCCCTGGACATGACGGCGATCATGTCCGAGTTCTGGATGGTGGACAGGCGGTGGGCGATGACGATGCAGGTCCGACCCTCTCTGGCTTTGTCCAGGGCCTCTTGAACCGTCTGTCGTAAAAAAACACACACATAAAGAAGTGTTTGCACACACACACACACACACACACACACACACACACACACACACACACACACACACACACACACACACACACACACACACACACACACACACACACACACACTGGCACACACACACAGGCACACAGGCGGGATGCTTCATCAGTTCTCCCACGCGAGCCTCACAATTATAGCAATTTGACAATCACACGTTGATTACTATCATTAGAATGCTCCAGTGGATGAGTACGGTGGAGGCCTCTCTACTCCTCTGCGTGGCTCACACATCTGAACTATAGACCAGATTCAGCTCCAAGAGGCTCTACTGGATGCCTGCAATGAACTGTGAGCTCTGCTGATAATAGCAGACATGATGAATGATAATGATGTTAATGATAATAATAATTAACTGCCTGCTCAGCCTGAACTCTGCGCCCGCCGAATATCAAGCAGCTGCATGGTGGAGAAGATGCTGATCAGGGTGTAATGAAGGGTACCTTCTCGCTCTCCGTGTCCAGGGCGGAGGTGGCCTCGTCCAGGAGCAGGATCTTGGGGTCGCGTATGATCGCTCGGGCGATGGCGATGCGCTGCTTCTGGCCTCGGGACAGCTGAGAACCCTGGGCGCCGACATTTGTGTCGTATTTCTGAGGCAGGAAGAAATGTGAGTCAATCTCAGATCAGACATCCACAACTTGATTTCTTGAAAGCTAAAAAAAAAAATGTTTAAAGTAGCAACTAATTGAATCAGTCTGATAAATGATGAGACATGACATATTTTTGTCCCTCAGATTTGAGCTCAGTCGTTTTCATTTCACTTCTTCTGTTTGAGCGCATTTATCATGACAGCAGGTGCACACAGCCCTGATGTCTGATGCCCTTTTATGGGCATAAGAGGGGTGTTAACCTATGCCTATTATGAACAAACAGCACGAGCTAGCTAAAAGATACGAGGACAAAGCGTTGATCTATTTTAAGAACACTAATGTGTGGGGGAAAAACACAGTTTAATAACAGATTTGTTAATCAGCCGTAGACTTTTAGGAACCTTTAAAGAACAAATTGAAGAAAATCTTTGCAGGATATTGTAGAATGAAGACTTTTAGTGTCCTTTGTGAAAACAATAAACAACAGTAACAAAATGTAGTAAACTCTTGTTTTCATCAGTTATTCTCAGACTTCCTCACCTCTCTCTGTCACTCAGAGCTGAATCTAAAAACATCCTGGGGTCATACAAAAGTCCCGGAGAGATTCCTACAATTTTAAAACTTCTTGGATTTTGTCTCAGATAAGTAGGAAACAATCCAAGGACTCCTTAGAGTTGAAGAAACTCAGCAAAATAACATACTGTATCAAACTAACATACTTTGTCTCCCTTTGTGTCTCTGTCTTTAACTTTGTGTTTGTGATGTTGTTTGTCTTGGCCTGGTCTCCCATGAAAAGAGGTTCTTAATCTCAATGGGACTGAAGTGTTCAAGTATACTTGAGTGTATTTAGCCGCTATTAGTCACTATTTTATATTGGCTGAAACAAAGCTGCCCTCTGCCTGTTCATTCTGTCATAGTTGACTGACTGAGGACACCTAGTGGTGAGATAACACATGTGTGACGCTCCTCATTCACACATGAATGTGCACACCTGTTCCTGTTCCTGTGTGTGTGTGTGTGTGTGTGTGTGTGTGTGTGTGTGTGTGTGTGTGTGTGTGTGTGTGTACACCAGCCTTACACTGCCTTTCATGTTGCCCTTGTTCTGTTTATGATCTGCGTCTGTGTTTAACTTTTGTTTATCTTTTCCGACTCACTTCTTGTTGCTTTTCTAAACACACACAAAGTGAACACAGACATTTTTGGCATCACCTGCATTTCCCAAACACATAGCACATAAAACATGCACAGTACCTCGGGAAGTGACATCACAAAGTCGTGGAGTTGGGCCTTCTTGGCGGCCGACATGACCTCATTCATGCCGATCTCCCGCATGTTGTCTCCGTACTTGATATTCTCTGCGATGCTGCAGTCGAACAGGATGGGCTCCTGGGACACGATGCCAATCTTGGAGCGCAGGAAGGGCACGTTGACGCGAGTCGAGTCGTGGCCATCAATCAACTGCGGGAAACAATTGATTTTACCATTAGTAGAAAGCAATATCATAATCAAAGGCTGGAATTACAATCAGCTTAATGAGCTATCATAACACCGTCTCTGCTGTAATTTCCTCCTGACCATGCAGAGGTGATTGTGTCCTTTTAAAATCTCAGACAGAGAATCAGGACCAAACCACTTCCAACTCAATTAAGGCAGTTTGGATCTTGGCAGAGATCCTTTTTGGCACAAAGACAAACCTCCATCCTGGACAGAGTGGCCCTTCTTTAAAATACAACACAAAGTCAGCAGAAACGTCGGATTGACAAATGAACTGACGTGATATGAGAGTCAGAATTACTTCAATCAAAGAGTACACTGAGGGTCTGTCTAATATTATTTGACTTTGACAAATTACAGATTTTACTTTGTACAATGACACTCAAGGTACAACCGAGGCTCGTGAGAATCCGAGTAGAAAGCCGACTCTATGCGGGACTCTCTGGAATGAGATGTATGACATTTGGATAAAGGTCAGCAGCTGCTCTGACGATGTGATGTTGCCTGTTTGTACTGTCAGATTTCTCATTTGTACGTGCTGAAGTCAGCAAAGAATTCACCAGATTCACGCTAGAAAGGATTCCATCCCATACAGTTAAAGCTGAAAGCGATGCATTTTTTTTAATCCTCTTCTGATCAGTGAAAACAAGCTGTAAACACACTACTGAGGCATTAGCTCCTTATGAAGCTGATACAGCTATCATTTGAGCATTTTAACACATCCAGAAATGATCTATTGAGCATTGAGAGCACTCTCCAGTTGTGTT
This sequence comes from Labrus bergylta, assembly GCF_963930695.1. NCBI lineage: Eukaryota > Metazoa > Chordata > Actinopteri > Labriformes > Labridae > Labrus > Labrus bergylta. The sequence continues at coordinate 11,316,172 of NC_089218.1, read as the reverse complement.
AAATGCGTGCTAGAAAGTAAAAGATGAATGTTATCCTTCCTTTAACTCTGTTTTTTGTCTCCACAACCCAAAACAAAACGATCCTTCACCATCTAGCTGTGACTTATTCTATCCTGGGTGATCTGGTACAAGTCTAAGTAAAAGCATTTACACTTTGGGGTACTGGAAGCCTAGTGGTTGGTTCGCGCCCCATGGGCGGGGCTATTTAAAGTGATGTGCTAATCATTTTCTGATTGTAAATTGATCTGATTGTTTGGCAATTTTTCCCCTCAAACTTTCACACCAGTTTAGCACACTTTGTGCGATGAAGTATATGGCCATGTGTCTCACTCACCACTCTGCCATGGTCAGGATCATAAAACCTCTCCAGCAGCTGCACGCTGGTGCTCTTCCCACAGCCGCTGCTGCCCACGAAGGCCAGCGTCTGGCCCTGCTTCACCGACACATTCAGCCCGTTCAGGACCTGGATGTCTGGCCTGGTGGGGTATGTGAAATTACAGTCGATGAAGTCGAGGTTTCCCTTGAAGTTATCCTGAAGACACAGCGAGGGGGGAGGGGGGGAACAAAGGTTCAAGTTTCCACAAAAGGCAGGTTTGACAAACAGATAGCAGGAGCTGTATTTAATGATGGCATGTCTATTTAAAAGCCTTATACTCTGGTATATTTTGGTTTTTTAAATGACAGTACAGTTAGTGTAGGAGTAAGGAGTAACAACCCCCCTTGTCTTCTCCCATCTACACCTCTCTGTCATGACTGATCAAAAATTAATAAGCAAAGCAATAAAGCAATACGATATCAGACTTTTCATCTGGATTCCCTTCAGAATTTATAAAGCAGGCAGAGCTCATTTTTCCAAACACAGCGTGCAATACGGCTGCCGAGCACAAAACACGTAGCCTAACATATGCTCTCATACCCATTTATCTCCCTTATCGCTGTAGACGCTGATCTGAGGCACACGGTCCAGCAGCTGGAAGAAGCGTGCAGCTGAGATCTTGGCTTTGGCGTAGTCGGGTGTGTAAGAGGAGGCTCTGCCCAGGGCTGTGCCGCTGGTGACGATGGCTGAGATCACCCTGCAAGAGAAACACATGTAATGTTATCAATCAATCCATGTGTGCCTCCACTGGCAGGGTAATGTTTATTTCACTATTTATCTTCTATTTTAAACATTTTTTATATTATTGATGCTTAGCCTTTTAGATATATGTTAACTTATTACCTCTCTGTAGAGTCATTTTCATTGTTAGTCACATGGTTCACACAAGCAAGATATTAACAAGAAAAGCGTAGAAATCATAGCAACGTTTACGTTTCACCGTCCTTGACTTGTATCAGTCCTTTCTGACTTAATGCTAATGCTAACCTAGCATTCCCTGCTGTTTATCTTTAAATCCACCTTGTGAAACTTTGGGTGGCTCAAAACAAGATTGAGAGATCCATTAGAGATGATAAAAGGTTTGCAAATCGAATTAGATTTGAATAACTTGAAACACATGCTATGATCAGAGGGGTTTTGAATTGCTAACAGAGGGAACGAAAAGGAATCATTTCAACAGTTACGCATTGATCAGGAGATGAAAAGATAATGGATAGAGATCATCCATTCTAACATTAACATTGTCCTCCTTCTCTCACCTGAAAACCAAGCTGAAATGAAGCCCCTCCTGCCGCACCAGGTAACCTCCAAACCTGTAGGAGGCAGAGTTTGTGAGGAAGACGACACACTGGGAAAAACCGTAGCACCCTCCGTACACATTTGCCTTCTTCAGTGCCGCTCTGTACGGAGACTCGAGCTGGGCCTCGTACAAATCAACAAAATTCCTCTCTTTCCCCAGGCCTGCGATGGTGCGGATGTTGTTCAACGCCTCACCAGAAATCTGCAGATGAAATTGAAATAAAACAGTAAAAAAACAAATCAAGCAGAAGCTGCTCCTAATCTTACTGTTTTTCTTAAGTGTGGAGGAGAGTTAGATAAAGATAAAGCATTTGCTCTGTTCTTATCTATATCCCATTTTATGCTGCCGCAGTAAGCCAATTCCCCCCCATAGGGATCATTAAACTTTCATCTAATCCACTTTATTTGGATGGGTGGGGTTTACTGCATAGGGATAATTAAGATAGCGTAAAGGAAGTTCACAGTAAATTGACTTTTAAATACTTTTTCTTTGATTTTAAACTTTCCTGCCATGGCTGGAGGTTTTTCTCCTCTGTGTGCTTCAGTGCTATAACTGCATTTGAAGCATGGGAGGCCCCAGCAAGAATCGAGTCTGACCTTGTTAGCTCCATTCCTGTCTTGCCAAAGTATAGGAGGAGCTAATAAAATGCTACTGTAGCGAGAGCTGAGTACAGCTGCAGGGCTGTGAAGCTTTTCTTCACTGATGAGAAGCCTAAAATAGACACTGTTTTAAGGCTGTCCCTCAAAAGAAAAATCAGCTGATGTCATCCTCCACCTGTAAAACTTGCAAGGTTATTGAGATTATTTTTATCATTGAATATCAGTGTGTTGTAGTTGAGGAGGCTCATAAAAAGTAACCAGAAAAGACTTTATGGTAAGGTTATAGAGTATAAACAATATCTGACCTGTCCTGCAGCCTCCATGGCTATCTTATCCTCCTTAGCGAACCCTGTTAGCATCTTAGCCTGAAAGCCACCTGACAGAGCGATGAACGGCAGGAAGCACAGGATAAGCATCGTTAGCTTCCAGCTGAAGTAGAAGGACATGATGACGGCCACGCCGATGTTGGTCAGAGAGTTGACGATCATGCCAATCTGCGAGCCTGTTGCCTTATGGGAAGAAAAGTAGGGATAACAAGGATTTTGATGCTGTACAGTGTGCTGTGTTCTCTGTAGCTTTAAAACAATAATTAAAAGTCTTTACACTGAAGCTGCTAACTTACTCCTTGGACTTGGGAGGCGTCGGTCGCCAGGCGTGTGGTCAGAGCTCCCGGGCTGTTCTTGTGATCGTCAAACCAGCCGATCTCTTGGCCCAGCATGGCGTGGAAGCCGAGCCGCCGTAACCTGCGGGTAAGAAGCTCTCCAGACTTGGAGAAAGCATAACCCTGGAGACACACAGGAAGTATCTTAATTTAATCTAAAACACCACAACAGTGATCTTAAACATAATGTAATATATTAGTAATGGATCCATCATCAGGGGGGGCAGAGCCCATATATTATATTACAGCAGCTCTGCAGGATATAGGACGCAGAGGAAAAGGGAAAGTTTCCGAAATAAAGGCGGTTCTATTGTGACTTTCCCCTCACCTTGAACACAATCAGGGGGTGAAGACTGAAGCACTAAAGCAATCAGTCTTTTTAAAGCAGACTGATACTCTACCTGCAGCATCTGAGTGAAGAAAGAGACCACGCCAACCATGACAAAGAACAGGCAGATACCATCAATCTCCCTCCTCTGAACCACAGGATCTGTTACTGAGAATGTCTGCAGGCACACAAACACCACATAGAAAAACATGCTTATTTCATGCACATTAATGTATAATGTGAATACACTAAAACACAACAGGGTGAAACAATACTGTGCGTCATGTCACATTGTACTCTTTCAGATAGGAACACAATTCTCCCCGTTTTTTGGGATAGTACAGAAGACACAGTACAGAAGACACAGTACACCATCGTAAGAGTAAGATCGATTATTCATAAAAAAAAATTAAAGCTCTTATGTTTAAAGCCCCAATATTGAAAACATTTAAACATATAAATATACTACATTATAAAAAGGCCAGATTGTGTTACTAGAAATAAGGCTAATAATCTATACTGGCAGATAAGTCTTCATCGTGAAGGCCTGGGCACACTAGTGTTTAAAGGAATAGTTCACAAATAACTTCAAGTCAATTGAGCACATCACTAAGGCTGCAGGTCGAAGTCACTAGTTATGTCTAAAAGAGTGGTGACCTTTTAAGAAAGCCAAAACAAGAGAATCCAAAAATGAGAAGCTATCAAAGCTTTTAGCTGTGTGCAACAAGCTGTTCCATTGAACGCTACCTAGCATAGCATCAACTGCCTGGGGTAGCCATGTAATGAGAAAATGGAAAACTCTGTGTCTTGCATAAACTGTGGGAACTTAATGTCTATTTTCAACCTAGCTTATAAACATGATAGCTGCTGGTCTAAGCTAGCCATTCACTAGTTCAAGGAAGTGTTGTGATTAACAAGAGCTAGCCTGTTCCCTGTTCGCTATCATGCTATGTAGCATTATGTCAGGAAAACGATTCATATTTTGGCATAAATTCTGTGAACTTAAAGTCAGTTTTAAAACAAAGCTAACATGCTTAGTAGCTGGAGGTTAGCAGTTAGCTTGCAGGGGTGTTGTAACTTAAGGTCTAACTTGTTCAAGGTTAGAGAGCATGCTATTTTACAGAGTGTTGGAGGTTGTAGCGGTATAATGTAGATAGCACTGTTAGCTATCACTTATTTTACAACGACGCATCTTACTTTTCATGCTGGTGTTTGAATTCTATGTATTGATTTTTGGCTTTAAATTTGTAAAATTAGCTTGTGTTGTGTGTTTCAGAAAATCTGTTTACAACTTCCTCACCGCCAAGATTTGACTGAACAGCAGCGAGTAGACGGGGTTTACGCCTCCGTTGATGGCCGCCCCAAAGGACCCAAAGAGCATGTAGGGCCACTCAGGTATGTTGTACTTCAGGATCCTGGCAACCGGAGCGGGCTCTATAAGTTCCTCCTCCTCCTCCTCTGGGAAAGTATTCTTAAAAACCCCAAAATAACACATCAACATGCAGATAGAGTGAAGTATCTATAGTTTGATGAGAGACAAAACATATACAATGCAAGGAAAAAGCACCCACACATTAAATATGATGCAAACACTCCCGCACACACACACCTTGGATTTGTCTGCCTGTGACAAGGAGTAGGCACGGGGGCCGAGCTCTCCGACAATGCCGACAGAGGATTCTGGGATCAGGTTTGAGAGTTGAGATCGAGACCTTTGACGGATTGAAGCTCTGTAAAGAAAAAACTTTCTGGTCAGAATTGAGTTTTTTAGAAATGCTATTATCTCGTCCTGCACATGAATATATTGCAGCTACTCGGCTGTGTTGACACTGCTTTTGTTCTTCTTCTTACTCTAATTACTGGGCACTTGTTTATGGTGCAGATAGAGGACCTCAAGCCACGTCTTCTGTGGCCCCATTTGTAAGTGGTTTTGGATGATAGTGTCAGCTAAATGCTCCAAACGTTCTTTTAAATGTAAAAGGGTAATTAGATAAATGATGGTTCCAGTTTCTGTTGTGACACTGCTGCCTGTAAATGACTACAGTAATAATCCGATTTAAATGCACAGTCAGGACCAAGTAAATGGATATTATACAAGTAAGCAAATGAGAAAGTGAGGAAGGGCAGGAGGTGATTGAGAGTGTGTTTGTGTAATACCTCAAGCTGGCACGGTAGCTGCCTGCTCTGGATAGACTCAGCTTCTCTGACTCTTCTTCCTTGTTAGCCACTGATGGAAGAGATCCAAGAAAAGGCTTAGATCCTTAAAGTGTATTTATGGATGTAGATCATGCAGATGTTATCTCACACATCTGGACCTACTTTGTCGAGCCTTGTCGTTCAGAGCTTTGTCTCCTTGGCTCTGCAGGGTGACCAGAGTGAAGTAGACCCCCTTCCTCTCCAGCAGCTCGTTGTGGTTGCCCTTCTCTACAGCTCGGCCGTGCTCAAAGCCGACAATCACGTCAGCGTTCTTTATGGTGGACAGCCGGTGAGCGATAGAGATGGTGGTGCGACCCAGACGTACCTACGACAAAATTAGACTTGAAGTGTGCAACTTTTCCAAACAGGAACTGATGAAATGTAATATCTTAATGATCCTAATTTATAGGATTTCATTGACTTTTAAAAAACACACCCAAAAATATCCTTGATGTCAAATAAAATCAAAATGGATGTTATATTCTGTACAACATGTGTTCTATACTAGTCACTTAGATCTTGTATGTGGTTCAACTAATGAACGCTGTTGTATTTTTATTGGTTATTCAGTGTTTATTTGGACCTAGAACTACAAGTGAGGCTCATACAGTAGATATAATTTAATTCACATTTGTCTTTATTTTGCAGTCTTTGTTGTCTGTAAAGTGGATTTCTTTTTTCTCTGAGATTAGTTTGAGGTCATACTCTCTTGGGGGGGAAAAAAAGGAAATTATTGTAAAACGCTTTCTTCTAGTGCTAAAGAGAGCTTCAGGGGATCTTTTCTTTTCAGCGCTTTGCCTCCAGGCTTCACATTTAAATCATAAATGTTCCAATCCTGGGATGAAAAGAGAAGCCGATTCAGCACACAGACCAGTCACACTCACTTTATCCAAAGCTTCTTGTACTACAGCCTCGCTCTCGTTGTCGAGGGCAGAGGTCGCCATGTCCAGCAGCAGGATACGAGGATTCCTGACCAGAGCCCGCGCGATGGCGATGCGCTGCTTCTGCCCTCCGCTCATCTGACCTCCACCCTCCCCCACCAAGGTGTCGAATTTCTGCAGGATGTAAAAATGTCAAGAATACTTCTTTAGCCTTTTGGTTATTAAAATTACTTTGAATCTGTATCCACTACTGAAACTGAACATCCTCCATGTTTCCACCTGTGGCAGGTCCATGATGAAGTTGTAGGCGTTGGCCTCCTTCGTAGCAGCGATTATGTCCTTCATGGAGACGCCGGGTCGCCCGTAGCGAATATTCTCAGCGATGGTGGTGGCAAACAGCACCGGCTCCTGCTCCACTATGCCTATCAGCGAGCGCAGCCATTGGATGTTCAGCCCTCTGATGTCATGGCCGTCCAGGGTCACCTGAGATGGAGGGCACAGAGAGCAGCTGGTTTTGCTTGAATTGATGGATGATGCTATTAAAGCACCCTGCTGCTATTATATTCTTTTCTGCAACAATGCTAGTTTCAAATGGTAAGGCGGATAGTCTTGTGCATAACCTAAAGAGACTATTTCCGTCTCTTGAAGATGAAAGCAATGAGAAACTAAGGTGTGTAAAGAGCTGTAATTCCAGTAAGGAGAGAAAAATGAGGCTGTTAGGACCCATTGCCCGAATAATGAAAAAGATTATCATGTGCTTCTCTAACCCTCAGCGGATGGTTATTTTTATAAAGACTTGAATGATGCTTTAAAGGGAAGGAGGTGGCACATACAGAGGAAATCAAAGATCTCAAGAGTTTAGAGAAAGGACATTACTATTGGAATCAATCATTATCAGTTTGCTGAGATTATGTAAATTATAATGAACCAACCACATTGACCCTTTCACAACACAATCACACTCTAATATATTGCCATGCAGGGCCACTAATCGGTTATTTCACACAGTCATATACTGTATGCTGTCCTTCAGGAGCAACACCTCAAGTGGACTCTTAAGGAACTGCAGTTTTTTTGCTCTTGTGATTGGCTTCATTTTTTAACACCTGAGGTTGCTTTCTGCACATAATGGTTAGTGTTTTGTTGGTCTGTGTTCTCTCTAGCACCACATAGTGGACACAGAAAGTGACATTTAACTTATCAAGGCAGTGTCTGAATGCGAATGCAAGTCCCTTTTCAAATCAAATGTGTAAGGCTCAGTTTAATGCTGTTGGTGTCAGAGCTGTCAAATGTACCATTCCCTCCTTAGGGTCGTAGAAGCGTTGGATGAGCTGAATAGCCGTACTCTTTCCAGCTCCACTTGGCCCCACAAAGGCTGTGGTCTCTCCTGACTTCACTGCAACACTGAGCTGGTCCAGGATCTGAGAAGAAGTCACAAGACTTTTTAGGAAAAGGTCAACTAAAGAAACAGAAATAAAATTAAACCTCAGATAGATTTGCTATTAAATGATAAGCTCATTCATACCTTGACGTCAGGTCTGGAGGGGTAGTAGAAGCTCACATTGTGGAACTCAATATCTCCTTTGACCCTGTCGAGCTTATATCCCGCCTCAGATAAACAATCAATCTCCGGCTCCTAAAAGTGTCGCATTTGAAAAATGAGGCTTGTCAATATGAGTTAATGGCTTCCTGTGATGATATATCTTCTTGTAAGGATCAAAATCTTGAAAAATTACAACATAAAGCATTCTCACTCTGTCAATAGTCTCAAAGATGATGGTCGCAGCTCCTCGGCCTGAAGCGAATGCCTCCAGACAAGGGGAGGCCTGGCCTAAATTCATAGCTGCTATCAGAACACCGAAAAACACCTGGAGTGAAAAGGTGAGTTTATTAAAGCTGCAGAACACACTGTTACACAAACCATGTCCATCTGTGAATTCTGGTTGTCAAGAACCAATAATGCACATTACAGTATATTTTGTCATCATGGTAATTGTAATACCTGCAGAAGAGTTCCTGGTGTGTACTCCTCAGTGTCCACCACCAGACTGGATCCGTACCAGAAGGCCAGACCATAGCACAGAAAGATGATCAGCCACATGTATCCAGTGAAAAAGCCCATAAACAAACCTTTCCTGATGCCCAAGCGCTGTGCAGAAATCAAGTTCCTGTCGTACCTGCCAACACAAAGTAATAGAACTCATCACAGCTGTAATACAAGAGTTCATCTTCGGCTATCTGCAGGCATTTTACCTCTTCACTTCTTTTAACTCTCCACCAAAAGCAGCCACAGTCCTGATGGAGGAGAGCACCTCGTCAGCTACGGCTCCAGCTTTGGCATACGCCTGCAGCTCCATCCCTGTTAGCTTAGCCACAAACTGTGAAAAGAACAGAGGGAAGCAAAGGTGATGGAGAGGGGGAGAGAAATCAGGTAAGATTAAGTTAGATGTTGAGTCGATGTAGGGTCAAGTCAAGTCAGGCTGACAAGTTTGGACGGGTCAAAGAGAAAAACGGGGGATGGCTGGTTGCTCAATGTGGTCAAAGCAGATTAAAAATAATGTTAAAGAAAGTGTGCCCTGATTAAGTCTTTTATGGTCGAAGCATGTTGGCTCTTTAAATGATTTAGCCGTTATTATAAAGGTATTTTAAGTGTTTCCCTTCTAATTCTTTATGTATGGAGTGACTGGTTTCCCCCATTTTTGTGTCAAACTAAGATTACTGTAGTCTTGTTCAGTCAAGCTTTGTTAAACTGACCTCTGTTGCAGTCAAGGGATGTTGGGCCAGTCGCACAAAAAAATAGAAGGCCATAACAGAGGAGTCACGGTAATGATTAAAACATGAGAAGTCAAGTCAGCAGATGTTGAGTTGTCATGTCAACATGTAGGATTTGATTTGTCAAGTTAAGAGCGGGCAAGTCATATAAAGCCAACAGGTAAAGATGTAAATTAAAGTCAAAGCATCAGGTCAACAAGATGGGTCAAAAGATGTAACTGTTAATCCAAGTCGAGAGACGTCAGGTCAACAGAGTTCATGTTTGGTCAAGTTAAGAGCAATCAACAAGTCAAGGGGAATCGATTCAAGTCTCACCACAGCCATGAGACCGGCTCCGAGACCGATCAGTGGACTTGCTGCAACAATGACGAGTGTTAGCTTCCATCCTTTCACAAATCCAATGCAGAAGCCGCACACAAAGGTGGTGAAACGCTGCAGGAAAATGGCAACTTGATCCGCAATAGCGTCATTGATCTTGTTGATATCACTGTAATACAGATACGACCACTTTTAACACCCATGTATTTATAGAACCAAATTACTCCCACAGATAGAAATGATGTCGTCTTTGTCCACTCACTCTGACAAGCGAGTGTTGAGCTCTCCTACAGAGGTGCAGTCGAACCAGCCGATCTCCATCCTCATCACTTTACTGAAGTAAATCCTCCTGATGAGCTGAATCTGCTTGGCAGCTGATGTCACCCACAGGGAGATCTATGTAAAATGTAAAATGGAGGTTAAACTCAAATTAGCTTATTCTTATAAATATATGTAAGCCTTTGCCCTGTAGCACCCTAGGGTTTAGGGTTAGGGTTAGGGTAAGGGTGGCAAAATGATGTCATAATGATGTCACGGCGGTCTAAATTAGGAAAGAATATGTATCCTATAATAAGGATATGAGCCTAAAGTGTCTTTAAGTTCAGGAATTCTGCATTTCATCACAGTGCAATAAGCCATACATTCTCAAACCAATACATGATCATGCCACAAAGTCCTATCTAGTTCTACAGTCTGTCGAGGTAAGTCGTGATACTTCAAGATGAATGTCACACTTGTATTAAATATGTTTTTAACCACTTTCTTTTTATAGAGTGGAGAGAAGAGACACCATTTGTGTAAGACTTGATGCCATGCACTAGTTTTTTTTTATTATTATTTTTTTTACAAAGCATGAATTCAGAATATCCACGCAGGAGAAGTATTTCTGATAGGATCAAATTGCCTTATGCTACCTGACTTATTTCTTGTAAGTAGATGCAAGGATGACACAGACTAATGTGATTTAAGATGTATGGCTTTGTATGAAAGGAAGACAAACCTGGAAGTATCCCAGCACGAACACAGCTGCTCCAATTCCCACATAATAGAAGGCGAACTGGGTCATTTCATATTCAATGTCGAGAATCCTGAAAGAAAACACAAACACAGTAAATACAAATGCAGATCCCTGCAAACAGGGACCAACCTTGTGTATTCTCACAGCTCACTTACCCACATGACCTAGACGTTAGAGGTACAAGCATCTCCCATGTTGCATTGTTCATGAGGCCCCAGCCCGACAGGTTCTGCGACGAGGGCTGGCCGAACGCTTCAGTGTAGTTCCTCTTCCACTGGATGGTGTTGTTCACACACTCCTTCCTGTCGTCCTTCAGCTCGTTCAGCTCGATGTCGTACTCGATGAAGGTGTCGGTGAGCAGGCCGAACACCAGCAGCATGAGGGGCTGGGCAGAGCCGTGCAGGATCGCACACACACTGCCGAACACCATCTTGAGCACATCGTTGCATGTGGCAAAGCGGAACTGGACGGAGGTAAAACACAAAGATCACACTTGTTAAAGGAGCTAAGCAAAGAAAAAAGAACACCTGTTACATAACAAAAAAGTTTTTTACCAGTTGAAAGAAGCCGACCCTGATTGCTGGTTGCTCAGCATTTCCCTTCCCTCTGTTTACAAAAAAGACAGGTCAGTCTATGTTTTAGGGGATCATTACAAAATATCCACAATTCTATTTTGATCTTATACTTACTTCTCGTCCTCCTTGGAAGTTGTCATTGTCCTGCGTGAGAGAAAACAGAACACATGATGATATACAGAAACGGACCCAAATACAGACATCTAAATACACGAGATCAAAAACAAACGTGTAACCAAACACAACAACAGAGACACATCAAAATGTAGGTTACAAACCAAAATCCGTTCATAAAACCAGATACAGGACAGAAACCCAAATACAGACACAAAACATTATACAGAAAACAGTTTGTTTTTTGTGCACGTTTTTAACCATTTTAAATGTTTTTCAAGTTGCTGTGTGTTGACCTTTAAGGGCCACCATACATTATTAAGTTGATATGAACTCAAAGGGACTCCATCATTTGTTTCTAGTGACTGATGTGAATTCCTGATACACTAATAATGGGGTGGCTGTGGCTCGGTTGGTAGAGTGTTCCAGCTCCTGCAGCGACATGTCAGATGTGTCTTTGGGCAAGACACTTAACCCAGAATTGCCCCGGCTGCACTACATAGCAACCTCTGCCATCAGTGTGAATGGGTGTGAATGTGTAGCTGTGACAAGCGGTGTAAAAGCACTTTGAGCAGTCAGAAGACTGGAAAAGTCCATTTACATTATAACGTCAGGACTTATGCACTAAGTCATGCATTTATCTACAGGCTTATTGAAAAGTGTTCTCTCTGATATGTCAGTGTTTTAAAGACACTAGAAGGAGTAAGAAGACACATGTACATTGGCCTGTTTACATACATACACACACATGGCTAAGGTCATTGATCTCTCTTTCTAGCTACTACTGTTCTTGTAAAAGGGCTGACACATTGTGGGTGAATCCGTCCTGTTTAGGCAGAAATACATTTAAAAAATCAGGGAGCAGTCGTTTTCCGTTTGTGTCGAAAATAATGTTGGTATAGTTGCTGCTTTAAGAACCGAAATTGAAAAATATTGAAAACCATAATATATTGAGAAAACATCCAACAGACTTAATCAGCCTACACCTAACCTCAGGATAAAAACGTCCTTTATATAGCAGGGCTTTTTTAATGGAACCTGTGATTAATTAAAAAGTCATTGATTCATAAAATAATATAAACACATTAAAAACAGAAAGGATTCTGTACTCACAAATAGGAGCCAGCTGGTTCTGCAACACAAGAATGAAATAGAGATTCAACTTCCTCGATTCATAACTGTGGCTGAAACTCCACAATGTTTCATTCAAATGAAGTGACATTACAACCTCTGTATTAGCAATTTTTTCCCAAAGCATATCTGTAAATAGAGCTGAAAAAGTTTTAGAGCCTTACCTTCATCTGAAAACTCATAGCTGTGGTTTTCCTGTCCCAGCTTTTTAATGCTGTGCAGCTTCACTGATCCACTCGGCATGTCGGCTCATCTGGGAGAGGCGCATTTCAGATGTCCAAATGCAGAATAATTAGTTTACGACTGTCATGTCAAGTTTTAATTTTGAGAGCGCATTTATTATTTTTAGCAGACATCCACATTCAAGAAGCTATAAAACCTTTTGAAGTCACTGAAGTCAGACCAAAGCCCATTATGCTTAAAAAATGAGGGACTTACCTACTCGTTTTCTTTTTAGGAGAAATCTTTTTATTCTTGACTGAAGTAAATCATGGGTACTAACAAAGGGAGGGAAGCTCAATTAAAGCAGCAGACACAACAACTCTCCTGTAATGAAGTCCAGCGTTTTGACATGCAGTCGTAGCTCTTGCAGCTCGTCACTCAGGTGTACCACCACACACTGTGTACCTTGGCAGCGATTCACGTGCTCTTATTGATCAGAAATTTGCCGTGGTTGGAACTCGGGGTCAGAGTGTTTTGTTTTAAGGGTAAGTGTCCTGTCGGTTTTATGCTGCTGAGAAGGCCAGTGACCTCGTCGGGCAAACATTTCACTTGTGGAGGCCCTGCTCTGTTTCTGAACGTGACTGAGGTGTTCACACTGAAGGTAGCTTTACATGAGCATTTTGTCGCACTTTTGAAATGTTTAAAATGATTGTAGTCTAATTTTTCTCTACAGAATAACTAAGGCCTGTGTTAGGCGTATGACACTAAAGGATGGTCCAGTTGTTTTCATGGTGTAGACCAGTGGTTCTCAAACTATGGTATGCGTACCACCAGTGGTACGTGGGCTCCCTGTGGTGGTATGCAAAGAAATCTCCACAATATAAAAAACAAACCCGTTCAGCATAAAACAACATTTTGTTTTTGTCGTACTCTCATCTGTCTTGGGTTGTATTTATATCAAATGTGTTTTCCCCTCTAAATTAATCTAGTTTTTGCAACAAAAAACTTTAATCTGCTCAATTTATGCTCGCGCACAGACATAAACAACAAGCGGCGCTGTTTGCACGAAGCTCACGCGCTCACGCGCTCTCGCTCTCTCTCAGGCACGCAGCAATTTTATGAATAAATGAAAAATTAAATGAGAACAGGTCGGAAATATACTTGGACCCATGTATTGTGTTTGTGTGGGAAACACTGGAGACTTGTTGACAGGTTGTTGGTATAAAGTTGTCATTTTTATTTTCATTTTTATAGCCCTTAGTAGGCCTACAGTGTGGCTGCCAGCAGTCAATAAGAAATAATATTCTTTTTATGAATTAATTTGCCTCTTGCATGAATTGTCTAGTCTTTTATAGTCTAAAAAGATTGAGAACCACTGGTGTAGACGCTAAAAATTCCCCCAGACTAGATTTTAATGCTGCCTTTCTTGTCAGCCAGGCAACTAAAGCTAATAAACTTGAAGCTGCATTAACCAATGATTAAAAAAATAAAACAATGTTCAGACTGTGGAAAGGGCTTATTTCTCTCGGTCCTTGTCATATGATTTGAAGGGATTAATAGGATTTAAGGGAGCAGAAGCTTTAGTTAGAGCTTCCAAGGACTAACACCTTATAACAATGGCTCTACCCCCTACACATGCATTGTGAAAGTCACTTGATTTAATGTTAAAATGTAGAAAGTACACAGTGATTTATTGCATTACAGAAGAAATCTTCAAGGCCAAACATGGCACTACAATGACTATGACAATGTGGAAAGTCAGTTTCAAGAAGCTAAATAGAGCAGAGTGATAAAGCTAGAGTGGCAGTACCTTCAAAACATAGAAGTATGAATGGGTGTGAATTTACTACATGTTTAAGTATGTTTAATATTAAGCTGAAATTTTGAAGGTTTCACATTTTAAAAGGTTTCACAGGCTAAAATCTCTATGGGGTGTAATACTAGCTTGTCAGCTAGCCAGGTGGATAATTGGAATAAACTGTAAGAAGCATTTTTCAAAACTGTTTAAAGGACTTATTGGACATCAAGAAAATGAGTGTCGTTTGATTTGAAAGAGATTTTAATCATGGTGGACATTTCAGAGAAAGTTTTCAGAAAGTCAAGTAAAATACACAAACTCTGTTCCCATTTATAAAACTCACGGTAAGTTTGAGTGTTTGTGGGACAGTGAAAGGTTAACTGTGTGATTTCACAACAACATTGTTATGCTAGCTCCTCTTCTTTAGGGTAAATTAGGCTTTCATTTAATTAACAAATAAATCTTTTTCTTTTTTTTTTAAAGGATTGGTTTTCTCCTAAAGCTCCCAGAGAGGTTTAACATAAAAACAATCATATTCCATATTTCTTTATGTGAAATTGTTCTGTTTCATATCCAATCAAAAGTCCTCATAGTAGCTTTAAGTCATACAAACTGCTGGCTCAGTCCAACACTCAGGAGTTTTGCCTCTGTAGCCTTAGCTTGTCTAATACAAACAAACATTACTGACTCTTCACCACTTTTGCTCTAGTTATGTTAAGTTTGCCCGTTGAACAACATCCCACGGTAACCACACTGTTCATTCAAAATGTCAGAGCCCTTTAAAGAGCTAGTTTTTTGTATTCATGATGACTTTGGAGAGGAAAGTGTGTTGACATTAACACACTCTGTCCGAGAGGTTATTGCCCTCTAAGCTCAACTTCCTGGTCATCTCTATGTTGAACAGACTTCTTTCATTTTATTTTTCCTTTTAATGCCTCAACTTAGAATTCAGTGTGTCCCATTAATTAACTAGACTGTGGCGGCCCGCCAGTCTAATCTGCCATGCTTGCGTCAGGGAATTATTATCAACTATAATAATAAAAAAAAAAAAATTGTAGTACATTTAAAGTACAGTTTACCACGTTAAATGTGATGTGTGGCTGCAGCAGCCTACACCGGAATGTGTGATTGTTTTTATGTCTGTTCCCTAAAACCTTGTTTACCTCCTGCAGAGTGTTACAACTCACAGCCGCTCGGAGCTTTTTAATCGCTGCGCAGGTTTCGAAATTTTTTATTTGTAAACCTAGATATCGAAATTCTAGCTGTATATTTCTTTTTGAACCTGCAAAACAAATGGAAGAGCGGAACCAATCCATTTCGCCTAAAGACGCTGCGCAGCTCCGCAGCTCACCTGTGGTCTTAAAAAACTGCACTTAAAAGTTTACTTATAAGTCTAAACATTAGATCAGGCCTTTTTTCAAGAGGTTCTCTTCCTCAATATGTCACACTTGAGAGGCAGAGAGAAAGAGAGGGCGCTATACGGGCGAGCGACAGTCCGGAATGTGCCATTGCGCATGTAAGTGGACGGACAAGAAACAAAAAGTTAAATTGATAATCTGCTCGACAGTTTACATGTTTACCAGTCAAGCATGTGAACTTAATGGTTGACTGCAGTCTCTGTAAACAGACTGATGGCGTCCAAACTGCTCAATGTGCGCTGATTGGTCCTCTGTCTGTGCATCTGCACGTCACCCTCCCTGCTTATTAAAACTATACAAACCATGTCTGAACGTTTTGATTTTGAAATGTTCTTAAATCGTTTGCGCGATAATCATAACTGAAAGAGGAGGAGGAACAGTATGCCTGCTTGAGGGTCTCTAGCTCTAGATCTCGATGTCAGGAGACCTTAATTAACCATAGAAGACATTTGAGAAAACGTTTCTGAACGCTGGAAGAATTTAAATGGAAATAATGGCTCAGATAACCAGCCTTCATAGTTCTGTAGAACAGCACAACTTCATTAGTATCCCGTCTTTGAAGGTACAAATTTCTATCCAAGGATAATCAAAGATGAGTTATGCCATCAAACACTGAATCTCAGTTCCAATAGTTCATGTTTTCTGATGCTTCTGGAGGTTTTAACGATTGAATAAAACGAGCCTTCATTCTAGATTTGAATCATTAGTCTCTATTTTCATCATGTGTTAAATTGGTGTTGTCATGAGATGACTGATTTTGCCAGGATGGCAGTAGCGGAGTGAGTGTGGGGGCAGAAGGTGCGGCCGCCCCGGGCCCACTGTTGTCTTAAGGGACCCACTTTGAGCCAAATTTAACATGCATTTTGTTATTTAGTTGAATTTTCTAATAAAATTAGTTTGACTAGGTCTGAGTCTCTCTTTTCTTTTGCCGCAATCAAGACACACAATGTATTTTGTAGAGGAGAGAGGGGCCCCCCTCCACTGCCAAGGGGGTTCTCAACTTCGGCAGCAAACAGCACCAGCAGGGTGCTGTGGCCTGTTTGTAATGTCATTGATTCCACCTCTTAGCACCCCCTTTGCTGGGCCCCCGCTGCTGTCTGGAGTTTTAAAAACCTAGTCGCCTGTCTGCTTTATTTATGTTTACCTCGCAGTTTTTCGTAACATTAAAAGTGTAAAAAAATAAATAAAAAATATTTTCTCATTGACAACTCAACCCTCAACAACTCAACCTGGCAAGTCTCCTCCCGTTGCTAGCTCCACTAACGTAAACGCTACTAGCCAAGCAAATAAACATGTTAGGAGGAGCACCCAGCTAGCTGCAGGATGAAAGCTGATGAAAACTTAATTGGTAAGTTGTTTCATCATTATTTGAGATTACGCTGAGATGCTGGTCTTTTGTCTGTGGTTGCATGTGTTGTAGACCGCCGTGTCTGCTTGGTTATCGTACTGTATGAACGGCAGGCCATTGCTGTCACACCGTTTCAAAGTTTGTTGTCGTGCGTGGGTTGATAATGTGGGTTTTATTGTATTGTCTGTGTGGCTGGATGAGCGTCCAACTTCACTGAATGTCAAACTGTAGTGGCCTTCTATCTTTGGTTTCCCGTCCGGCTAATGAAGTCTGCTTTACTTGTTTAATTGGTGGAATATGTGCACAGACATATCAGCACTTGTTCTGCTTAAACATCAGCAGGTCACTCACTGATAAGTCCCTGTCACTGTAATAACACCCTTTGTAATCTGCAGCGGCTTTTCTCTTCGTCCCGCCCCGTCTTGTATCTCCATACAGCCGATATTATTCCATAAATGCTATACTATATTACTATATAGGCTACAGCATATGCTATATAGCCTATAGACAGTTTAAGGGCCCACTATTGGTCCCCGCCCCCTCTGCAATGAGCTATAGGCTCCGCGCCTGCAGCATGGATTACACATAAACACAAGTGACAGTATGAACAGTCGGTCATTCACCGCTGCCTTCAAGTGCAGTCAGGAATTGACACACAGGAAGCTTATGAACACTAGGTTTCAAAGGATAAAGACATCATAATTGGTTTTAAAAAAAAAGGTAAATGGTGATTTTCATACAATCTTCATCTTATCCAAACGGTCGAGGGTGAGGTTAAAATAACCTGTTAAGGCATACGATTATAAAAAATGACAAACTAATGTTTCTAGGGTAGCTTTTTATTATTTTAGCTTGAGTTAAAATTGGATTTATTTGTAAGGAAAACTGTTCCCTACATAGAGCTTATTCCTAGGGTTGGGCACGTTAACGCGTTATTTTCGCGTTAACTCATTAACGCCGGCAATTATTTTATTTTTATCATTTATTTTCTTATTGTGAAAGTCTGTTGCTCACTGGCTTTTATTTTGTAAAATTCCATCGTGAGCGAGCCTCGTATGTTGTTTACTGCTGCGCATGTCTGCTGCGGCGCTCACTGGAAAGAGGAAACAGTGTTGCCAATTTGGCGACTTTCTCCCTAAATCTGGCGACTTTCCAAACCCCCTTGGTGACTTTTCTTGTCAACAGCTACTAGCGACAAATCTAGCGACCTTTTCTGGTGTTGTTGGAGACTTTTTTGGTGTAAGAAACTGATGTGAAAGCACGTATTGCTCTGCAGTTACTCAACGAGCAGCAGACCCAGCTGCAGTCAGAGAGGAGACCCACACCACTCTGCGTCCACACTGCAATGAATGCAATAAGCTTTTGTATTTATTTGCTTTGATTACATTGTTTAAGTTGAGAAGTACATTTACAATAAAAGTGTGCTATACACTACTTTTGAATTCATTATTGGATTTTGCGTATAATAATGTGATTAATTGTGTATAACAATGTGATTAATTGTGATTAATCGTGATTAATCACAGGACCCATGCGATTAACGCGATTAAAACCTTTAATCGTTGCCCAGCCCTACTTATTACACATGACCGAACATACAGTACATGACCGAACATACAGTACATGTCATGTAAAGTCTACAAAAAGGAAACTGTTCCGATTATCCAAAAGGATTTCTTTATATTCCCCTTGATATTAAGAGATGGGAAGCAGCATTATCAACTATGTTGAATTTGTAAGTTAAGCTTATTTAATTACTTTGCTTTGATGCTCTGTGTAAATAACAAGGACACTGTACTTGAAGGTAGCATCTGTGCAATAGGACATTAATTACCAGACAACACTGCTGCCATCTTGTGGTAAAAAAAAAAAAAAAGATCCCCTGAAAAAAAAAAGCCAAAGTTTACACTGGAAACATACTGTGAACTAGTGAGAAAAACCTGTATCTCTAGTTTGTAGTGCAAAAGATGGAACAAGTAGCATAAAGGATACGTCTCTTCTGTGAGTATTGCTTAGGTATTTCAACATGTTAAAACTCAATAGTGAGTGCAGTGTTTAAAAAATCTTTTCAACAAAACAGGAAACCTAAATCTAACCCCTACCAGGAAATGTCCATCAGATAACAAGAGGACATAGGAAGCAGCTTGTTTCCCCTCTATTACTGGCACTGCTAATGCTATATTGGTTCAGGCAACAGTCCAGGAAATTATGTATTTTATATTTATATATACAGAAGTAGGTCACAGCTGCTTTTACTAAAGCTAAAGAGGGGGTCTAACTTCATTTCAAAACAAATGGAGAGCTAAGAGAAACTGTACTCATCAGATGCGGACAGATGGCCACTAGAGGCTTATGCTAGCTTTTAAGTCAAAAAGATAAGATTGTGTTTGAAGTGTTGGAAACAAGAACCATATAAATAAATACTTTAGAGGTAAGTAGACTCTCAATTGTTTCCCAACACGTGTGATATGTTAGCATCAACTTCATATGATTAGGTTGCTGGTCTAGCTTGGAGTTTTAAGGCTTTCTAGTTGCAAAACATTTCTAAATTAACACTTAAATGCAATTGTGAAGGAGCATTACACTGCAAGGAATGGACTGACGATGCTAAATTATGCTGTAATGAGAAATTCATCGAAAAGTGAGCTGAACTAAGGGCTTGTTATCCGTACTCTAGGGGCAAATTTGTTTAAGAAAAGTGTAGTTAAAGTTTGTTATTTTAGAAAAAATATATATTTTAACTTTCTGTAAAACGTTTAGAAGAAAAATCAACTGGAATGAAATACATACTGAATCATTAAGCCTTTTTAAAAGATTTATATGTAGATAAAAATATGAAGATTTATTTTTATTAAAGGCGACTTTATTTCTTAGTGTAACTTTCATTTTAAATACTGTCAAATCTATTTTCCATGTACTTTTTGCACCTCTTCTCCCAGATAGGTGTCGACTGTCGGCTTGTCTATAGCTGGAGATCACGTTCATCTCTGCAGCCCTCCCATTGGTGGACAAGCTTGCTGTTTGTCTAGACTGCAAGTTAAGCAGCTGTGGTATTGAACTGTGAGCTGAGACTGTCCAGGAAGACCTCTGCACTACAGGTGTGACATATGTATTATTTTGTCTTGTTAACACAGTTAAACAATGATTTAAAATCTCAGAGGATATTGTCTGAGACACTTCTAAGGGGGGTAGAAAATGGTTTTATTTTTTATATTATGAATGTCAGTGCAAGGGATTATAATTTTTAAAGATTGCATGAACTCTTTTTGTATTTAATTAGCCTTTTTAATGACATGTCTACAAATTATTTAGTACAGAAGCAGTTTATCGTTCACTTTTTATAGTGGTTAAAAACAAGTCAGTTTTACTGGATTAAAAGTCAGCAAAGAGTTGGGGGAAAAGCTGCTAACCATTTAGCAGTTGGGAAGTTCTCCCACAATGTAAGCTTAGAGATCAGTTTATCTTTAAGTTACACAACACTTGATTGCCTCACACCAGCTCACTCTGCTTAGTGCGGCTCAAACTCTGTGCTGAGTGGAGCTCACTGTTCTCCCTCTGTGTTCCTGCAGTCATGTTTCTGTACCTCCTTGGGCTGGTGGTCTTCTACTACCTGTACCGCTGGGTCAAGGAGCTACCCAGGATCTCAGATAAGGGCAGCAAGTATGTTTACATCACTGGCTGTGACAGTGGCTTCGGTAACCTCCTGGCCCGCCATCTGGACAAGCACGGGTTCAGAGTCATCGCCTCTTGTTTCACTGAAAAGGGGGAAGAGGATCTGAAGAAGTCCTGCTCCAGCAACTTGATCACGACTCACCTAGATGTCCGGTCCAAGGACAGCATTGCTAAAGTTGCAGGAATGATCAAGGACAAAGTCGGGGAACGCGGTGAGTTTGAAGTATTAAAGTATTCCTTTTTTTGTTGTCCAGATTGAATGTAAACTTTCAATCTGGACAACCCAAGAAGTTTTGTACACAAAGTGAGGAATTGTCCAAAATAAAGTATCCAATATTGATTCCAGTTTGTAGTTTGGCATTAACTCTGCTACAGCTAATGCCTGTTGCTCATCCTGATAAGACTTTTAGACTTTAGACTTTATTGTCCCCGAGGGGAAATTATTTTTTACAGCACCGTTGCTGTCCAACAGACAGGTCCCACCAAAGAACATTTATACACAAAAAAAACAGAGAATAACACAAACAAACAGAGTTAGACAACAGTCAAGAGTTCCCATTTCTGGCCTGTTCAGCGAGGTCTTTTGTTCAGGACCGTTATTACAGCGGGGATCAGGCTCCTCCCGAGGCGAGCCTTTCTGCACCTGTGGGTGTGTGATGCCCTGTTCTATTGAGTTTGCAAAGCGTGTGATGGCCCTGTTATTGAGTTCTGTTAGGTTGGGCGTGGGGAGACCGATTAATCTGGCAGCTGTGGTTGTGATGTGTGTGAGTTTGGCCTTGTTTTTTTACAGATAACATGTTGAAGAAGCAGGTGGAACAGTACAGTAAGATGGGCTGGATCATGCTCTGATAGAGCAGCCGGAGGAGATGGGGGGGCAACATAGAGTCCTTTCAGTTTGCGTATGGCTGACAGTCTTTGATGGCTCTTTTTCTGGATGTCACTGGTGTGCTGTTCAAAACTGAGTTGGTTGTCTAGTGTTACTCCGAGATATTTAAAACTGTTAACTATTTCCACTGCTTGAGTGTTTTGTGTCAAATGCTAACATGCAAAAGTAACATGTTGAAAATGTGTATTTCCTACACATCTTGGTTTTGAAACTAAATGTTTTCCAAATGTATTTTTATTTATCAAACTTCTAATTTTCTCTTCTGCAACACTGGACTCTGTTTTCTTAAAGAGCTGCTGAATGTAGGTGAAGTGTTAGTAACTTCATTGACTGGATGTTTTCTATTCTTTTTTCCTCCAAGGCTTGTGGGCTGTGGTGAACAATGCAGGCGTTTCTGTCCCCTCCGCCCCCTGTGACTGGCTCACCATTGATGACTACAAATCCATGCTGGATGTGAACCTAAACGGGGTCATCGCAGTGACCCTGAGCGTCCTGCCGCTAATTAAGAAGGCTAGGGGAAGGGTGGTGAATGTAGCCAGCGTGTTCGGTAGGATCAGCGTCACAGGAGGCCCGTACACCATCTCCAAGTATGGTGTGGAGGCTTTCAATGACAGTCTCAGGTGAAAAATTAACCAGCAAAATTAGTTATTTGTCAGTATGTCAAAGATTCTGAACGTTGCACCCAAACAGTGACTAACGATGTTTATAACTTAGGTTAAATATGGAGCCTTTCGGCGTCAGAGTCCTCTGCATTGAGCCGGGCTTCTTCAAAACAAACGTGACAGATGTTGGTATTCTGAGCAAAAATGTCAAAACCCTCTGGGAGAGAATGCCCCAGGAGGTCAGAGATGACTACGGCACTGAATATCTGCAGAAGGGTAAGTTTAGATTGTGTTCTTTTTCTCCATTTTTGTGTCTGATTTCACTTCATTTATTATAATTTTCCATTTATTCCACTGTTTTTTTTTTTATCTCCTAGCTTTAGACGTAATAGCAGACAAAGTCAGTAAGATCAGTGATGGAGACCTGATGAAGGTGGTGAACTGCATGGAGCACGCTGTAGCCGCTGTCCAGCCCCGTACCCGTTACTCTCCAGGCTGGGACGCCAAGCTGTTCTGGCTGCCGCTCTCATACATGCCAAGCTGTGTCAGCGATTACATCATGGGCAAAGAGGCTATTCCTATTGCCAAGCCAAAACAATGAAGTTGTTTTTTTAAGTGATGTGTGCACATTTGTATGCTGTTTAAACAATCCAGTAATATGTCATTCACAACCAAAGCTTTATGTCTGTGCACTTTTTGTTACCAACATTAAAAAAAACACACTATAAACGGTTCATTTGAAGAACTGCTTTATCTGTTTGTTTATATCACTTCTATTATCTACAGACCTGATTTTCTAACACAAGGTCAATTGGGGCCATTTTTGAAGTTATCTTATCTAAAGACTCTGTTCTTGGCCTTGAGGACAGGTGTGTTTGAAAGGTTAAAGGGCAAATCAAAGCTACTTCATACAAACGTTATCACAAAGGGATATTGAGCGAGGCTGCTGATTTCAGTGATTCCCTTTGTGGAATTGGAAAACAGCAGAGACAGACCTGTTATATCACTTAAACACTGGTGCCAAACAAACAATTTAGGGATTAAAAAACAAGATATTGTTTCCTCATGACATCTCATTGGTTGTTCATCTTAATGCAAAGCAACATAATCGAAAAGTTTTATCTTATTGTAGATCTGGATGCTGGAAGTGTTTATGATTGCTGTCTCTGCTGGCTTTCACTGAAACTGTATATAAAAAGGGATTTGATTTAACTCCATTCAGCCTAAGTAACACACATTTTATTATTCCCACCCACCCCCCCTTATTAAACATCCTCTGGCCCTTTAAATTGATGCAACAACCCTCAGGTCAGCGTCCTCTAACCTAGATAACATTCAGGGTCTAGTTGTTATCAGATTGGATGAAAGCCATCAGGTAGGATACATTTGGAAAGTAGTTTGTTCTAAATTCAAAGTCCAGAAAGGGTTACTTAATCTTGGCACCCTCTGTTGGCAAGTATGGAGCATTAAATCCTAAACCACTGCTTGTTTCTCACTGTGCACACACAGCACTGACTATAAAAGCTACGTGTTCACTAGTAGTAGCACATTTCTTTAATCTTTAATTTTATGAAAAGTCGAAACAAACACTCATCCAAATGTTTGTCCACTGTTTTATTTCAGTATGTGGGAAGCTGCAACACAATTCATACGGCTCAACATTGCCATCTTGTGGTCAGTGTATATGAAGACAGCCATTTCATGAAAACATCCACCAGGAACTACTCTGAAACTATCAAAGCTGATAGGAAATATACAGTTGACGAGCTGTTTTTGTGTAAAGACAGTATTTTATTCCATCTTACATTGGAAACATTAAATAGAACTTTCTTTCAGGATGACGAGACAGGTACATTTGAATTTTTTTTGACATGTTTTACAAACCAAGTGCTCCTAACCACAGAACCCCTTTTCCTTCTGTTTTCACCTCTTTTCCCCCACAAAAGTTAAAGATTGTTTAGCTAGAGTGCTCCTCAGCCAGCTTCTCAGCCTTCTGGACGACTTCCTCGATGGGACCGACCATGTAGAAGGCCTGCTCGGGGAGAGGGTCGTACTCACCTACAGGGAAAACAGGTACAAGAGGCAACATTAGCATTAAGGGGACAAAACATGGGGAGAGGAAAGAGAAAATTGATGGACTGAATTTTGATAAACTTACCACCCAGGATGCTCTGGAAGCCCTTGATGGTCTCCTTGAGGGGTACCAGCTTGCCCATATGGCCAGTGAAGACCTCAGCCACCTGGAAGGGTTGAGACAGGAAACGCTGGATCTTACGGGCACGGGCCACGGTCAGTTTGTCCTCCTCAGACAACTCATCCATACCCAGGATGGCAATGATATCCTGCAGGGATTTGTAGTCCTATAGAAGGAGGAAGGTAACAGGTCAGACCTACTGAAAAATAAAAAGCAAGTTTAAAAAAAAAAAATAAAGTAAGAATGACAAAGTCTCAAACCTGAAGGATTTTCTGCACACCACGGGCAACATCGTAGTGCTCTGCTCCGACAATGTTGGGGTCCATGATACGGGAGGTGGAGTCAAGAGGGTCGACAGCAGGGTAGATTCCCAACTCAGCAATAGCACGGGACAACACAGTGGTGGCGTCCAAGTGAGCGAAGGTGGTGGCGGGGGCAGGGTCAGTCAAATCGTCAGCGGGCACATAGATGGCCTAGTGGAGAAAATAATCCAGATAGTTTAATTCCCCACATCAAACACTTAAAGCTTTTAATAAAACAATCCATCTTTGTTTACCTGCACAGATGTGATTGAACCCTTCTTTGTGGTGGTGATTCTCTCCTGCATGGTACCCATGTCAGTGGCCAGAGTGGGCTGGTAACCCACAGCAGAGGGGATACGACCCAGAAGGGCAGACACCTAAGAAAGTAAGAGAAGAGATAGGTTACTATCAAACATTTTAGGTGACACCCGAGTTTAAATTGACGGACATGTCTGATGTTTTACCGACCTCAGAGCCAGCCTGTGTGAAGCGGAAGATGTTGTCGATGAAGAGCAGCACATCCTGACCCTCCTGGTCACGGAAGTACTCTGCCACGGTCAGTCCGGTCAGAGCCACTCTGGCACGAGCACCAGGGGGCTCGTTCATCTGTCCATACACCAGCGCCACCTAGCAGGGCCCCAAAAGGTAAACATGTCACATTTGTTTCCAGTGTGCAACAATTACAACTTCCTTGAGGATGCTTGAAAACATCCTGACCTTGGAGGTGGTGTCCTTCAGGTTGATGACACCAGACTCAATCATTTCATGGTACAAGTCGTTTCCCTCACGGGTACGCTCTCCCACACCGGCAAACACAGAGTAACCACCATGGGCCTTGGCCACGTTGTTAATCAGCTCCATGATCAACACAGTCTTGCCCACACCAGCACCACCGAACAGACCTGAGCATAAGAAATGTATGGTTAGTTTTAGACTGAAGCCTCATCAATCCAGCCTGTGAATTAATATGCTCAAGCTCATACCGATCTTTCCTCCCTTGGCGTAGGGGGCCAGCAGATCCACAACCTTGATGCCAGTTACCAGAATCTCCTGCTCCACACTCATGTCAGTGAACTCAGGGGCCTCAGCGTGGATGGGTGCAGTCCTGCAAGAGAAGGAACCGTTTAATTATTTCTAATCGAACAAAGCTATTTAAAATTTTATGAAGCTGTTTTTTTCTCCTTAGCACCTTTTTATTATGGTCACATGTAGTTATTAATTTAAATCACTGCAAGAATCTGCAGAGTCTTATTTTCCATGGATAACTCACTGCTTGGTAGAGATGGGACCCCTCTCATCAATGGGCTCGCCGATGACATTCATAATCCTGCCCAGTGTCTCGGGACCGACTGGGATTCTGATGGGGGCACCGGTGTCGATGACTTTCTGTCCGCGGACCAGACCCTCGGTACCATCCATAGCAATGGTACGCACTGTGCTCTCCCCTGAAGACAACATTCTCATTTACTGGCAAATTCACCCAAGATATCCTCTGTGTTTATCTGTTACAGCTGCTTACCGAGATGCTGTGCGACCTCCAGGACTAGCCTGGACTCGCGACCAGCCACTTCCAGGGCGTTGAGGATGGGAGGGAGGCCTTCATCGAACTGGACGTCCACGACGGCACCGATGACAGCCACAATGCGTCCATTGGCGATGGCAGCAGCCGCAGCAGGTGCGACATAGTCTCTGCCTGTAAAGACAACAAGAGTATGCATTTAGCTCAGTGTCATACATAGGGGGGCTACAGGCATGACCTTGACATCCCATATAGGTATTCATCTGTGTGTTATATACCACAGTACTTGCTGAACAGTACCGGATAAAGCAGTCAGACAACAATGTCCGCCTCAATGTCAAGACACAGTTATGGGTCAAACTACGAATATCTTAGAAATCAAGCTTAAATTACACAACAGGATTATTAAGCATTATTATTATTATTATTAAGAGACGGATTGTCGTCAGTAAAAACTCGTATTCGCCATTACCTTGACTGTATGAAGTTTAGGTGAAGACACTGACAGATGAATGAAAAGTAAAGCTAAAGCTGCTAATGTAGCTTCTGTTGCTGTTCTGCAGACGGGACATTCAATGGCAAATTAGTTTGTTGTGCATCACAATCTTCAAATTTCGAGTGGATCTTAATGCGTCTGTTGATAAAACATGCAGTTGAAGATTAAGATTGCTAATATGCTAACTAGACCTTGTTGAAACTACCACTGCTTGTAATGCTAAGTTAGCCTCTGCACAACCTCATGTCATTTCTCAAAGGTCATTACTGCTAGCACAAGAATAACACCGCACAGCCATTTCCCGCTTTGTGACACCTTTAAATAAAGACGCAAATATAAATGTGTACCAGTACGAGATTCTAATAAAGCTTCAAAATGTTACAATTTTCTTATTTTTCTGTTATGGCCTGCTGCGCCATCGGCAGGAGGGCAGCCAGCGTGTTGCTAGCAGAAGCTAACACTAGCATGTCCCTGCCCTTCTCTGACAAGCGCATTTAGTCGTTTTGATTTCGTTAAAAAGCACCCTGCATGCAGGACTTACGTGAAAGAACGGCTGGAGATCCAGCAAGGGCCTTGAGGGGCTGGACCCCAGGCTTGAGTGCCTGCAGAGCACCGGTGCAGCAGCGTCCCACAGCTCCCAACATTGTCAAAATGGCTGAAGGTGGAAAGAGACGGAGGAACTTTCGGCTTTATAATGTATCACCGGTGGGCCCAACTGCGCATGCGCTAGACGTAAAACGCCACTTCTGAGCATGCGCGGATGTTAAGCGCGTCCAGGACCAGCTGACATTCTGCCATGATTCTGCCCTCCAGAGAAGGCCTGTCTGACTGCTAAAGTAACTTCTGAATGACACGCCAGACAAAAGGGTATATCATAGATTAACTTACTAGTTAAATGCGTGGTTGAATTAACGTAGAACGACATGGGCATAGGTATGTAAATGGTGAAACTTTGACATTTGTACACAATGTTCCGGGTAAATGGGAGTGAAGTTTTCAAGCATCACCCTGACATTTGTCCCCTATTTTGGTTGGGTCACTTAAGAGTGCCCTAGGTCAATGGAAATTGCTGAAATGCCCACAGTTGCTAGTTACATGGCCTTTCCAAAAGCTAGAGGACTCTGCACCAACTTAGCAGCTCGGCTGGTGACAGTGGAAGCCACACAGTATAGTGGATCACTGTATGTACACACTTGAGAAAGTGTGTTCAATTGTATGATGTGTTACCACTCCAGTCCAAAAACTTTGATTAAAACTGACCAAGTGTGGGTCAGTATAGCCCCAACACAAAAATTGGTTTATTTGACCCAGTACAATGTTGTGACCCATACTGACCCTTGCTGGATCCACTAACCCAATGTTTTTGTGCAATGCAGTACATTGATCATTCTTATCATTTCAAGTACTGTAATCATATATTTAGTCCAGTCTGGTGTTACCGCTTTAACTCAAGATCCAGATTTGTCTACACTGGCCACTGCAAATGCAATTGTATTACACTACATAGACACCAGCTAAGCATGCACTAAGAGTCAGTAAGCACCACTGCTTTTATGATATTAGAATGATGCAGTATATGAGTACAGTCACATCTGTAGTCAAAAGTGCAATTTAGGATTGTAAGTGTGTTTAAACTTTAAAGAAACAACTGAATGATGATGATTAGTAAAATAAATGTATTTTTCTTTCTTTGAGTTTTTCTGTTAAATAATTCAAGTTCTTTATGTAAGGTTAAAGTAATGTCACCACATGTGTGAGTACTACATTTTAAATACAGGTTGAGTATTATTATCAGGAATAAAAGTGAAAATATTTCTAAATGGCAATTTTTCAAAACATGATATTAGTTTATTATTATTATTAAAACTGATTAATCAGTGTGTCAATTAAACTAGTCTATAAACCACCACAAGTTCAATTTAAACCACCGTAATTCCAAATGTTTATAAATAACAATATATTGACATTATAATTCATACAGCTGTACATATTTAAGCACTATTATTCTGTCTTGTTTTAACAATGCAACAAAAGGAAGTATATTCAAAATACTCAGTATACTGTTGATATTAAGGCAATGTTCACAGATGGAAAACATGAAATATATCTTTATATTGCAGACATTTGGACAGATCATAGCAGGGGCATCACAGGTCTTAAACACTTAAACCCACTGTATTAATAATTGTAACAGAGAGTGCATTTAGTCAACAGTATGATTTAAAATTGATTGATTTTCAGTCACAGCTCTCTGGTGCATTGATTCTAAAATAGTGATTCCATCATATCTCCACTAGAGGGTGCTAGTGTACTAAAAGAGACCGGTGTAGTGAGTGGGTTTGTGCAAGTGTTTTAAGGCATACGTGTTTGAAAAATGTTGTTATTCATTAAGAAGAGTCAAATCATCCACCTACATCACATAAAACAGAATCTGTTCTGTGCTCTCTGGTAGAACTTTGTGTCTTTATGTTTTTTAAACATTCAGTGTTTGTCATTCTAGTCAAATTTGCCTTGGGATTTATGTTTTTTTTGTACAGTTTAATTTTTCCAAAGAGTTAACCATGAAACTCGTGAACAGCAAATGTGTGAGAAATGAGCATGCTGTTTGCTCATACTTTTTGAAACACCTCAAAGAGTAAATCCACTATGTTTGATATCAATCAGAAGTGAGGTTACTTTTAATGTTTGCAAGATATCAGATACAACCTTGGTATTCCTTTCAGATGTAATTGGATAGTACTATAAGTGACTGAACCTCCTCCTAACCACAGATGAGTATCTTACTCGGCAGGCATATTTGTATCGCTACTAGTCTGTATTTGTCTGTGAAAACAGCACATATTTGAATTAAGCATCCTGTGCATGCCCTTAAGTAACACCTGACGAGTGATGGCTGAGGATACTTTGTGTTGCCAGGCTTTTGTGGTTTGTTGTTGGATTATTACAAGTACATGCAGGAGTTGACCCCTGATTGTCCTCACCTAAGAAAGAAACCTAATGACAAAACTCTATTGAATATTATTTGCTTATAAGTTGCTCTAAGTGCCTATAAGAAAGGCAATATATAAGTTGCCTTTCACTTTAAGGGGCAATAGTGAGATCATTTGGCAATGATTCCCAAATAAAGTTTCCATGTTGCTCTGCAGAAAAAATTGTGCTTGTGTAGCAGTAACTGTAACTACAGCAATCGAGCCAAATGAGTTCACCACATTGTGATGCAAGAACGGACATGTTCCTCGACAGGATCAGATGCAGCAGATGCCAATGTGTCTGTCTACCCCTTTAAACAGCTCCGCTTCATCTGTTTTTTAGAGAAGTTTGACGACCCACATGAGCTTGATCTGTGGAATCTTTGATTGCATGACAATAACCTTTATTCAAGCTCCTGCAAATGTTTCCTATCACAAACTGCCACACCTGACCTGTGTACTGTCTCTGTCAGGTTTGCAAAGCCCCCCCCCCCCCCCCCCCCTTCGTCATACCTCGGACAGTTTGACAGCAGATGACCATTGACCCTCCGCAGACATGTTCCCTGCAGTACTTGTGAGGACTTGTGAGGAGGAAAAAAATCTACAATTCAAGATTTTTCATCAGAAACCTCAGAGGTAATGAGATAGTGCTCCTGGTTGTTAATTAAAACAGATAGCTGCCTACAGCGCTACAGGTGACGTTGTGTTAGTTCATACTTTTTTCTAAGCATCGCTTTTGGCTATGTTGGTCTATTCAGCAAGTCAAACACTTTGATTCAGACTGACATATCTTTGGAAAAACATGTCATTGACTGCTTGAAATGTTTTTGTGTAATGGTGCCTGGAGGAAATGAGATGTGCCATAAAATTCGCACATCAATTTTCCCTCGGGATAGATTGTAACATCTTAAATGATCCCTTCAATTTTCTGTGTCATTATGCCATAACCAGGTTATCATTTGTATTGGCCCAATACTGAGATTTAATAGCTACTGATGTACTTGGGCTGAACAGTACTTGGGAAATGTTAGGTACTGAACATATGTGCCACATTTTAATGCAAAGACCCAATAGTTAATTTAATTAACAAAGGCCCAAACCCTGGATCTGCGCCTTGCTAACACACTAAGCTAAGATGATTAATCTCTTCTTCCATCACTTAGACTTTATGATATGGAGTTGTATACTCAAGCACTTTGGGTTTGTTTGCAGAACAGTAATGTACAAAGTAAAGCCGGTAGGCAGACTAGCATAACATAGACTGACAACTCCTTCCCTCAAATATAACATTTGTGGTAAGCATGGTAGCACATTATACAATAAAAACAGTTAATTTAGTGCGTAAGTTTATCATGAATATTTTAACTGCTAAACAACAGTATGTTGGAAATTGCCATTAGCATGCTAACCCTAGCAACAAGTTCTCCTGAGCTCAAACTGTAGGAATTAAGTTATCCAATCCAATACACTGGTGATAAGTAGAGTTTTACACTTGTTGGGACATACCTATTTTAAAGTCTTACATGTGATTTATTCACATACTGGAAATAAACAGACAGTGTTGTCAGTGGTGTTTTACTATGTGCTGTAACTATATGTTTTAGGCAACATGCAACATCTTTTAAGAGCTGTGGTTAAAGGAAATGTCACCGGAAAGATACCTGGAGGGGCCATGTATATGGAAGAGGTAAGTGGTGGCTTCCCCGATGTCATAAAAGAAAGACTCACTCTTGTTTTGTTTTGCATCCTCTCTTCATGCCACACACCTTTTTCCAAGGAAGACTAGCTGCTTATTAGACTTCTATAATGTGGTATTTCATTAAAAATGCCATGCCCTTTACTGGTGTGAGCATCTAATCAGGGCGTCACTGTGCTCTTTAGATTGGGCCATTTTTATGTGTTTATTCCCATGTACTCCTTGAATGGTTGTCACCCAATTGCTAGGTAGTTTACACACACTGTGGGGTCCGTATCTGGCAAACTTAAAATGCTTCAAAGTGAACATGTACGCTCATTAGAACAGAATTCCTGCTGAGAGAGGAATCAGGAGTGAAAACTTAACAGAAAATCGACACAACAGGCATTTAGATTTAAAGCTGCTGGTGTGCTTTTCATGACTGGAAATTCACAGATTTTTGATTTTGAAGGAATTCTATATTTATATTCAGGACAATGCTGTGTCCTGGTTTTGTCATTTTTGTGTGGTATGCAACACAACAAGTCTCTAAGCTATAAATGTTGGTTTCATTCATAAAAAATTATAACAAGTCTCCCTAAACTGTATCGCTTTTTACTCAAGTTCCAAACAGACACAATTTTAATCTGACAACAATATTTCCCATAAATCCTTGCTCTGCTAAACCAGCTCTCCACACGAACCAGAGTTGAGGAGGTCCATCTTTCAAGGAGATGCATTCTTGAGTGACAGCTCACCTTTCCTTGCTTTCAGTGGTACAGTAGGCAATAAAAACACACGCCGTCATCCCTGTAGCAGAGTTATGTGATGCCTGTTCAAGCTTTTATTCTTGCAGACAATCTCATGGGATGGTAAGACTTCTCTGATCCAGGACTACACAGGAATTATAATAACATTAGAGTTATGAGACTTTAATTTGGTGTTGAAAAGGACAGGCACCTGATTTAAATAATTCATGAACTGATATAACCATTTTACATCCGGCTTTGAAGAGAAATCATCCAGAAACAAGACTTCTTCTTGTCTTCAAGAAAAAGAATTAAACTTTGAATGCAGATTAGCACATTAACATATTTCTTAAATCGTAGGCTACCCATTTTTAAAATCTGACCGTAGACAAAGCTTCATTCAGAAAAGAATACAATATATATGAAGTATATTTACAGTTAATCATGCCAAGATAAAGACAAAGACAAACAGCTGCTGTGGGTGTTTTTTATAGGTGAATCATGGTATGCTGTTCCTGCAAGGTGTGTTGCCTTAAGGTATAAATCACCTCTTCAGACTTTCCAGCTTTCTGGAGTATTTCGAGGGCGCGGTTTGTGACAGCACAATTAAAGAAAACATAAATAGAATGTGCTTTTAAGCAGATATAATTCATGGTTTTCAATCAACAAGAGATTAAAGGACCAAAAGTAATTTTGAAAACCTCAAACCCAATGTAAACAGCCTGCCCAGCACAGAAGACAAACAAAGTTAGCTACTAGCTAGTTAGCACGGCAAGCTTTTAACAGCTAATAATACTACATATATTAATGTGGACAAATGTTGAATTGTTCTTTAATGTGTAAATAGTATACAATTGACAGATATCTGCAAGTATTAGCTTACATGTTTGTAACATTACGTTTGTGCTAAATGGCTCTTAAGAGATAGCCCAAACATGTATCCCAACATGTAATTGAAACATGACAAAGTTTAAGACAGGATTTTACTGAAGTCCCAAGCCCCAAGCAGATGTAAACCCTCTTAAAAATATTTGTCTTGGTACCAATGAAACTCTGTAAACTTTTAAAATTATGTTCATTACCCTTTTTACAGTCTGAGTACATTTCCTGTAAACGCATAGCAAATAGACAAAATCCATTTTCCTACGAGCAAGATTATGTAACCAGTGCCTCTACAGAACTATATTACAACAACAGATTACTAGTAAAGGCTAAAATCTTGCACAAGAGTGTTACTACTTCACAGCAATAACATACAACATACAACAAACACATCACCAACACAATGAATGTTTCTTTAATGAGAAGGACAAATTGCCTTTATCCCTGGGCTTCCTTCTGTTCCAGTTTTAAACAGCATTGCTAAATAAGTAAAACTAACAATCTCAAAAAGGGGGGGAAAGCCTCTCATTCCCTGTCTCGCCAGCCCACCCTCCCCTCCCTCACTCCCCCTTAAATGGGAGTGAGTGAGTTTTTAAAAAGGGCTGGACTTGCCTTCATCTGGTGCACACTTTGAATGGCTTGAACTTGGGTCTAATGAGAGCCAGAATAAAGTCTAAACTTTTGGCAACACACTGCTGCTGCTGCTGCTGCTGTCACTATAAGGTGTCTACTTGACCTGCAGAAACTCAACTAAGATCCAGCAGAAGAAGACACCAACTTGATGCTCAAGACATGGAGCTAAACTTACTTTGAATGAGGAATCTCTAATTTTCCTTTTTTCACCTTTTCCTGTGTTTCTTTACTTCAAGGAGAGCTTTTGAAAATAGAACTCATTGGAGACTTAAGTCAACAATATTGTGAGTTATATGCATGCTTGATGCCTGAGTCTTGCACTCAGTGCTTGTTAAAGCTTGTTCTCTGAATGTCTGCAAGTTTTTATGGAGGGTATTAAAATCTGAGGATGTGTCTAGGTTTTTGTTTTTTTAATTCATCTCCTTCTGGTTCTTTCTCAGGGAAGTCATGGTCCCCTCACTGCACTGGATCCTGCTATTTTGGGGACTTCAAGGTCTTTTGGCACAGGACTATGAAGAAAACTATGAAGAAGAGGTGGTGACTACAAAAAGGAAGAGCAAAGAATTTCCATCCAATTCCATACCAAAAAATGGAAAATGTAAGTCTAAACATGTCTTTCTTTTTCATATTTCTGGTAGGTGTTTGCAGGCTTTTTTTTCTCACTGATACTTATACTTGAAAAGTGGTTGGAATTTGTGCAGGTGGCACATGTTTCATTTTTGGTACTGCTAAGGGAAAAAAAATAGAACATGATACTCAACAGGGACATCGCTGGAGGATGCAATCCACTTGGATTGATCATATCTCGGAGCTTTCTTGGAGCCATCCATCTCCTGCGAGAGCATTCAGTGCTCTGTTACCCAAATGTTTTATTCGCTCAGAATCCTGTTTCCCCAGGCACATTCTCCCTGTGACATATTCCTGTGAAGATTAATGTGATTTATCCTCCAGCCTATATTAGATCTGTGACCTCCTTCTATGGCTGAAGGTTGGTGCAGAAAGTAGAGTTACTTTTATTTCCTCTTTGAAATTATATGTCACATTTATAAACTCACTGCTCTTATCTTGAAAAGGTATCATACTGTAAATCCTATGCCATTGATAAAGATCCAATTGATCATGCTCAAAGGTTTATTATAATCCCCCCCCCCTCCAAAATCATCTTTTTCAGTTAACTTAGTCGTTTGTAATGAAGCCAATACAGCTACTGTCTAATGATGCAATGCCAAAGTGTAATGATTTTGGTTTCTTGTTGAGAGTTGGGTGAGAATGTTGATACCACTCTTATGTCTTTATGCAGAATATAAGAGAACCAAAGGATGGTTAGCTTACTGTTACAAGAAACATGTTACAATGGGAGAAAGTTAGCCAAACAGACAACAAGGACCGTCTATAAGCCGGTAAGAACAAGGAGATAGTTAGTTAGTTAGTTAGTTATAAGGAGTTAGTTTAGCTTAGGTTTGGCCACCTTAGCATGAACACCGCTTTAAGAGGAAATTCTCAGCAGAACATGTACCAAAACATTTCTCAACTCAAAAGTTATGATATTTTACAACTCCTTTGTTCAATCCATATTTCCAGTCTTTATGCTAAGTTAAGATCACCTGCCACTGGATTAAGCTTTACCCTTCAACAAACAACATATATTGTGATTGGGATTCATACTAATAGCAGCTGTGTTGTAGATGAAAATCATCAGACAGTTGGCAAAGGTATTTTCTTTTTGCAAATTTGTTCTAAGGACACCAGGAGGAAGCTGCAGTTTTTTGCATTCAGATGTGAGACTGGTATAGGTCCTGTCTAACTATTCTTTGACAATCTCTTAGTTAATCAATTGCCAACATCTCTTCCTTTTAAGCACTCATCGATGAAGATTGCGGTGTGGAGATAGCCTTTCTGATTGACAGCTCAGAGAGCGCCAAAGACAACCATGCCCAGGAGAAGCGCTTTGCCATGGACGTGATGGACCGGCTTCAGGGCCTGAGGCTGCAGACTGGCCGGGGGCTCAGCTCACGAGCCGCCCTGCTTCAGTACAGCAGCCATGTCATCACAGAGCAGACCTTCAAAGAGTGGAGAGGTCCTGGTGAATTCAAAGCCAGGATTGCTCCCATGGTGTACATCGGCCATGGCACTTACACCACCTACGCCATCACCAACCTCACACGTATTTACTTGGAGGAGTCGCCAACCAGTAGCATCAAGGTGGCCATTCTGCTCTTTGACGGAATTTCTCACCCTAGAAACCCAGACATATTTTCAGCTGTGGCTGATGCTAAGAACCAGGGCATCCGTTTCTTCACCATAGGAATCACACCTGAAGCCAATGAACCTGCTAACGTCGCACAGCTACGGCTAATTGCTAACTCCCCAGCCTCACGTTACCTTCACAACCTGCAGGACAGGAGCATTGTGGACAAAATCATTAAGGAAATAGTAAGTAAAAAGGAACTTATATGGATTTGTTTTAGATTGCATTCAGAGTTGAAGGTGATGGAATTACTGAGTCTGTTCATTTGCAGCTTTTTAAGATATTTGGAAAAAGCTTATAAAGTGAAAAGACCCTCTTCCAAAGGTTCTGCTGCTTAAGCCATATTTGTTCTGGTATGGCCAGTAGCCTAAGGTGGACAATGTTAGCTAGCATGCATTTAGTATCATTGTTAAATGTACATTATGGAATCAAGTGTGACTAGATTCCTCTCATTTAATGCCATTGAATCACTTTGGTAGTGCTAACATTCCTGGACATGATTGATATTGCATATATGTTTCATAATTACTTATTCCCCAAGGCCAGTCATTTCTGAAAGGTGGAAGCTTAAAAAGCCATTATGCCGACAGCCATCTTCTGATTGAGTTAAATGTTAGCGTCTATGACTTCCTACTGCTGTACTGCTTCAACCCCCCTCTGTTTTTTTGGCATGACTGAAGTACACTTGCTACCTGCTATCTGCTGCCATAGTAACAGGTCTTCTCTCATCAACTAAATCATCACTGTAGATTGAAACATACTGTGACAACCTCTCTTCAATCAACACTTCGATGGAACAATTTGAAGCTCTGAAAGTCTTCTTTGCCATGCATGTGTTGGAAGATAACAGAGACATAATTTGTCTTTATTTCAGACTGCTTATCTTGGCTCAAGTGATTGGTGTTATTTCCATAAACTGATGATACATTTCCACTGAGATAATTAGAACATGTGCTGCACAGCAACATCCTGTAGACAAAGCTGAGCTGTTTTCTGTAACATATGCTCTGCATTAAACTTCTTTGTGGGAAAATCGGGTGCAGCAAGAGAAGGAACCTCCAATGCACGCTACATCATTTAAGCAGCAACTCAAACTTCAAACTAAGTCTTACTGTTGACACAGGTGGTACAAATCCAAATATGATAAGGTGAAACTTCATAAAAAGAAATGCACCAAGACTCCCAGGGCATTGAACCTGACAGCCTGTGTTCTGCTTGCATGCAAGAGCTCAGCAGCAGCCAGTCCACTACCAGGCTTTCATCTTGTTGCATTGTACAGCATCTGTATGTCATAAGCATGGGTCTTTGTCTCAGCTGAGAAACTGTCTTTCATCTTAAGTCCCAAGCAGTGGCCTGTCCTCTAAGAAAGGATGGACTGTCTTCAGACACCCCTCCCTACTTTTGAAACATCCTGAGGACATAGCAAGTCTTTTAATTGATCAGTCCATGTGGTCTGTGTTTTACCATTGCCCCTTATGTAGAGCTAGCTAGAGCAACAACATCTAATGTCTTTCTTCATTATCTATCTGGCTATTGTTATACCAAATACAGTACAGACATAGAAACTAGCATCACGTTACATTTATTTATCTAAACAAGGCTGTTCAAGCTAGCTACCTAGCTTACTTTCTAGTCACTTAGCTTCTTACTAACTTACTTACCTACTTACTTTATTACTTACTTACTTACTAACTTAGTATACTTACTGACTGACTTATACACTCACTTTCTTACTAACTAAGCCTTCTTACGTACTTACTTACTTGTGCTAGCTAGCTAAGTTAAATTGTGAACTTGTATAAATAACTACGTACCAGTTACATCTTCCTCAGTCATTTAGAAATGTGTTTAGAGAAAGATATGACTCTGTGACGACCAAATTAAGACAGTCACTAGCTAACATTGCCTTGCTAACATGTCTGACACTGCGAGGCGATTTTACTGATCAGTGCATGTGGTTTGTGTTAAATGTGGGTGGAATTTCGACCATTCCCCCTTGTGTAGAGAATGTGGTGAGCTTTGAAGAGAAAGGAAACCAGAGGGGTGAATTTAGGGGCTCTGGCAAGGAGTGTCTGTTACAGGCTGAAGTGGCGGATGTGAGTCCACTCAAAGAATCAGGTGGAGATGATTGATGTCTATTTGGCAAACTGAACCCAGACAGCAGTGAACATATTTAATTGGGTGTTTGAGTCACAGGTGTTTCTTCAGCTCATGTCTTTTGTCCTACAATGTAACCTTGAGTCCAGAATTTAAAGCTTAGCTCAGCGTTTGAATTTGGCTCACAGCAAAAGCTTTTTTCTTTAGATCTCTCTCCATAAATGTCTGCTGGCGCGTTATGAATGAACCATATGGAGCAAATTTGACAACATCCTGACATTTTTGTGTTTCTTGCTCCACAGACAGTGCTGGCGGATGAAGGGGTAAGTGACCTGTCTGCGGCCTTTCCACATATTTTTTTATGACCCTGTATGGCCTGTCTAACTCTTCTCTCCCTGTGTTTGAAGTGTCCTCTGTCCCTGAGCAAGTGTGAGTGTGACAAGGGTGAGAGGGGACCCATTGGCCCTGCTGTAAGTATTACCCAGTTTTGGTCTCCATAGCTCCAAATTATTAAAGAAAAGTAAATGAATTACTTATTATTTCTATATGTTATTTGACCTTGAACTTTTTCTTGATGACAGTTTTGATGCATAATTTAAACGGTGGCATTAATATCTCCTTGTCTTCAGGAGCTAGCCAACATTACTAACAACATCCAATCACTTTTGATGTTTGATAACAATCCAAGCTAACAATTAAGAAAGCTTGTTAACTTTCAAGGTATGTAGCTTTTAGCCCTCAATGTGAGGACTGTTCATTTATTAGTTTATTTGCATATTTTACTAATATCTCTATGATGAAACAAAAATTGATACTTAAATAAACTCTGTTATTAAGGTAAGAAAAATAATGCCCTTCATTATAGTAAGTGAAGTTACTTTTAATTATTATAATTATTTAATTATTATTATACTTGCAATTATTTCACCAACCGTTGGATCACTTTTTTATTTCACATTATTTATTTATAATTTACTTCCAATATTTGTATTTTACATTGACATAACACTGAGTACTCGGGTTCTTTTGTGGCTTTCCTCTGCAACATACAAAAGGATCAAATCTCTCGTTTTTCTTCTGCTGCCCCTCAAAGACAATTACTCCTAAACTGGCTGCTTTGAAGTGCTGTAGAGGACAGAACAGCTGACAAAGAGACCCTTGATGCTAACAGGCTACATAATTGCATGGTTTTGGTGGGTTTTAGTGAATCGTGTGGTTTCGAGATGCTCTGTTTCCCTGCAGCAGTGCGAGTAAAGAAAAATGCCTGACATTCCTCTTGTTTATTGGGAACAGGCCTATAGGCTTCACATATTTACATGGGAAATCAGAAAATTCATGTCTGTCTAAAGATCCCAGCCACATTGTGTTGTCTGAGGACTCTACTATGTGGATAAGATGTGACATGCTTCACTGTTTTGCCTGCCACCGCCATGTCGTGATATGAACACGCCTCTCATTACACAGAGAAGGTCAACCACAATTAGACGTAGTGGTTTTGCTTTGATGTATTTTAACAGGATGAGAAGAGAGTGATTACCCTCTTAGACCTAATGCTCCAAACAAAAGCTGTTTCACATCACGGCAACTGAAGGAAGCAGCATGTGAAGATGCAGGCATGAAAGCAGGGAGGCACTTGAAAGATAAGAATTTTCACAGTCGACAACACACATGCATGAAAACACAGAGAAGAGCCAGACAGACAGTTGTCGGTTATGACTTCTCGCACACATTCAGACAACTCAAAGTCCCCTCTGACTCATCTGCTTCCAGACCCACTGGCCTTTATCCAAGATGAACTTCAAAAATGAGTCTTCTGTGAAGCATTAAATAGCTCTTAAACTGCATATTAGTGAATTTAAGGAACTTAATTAGAAGGAAAACCGTTGTGCTAGCCTTCATTACATGAGCCATAAATGAGCAGCTAAACCTTAATGTACAGCTAATGAACATGTTAAAGTATCTCCTGGAGGATGGAAAATCTTTGCTAAACTTAAATGATTTAACATTTTGGGACATTCACCCATCTCTATTCTTGCTGCGAGTTTTATTTGAAGAATGATACGACTCCCTATCAGAGATAACAGGCTAGCAGCTAATTAGCTAAGCTCAGCTAGAGATGCAGAAACAGGAAACAGCTACTCAGACTCTGTCCACATTTAAACATGTGTTTTCTGACACCCAAAATCTCACAAATCGCATCAAAATCCAACCTTTAGCATGTTACAGACTCTTATTTGCTTTCTTAATTATCTCCAGCCAAGCTACTGTACCTCTTAACCACTGCT
Source organism: Labrus bergylta (assembly GCF_963930695.1). Taxonomy (NCBI): domain Eukaryota; kingdom Metazoa; phylum Chordata; class Actinopteri; order Labriformes; family Labridae; genus Labrus; species Labrus bergylta. The sequence goes on along the minus strand of NC_089218.1, from coordinate 11,275,968 downwards.
CACAATTTATTCTAGACTACGCTAATCCGTGGAAGGCAGTAGCCTTATGCTTAATAAAGATTGGATTTATGAGTGTTGCATTGATCTTCTCATCTTAATGTATAGATGTTGATTAAAAGGAGTAGGTTTCACATTTGTAATGAGTTTCATTTGTTTTATTTAACTACTTTATCAGCTCTTCATTTACTTTTTGAAGACTAGAGCTCATGGATTACTTACAGATGTTGCTAGATTTCTCCCTAAAGAGCAAATTAGCAAATGAGCCTTAACATTTTGGTATGCAATGTTTAGTTTGTGTTGTGGAGACGAATGATTTAATTGTGGTTGCTAAATACCTATTCCTGTGTTGTTTTTCATAACAGATTATATACTTCATACAGATGATATCAAACATGCCTGAAAGCTATAAGATGCTATCTTGCTCTATTCTTAAAGCGCTGTTGATAGCACAGTTGCCAAGTCTTTATTAGTCTGTTCTTATTTTCTGCCTAATGACACTTCTCTTTTCACTTTCTCTGCAGGGCAAGAAGGGTCGTCCAGGAGAAGATGGGAGCCCTGGGTCAAAAGGACAGAAGGTGCTACCTACTGTTAAACTGCACATGACAGTCATATTACCATTTTAAGATTTTACTGGTAAAAATCAGAAGTTGTAAATTCTTAGTCAAACTAAAATCCCTTTATTCCCTTAGGGTGAGAGTGGTCTCAGTGGACTTCCTGGCCGGGAAGGAGCTGAGGTGAGTTGAGATTTATTAAGTCCACATCCACAAGTACAGTATAAAAACATTTACTATTGTGTCATGTTTAACATGTGTCACAACTACAGTAGATGAATAGACTGTGTTCTTTGGATGGTTTAGTTTATTTCTTTCCTGACTTAACATGAATGTTTTGTACACACAGGGAAAATCAGGATACAAAGGAGAGAAGGTGATGTATGGATTCAATATGACCACATGGTTTGTCAAAGTATCAGGTTCCCACGCTTGTGGAAAATCTGAAACTTTTAGTGAGACCTGAGAATTATGTTTTCCAGACCTGATAAATTACCTTGAAAGCAGGACCATACAGAGAAAAGACTTTGGAAATATCCTTTCATTTTGTGCTCCTTTCTTCATCTGTGTTTCATGTCAAGCCTGTCTGCAAGTTTCTCTTGTTACTTTTGTTTCGTTGAGAATTTAAATGACGTATATCCCAGTGATTAGTTTCTGTAAACCAGCTCGTCTCTGGGATAACGAAGCCCATTTTTCAAAATAAATGGTTCCCTCCTAAACTTGTTATTATGGTAAAGCCATGAAATGTGACTATAAGTCTGAAATGATGCATAATGCAGCTTCACTAAACTGCTTCTATTCCCTCACAGGGAGAGAGAGGGGAGTGTGGCACACCTGGAGTTAAAGGAGATCGAGTATGTACCCCTTCTATGTTGTCAGAGCTTGAATCCAAGTTTAAGAACAATTCTTTCTGTTACAACAGCTGACCTTTGTGAAGAGATTTACTGTTCCCCTCTGTGTAATATATTTAAACGTTTGTTTTTGGTGATCATGGATTATAATTTAAGCAATCTTTTTTAATTACCTATTCTTCTCTAGGGTCCTGAAGGTACCGTTGGCCCAAGAGGAAATCGTGGAATTCAGGTTTGATTTATGATTCTGTCATAATAAAATCCCTTGAAATTTGATTTGCCAGCCTGAATCCTCCACTATGTGTTTCTATTTGCCGTGTCAGAGACAAAACCTGTGTTGAAATCTACACGTGCTCCTCTGTAGATATTCTTGAACTGTTCACTGAGCTGTTTCCAGTGGATTCTGATCCTTTATAATCTACAATGTATAACCCTTCAATATTTGTTTACAACTCAGGGTTTACCTGGTCCACTTGGTGATGTCGGACCTGAAGGTGTCATGGGTAAAAAAGTAAGTATTCATCAGGTTTGAGCCTTTGAAATCCTTCATGACATGTTGGAACTGAACGTGTGAAATCTGGAAAATGTTAAAATTACTAAGAAGTAAGAAAGTTGTAAATCAAACCTTCTGCACTCTCCGACACGTCCGTCTTTTATATTTCAATGAATTCACTGTAAACCAAAGACTGGCTTTGTCCAAAACCAGATGCATATCTGAGGAATACTGGGTTTCTTGGTTGGGGGTGTCGATGTCTTTTCCTGTTTGGTTTGAATTACGCCTCTTTCCTTGTATTAAAGGGGGGTCACTGTCAGCGGCCTCATCAGAAGCAGGATAATGAATAATGTTGTTACCTGTGGAGTGGCAGATGTGAGAAATGAAATCTCTCGCTGAAGTGGGTCGACTCAAGTGTTCTTATGTTCCTGCGAGTATTTCTCAGGATGCACTCACGACGTCGACATTTAAATTACATTTGGATTAAATCCATGCACCACGGGCGTAAATAACATCCCTAATGTCAGGTAGCCCTACAAACTGATGACACTGGTCATCAGTTTGTAGGGCAGACTTTTGAAGTCTTATTTGTGAGTTATGATCCATCACCAGTGGAACATCTGAACCCCCCTGAACTACCTCGTCTGTTATTACCTTGTCAAACTATTTGTCTGTTCTTACTTTTAAAGCTCCCCCTCCCCTTGTTATAGCTGCCAATTTTGCCATAAGCCCTCACTCCCCGCCAAGTCTTTCCTCCTTAATTATTTTAGAAGAATGTTCATGTTGATTGTCTGGCTGTCATCCTATATCACCTGAATGGCAGACTAATGTCTAGCTTTAAACACTGTCCCGACTTGCCTGAAAGGGTAAGGGGAACGGGGGGGGGGGGGGGGAAGTGTCGGTATGCACCGACTAACATTTCCACGCCCTCGTCACGCCCTCGTCACGCCCCTCGTATGCCCTCCTGCTGCACACCACTGTTTTGATTTACAGCTTCTGAGTGAATAATTGCATTCTTTACCAATAAAGTCTTGGCTAAAGGAATGAAAGAACACCTAAGTACATGTCTAAACCCCCCTTTTAAAATAGATAAATATTAGAGGAAGGAAAAGCAGTGTGGGTAAGTTCAGAGTTGGAGAAATTGGATGGTACAAAATGCCAAGAATATATTTTGTAATCAAAAATCCAGCTGTACTGATTATGTCAAAATAAGGACTTAGACACAGATAAGTGACAATCACACCTTTTGTTTATGCATCTGTGTGTGTGTTTGTACTTGTCTGTCACTACCTCTCTGTTTATAGGGGGAAAGGGGAAATTCTGGGCCACCTGGAATCCAAGGGGAAACAGGGATCGGCCTTCCGGGACCCAAGGTAAAGCATGCCGCCCTATTGTTTTTGAAAATGAAGTCGTGAAAACATAATAATCCACCTGTGTCTCACCCCGTCCGTGTGCTTCTCTCACTCGCTCACATTTTGCAGGGTGATGTCGGTTTCCAGGGGCAACAAGGGCCTCCCGGTCCTCCCGGAGTTGGCGAGCCTGGACCTCTGGTAAGTAACAAACGCACACTCACACCTCACACCAAGGCTACAGGTGGTGGCTTCGCAGCATTAATGGACTCTTTTTCCTTTGTATTCTTGGGTTCTAAAAGGTTAACAAAAACAGAAAAAAATAACAACTGGGTAATACTCTCACTATAGCCCCATGTAGAGAAACCAAAAGCTTTACACACCTGCTGTTTTTGGTTACAGTTGCTAAGCTCTGTGGAGAGGTTTTCGCACACTTTCACATGTAAGAGGGGTCAGTTTTTATGTTCCTCCAGTGGTCACTTCCATTGTTGTGTTTTATCTAGGGGCCTCAAGGGCCACAGGGAGTCCAAGGAGAGAGAGGACCATTAGGAGAAGGCCTGCCCGGACCAAAGGTGAGTCGGTGTCTTTTATGTCTCGACTCTTGGGGCTCACAGTTTTCCTGGGAGGCTGATGCACTAAAGTTAAAAGCTTTGAACCCTCATGACCCCGTTTCATGAATTCATCTTCAATACACACACCTACCCAGTGAGCTGCGCACAGGCCCCGTCTGGGCTCCAGATCCCCAGGCGTAATGACAGGAAACTGACAACGTGTTTGGTTATGAGAGCTGATAACAAAACACAGAAGTCTCATAGATTTACATAAAGCAGGGCAGTGTGGATTTTTATGACCTCATCGTATGATCTGGTCCAGTGATCGTCCCTGTTTGAGGACACAAGAACATGCCATCGCAGAGCAGAAGAGAGACGGAGATAACACAGGAAAAAAGCCAGGACTACTCGAGACATGGCCGAGTGAGTGAGTCATAGAGAGAGAGAGAGAGAGAGAAAGAGAGAGAGAGAGAGAGAGAGAGAGGAAGGAAGGAATGAGTCGTCTGTTGCGTCTGTCTCTTCTCAGGTCATAGAGACACACGTGTTCACAAAGACACACAGGTACACACAGGTGCCAAATCACACTGCACAGTCTCTGTGTGAAATATCAAAACCTTGTTTGATGTACAGGCTTCATGTGTGGAGGCAAACATTATAAGTAGTAAGTTATGACAATTCTACAGTTCTACAATTCATTGAGCTTTTATACATATGAATAAATAAATCCCCCTGTGTTTTATCAGTCAGGGCCATTGTACATCAACACATCTAAAATCTGATCGATGTCATATACAAAAAAAACACATAATGGCAAGAGGACAAATTATGTTTATGCACGGTATGAGAAAATTTGTCACAAGAGCAGATGGTGATGATGATAATCTGAACAGGTTGCAGTTGTTCGAACTTTGACTCATTTCTCAAACTTGAGCTGAATTGGTATGAAAAAGTTTTGCTGAGTTTTAACGTGCTTAAGATGCTCACAAACTCATTTCCCTACAATTGGCACTGTCCTGGACCACCATCAGAGTTCCTTTAGATCATGTTGAGTTGAGTTAATTAAATCTGCCCCTGAACCATATCAGCTTTTAATGTGTCAACTCAAAGAACGTTATTGTAGAAATTGTTTAACTTCAAATTCATTTCAGACAATATGTTGCTTTGTAAGGTTTCTCTTTCCTTAGAAAAAATGTAGGCGTTAAATATGCGTTCCATCAGAAGGCGTAGTAAAAATAATAATCATGATTCTCCCCGCTCACCTCTCCTCTGCGATGGTAACAGCTGAATTCACCCCTAAACAGGAGAAGGTGTATCTCCCGACATGAAAGATTGGCCTCGGGGTGCTCCTGTGCACAAATTGGCCAGGGACTCGCAGATGGCGTTCTTGCTCCAAAGAATCGTTCTTCACATGACGTGCCTCGACAAGCTCCAGATTCACAGCAGCTCACAGCAGCTATATTACCCTTTTTCCACATCATTAGCACCTCAGCCTGTGTGCCAAAATGAGCGATCATAGAGTTAGGACCACAAATCTGAAGTTTTGCAAGCTGACATGCAAACACAGCATTAGTATGCTTATCAGTGCACCTCTGTGTCCGCCACTGTGTCTCTGTCGACCCTGGATGACCTTTGAAACCGGAGTTTTCTCAAGGGTAAAAATACTGTTGCAGAGTCGCACAGAAAATATGATGATGCACTTTTCTTTTTACATTCTGTCAACTTGGATTACCAGTCTTATCCCTCATTGTGTTCGCTTTCCTGCCTTTTCTTATCGATTTCCTCCAGATCCGTGTTAAGAGGCATAAAATACAAATACTGAATCACTTTTCTGTCCAATATGTTTATTCACAAATAACCTTAACTTGGTGTGTGAAGTGGAAAATACACCTGCTTCTTCTTACTGTGTACAGAAGCCTTCAATATGCAAATACAAATATGCCTCAGGGCATGGGCCCCACCTACCACCACTGTATCTCCAATTATACCCAATCAGCAGCTGAGATTGAACAAACCACACATCGACAAGTTGGACACAAAGCCTTAAAATGTTCCATCTTCAAATGCCAATCTAAATTCTTAAAAAAGAAAATATAACTCTTGTGTTTTATTGCTATGTGGGATACACTGATGTACTGGTTGAGGATCAGTATCGGCCTGAATCTGCCCAGTTGAACAAACATCGGCCCATCAGCCAATAATGTTGCATTCATCGATGTCCGTGGCTGTAATCTCAAATTGCAAAAATGCAACAATTTTTTTTTGTCTTCTCAGGGAGAGCGAGGTTTGGATGGACCACGGGGGCCGAGAGGACAGCCCGGCGCTGGAATCAAAGGAGACAAGGTAACAGCACAGAGGCAGTAAATAAGACGACCAGATGAAATGCTTTCACAGAGGCACGGACATAAAGCCAGAGCCCTGTTGCTAAGGCTAAGAAGGCCACGAGTTGGCAGAGCCACCAGTGAATGCATTCAGCGTGCTGTTATATAGGAGGTCACAGCACACAGGTGATGAATCAAGGCTGTAGCTCGGATGGTGTAGGAGGAGAGCAGCTTCACAGTTTCAGGGTGATGAGTGTGGGAAAGCTCGCTCTGCGCTCACACAGTCACTCGGTTACATAAAGGGATTCTCTCAAACTTTTTAGAATCTGTTTGCAGATCTTTGCAGCCATCTGGCAATATTTGACGATTTTTAGATTTGTTTAAAAGTTACATAATTTCATCTTATGTCACTGGAACATGACATTCATTTTCAGGAATGAGCAAAGCAGTTTCCTACAGAACACATCAAAAGTGTCTTTAAAACATAAAGATTTTTACATGAGCATGTGCTGACAGTTTGAATGTAGTCCTGTGGTGAAGTTAATCACAGATAATTGCAATGTTTTCACACAGTAATGACAAACTATGGCCTGCAGGGTTTTCTGTGCATTAACATCATACATAGAAGAATACATACTATAATGCCAATGTTGCATGTGACAGATAAAAACATGTTGAATCAGAAATAAAATGTCCTTAAGTAAGGTGTAAAAGAAGATTTTACTGCATTAACAGACTTATAGAAGTATATATATGTTACCTTGAGGAACCTCTTGGCAGAGAGTCCTTACAGTTGGGTGCTTTCCACATGCTATAAATCATGCAATGCACTGTGTGATACCAGCAACATTTACATGCTATTATCTTCACAAAACTCTATTCTTATCTGAACATGTAGGGGGATTTTGGCCCTCCGGGTCTTCCAGGGCCCCTCGGCCTCACAGGAGTCGGCATACAGGGCGAAAAGGTAAGCACTTTGAAGAGATGACACCGGTTGTGGCTTGATATAAAATTACAGTTTTCATGTTGTAGCATTGTTTTAAGGATTGTACAATGACAACTGGATTGGGGAGGGGGGCATAACTTACAAAAACACTACAACCCCAGGTTTAAAACGTATAACAAGTCAAAAGTGGTGCAGCTCAATGTATCTATTAATAACTAAAAAAAATCTTGCAGGGAATGGAAGGACCAAGGGGGCCACCAGGGATCAGAGGACAACCAGGAGAGGGCTTACCTGGATCCAAAGTTAGTTAAAACACTCACATTGTTTTGGATTTCAGTGTTGAATGTCTACAGAATACTATTATGTGTTTAAATGAAATTTGAATTTGTTCTTGTCTCATACAGGGGGACCAAGGTTTGCCGGGTGAGGTTGGCGCTCCTGGAGAAAGAGGAGCTGGAGACTCCGGAGCTAAGGTTATAAAACCAGCAAGAAATGAAATCTTTACAGTATTTGAAATTAACAAACCAGGATCTAATACTGATCTATGAATCTGTCCTCAGGGTGAGCCCGGATCAACGGGAATATCCGGTTTGCCGGGCCTGCCAGGGGAGGACGGAGCCCCTGGACAGAAGGTTGAACTCACCACCCACTGTTTCCTCGTCTGCGTGTTTGAACCTTAATTAAGCAGCTAAAAATCTTGTATATGTGTGCCATTAGGGTGAGCCAGGAGCTGTTGGTCTGAGGGGACTGGAGGGGGCAGCTGGAATCGGCACCCAGGGTGAAAAGGTGAAAAAATGCCACATCTTTCATGCATGATTTTATGTCTAAGGACTTTACTGACATGATAAACCAAGTCTTAAAAATCTGATTTATAACTGTATTCCATATATGACTCTTTAGGGGGACCAAGGCCAAAGAGGAATAAGGGGCTTGAGTGGTCCTCCTGGCATTGCTGGACCTTCAGGACCAAAGGTGAGGAGCCATTAATCCATAATCAGCTAATGAGTAGTTTGATTAGTTTCCATTGTGACCCCTTTTGTAGGATTCTTTGAAGGCATAAATTGTGAGAATGATTAGAAAAGATCATTTATGATCTATGATGTTTGTTTATTTTCTTACATTTACATTCATCTTCAAAAGGGAGAACCAGGAGCACAAGGCAGGGGGGGTTCACCTGGACCACCTGGACGTTTTGTCGCTGGACCCAAGGTAAGGACCCCCAATCTCTTTTTTCCCCAGGACCACCCAGTGTGTTAATACGGCTCTGTCTGTTGGCTGGTCTGACCTTCAGCTGTGGATCATATTTGTAATCTCATTACAGTGTGAGTTCATGCAGCATCTTTCCTGGAAATGCAGTAACAATTAAGTCCAAATGAAAATCTCAATACATGAAAATAATATCGCAAATAAAAATACAGATATAAACTAACCAAATCTGTTGGATTAAAGAACATACATTAAATGATATAGCAGGTTATTAGCATGCTTTGTCCTGACTGTCAGTGTGATATATGCTGTGTTATCAAACTGTAGCGCTAACTTGTGCTAACATGTGCTCTAGGGTGATATTGGTCCGAACGGTCCTCCTGGTCCAGTTGGGGAGACTGGCTACGGACTTCCTGGTCCAAAGGTAAAACTCAGTGTAACCCCTCTCCTGGTGTCTTTTCCTGTTTAGTTTAACTTTGGACTTTGATGTCTTCCCTTTGACACACACTTAATGCCAGATTTTCAACCAACAAGTGAAAGCACGTTTTCATTGCTCAACAGTCTGATGAATTTAATGAAACGCAGATGATAAAAATCATTTGCCAATATCCATCAGAAACACAAATACAAATCTGCACACAATCTTGTCCTTGCTCAACATTAGTTCCGAAACTCCATTCATAAAATACAGACAGTATGTTTTGGAGGTTTAGCCCCCTCCCCGTTTTAATGTATTGTACAGCACAGAAGCCTGTGAGGGAGCAGAAAGCACATGTGTCCATTTACAACCACATTCCTCTTCTGTTTGCTTTGAACATCTCTCCTTGAATCACTTTGTATCCTTTACATCAATGAATTATTGACTTCTGAGTATTTGTCCGTTGCAGGGCGACCGTGGAGAATATGGCCCTGCAGGTCCATTTGGTCCCAAAGGAGACGGCTATCCCGGCCCCGCGGTGATGAACTGATTTAGACACTTGCATGCCCACCTTTCATCTACACATTACATGCAATGATCTATCTCTCTGCCTTTGTCTTCCTTATTCTACACATCGGTTCCAGACGTATATTCATCATTGAGACATTTATTACCATAAGTTACAGTGTCCAGAGCTTTTACATCTCCTGAGTGTGTTTCCCTTAATCAAGACCATGGTGAGGGGGACAAGGCGGGATGATGTGAAGCCTGTAGGAGTTCATGTGATCATATATTTGACATTTTGGGAAATATACCTTTTTTACCTTTATTTTGATAGGACAGTGTATAGAGTAGGTAGAACCAGGGAGAGAGGTGAATGACATACATGAAAGGAGCCACAGGTCGGACTGGACTCAGGCACGACCTAACCGCTAAGCCTTCTGCGCTCTATACATTTTTTTTTGTCTCCACCTGTCTCCTATCAAAGTTTCAAACTACTCCTTTTAAAGTGTTAACAGCGTATTTTATCTCTTTGTTTGTGTTTAGGGTCCTCCTGGTCTGCCTGGACTTCCAGGAGAACCCGGCCTTGAAGGAGTGGGCATCCCCGGACCCAAGGTGAGAGCTTTGATCTTTAAGACCAAAATATGATGTTTGTCAAAATAAGTTAAGTGCAATATCTCTTTCTGTCTGTCAATGGGATGTGGAAGTAAATTGTCGGCAGCATCATTTGAATAATGAATGTTTATTAAATAAAGGAACCAAATGTCTCATTTGGATATCAGTATGATTCAGATGGTTTCTCTGTTTGAGTCTAAAAAGATCAGTATCGCTCTGAAAACCGAGCCAAAGCAATTTTTCAAAACTGTAAGATTAACTTTCAAATCTGCACTGAAGATAAGTCAAAGCATTTCCACACTGGGAGATTTTTAATCACATTTTAAAGAAAGTAATTAAAGGAAACACACTTTTCCTCAGTGCAGAGGTGAATTTGTTTGATGGATCATAAACGCTGTGTTGTTTTTGTGTTCATATATCTTCACTGTCTTTTCCTCTTGGCAGGGCGATGTCGGTTTCAGAGGGCTGCCCGGTTTACCAGGACCTCCAGGGGAAGGCCTCCAAGGACCTCTGGTACCTCACAGCTTTCACTTTCTGATTTCATTTGAAATAATAATAACTTTGTCCAACCTCAGACCAGCTTACCTCCGAGCAGCAGTGGAGTGGTCTCTATGGCGATTCATGTATTTAGACTTTTCATCTGCATGTTTATGTCGTAAACACAACAGAAACTGTATCCTGTTTCTGAAAACACAAGTCAAGGACAAACATTGTGTTTATTTATGCAGAGAGTGTTCTGTGATTTTATTTGACATCCAACCAGATGGTTTAGATTGAGTCATATTCTGTAAAGAATGACGTCTTTGTTGTAGACATTTAAAAAAAAAAAAAAAAAAAAAATACTGGTTCTTCTTAGGTGCTAACAACACAGTGCCTTTATGTTCAAAGACTGGTAGATCATTTGTTCAGGGAATTTATCTTACTTCCCCCCACGGCACTCTGACACTTTGGAGTGTGAATCTCTGCAGACATATGTGTCTGATGAGGAGCATTTGGCCCGACAGGCCTGACTGAAACAACACCCAGCCCCCACCCTCAGATATCACATCCACACTCACTGCTGGCTTCAGAGCTGTGTTTCAATGAGGACTCCAATAAAGCTGTTAAATAGAGACTGAATGACAAAGCAGATCACACTGACATACATTCATGACTCAGTATCCAGGTTATATACAAGACATTTGACGTCACAGGACATTCATATATGGTTATATGTCGTCATTTACCTTATGTTGCCTTAAATACGGACCTGCTGTGTAACCAGAGATACAGTAATGTAATGCTCTTAAGTGAGTCAAAAACAAGAAAGAATTGTTTTATTTATGAAGAAACTTATTGTTTTAATCAAGGAGAAAAGCCATTTCAAAAGTACAAAAAACTGCAGTTCCTTGAGTGTCCACTTGAGGCTGGTTGAAGTCACACACAAACACATACAAAACAAGTGTTTGCAGCCTGTTTCAAAGACACATTTGGTCTGACTTACCCACTTCTTCATCTGCAAACAGTGGATGTGGTTGACATTTCTTGATAACTCATCTGTTATGATTCATTATAAAGGGCATGGCTGAACTGACCGACAGGCAGGCGCGTTGTAGTTGTTTGTCAGGAGGCTGCTGGTCCGCCTCAGCTCAGGCTCTTTGCCTGCTACTGGATCTGTACTAAGTTGATGAAAGTTAGGTTGAAACAGCATTTCAAATATGGCGACCGCCACTGCTAGGCTGATGTATGATTCAGTGATCATACATCAGGTGTCATTTTTATGTGACATAAAAAGATGAATGATAAAAGTCCATCCCAGATTGATGCTAACTGGATCTTCTGCACTGCAGGGTAACCCCGGGCGTCCTGGACCTACAGGGCCACAGGGGCCACAGGGACAAGGAATTCAGGGACCAAAGGTGGGCTGTGATGAGTTGTCTTTTTTATATCTATACATCAATGTGTAAACTCCATCTCCAACGAGAACAATCTTATACTGTTGTGTGTGATTCAGGGTGAGCAGGGGGCTCAGGGGGTGACGGGGCCCAGAGGGCTTCCTGGAGAAGGCTTTCCTGGAGCTAAAGTGAGTCACTTTTTTTTAATTTACATTTTATATGAACATTTATTAATGCTGTTAAATAACTGACATTTCACCATGCGACATGTGACAGGGTGACCGTGGTTCTGCAGGGGAGAGAGGGCTGAAGGGTATCAAAGGAGAGTTGGGAGATTCTGGTCAATCTGGACTTCCTGTGAGTGACTCTAAAGACGTTTTTTATCTATATATAATTATTTATTCCGTAGTGCCTCGTTCAAAAAAAAAACATGCTCCCCCTTCCTCTTAACTATGAAATTGTTACACACTGAAGCTCTGCTTCTTGTTATTTCTCATTTCAGCAAATGTAAGTGTGGTAAAGGACATCCTGCAGCCTTAAAACTTTGTTTTATCATTTTTAAAGGGCCGGCCTGGGGTCAAAGGTGAAGCAGGCCTCACAGTGAGTCTCTATTTGTTATGTGCTTTGTCCATTAATTGATCAATCAAATGCTATACATAAGTTTGAGTTCTATCAGCAGAATGAGACAGATTTGACACTTTGATGATTTCTAACAGACACTATAGAAAGCACAACACAGTGATACATCATTAAAAACAAAACCACCTCAACTACACATCTTAATTATAATTGTCAGCTACACACATATAAAGGGAAATCAAAATGTGTATACTTTTATTTTATTTTGAAAAACTGATTCAAAAGCAGACCTTTTCCTTGTCATTAAATATTTTGAGTGACGCTACTACTTTAATTGAATTATCTGCCTACATCTTCTACCACTTCCTTTTTTTCTGCTGCTGTTTATTTATCCGCTAACTCTGTGTTGCCGTCTTGATTTCAGAGAGAGGATATCATCCGAATGATCAAAGAGATCTGCGGTAAAGTATCTTCTGATTTTCTGCAGTATTTCTTTCACCTCTCAGGCTGTTACAAGAGACGCTTTAGCCTCTGAATGTGAGCCTGTGTCTGGTTTTATCTGTAAGCCATCAGATCAGATTCCACTTCCGCCATGATCTCATGTGTTGATGTGATCTGATTCCAGGATGCGGCATCAAGTGTAAGGAGAGGCCGATGGAGCTGGTGTTTGTCATCGACAGCTCCGAGAGCGTGGGCCCCGAGAACTTTGAGATCATCAAGGACTTTGTGAACGCCCTGGTGGACCGGGTCACCGTGGGCCGCAACGCCACCCGCATTGGCCTGGTGCTGTACAGCCTGGAGGTGAAGCTGGTGTTCAACTTAGCACGCTACGTCACCAAGCAGGACATAAAGCAGGCCATCAGGAATATACCGTACATGGGAGAGGGCACGTATACGGGTACGGCGATACGTAAAGCTACCCAGGAGGCGTTTTACAGCTCTCGTCTGGGGGTCAGCAAAGTGGCCATCGTGATCACAGACGGACAAACGGACAAACGAGAGCCCGTGAAGCTGGATATAGCCGTAAGAGAGGCTCATGCTGCAAACATCGAGATGTTCGCTCTGGGGATCGTGAACACCTCCGACACGACGCAGGCCGAGTTCATGAGGGAGCTGAATCTGATCGCCTCCGACCCCGACACCGAGCACATGTTCCTCATCGATGACTTCAACACGCTGCCAGGTCAGAGTCATACTACTGCAGCAGAGGGAGTAACTACGAGATGTTCTAACATGTTCTAATTTGCTGTTTCCATGCCCAGCTAATCACCTGCTGGCTCCATATTTACTGTCAGACCTGATAGCATTAGTATTTTCACATTATACTCTCCATAAGGAAGTATACTTGCTTTCTGCTGCATTGCATGGCCACCCTCCTAATAGCTGTTGAGGTATTTTTGACTCTACAAAAATGTTGGACCGTCTTACCTAAAGACCAACATTGCCAGCCCCAGAGTCATGTTGCTACAGTAGCGCGGCAAAAGAACAATCCCACATCTCTCTTGTCTCTCTGTCTCAGCTCTGGAATCCAAGCTGGTGAGCCAATTCTGCGAGGATGAGAACGGAGCCCTGATATACAACAGGATAACTAATGGCTACAATGGGAACAACGGCAACAATGGCAACGGGAACTATGCCGTCGGTGGCTATGGATACAGGCCTCTGACCGTGCAACAAGGAACAAATGTCCATCAAACAGGCACCAGCACTGGAGGCAGCACTCAGAGCCAGGGCGGGCGGGTGGAAATCACCCAGCACGGCAGCAAAGGCTCCAGCACAGCCAGTGTACGGAACAATCTCATTTAGACTTACTTAGTTAGATATGCTAATAAATTTGTGACACATTTCTTTTGTTTGTCCAAATCAGGGAGGAGGAGGAGGAGGAGGAGGAGGAGGAGGGCGTGTGACAACAAGCTGGGGAACGGAGCGGGGAGACACTTTTAACCGTTACGACCCAGAAATCACTTCTTCCATTCAGGACTCCTCCAGTACCAGAGGCTCCTCCTCATCCTCATCCTCATCTTCATCTTCATCTACATCTACTTCTACAAATATAAGCACGTCATCCTCGGGTGTGTCTGTGCAGAAGGTGCCTGTATCGAGGCCAGCTCTCCCCAAAGGTACACACTCTAATTGTTCCTTAAAGGACTTATTCTACTCTTCTGCTCCTATTTCTATTGTGTTTCTCTAATCTCTATTTACAGAATCTACATAAAAATGAAGAAAGGTCTTGTTTCTGTTTGAAGTACATTTGTAGTCCCAGGAATATTGACCCATCAGATATCAGCTTTCTTTGCTGAACGTAGGAAAAAAAGTATGGAGAGGAAAAGCAGGCGGAACACAATCCACATTCTGGCTTCAAACAATCGGGATCTGATGAGGATTTATTTAACTCCATAAACAGAAATCTGCATGCAAATTGAGCTCAATCAATTCTAGATCAAAAGTTTCAACTTGGAACAGCATCACAACATGACATGCATAAACAAGTGACCACCCCGTGATTCAACAAAGAAAGATTTATATGGTAGTTCTCTTCTCTTCCTGAGGACAGACATGACAAAACGTCCGTTTTTACTTTTAGCTTATCTGCATCATGGTGCTGTTATTTCAGCAAGCTTTAGACATGCTGATTGTAAGTGAAAGAAAATATGTTTCTTTTTCCGGCTCATACTGCTGAATTAAGCCAGAGGTAGCCTCTGTGGCCTTATTATTTACAGTTAAACTAAGACTCACCAGAAACAGATGAACATGCGCTCCAGAAGGACCAAGAAGTGACAGCATTGATCTTTTACATTTATCCAAAGAGTCAAATATCGCTTCTTTTCAGTTCTAAACAGGTGACCGCTACTGAAGCTGCAGATCAGACTCAGAACAGGCGGTGCACAGAAAAGGAAGTCTTGGCTGGAAGTCATTTGAACACTGACCGCTGGCTACAACAGAAGCTTGCTGTTACTCCCAGAAGCTTTATTGTTTTCAGATTTGTATTTTACAGATGTAGAAAATGTCCTCTTAAAGCCACTGAATGAAGAGATGTCAAACAGTCAGAGCAGTCATTCAAAAAACTGTGATGATGGTTAATACAGGGAAACTCTTTCAACAACAGAAACAGTAAAGCTGCTTCCAGGGTCTTTAAATGCATCAGTGTAAGATATACATTTTCTCTATCACCCTTTCTATATGTTTTGAATATTCGAAGAGCACATGTCTGCTGTTTCTTTATCAGACCTCTAACAGCACTCATGATATCAAGTTTGACATGAGGACTTTTTTATGATCAAATACATTTACTCACTTGCTTAAATTGGAACATTGTGTGACGTTAGCTCATTAGCTTAGCTACGGTAAAGGCTGTAATACAAACATGTCTCCAGAAGCTGTATTTTAAACTACACCTGTGGTTTAGTGATAAAACCAGCTGCATCACTTCAACACCACCCGAGACCGCAAGTAGACAATGTTTTTTATATCTAAATGTCCTAAAAGTTGATGAACATTTTTGATAGGCTGATGAAGATGTAATAAAGTAATAATTCAAAGTGTAAATAGGCTCTCACTGATAAAAAGAACACTGTAGTTTGTTCCAGTAGTTTCACTTTATTCTTTATCTGGCAGTTAAAAATGTTGCTCAACTAAAAATCAAAGAAAAGGTTCTGTGGTCTTCCTCATTGAATTTATCATCTGAGGCGCTGTTAAACAAAAACCTGTTCCCATTCTTACAACAATGAGCAGCTGTTTTCACAAAGTAAGACTTTGACTGTGGTTTCTATTAAACTCACAGCTTGTCTAAGAATAGACATCTGAACTCATCTGTTGTGCATCTGTCGGCCTTGTGAGTAGAAACCTACTGCCATGAATTCTGTATAACTTTAGTTTTTTTTTTAACTATTAAACATGGAGCTCTGTTCTCTCTGTGCCCTCTGGATCGTTTTAGATAAAAGGACATTTTTCTTAAGAGTTTAACAACGCTGCTGCTGTGCTCAGTACTCGTGCTGACTCATCATTTTGTCTCAGGAACATTTCTCTAGATAAGCAAAAAAAAAAAACTGACAGATGATTTCCTCTCTGCTGTGTGATCTCCTCACTTGCCCCATAGAAGCCGGCTTTTTTGCCCGTCATGTGTATGTGACTTCCTGTGTCCCTAGAGCCAGCCTCAAGCGGACACCTGACCAACTGCAGGATTTTGCACTTCCACATTGTCTTCATTTCTCAAGACTGGAGGATGCTGCTTGGATGTAGTATAGCGTATTGTCATGTATCATATCGTATCAAAGTTTAACGTAGCGTAGCATATTGTTATCGTACCATATTTAAACGTATCATATGGTATTGTAACATATTGTAATGTAGTATGTTGCAAGTGAAAAATGTGTTGAATACTCAGCTCACACGACAGATACAAGGCAACACTCTCAGGGCACTGTACTTTCTAATACCCCTGTAGCTACATTTCTTTAAAAAAATGTCTCTCCTTCTCTTGTCCCCAGTGAAGCTCCAGACAGTGTGTCTAGAGTACATGTGTTCTCTGAGACACTTTTATCCTTGAACAGAACCTCTGTATAAAAAAAATCAGTCCCTCTATTTGCAGCGACTACAGTGGAGGAGCATGATGCAGCGGTGGCCTCTCTCAGAGGTTATGATAAGTGCTCTGTGATTGACAGGTTCGGTAATGAGGTCATGCAGGTGAGGAGCAGGAAAGCCAATTATTTTTGATGCACTGAGGACGATTTTATAAAATCTGCAGGGAGAAGAAACAGATGTTGCCTCAGAAGAGGCGACTGAGGTGGGATTAGGTGGCCCAGTCATGAAAGGATGAGAGGAGGTGAATCATTTTGCTGATCTGACCTTATTTTTCCCATCATACCACTTTTTTTTTTTCTCTGCAGAAACTGTACCACTGGACCCTCGCTGTGGCTTAATCCTGGACCAGGGCACGTGTCGGGACTACAACATCCGCTGGTACTACGACAAGCAGGCCAACGCCTGTGCCCAGTTCTGGTATGGAGGCTGCATGGAAACAAGAACCGCTTTGACACAGAGGAGGAGTGCAAGAGGACGTGTGTGATCACCAGATCTACAGGTACACACAATTCATCTCTGACTCAGTAATGCCATCATTATGTCTCACACCCTGAGAATCTGTCACTTTCTTTTTCATTTCTTTTGCAATTTCCTCAGCAAAAACGAGGCCATAACATTTTTATTGATTCCAAATGTTTTCATGTATGGACTCCTTTATTTTCCTTTTTCCCCCCAGGAGGCTGAGTGAAGGCATCTGCCTTACATCTGCTGTAGATACTTCAAGGAGGGGCAGCTAATACCAGCCATTTTTCACAGGGTTATGTCAAATCTCTGCATAATTCTCAGGCATAAACACAAACACTGATGATTAATATCACTGTTACATTTCAGAATCAGCATTACACCCCCCCCCCCCCCCCCCCCCCCCCCTAGCACTTGTGGTAAAATGATTCTCCTAGTTACAGTTAAAATCATGCCTTGCTTTGATACATACCTCCATTGTGGTGTTGTTTCATATCAGCATCTATCAAAGCGAATTCTCCATCACTTATACTCAGGAATACTCATCTGCGTCCTCACTGTGTGTGTCTGTTTCCCCAGCGACTCCCACACCCATGGGACTCTCTTTTTCACACACAGTCACAGTGAGCACGGCAGATTGTGAAAAACACTTTCTTTACTCAACATGACCAGCAATAAATCTGCTGTCTTGTAAACTTCACATTCATGAACCTAATCAATCAATCAGACGCAGAGGGGCTGCATTATCACAGGAGCCAGCTGAAATGAAGCCTCTCATCACTTATATCAATAACATATTAGTTTGTTTTTATATTAAATGACTGACGCTCTGTAACTTCATTTTGTGCCTTTGAATGTGTTTGGTTTTTTTCTGAATGAAAATGTGATGTTTTGTGTTTATATTGTTTCATGTCTACTTTGACTAACTGTGCATTTTCTCCAGCAGTAATTTAACAACATAACACTGATGGACACACACACATTCACACACTGCCCTCTACTGGGAAACAAAAGCTGATGTCACTGAGACAATGTATGAGTAGAATAGAGCTTCCATTGTTCAGGAAACGGTGTGTCTTTATGTTACCACTCCATACTGACTGTAAAATAAGTATTCTGTATTGTTTATAACATGTTCAACACCTGATGTCAAACATTTGTAATAAATACAACACTAATCCTAACATGTGCAAGAATTCATATTCACGACAAGGGACTGTATGCAAATTATTTTTATATCTTTAACATTAGTGTAGTAACAAATGTAATAATTATATTAAATATTCTAATAGGAGTGATTCACTATGAAATGCTAATGTTAGCTTGGAAGTGGTTCAGTGCTAACGTTCAATCAGAGGAGAATGGCCTGCACATTCAAATTGTAACATTTTCATTTAGCCACAGGGGTTCTTGATTCATGTTTAGATTATAAGGTGTTGGTATTTGGCCATGCTGATTTCACTTCCACTGTTAATAATCGATGGCATATTTTGTGCAACAAATACAATTTTAAATGGGTGTACATATTCTCAAATCCTATATAGTTAACCTTTTATTATAAAGGCAAAGTTCAGCCCTCGTTAATTTCCATACAGTCCCTAAATACTCCACATAAATGTATGCACACACGTTTTGAAATGTGTATTAATCTGCAGTGACGTTATGGAAGTGGAAGGGATTTCCAATGCAGACTCTCCTCTCCCCTTCTGCTTAAATTACATGTTAGGCACTTCTCGACAAGTGGTGTAGTCTGATCTATCTTTAGTGCTGCCCACGGGATAAATGTTACCTAACTCTACAGACTCCTCACACTTTAAAGGCCGCAGATGTAGGACTTAGCAAAAAGCCATCATTAGTGGACTTCTTTAACTTGTACTTTTAACATTTTGTACTAAAATCTGTGCCTGTGAGCAAACTGATTTAGGTGATATATCTTCAGGAGCAGATGAAACAGAACAAGTGTCTTTTAAAGACTCTACCTCAGAATCACACACTGTCACTCAAACACACACACACACACACACACACACACACACACACACACACACACACACACACACACACACACACACACACACACACACACACACACACGACCAAGCAGCTGGACAATAATGAACCCCACAGGGACACAGGAGAGCCATACTGATTGGTGGACAGAGCTGTTAGGATGTGTGGCTCTCACCTGTTTCTACACACAGCTGCTACAGACAAACGTTTCAGGCCCTTTTTTAGCACTATCAGGTTTTTTCTGCTCTTCAGTTAAACTAAGATAATTTTTCCATGTAAGATTTTGCATTGGCTTTGGCTGTTCCCTCGTAGAATTGTGATTGCCTATGATTTAATTAAAACAGAGAAAGGTAAATTAGAAGGTAAATAAAACAAAAAAATCACTTTAAAAAACGCCCCTCACAGCTTTAAACAGTATAAATAAGTAATATAATATTATGATAGAATAATATAATTTATAGATTACAAATGCAAGCTTTCTTACCTGCTTTCATTTTAAATTTGTAAATGTCGGCTTTGGGAAGTTGTCCTTAGGCTCTTAGTTATTCACTTAAAAGTAATTGGCAGAGAACTGAATCATTAGAAATGTAACTCGAAGACCAAATTGTTTTGTGACAATATTTCTTTTCTTTTTTTAAACTTTAGTGATAAACAACTGGTAGCTTAGTCATGGTGGCTAAATGACGTATAGTTTGATATACTGTATATCTAAATATTGGTTTAGTTTTCTATTTGTCAGGGGGACACAAGGGAAGTGGTGGGCTCCAAAAATGTAAATGTGGTTAAATGTTTACATCAAGTAAAAGTCCTCCTTTATGTTTGAATGAAAGGTTAGAACATATTGAGAGGGGGGTGTTATATCTTCAGATATAAATAAATGGATGTTCTATCTAAAGTCATGAGAATACATGTATTTTTGAATGTGACTCTGATTGCTCTAAATATCAGTCATAGAGTCATAGGTAGAGCTTGGGGCGAGCTATTCAAGGGTTTTGACGGCATTGTGTCCGCTGTTAGTCGGCCACATGACACTTTGGGAGCTGCATCGTGGTGGCATATCCCCAGCCTGAGCAACCAGTTGCTTCTTTCAGTCTGTGACAGCTGCTGCAGGAGCCGAGGTCTGTGCTGCACTGTGATTCGGCCCAGTCAGATTCCACAAGAGCTGAGACAGGCAGGGGGCAGAGGGAGCTAAATTTAGAGAGAGGTGGGGTTACATTGCAGGGTCTTCACAGTGGCAGCCCTTTCTGTGCCCTGCCTTTTCCAGCCAGGACCGACTGCCAACAGGACCCGTGGCCTCCGACTCCTTCCTCTTTCCACAGACCCCCTTGTTCACCCGACGTTTCCCCTCCTGACTCGCCATGGACCCCAACGCCATCAAGGAGGAGCTGCGCCTGTTTCAGAGCACCCTGCTCCAGGACGGGCTGAAGGAGCTGCTCAATGAGAACAAGTTTGTGGACTGCACCCTGAAGGTGGGCGACCGCAGCTTCCCCTGCCACCGGCTCATCATGGCCGCCTGCAGCCCTTACTTCAGGGAGATCTTCTTCACAGAGGATGGGAAAGAGGTGGAGAACACCAAGGAGGTGGTTCTGGAGGATGTCAACCCCTCCATCCTGGATATGATCATCCAGTACCTCTACTCTGCTGAGATTGATCTCACAGATGGCAATGTGCAGGATATTATTGCTGTGGCTAACAGATTCCAGATCCCTTCTGTCTTCACTGTTTGTGTCAACTACCTTCAGAAGAAGCTGTCCCTAAGCAACTGCTTGGCCATTTTCAGGATGGGCCTGGTTCTCAGCTGTCCAAGACTCGCGGTGGCTGCACGCAACTTCGTCGCAGACCGTTTTGAGCTCCTCTACAAAGAAGAGGAGTTCTTGAAGCTCGCAGCGCATGAACTGTTCGCCGTCATTGGTGGGGACTCGCTGAATGTGGGGAAGGAGGAATTGGTGTTTGAGTCGGTCATGGCCTGGGTTCGTCATGACAAGGAGCGCGTCAAGGTCCTGAAGGATGCTTTCAACTGCATCCGCTTCCGCCTGCTGCCAGAGAAGTACTTCAAGGAAAAGGTGGAGACGGATGAGTTCATCAAGGCCGATCCAGAGCTCCAGAAGATGATCCAAGTCATCAGGGACGCCTACAAGGGGAAACTTCCAGAGACACCCAAGAAGAAAGAGGGGGAGGAGGGGGCTGATGCGGAAGGAGGTGATGAGGAAAGCCTGTTCCCTGGATATCTGAATGACAGCCGCAGACATGGCATGTTCGGAAGGGACTTCATTCTGATGATCAATGATACAGCCGCAGTGGCGTACGATGTCATTGAGAATGAGTGCTTCCTGGCAGCCATGGCAGAGCAGATCCCACGTAACCACGTCAGCCTGGCATCAGAGAAGAACCAGCTCTACATCATTGGGGGACTGTTTGTAGACGAGGAAAACAAAGATCTACCCCTGCAATGTTACTTCTACTTGGTAATTATGTTTTACTTTCATTTGAAACCTCGTTTTTTCTTCAATTAATTATAAAATCAAGATTAATCATTGACAGAATCTTTCACTGGGAGATACACTGTTATTCATTTTTTTTTGCAAATAATGACATTAGGAAAAAAGTATCGCCATTCAATCCTTATGTAAGGCAAAGCCAGGAGATGGCAAGCATCGAAACACACATAGCACGGCTGTTTAGCTGAACAAACGTTGTTTCTTCAGTAATTCATTTTACGTATGAACAGTTTTGAAGAGAAATATATAAAAATCTTAACTAGCTTTAGTTATGTTATCATGCAGAGTGTTTGCTCAACTTTCAAAATAATTACAGATTAACTGTAACTTCTGTTCTAGTCTGTGTGCTAATCTAAAATAACCACACCCACACCCACTCACACCCTTTCACATTTGACATTCACTGTGTTGCTGAGAGTAAGAAACTCCACAGGTCTGTCATATCCTAGTAAATAAAGAGCTAATGTCAGGATAACACTTGTCTAGCTTAGCATAAGAATGCTAGAGGAAGAAAGCAGCAAGCATGCTGTTGTTGCTTGCTGTTCTTTTTGGTTAAAAAGATGTAAAACTAACAAACTAAAAAACAGACATAGCCATTTTAGTTTGTTAGTTTGAGTTATGTTGTTGGGCAGAACTAAGTTTGACTTTCAACAATGTCAGTTCCTGCCTTCGGGCTTTAAGCTACGCTAAGCTATGTTGCTTGCTAGCCTTTTTTCGTTATTAGTCATATTTTTGGGTGTATCAGTCTT
Organism: Labrus bergylta; assembly: GCF_963930695.1. Classification (NCBI taxonomy): domain Eukaryota; kingdom Metazoa; phylum Chordata; class Actinopteri; order Labriformes; family Labridae; genus Labrus; species Labrus bergylta. The sequence continues at coordinate 11,253,416 of NC_089218.1, read as the reverse complement.
AGGCAACAGAAAGTAAACAGGTTATATCTGACTTTTTAAATTCACAGTTGGATCCATTGACATCAGAGTGGGTCGCCCTGCCGCCCATGCCTTCCCCAAGATGCCTCTTCAATATCGGAGAGAGCAACAACCTGCTGTTTGCCGTGGCAGGAAAAGACCTCCAGACAAACGAATCCCTGGACACTGTGATGTGCTACGATGTCGAGTTAGTGTTTTTTTTTCCTTTATTGCTTCTCCCTCTTTCTCGTAATGTCTTTCTTATCTAACTTCTCACCCTGTCTCTCACCTTCGACACATTTTTCAGGTGATAATTAACTAATTAAGTAAGAACACTGCTTACAGTCAGAAAAAAGTGGTGTTTAGTTACATTTAATTAAGTTTGAATGTGATTCCGCCCTCCTAATCAGCCCTGGTTGTTTCTGAGATAATAAGAGAGTCATATTTTTTAATTAAAGGCAGGATATAAACATTATCACAGATCTAGATTGGTTTGTCTCGTCCACATGAGAAATCACATGTAACAATGACACATTCTGACCAAAAGAAAACAGCAGCAAAAATAAGTGTTCTACTATTTTTAAATGTTTGACATTAATATTCATTCTTCAGGAAAATGAAGTGGAGTGAGACCAAAAAGCTTCCTCTGAAGATCCACGGCCATGCTGTTGTCTCCCACAAAGGACTGGTGTACTGCATTGGAGGAAAGACAGATGACAAGTGAGTAAATGAGAGTGTGTGTGTGTGTGTGTGTTTGTGAGACCTTACTCTGTGAGCTGCAGCTGCTCCTGGTCTATCATTCTGTCAGTCTGCAGCGCTTCACAGTACGTCATAGGCAACAATTACATTGCTTCAGTCCAGGGCTAATATGTTACAATAATAGAGAATAATCTGATTTGTGCTCCCCTTGTTGAATTTCACAGAGAAAACAAATACTCTGCTTACTTTCTCTGCCCCTAAAACAAACCACTGACCGTGTGCTATCTGAACTGTTTTTGCAGTGATCCAGAAAAACTGCAGGATTTAATAGAGTCACTAATAATAGGCTGATCAATCAGGGTCGTGTTCTGAGCTGTCAGCTGAACATCAGTCAGTGAGCCTAAACAGGTGTGCTTCTCCTGCACTCCCTTTTAAAATGGTGCTCTGTTTAGGAAAAAGAAGAGAAACAGAAGGTGTCAAAGGCTTCATCTGAGTGTGCCTGATATCAGTGTGTGTTCTAATTTAAGGACGCACGATGCAAAATAACAGCGTCTGCATCAAAGAAAACCTGTAAGGGAAGGCAAGATACAGACGACCAAATATATAACTCAATAAAACAAGAAAAGAGGGAGGAAAAAACCCAGAATATGTATACCTATATTCTTTATCTCTTTGTATCAGGTCCTTGGCAAAACCAAGTATGAGGAAGAAATGACACCAACATGTAAATGGATGCAAATCAAGCAAGTGCAAAAAGAGGATACGACATATGACAATGAAATACAGTTGTTACATGCATATTTTAGTCCTCGCTACATAAATGACAATATGACCAAATCCCATCAGTTTATAGTCAATCCAGTATTAAACATCCCAGAAAAATATCTGCCTAGAAAATGAAGTTAGTGTAGTTTGCTCCAACAGTTTTTCATTGTAGTTGTACAATACAGATAAAGATATCTTATCATTTAAATATCAATGCATGAACCCAATGCCACTAATAATCCCACCATTGTACCCCTCCTTGTGCCCACAGCAAAGCCCTCAACAAGATGTTTGTGTACAACCACAAGCAGTCAGAATGGAGGGAGATGGCGGCCATGAAGACTCCCAGAGCCATGTTCGGAGCCGTCGTCCACAACAACAAGATCGTGGTGACTGGTGGGGTCAACGAGGAGGGCCTCACTAATATATGTGAAGCTTACGACTTCACTGCAAACAAGTATGGAACTCTAATTATTTCTGTTTTCTTAGTTTAGGAGTGCTGTGAGAAAGGGTGTACATTTACCACAACAGACACATCACTAAGCTCTTAGAAGTATTTTGACTACATCATACACGTTCAATATTGAAAACTGTAAGTAAAAAAAAAGATAAACGGTAACTTGTCGAGCTTGCTAGCTGAGAAGAAGCGAGTGTTTTATTGGTTAGAAGCTGAGCAGTCTTATGTAGCACGATAAAGTGTAAAAAAAAAAAAAAAGTGACATGAAATAAAGGTATCATTGGGGGAAATGTTACAATGCAATAGAAAAACACAAAAAAATAAAAAACAGGTACTCTATATTGAACGCAACAAAACACAAGTGATGAAATTGTATTTAGCAGGGAAGTTTAAGAAGTTTGTCCTAACTCACATATTGTTGGTTTATATCCTGTGCAGTACATTGCATCTGTAATACATTATATTTATCTATTCAGGCCTTAACAAATACAACTGTTCACTAAACCTACAAAAAAAAGTTAAAATTGGACTTATGTGCCAAGGTAGAGAAGTCTTTGAGTATAAGCTCTCCATCTTACACTTGAACTTCTCCTAATGTTGTTCCTCCTCAGGTGGGAGCCCTTCACAGAGTTCCCCCAGGAGAGGAGCTCTGTCAACTTACTGAGCAATGGCGGCTCCCTGTACGCTGTGGGCGGCTTCGCTATGGTTGAGACAGAGAATAAGGAGGTGGCTCCCACAGAGGTCACTGACGTCTGGCAGTAAGTTTTCTCACAGAAATTTGCATGTTTTTGTTGTTAGCTTCGTCTCTGTTCTGAGATCTGACCTTCATTTTGGTCTCATTAGGTATGAGGACGATAAGAAGCAGTGGAGTGGCATGCTGAGGGAGATGCGTTACGCTGCCGGCTCCTCCTGTGTGTCCATTCATCTCAATGCAGCCAGGATGCCCAAACTGTAGACAAACAAATTTCTTTACTTCTAAACACTCAAACAAGACCTCCTGACTCCCCCTCCCCCCTTCTCCCCCAGCGAGCTGCCTCCGAGGCGTCTCATCCTCTGCGCTCGGATTTCTGTGTGTCGAGTTGATCTTTGACATAAATTTTTTCTCTGAACTCAGATGATTTTATCTGTACTATAAACACTCAGTTCTGCTGCCTCTTCAAAGACTGCACCATCCCCACAGTATTGATAAAAAGAAGCCACTATTTAGATTGATCTATAAAACACTGTTCACATAGTTTCTTGCTCTTCTTTTGTAAAATAAACCTTGAAAAAATCTGCCTCTTTTTGCTGCGTTTGATTTCGTTTGATTTATTGAAACGTGACACAACAGAGACTTTGTTAACACATCAAGGGCAGCCAAGAGACCAAATATAGACATTTATAGCTCTTCTGTACTTTCAGGCAAACAAGGAAGTGAAACTGGGTTAATGGAAGGTGAGGTCTTTACATTTGAACTCAGTATAAGGATCTTAAAACATGTGTTGTACTTATACATGTCAACATGTCCAAAGGTATCTACATTAGAAATGTGACTGGAAAATTTAAGGTACAGCTTTGGACTTTAGCCTCCCTCATTCAATATGTCCACATTAAAATATTGCAGAGTTAAACTGTTTTTGTTTAATTGTTGTGACATTACATTGCGTCACATTGCGTTACTGTACATTAAGTTACATTGCGTTAAATAACGATGGATTACTGTACATTATGTTGTGTCCCTTTCATTGCGTCGCATTTCATCGGGTTGCACACCATCACCTGATTGAAAGTGAATCTTCATTCATCAGTGCTGACTGCCAAGCCAATGGAACCCTTCATACTGCATCATTTACCCTCTACAAGGATTGATGTTCCCACCAGAGGAGAGAATCCTCATTAAAGTACGTTGGCAGTGTTTACTTGTTTTGTCTGTATTTTGAAACAAACAACCCCATAACTGGGTGTTCTGATGTTGTGGCTATTTGTTACATTTCTGAAATTCCAGACTGATATCACAGCTAATGAGCCAGATGTATTCCTCACAGTTGGAGGCGACCAAAAAAAGAGCTACAAGAGGAATTAATTGACTTCAGGAGGTGAGACATTTTTTTTAAATCATTAAACCAAAAATGTTGCTCTGTATGTTCTGAATTATTTTTTACTATAAACTTCTATTTGATCATTGATTTGGGACTTGATGTGCTGCCTTACACAATGCGATCATAAATGTCGATACTTTACAAATATATTTTGCACAACATGCACTCACTCTTTCACCTTTCAAACTATTGATTTAGAAATGTCTCGTTTTGCTCATGTAAATCTGTGGCGGCTGTAGGACTCTAAATTGTGTCACCGTTGAAGGTGTTTAATTACATGATAGGAAGGAGTTTTAGAAAATAATTACACTTGACCTTGTTTATTCAGTGTTCATTTCCCACATTCTTCTTCACTTCCTGATTACTTTAATCACAAAGCGAGGTCTGTGCCTGTGCCAAAATTAGCTCTGTTGTGTCACTCTGATGTCATCAAAAGCCCTTTTGAAGAAATAAAGCAGACCTCTGTAGTTTATTTTCCAGAACACAAGGTGTACTGGATAATCTTATCTTATCTTTATTCTCTACAAATTCACCTGAAATGTGACCTGTGTGAATAACTTGAACCTTGAGCTTCAGCAGCTCAAACATGACACCAGGAACTAAGCACACATGGCTGAAGGAAATGCACACTATGGCAGACTTGCAAACAAAAATATGCTGGAGTTTCCCCCTGGGTGGAGAAGACTGGAAGGGAAAGGGAGAGAGTAGGAGGAGGAGGAGTGACAGAGGAATTGATGTGAAAACAGAGATGAGACACTGAAGGCTTGGAGAGAACACTGATGAGGACACCGTAGCTTAAAGTAAGTAGAAAACTATTTTTTAAAACAAAACCTTTCATGACTCAGCCTCTCAGCTGGATAAAATAAGCTTTTGGACAGTTTACATTCATCCACAAAACTCTAAAAAATAAGTGTTATAATGAGTACAAGTTCATGCCTCATGAGTGTTCAAGCAATGTGTAAATGACAACTCGCACATCTCCTCACATCCATAATGAGAGCACATTGCACTGACAGCATTACAAGAAGCTGCCGTCAAGCCAGAATGCCATAGGCGCTGTCATATCCTGAAAGGCTTTCAGAAAGCAGACTGTTGACAAGGAGAGAAGAGTTTTGTTTGCTTCTTTCTTCTTCTGAGTTTGCTTGATTGTTTCTTTCCTTGTCTGCTTGCCTCTTTCTTCCGTGCCCTCTCCATCCCTCCTCAAGCAGTAATTGCCAATGACATTGATATGAAAGCAGAGGGAAAAGGGAAGGATGATTTGCTTGTAGCCTATTTTTTCCCTCAATCGACAAAAAAAATACTGTATTTGTTTTCTCTTCAATTGACAGGGATGGTTTGTTCAGGCAGCTCAAAACATCCGTCACAAATTCAACACTTATTTAACAGTAGGCTCCACTTGTCCAATCTTTTTACACTAACGTAATGTACCCAGAGAAAATGACCACTAGAACCTGCCATTCCACGCATTTTTTCACTGAATCATTTTCAGCATCTTGCGGCTAAATGTTTTTGTTTCAGGGGCCGTGTCCAGCGTCAAGGTTTTGATATATTGTCACTTCTGTCATATGAGTCACAGCAGGAAGCTATTTCCATGGAATTCCCTTAAGGTCACAGGAAGCCTCAAAACTACAATATCCTGGGCGCGTCCCATGTATTGAGACTCTCATCTCGAGCGGTAGGCCCGGGTTCACTTCCACATGTCATTCCCCGCTCTCTCTCTCTGGTTTCCGACTCTATCCACTGTCCTCTCTCTGCATTAAAGGCACGAAAAGCCCAAAATAAATCTTAAAAAATAAAAAATCCTTCTTACTATGTATTTGCGGTCCTGTGTTCATAAGAGATGGCATATGACAATTATTAGAAATAAGCTAAAAATTCAAACTCAATTGCTACACAATCAATTTCTCTACATAATTTAATTATTCTTAAAACAAATCCAAAGAATATAATCATGATAAAATTGTGATAAAACCTGCAGTTCATCAAGTGTCCACTTGAGGTTAGCTGCAAAAACTACTGATTCACATACACACCCATTCTAAAATGCTCATTTTAAAAGCAGATATAAACATGTTTATAGCCTAGTTTTAAAAGAAATTAAGTCTGAATAGCTCATTTCTTAATTGGCACACACTGTATGCGTGGGGGGTTTCTTTCAACTCACCCATTTTTATGATGTCAAGCTTTTTGTACTGACGGGTACATTTAAAGAATAGTTCTATGTGTAAAAACGGCCTTCATTTCTAGCTAGACTTAAAACATGGCTCCTTTTTGTTTTTCAAATTCTGCAGAACTCCATCATGGCCACAGACAACTGCACCAACATAGATGACCTGCTGAAATGCTATTACCTGCCTGTATCCTATGGAATTATCTTCATTGTGGGCCTGGTGGGAAATATCACATCCATTGGCATATACATGACAAAGCTGCGTCCATGGAAAAGCAGCAGCATCATCATGGTAAACTTAGCGTTTACCGACCTCCTCTACGTCCTCAGCATGCCATTCCTGATCTTCTACTACAGCAACGGGGATTTATGGACACTTGGAGCTTTCATGTGCCACTTAGTGCGCTTTGGGTTTCATTTAAACCTGTATGGGAGCATCCTCTTCCTGACTTGTCTTGCAGTTTTTCGTTACATCGTGGTGATCAAACCTTTGATGGCTGCACAGGTGCAGCAGAAGATTTGGGGTATTATTGCATGCTCAATTGTGTGGATCCTCGCTGCTGCCGAAATCACACCTATGCTGACGATGATATCCCACAACGAAACCTGCGCGGACTTTGCTAGCGCCATACCCTGGCCTCTGTGGTGGTATAGCTGGTTGCTCACTGCAATTGGGTTTCTACTCCCACTAGTGGTGGTATTCATGTGTTACATCGGTATAGTGAAAGAGTTGGCGAAAGGGCCCCACACAAACAGTCCATGTCGAATGCGAGCAAGGCGAGTAACCGTGCTGATCCTGGTGGTGTTCGTAGTGTGTTTCCTTCCATATCACATCTTGCGTGCATGGAGGATAGAAACTCGAAAGGCGGGAAATGACACACGCATAATCGTGCATGCTGCATACATTATCTCCAGACCTCTAGCTGGATTCAACACTTTTTTTAACCTAGCTTTATACACTCTATCGGGGGATAAATTCAGAAGGGCCTTTATTAGCACTTTTTACTGGAAGTGCTGGCTGACCAAGGCCAGTTCATTGATCAATCTGGCCATCATTAACAAGGCAGACAATGACATACCTGCTGTGTGACCGACTGTCTTCCAACACCTGACTCATCTCTCTCTTATTGACATACTCTAGAGACTTTCTCAGACATAATGTCGGGAAAGCTGCACAATAGCTGCGGTTTCTTCCGTGTACCTCCCCAAAGGCAATTAGTAGTTTCAGTTTTTCTGAGGCAGAAACTGAATTCCAACCACTGAAGTGTGAATATAAGTTAATAAATATCAAGTGGTAAGTGCTTGTTAAGTTAGACCTTTGTCCTCATCTTTTTTTCCTGTCTAGAAATCACTTTTTTTCTTACTTTACTTGACAAATAGTGTAAACACAAATAATTTAAGTGATAGAAGGTTTGAGTTTAATGTTTGTAATAAGTGTAGTTGGGTTTCTAATGCATTAGTGTGATAGTCAGATATCTATTTTCCCCCTGTTAAAGTCTGATTAATGCAGAAACTCTGTTTTTCTTCAGAAATTTGCCACATACTTTACGATTAAGATTAAGATTAAGAGATTAAGATTTCACACTCTGTAAATCATGAACACACACAGGCTGAAATACACACACACACACATGCACACAAACAGGATCCTCTGGACATGCACTAATGGAGAGAAGCCAGAGTGACGGAGCAGCCCACAGTGGGCGCTTCTGAGCTGGTGGTGGGGAGGGGGTTTGGTGCCTTGCTCAAGGGCACCTCGGCAGTGCTCAGGAGGCGATCTGGCACCTCTCCAGCTACCAGACCAACTTCCATATTTGGTCCGCACCGGGACTTGAACCGGCAACCCTCCAGTTCCCAACCCAAGTCCCTACAGACCGGCTAATATCACTAATGTTTGAAGCTATGTCACTTTTCTGTGCTGCTTTTTAAATATGTGATTTTATTATGATACTACAAGGTTTAAGTGTGGAATATTCTCATAACACTTTGCTATTTTTTCACATTTGTTGTTTTGAGTATTTCAAAACCGTTTTTGTGATGCTTTTATTTTTTGTTTTCTACTGTCTTACGCTAAGGGTACTTTACTTCCTGTTGGATACAAACCTTCTTTTATTTTGAAATAAAATAATGAACTACCAGCTACGACATTAACCATGAAAGAAGAAATGATAGCTGTGACGTTATTGTAGAAGCCGTCATTTACAAGCTGTACTACTTTAACCTATCGTGCGCTGGTTCGGTTTATTTACTGGTTTAGACAGGTGTCACTCATCAGGGTCACTTAACCTATCAGGTATAAAAAACCATACAGCATGTTTCTCTGTGTATGCTTGTTACAAAGACGCATTTTCTTTTTTTTTCTTTTTAATTTTTGGCTTTTTGTGCCTTTATTTGAGACATAGTCAGTGGATAGAGTCGGAAATCAGGGAAGAGTGGGGAATGACATGCAGGAAAGGAGCCACAGGTCGGATTCAAACCTGGGCCGCCCGCTTGGATGACTACAGCCTCCATACATGGGAGTGAGCGCACTAACCACTGTTCCACCAGCGCCCCCACAAAGACGCATTTTCTCTCTAATTTTATTATAGTTATTTTTGTAAACACACATTACTGTTTTTGTTATTTATCAATTTGTTGTACTTTCAGTTATCCAAAGTTTTTTTTACATTTTATTTTTTTCTTATTTCATTCGTTTTACTTGACAATAAAAACCTTGGTTGTCACTGAAATAATAATAAAGGGGAATTTTAAAGGACAAAATGTTTGTCTTTCAGCATGTTTACATTAACCTTTAGAAAAGAGACATGGGAATACTTACCATGTGTTTTACAACATTTCATGCTTTCTCTGTTGCTGCTCCCACCCCTAAAAGACATCAGAGACTCCCCCACACTCACCTCCTTCAAGAAATCCCTCAAAACTCACCTCTTCAACATTGCCTACAACCACTAACTCCCCCCCCCCCCCCACATTACTTCTTCATTGTACTGTCCTCGTCGTTTTTTGTTTTCTTTTATGGTTTTATATTTTGTCAAAGCGTCTTTGAGTTCTTAGAAAAGCGCTATAAAAAACCAATATATTATTATTATTATTTTTAAATGAAGCTCAAGCTCGCTATCAGCTCTGGTTATCCTTTTATTAATTGAAGCCTACTTTGTGATACGTCTAAAATATTGCAGCAGATAGGCACAAAAATGAAGTTGTAGCTAATCTGTGTACTTTTGTATTTATTACTTTAATGCACTTCATTTTGTAATTCAAATGCTGAACAACATAAGGACATATATTACATATTTGCCATTTCTGGTTTGATTTTATGCATTATATGTTGTTTTCACCGCACTCATATTTTTCCAACACTGAAGTCTCCTTTCTGCTGAGCCTCGGCGCACAGACTCACTGAGGGGCCAGGTCAACGCACACTGACAGTCTAAATTGAGAGCAAAAAGAGGCTGTATCAATCATCATGTTTTGCTGCATTTGTCTCCCCACCGGTGTGATAAAATGATTTTACAGCCAACAACACCTCCTGCAGCTACTGATCTGTGAAAGACTCTCAGGTTGTATCCAAGCACTCTTTGTGCTGATGCATTCACCTCACCCATGAGCTAACAAGGCAGGCGGCACATTCCTCTATTTATTTAAGCCTACACACACACACACTGCTTTCTATGCTACAGAGAGCTGACAACAAAGTTAACTTAAGAGTTTGCATGTGAGTGCTTTCTAAGAGAACATTTACTTCATAACAGAACATGAATGGACAAAAAGGTTTCACTACAAAGACAAATCTGAGAGAACAAAGAGGCACCAAGCGTTCATTTATCTTCATCCAACCTCCCGGAACAAATCCTACCTGTCAACATCCTCCGTAGATAAAGGAAGCTCTTACATTATTTGTCTGCAAACTGCTTCATCCTGGATACAATTTGTCATTATGCTGCCATGCTTGATGGCTGGGATCACAACTTAAAATGCTTTTAAGCTGTGTCAATGTCATGTTTTAAGATATCTTGTCACTTCACTTTGTGCATGTGTACATGGTGTCATTATCAGAGGCTTGTATAAGTCTAATCTTTCTCTGTAACCTGCTTTGTAAGTAGAATAGAGACAGCAGCTGAGGATGGAGAGGCTATTTTGGTCCGTGGACATTTCCTTTTCTGCCTCCTGACTGATCTCCTCCTCATTCTCATCTTCCTCCTCATGAACAAAACGTCTGCACCGTGTGGTCGGGAAGTGCTTATTACAGCCACAGGATATTAATATAAAGCAATCACTCCTGCAACTAACATCTCAAAGGCCTGCTGTCTGCAGAAAGGTGTTGAAATAGATTGTTTTTCTTTCTGGAGTGCAAATTGAACGTCAGTTGAGCTGAGAACTGTATGTTTGTCAGATTATGGAGGGGGGGGAGTGTTCAGCAAGCCGCTGGCTTTCTTCTATTTTCTGCAGCGCCAGCGTCATGGTCAATTGAACTTTAAATGATCAATTTGGAAGTGAAGAGCCTGTGATCAATGCCCTAATGGTGGAAATACCAATGTTCTCTCTCTGTGATGTAAGAGCGCTGAAAACTGCTCTGACAGGCTGTCTTTCAGGCCGCAGCTCCCCCTTTAAAAAAGAAAAGCCTCATCAGTGTGCGTCAGTGTGTCTGTATGTGCGTGCATGTATGGAAGAAGTTGGCACACGGCTTGGAGATTTCAGATTTTTATGGTGAGAACATGCTGTGAAAAAAAGGAGCAAGGCAGATCACGTTCATGTACACATGCGTACCAGGGACACATTTACATCACTGGGTGCTGCATATTTTTATTGAACACGTTTTCCTGCAAGAAATTGCCTTGATTGTTTCTGTAAGTTTCAGCTTATTCAGTTGAAAGAAAAAGAAACACTGCAGACTATTGCCAAGTTTGTGCTTTGATATTCTTATGAAGCCAAACACCACAGAATAACTACAAGATTTCACTGATCAACACGGCGCTAGATCACAAACATGACACAGAGGACCCTTCAAGTCATCCACCATTTTTAAAATAGACTAAAACTCGCCTTATTTTTTCAGTTCTATTAATTATTAGCGAAATTTGAGAAACATTTCCACCGCTCTGAGAACATTCAAAGCACTTGCTAATGAATAAATAAAGACAAATTCACAACTGCAGTGCATAAAAATAGCCATAAGAAAAAAACAAATACAAAATGTTTTATGTTGCCATGACAAATACATCCATCATAAATATTAAGACACCGTTCGGCAGTCCGACAAAGCGCTATGAGGCTATGAGGGCAGGAGGTTTTGGCAGATTCACAGCAGAGACAGCAGGAGATGGAGGGAGGAGAGTAAAGCACGATGAATCAACCAGCCATCACTCAGTGTGTTTGTGTTTTTTGGTCCCTGTGCTCTCCTCACCACCGCACCACCTGGCTGCTGTAGTCCTCTGTCGTGGTTATCTCCTCTTGCACCTTCACCTCCTCCTCCGCCTCCTCCCCTCCTCCTCCTCCTCCTCCTAGTCTCCACAGTGCAGCAAGATAGGTCCTGTGCATACGCTGCCTGTGCTGCCTCTCCTGCCACCTCCTGAGGCGCTCCTCCTGGTGCTGCTTTTGACGGTTGTACTGGTAGCGCCGCAGGAACAGCTCCTTTGCGTACTCGTATAGCTCCACATCAAGTGCGTTAAGCCCCTCGATTCGCCACCGCACCTTCTCGCTGATTCCCACGCTGGCTGCCCGCGTGCTGTTGATCTGCGTGAAGGCCCGGATGAAGTGCAGGCCGAACGTCCGCTCAAACAGGTATTGCGTCTTCCGCTGGAACTCCGTCAGGCCGTAGAAAGCCATGTTACGTAAGTTGGCTTTGGCACTAGCTAGCAGCACACGGCCTCTCTCCAGCTCGCTGACAGAGGACATGTTGTAGCAGCCCACCAGGCTGAGGTCAGCCAGCATACGCACCTGCCTGTTGTTGGCGAGGTTAGAGGGGCAGCTCATGAAGTCGGCCAGAGCCACACCTGTCCAGTCTTCGCCGCTGTAGCAGGCGGGGAGCTCGTCCTGAGTGGGCGGCCGGCCGTCACACATGTGTAGAGCAGTTTTCCAAGTGGCCCCACGCTGCACGTGTTTCCACTCGCTGAGGTAGCGTGACACAGGGTCGCGTAGCATGGTGATGTAGTAGAAGTTCCTGTGTAGACAGAAAAAGAGATGCATAAGATGAGGGGTTGAGCATGCAGTCGCTCAAGGACAGGCTCGGACTGTAACTTAGAGCAATTCTGGGTCATAACTAATAGTTCATCGATCATTGTACAGAAAAGTACTGAAACAAAGAAGTTGAAAAAGGTCACCACTTTTTCAAAATGCTAACTTGCGTTGAACTAACATGCTCAGAGCAAAATTCTTTATATCATTACTGAGAAGGCAAATAATGAAATCCTTACATTTAAGAAGCTAGAACCAGTCGAGATTTAACAGTTTATCTTAAAACATGGAGGAAACAAATCCATTATCAAACCAGCTTTTTCCCTCATAAGTAAATCCATGAACTCACTTTCCACTGTAGTTCTGAAGCAGTTTGATGTCTTGGGGATAAAGACATAGCCCATCTACATTTTCCTTTTGACTGATCATTATCACTTTTTTGTTCATATTCCAAAAATGACGCTATGGCCAAGAGACGGTTATTTTAAAAAGGGAACAAATGTTCATATTTGTTAGAATATGGAACAATTGTTTTTAAATGATATTATCCATTCAGCCGTTGAAAATGTGTGCCCCCTTTGAGTACTCTCATCTTTAGCTAAACCTGCTAGCTAACTTTTTTTCTATACACTTTTGCTTGAAAAGACAGCAAGTCCACAGATTTGTGTTCATCTCAAACGCTCCTTCAACTTTTTTCTCTCCGCATATAAATTTAATGTTTTTTTTTTGTACCAGCAAACCGTCTTCAGTTAAGATAGCGTGCAGTGCCAAACACCATGAGCTACATTTTCAACACAGTGAGGAAGTATGAAACTAAAGGCTACATCAAATTTCTCATTTCCTGCTGCAGATAAAACAGAAATAGGAGCCGGAAGAAATGCTGCGGCGCTGGAAGTATAAGGAGAGCGCTGCTGGTGTGATTAGGGTTGAAATGAAAAACATCATCAAGTGTGTCTGAGGTAGGAGGTGTTGGAGAATAATGACAAAGAATGCAATGCAAACCAAGCATGTATAGCATTTAATAACCCACAGATGTGAATTTATTTTGCTTCTTATCACTAATTTGCTCCTACCTACCTCTGGTAATTAGTTTTTTCTCCCTCATCTCTACCACCTTTTCTGTTTCTGGCTCGCTCTGATCTGCCATGAACGACACATTGAAAAATTTCTGTAACCCAGCGGCACAAAAAAAAATAAAAGCTTTCAACTGACAAACAGCTTTTAGCCCTTATCTATGGAGCTCAGTGATGACCGGCATAACACGAAGGTGACTCAAGGAGTCAGCGCCAGGAGAAATTCAGCAGCCATTTTCGAAAAAAAAAGTTTTTCAAAGGGAAGAAAACAAGAGATAAAAGGGGAATTGAAAACGTTCATCTTGGGCGCAAAGATCACCGTGACCTGCGGTGTCACGGAAAAAACACAAAAAAATGAAGTCTGAATGAAAAGCGGAACATTTTATTTCCTTTCACAGGGCTGCAGTTTACCTTCCAGGGGCATTTTATTCAACCTCTAAATAAAGAATCAGATTCAAGGACATTTTACTGCAGCGCTGCTCTGCTAATTCCTCCTTTAAAGCCCATAAAACATGGTTTAGTTTCCCCTTTATACTCTTTTACTTGTTGATGTTTCTTTCCTTTACTACCTGTTACCTGATTTCTCTGCTCACGAGCGAGTCTCTGTGGACTGAGTTTGGCCCAGAACGCTGATGCTGGAGCTGGATGCTCTCCCAAAATAGGATCTCTTTGTGAATGTCTTTGTGCAAAACAGTTTTAGACTGACTGTGTAATTACGTGAGCAAGGCCATCCATTGTTTAAACCTAGAACCTGTCTACAGGTTCAATGAAAGCGTCTTCTGCTACAACACAATAAGAAACGTAAAGTTTCTAAGTAACAAATAGAGACCAGGGTGGAGGAGCGGTGTGCCTTCTTGTTCACCTTTTTCCATTTTTTTGGTTGGACTCTTGTAGTTACTGCATGAAACAAGATGTGGGAGGATTTGTATCTTATTTTTTTAATAAAGACCGAAAAATTGTAATTTTTTTAAAGATTTCTTTTTGGGCTTTTTGTGCCTTTATTGGAGAGATAGGACAGTGGATAGAGTCAGAAATCAGGGAGAGAGAGAGAGTGGGGAATGACATGCGGGAAAGGAGCCACAGATTCGAACCTGGGCTACCTGCTTGGAGGACTATAGCCTCTGTACATGGGACGTGCGCACTAACCACTGCACCACCAGCGCCCTGAAAGATCTTTATTTTTCTCTTTTTTGTTTTTTGCTTGGATTCTAGTCACTCAAGTGCCTAAAAAAATTATCAGGATGTATATCTTATAGTTTACTTTCCTTTTTTGGACCAACTAAGAGACTTTATGACCATTATAAGAAGGGGGGGGGTATAACTTATTGTAACTGTTAAAGACTTTTTATGATTGAGCATGCCGTTAAACATGCACAGCAGAACCGCAAAGACAAACTAATGGCTGTCATATTTTTTTTTGAGAAGAAATGAACAGAGATAATGTGTCAAAACACACTTCACACCATTCCCAGGACTGATCAGATGTATGCGTTTGTCAGTTTTTCTGCACGTTTAAGAGGCACTCACATACAGAGTTTATCACACTGTAGATGTGTGATCAAATTTGCCAATTCTAAAGTGATATGTTAACACCCTTTACCCTCTCTTTAACTGAAAAAACTAACACCCTACCTCCTATAAAATAAAAGAATCTGGCACTTAAAGTGATTTAACAGTACAAAGAGTAAAAGCTCATTCTCACTAACTTATCAGGCGATTAAAAAACGTTGTTCAGGCATCACTGAATCATGATGTAGTGATGCAGAACAAAACTACTAACTCCAGTGTTATTTACATACACTTTTATACTGATGCATATGTTTTAAATTCATTTGTACTTAAAGTATTGCTCTAGTCTGCAGTGTTTATTTGCATTTAACTCTTAACATTTTATATTTTTTACTGCGATGTCATTTTGTGATTGTTCAGGCAGAAATGAATCTTTGTTGTCTGAGATATTATCTATTTATCTTCTATATTTCTCTAAACACAGATACTACCACTGTTACTTTTATATACTGACACATAAAGCCATGTTTTCTAGCATGTTGATCGCCTCAAAAAACATTTCCCTCCCTGTCCAGCAGTTGTCCTCAGTGTACTGCCACCTTTTCACATGAACTGACCTACTGCACACCTGAAACACATTTCCTCATCATCATCTACTTCTTCTTCATGATTTCCTGCCTCTAGCTCAGCTCTGTTGTAAGAAGCTTTAGTTTTATTTCAGCAGGTTTATCTACACATCGTCCCTATTTTGACCAGAAAGTCCCACTGACATTAAAAATCTCTTTTAGAAGAGAGACCTGGAAAAGGTTGCAGCCCTATACAACCCTAAAACACATAAAACTATTTAATTACACAACATGGGAAAATCACAACAATTTACAACTGGCTTTTAAATGACCTAGGAAATACAACAACATGCCTCTGTCACCACATTCTTTATGATACTCTTAAACTACTCAATTTGAGCACTTATATTACAAATATTTTCCATGCCAAAGGTGCATTATAGGAAAACTTAGTTTTTCCAAGATCATAATGCCCTAGATTTTATTTTTTTCACACAGAATAGATACAAAATACGTGTGTGCAAAGTTTTCAGAGGAACTGAATTAATGGAATATTTCTATTTGTTGGCTAAACATAGGGAATGTTTGGTAAAGGCTAAATAATGTAACACACTTGTGTAAAAAAAATTACACTGTGGAGCATTTACAGCACAGCAATTGCTTCAAGTTCACTCTGAAATTTGATGAATTGGAGGATGTGCAGTCAAAGAGCCTAAGAAGGTCAACAATTTAGCCATTATTGCCAGACGGCTGATATCAACCAGCTGTGATGTATTCTTAAGTGTGTGTCAGGATGATATCATGGCAGAACACACCCGCAGACAAACACACCACCCACAGATAATGGCCGTCCACAGTGCAGGATAAGTGAATTACTCTGCCATCTACGCTGGGGTTGATCCCGGACGGCCCGAGATGGATGAACACACACCATCGCCTCGCAAAGCGGCCTTTGTTCTACTTCCTGGAAAAGAGCTCAGTCTTTTTCCTCCTCCTGTGCCTATCATCTATCTGTACAGCTAACCACTAGACAGCCGGATCAATAAATGTCCATGCTACCCGGCCTTTGTGCAGCTGTGCTTTCATCATGACCTATTGACAAAGAGCAGCAAATGTCAAAGTGCTCCTCTTACCCGTGTCAACGACAACGGCAGGGTCAGATTATGAAGGTCAGGAATAATTACTCATCAGATGAGCGGCTGATGTTTTCTTATGCAGAAAGCGTCACTTCTTGTATTTTACAACATTAATTACAGTTAAAAAGAATGATGGCCTCCCCAGTAGGACATAATGATCCAACATGTTAGCAATGTATTAAGTTGTATATCTATCCACTCCAGGAACATACTTCAAAATATGAACTCTTTTAAGCTTTGGTTTGGTCTCCACCATTTCCTGCGTCAAACTTGTTAGCCGCTAAATGCTATACAATGCTCACAAGGCACAGAGACAGAGCTGATGCAGCCATGATTCTCGCTTGCAGTCGTATCAGTCACATCACTTATTATACATAACTCTTATCTTTCATACAATCAAATCAGATGTGTTATATAAAAAAGCTCTCCCTGTAGAGTGTGTGCCAATAAAAACATGAACTAATCACACAAAATCTTTTTTTTTAACCAGGCTGTAAAAATAGGCATTTTAATTCGGGGTTTGTATGTGACCTCTGTGGCTTCTGCAGCCAGCCTCAAGTGGACACTGAACTGCAAATAGACATGCTTTTATAAAACATGGAAGAAATTTGATTTATTGGAAGCATAAAATCCTCGCACCATCTTTGCACATTTCAGTGATTGTGTTGAATGATAAGGCTTCTCTAAACTAAAACAACTCTTCCACACCATCCATCTCTCTGAAACATCATCTGTCACTCAGCTCTGGTTTATTCCATAAAGATGCCTGAGCCCTTTGCTAATGTGCTAAATGGCTTTCCATACTCTCAGACCTGAACAGAACAAAGTGGGAACATTTTTCGTCCTTTTAAGATATCTGATTGATCAAGTCAAACACTGACAGATTTTAGTGTATGTACAAGACTCTAAATCTACTCTTACATTGACAGTCTCTCAAAACACGCACATATGTGTGTGTGTGTGTGTGTGTGTGTGTGTGTGTGTGTGTGTGTGTGTGTGTGTGTGTGTGTGTGTGTGTGTGTGTGTGTGTGTGTGTGTGTGTGTGTGCTCATTCTTACGGTTAAGAAAAATCAACTTGTCGCATTTTGCTGCAGATCAATCCACCGCCTCTTTCATGCCCTTCTCGCTGCCTGTCACCTTTCTCTACACAGCAAACCTGCAAACACTATTGATTGGCCTCTTTCTGAGTGTCTCTCTCTGATTGTCTCTCTCTCACTCTCTAAATCAACATCGAAAAGCTAAAGGAAACTCGCAGCAAAAAGATCGATATCTGCCTTGTTAATTCACTCACTAGCATCAAGGACACGTCATCTCATGATAAAAGCCTTGATGGAACCTATTTATGCTGTCGAAGATGCAGCCTATACAGAAAGTACCTAGACTAACAAAAAAACTAAAGTTCTTTATTATCTGAAATTATAAAAATGTTGCTTTAACTTGAAGCATGTATTTCTAAAGAATAGTTTCACTGCCTCATAATACAACAAAATATCGCTTTAGACGCCATTTCAATCAACCGAGTTGGGAGAAGAAGCGACTCTGGAAACAAGCACAGGAACTGCACATCGATTTCACACTGACGCAGGGTGTTGATAACTCGCACAGTTGGATCAAATCCATTTTAGAGGTGTTTCTGTACCCACAAGGGATCCCTCTTCCACTGCTGCCAAGAGGGAATTACTTTCTGCCCTTATGTCTTACCAGACTCTATTCACATGCTCTCTTTTTAATGGTTTAATTTTATCTCCTGAATAAAAAAAAAGTTTGAAATGCCCCTCGGCGGTTATGAGTTTTGACAAAAGTTTGGGAGTCTGAGTCTCATTAAATAGAAGTGAATGAACCCCAATATCTAAGAGGACAAGTTGAGATTAAATAAGAGTAAAAAATATCCCTTAATTATAGTCCTGAAGATTGCTAATTAATTTAATGTCCCATTTGCTGACTGGTTATTCAGCCTGATAAAAGCCTTTACATTTGCAGTCTTCTTTTTTTATAACGGTTGAGTTTTGGGTAAAAGTCAGCGCAAAGACCAAACACAGAGTTCCAAAACCAAGGCCTGTCTTTGAAAACAAATCATTAGAAACTTTAAGTTCAGATGAAGGCAAACCGTCAAAAGTGCTTTTACAAAGACGATGTTTGGATCGCTGTAAGACTGAGGTCCAAAAAAAACAACAATTCCTGGTTATCACCACAAGTGGCACCAAAGAGAAGATAACTGATTTATGACTCATAATTAACCGTCCCAACTTTCAAATATCCATATTTAGTTTCTTTCACAATGTGATTTAAACCTATACCTGATCAAATGTAAAACATACAATACTTAATAGTTCAAAATGAACCTATTGACTGTAAAGACACTAAACATTTTCCTCACATAAACAATGGTTCAGATGACCATGTGTAATGTCAAAGGGGGCTGGTTTTAGTGGTGGGCCACCAACAATCTATACTACTTTGCATATTTCCTCAGTTGGAAGGAGCATTTTAGCATCTTTCAGCAGATTGCTTTGGTTGTACCGCGGTAGCTCTAATGTTTTTGTTTACTCACTGTCTGCTTGTTTTTGTCTTTGTTTACCATTTGTTAAGAGTGGACTTCGCTAATGTTACATTCTCATCTGATAGCTGTTGTAGTCAACTTCATAGTCAATAAAAGCAAATCAAACCACACCAACACAGCGAAAATATAAACAGATCTTTACTTGAAATGGCCATGTTAGCAGTGAAAGGAGAAGTGTTTAATGAGCGTCTTAGCAAAGAAACCTTTAGACCAAATTTTTTTTTTTCCAATTTTGTGGATAACACTTCATTTGACAAAGAAAATAAAATGCTGGCCTAATTCTCAGCTTTGCCAGTTTGACAGTGGGTGAATGGGTGACCACTGAGGCATGGGAGTAAGAAATGGGAAGAATTACAGCAGCAAGGCACAATTCCTAGAAAAAAAAATTAAAGAAAGCTAAATGAGACTCAAAAAGAGAATTAAAAGATGAATGTCAGAGGGAGCAAATTCAGCAACAGCCGGGCTGCATGTTAAAGGGGACGTTATCAAGATGACCGAGTGTAGCTGCTCAGTTGCAAAGACACAGAGTGAACACTCATCACATCACTATCCAGACCACGGGGTCAAGCGAGATCCATTTCCACTCATCTGATTCTCTCTCTTGTACTAATTCAATCTTTGTCTGCCAATTACAGGCAAGATGATCCCCATCCCCATCTGTGCAGGGCGGGATCACTATCCAACAAGCGGGCGCACATACACACACATTAAAAACTACACCACAACACACTCTTTCAGCATTAAATGACCTGTCAATGGTGCCCTGCTCCCCTTTAAAACATAACCCAGTTGTAGGGAATATCGGCAGCTTACATTGCTTCATAAATCATACAGAGGTACAGATTGAGAGAGGGGGTGTGAGGAGAGAAATGATGAGCAAGGAGACTTGGTGCCACACGGTGATCTTCATCGGTCGCAGATATGAGATGCTATTTTAGGCGATAAAGGAAAAGCCCCAGGGATACTGGCGCGAAGAAGAGGGAGCCGAGAACACTTCCAGAAAGACGAGTTGTCCGGGCAGGCGAGGGTGTGAAGATGTGGTTTAGCTGAAAACTAGGTGATAGACTATGTGAGAAGCTGCATCTTACATACACTTAAACAAACCAAAACTAAGCACAGCATTTCAGGGTTAAACAATAAAACAACATGGCTGCACAATCTGTATATGGTTGCATTTCAGGTGGCTACATTTTTCAGAGTTCAGTGAGTCTTTAAATACACCCACGACAGGCATAGTGTTGAGGACATCCACGCACACAACAACCTGCCGTGTGCAGCTTTAGTAGCTTTAGCGTCTTAGCCTTAACCTTTGCTTGACATCTTAATCTTTGCAGCTTTGTGAGGTGTCAGCCCGTCTTCGAGGTCCATGTAGATATGGGAAGGATAAATGGAAGACTGTACTCTGCAAAGGTCACTTCTACCCACACAAAGTACGAAAGAATTTCTGAAAGGAAAGACACTTTTTAGAGATATGTGAAGGCTGCCTGGTACAAACACTGCTTTATGTTTTTCCTGCAAAGCCTTGAGGGTTTAACAGGTTGAGTCCTAACTTTAATTACTACTCTGGAAAATCACAGAAAGTTTTGATATTTTAGGTTAAGCATGTTCAGGCAAAAACATAATGCTTGCATTAAAAAGAACAAGATGTTGTTGCAGCTGATACAATTCCCATTAAATTGAAGAGTTTAATGTTTGATGGAAAGCCACTAATAATGTTCTGTGCAGCCTCGGTGATGTTTTCCCTCCTTTCACAATGTTTTATCAAAAGGAATCCCGTCGACAGGTTTCTGAATAAATCTGGACTTCTAGATTAAACCCCCCCTCCTTCCTCCTTCCTGGTATAATAAAACCTGTCTTCGGCTGCCCCTAATCCCCCTAAGGAGTGTAGAGATTACATAGATCCTCTGAAAATCTCACATTTCTCACAAGAATACTAGACACTGCTAACTGTCATGAAGGGCGTGCACTCAGGGAGATGATTTGACAGAAACAACACAACAATGTTCTGTTTGAACAAGCTGTATAGCTCACAATTCATTTACTACACATGTATAAATGAGGAGTTCATAATTGACTCCAAATAGGATGCCTTGTTGTCTCATTCAGTGTTCTCACTTAATGTTAGAGCATTTTCCAGCAGCACATCTCTGAAAGGTGATTAAAAACATAACCTTTAACATGCAATGGATGCTGATCATTCGAAAGTTATTTCTGCCAATTAAAAAATAATCTTTTTTGAGCTTTGAAGTCCAATATTCCCTTAAAGTGATCAGATAATCTTTAATTTTATTCTCACACACTAACAGAAAAGTATCAAAATATTACATTTCCCGCACATTTTTACCATATTTACTTATAATTATGAGATGTTTTGTAACAATTGCAATAAGGCCTTTAAGGCGTACAGTATTTTTTGGTCATTATGACTACCATGCATAATAAAAGAGTAAAATAAGTGAGGATATTTCGCAGGAATTCAAGTGGCAAATTAAGTAGCAAAAAAAGAAAAAACAGGATAAAAAGGCCAGGGTTGAAGTTAACCACAACCACCATTAGTACTAATAATAATAAACTCGTAAAAAAGGAACAAATGTAAATGTGGGAAAAATTTAGATAGTGATTTCCTAACTTTGAATTTGAATTAAATTGACCCTGTAGTAATTACAAATAAGACATTGATAATGTGATTTACCCAAAAGAACCCCCCCAACCATAGACATGTGTCAACAATAGTGGTAAACACTAACAATAAAATCTACCAGTGCAGGCATAACATGGTATCAGAAACCATTATCAGTTCATTGTTGTGTTCACACTAATGTAAAAAATGACATTGTTTTGTGTGTACTACAATGTGTTTGTGGTTTAAGTTTAAAATGCAGATTTTAAATAAAGGTGTCATAAAAAAAAAGAGGAATCAGTTTTCAGCTGAACAAAGCAGATATGCAAAGAGACTGTCAACCCTAAAAGTGGAATAATAAATGGTGTATTTACAAAGAAAATCATGATAATTGTTCATCTGCCATCCCAGCCAGAGAAAGATCTTGGAAAGTGCAGAGCAGTATGCAAATGATTGTAACAGGGTGTGTAATTGCTCACTGGAGTTATAGAGCAGTTCATACTTCCTGTGCAAAGTTAAAGTTAATGAGGAAAGGGGTATCACTTCAAAAGGCAAGAAATGTCACGATGGCTAGTAGAAAAAAGTAAAAGGCTCCAAATGAAGAAAAGAAAAACCTTGGAGTGTTCAACTTTTAGTCTGGTTTTTCCATAAAATTCCCAGGATAATATCTATATGCTATCTAGCAGAAGCTTAAAGCACAGGGAGCTACTGTGTCCTGCCAAGACCAAGTTACCGTAAAAAGCTCCAGTGACACCAAAATAAGCTGATTTTACTAGGGATGTACTAAAAGAATTTATTTGAGTCGATACCGATAACAGCCGATAAGATAACAGATCATTTTTTAAATGAATATTGCATTTTAAAAAGACATTCATAAAATGATGCTTATGCACATCTAGGGGTAAGAAAGGTAGATGTGTAGTCAGCAAAGATGTATATGTACATTAATATTTTAAAACTGACATCAACGTCAATAAAATAAATTAAAACTAAGTACATCAAAACTGACAAACAACCTACTTTAATTTAATATTAGTATTTGAATTATGGACTCAAATTAAATGGTTTGACAAACTGTCAAATATAAGTACAAGGATAGTAGACTAGGCCCTGACTAAATGTACTATAAAGAAATACCTTAAAATCCGGTGTATAGGCGCACTCACTCTATTTTTCATCTGAAAACTTGAATTTCGGCCATTAGCTCAGTCTGTAGAGACTCAGTTTGTGAGCCCGAGGGTTGACAGTTCAAGGTTGATGCTGGAGAGATGCCACTTCATCCCCCTGTGTGGAGCCCCCTCACTCTGACGCCTTTCCTTAAATGCATGTCCTGTTTGAGCATGTACTGGTATGTGTGTGAATAACAGAGTGTACACCTGAATTTCCCCTCTGGGATTTATAAAGTACATACTAATTGGAAATCAAGAAACAAAGATACGGTTTGTACCTTAATACCCCAGGGAGCCCACTAAAAACAGACTGCGTCTTGTATACTGCTGTGGCTTATATTTTGGATTTTATGGTAATCAACCTTGTGATGGTCATGTTTGCTTTTGTAAGTCATAAAGAGGCTTCAGCATCAATTTCAGTCTGTTTCATGACCAGATAAAAACTCCTTACAGGAGTTAAAGTCCATCATTCATCACTTAATACCAATGGTATTTGAGAACTCTTTACCGAAAACTAATAAACACATAGATGTCCCCCTGAATGTCAAGCTATCAGTTGTATTCATTAGCTTTACATTTACATTGGAATACACTAATACTGTAAATCTAAAGATAAAGCGAATGACTTTGAAGATAAAACTCCTTTTACAGGATCTATGTAACCAATAGCACATGAATTAATTAATGAAATGTACATTAACATTTTCTAAAACTACAAATTCCCCTTTTTCCTCCTACCGCTGGGAGTTCAGATGTCACTCAGCGCTCTGTTCTGCCTTACTGCTAACATTATCATCTTTCTGCAGTGACATGTATGATCAAGGTCATGTTTACCGTGATACTGTCAAAGCAGATACTGGGAAAAAATGTCCAACAAATGTTATGTCTACACCGACACCAAACACTGGATGTCACTACCTCCTTCTACTTTACAGAGGTAGAAGGCTTGGCTAAAACACAAACTACTTGAAGAGATTTCCATACCTTATCATCCTACATCACACAATCAGGCTGCTGCATAGGATCTCCCAAAGGACCTGTACATTCACCTGCTGCCAAAAATAAAACTCTGGTGTCAGGTACTGTATGCATACTTGTCCACCCACGAGAGGTGACGAATCAGGACTTCAAACTGTCTCCTGAACAGTGCTGAATGTAAAATGTACAGAATCCAACACCAACAGGGTCCAAAATTAACTTTTTGACTCACCAGCCAAGGTGGCAAGTAGATGAAAGAATTCACTGGTAAAGCTTATGTTTAATGGAAGAAGGTAACTCATGAAGGGGGTGAACTAACTTGATTCTTCTAGTAATCTAACTTTTGCAAACATAATCTAACATGTATCCACTACATGGTCCAATCTAGATCAAGTAAAGCTTCTTTAGAAAAACTTGTGAGTGTTTTGAATTGAACAAGGTTGTAATTCACTGTTCAACAATCCATTTTTTAATTAGCATGGGCAAGAATGTGCTATTTTCTACCTTTAAAGTCTCCCTTTAAGTCAGAACACATCCGCTGGGAACAGTTTGAATGATTGCCGGCCACTGAAGGTCACATATTTTTGACAATCCACGTTCTTGTCACGTTGAGTTTTTTTTTTTTTTTTTACAACAATGTGTGGTTGTCAGCAGCCTGAAATAACTTGATGTGTAAGCTTGGAGAGTGACAGTACAGTCAAAAGCAGCGTTGACAGTAAAAGGGCAGTATTACGCCTAAAGCATTTAAGAAATACTCTCTGCTTCACACCCCAAACACATTTTCTCAACAATATACATCCCTCTCTGATATCGCTCTGCTCTCTTTGGCTGAGGATTTAAACTGACTTAGAGTATCTCTAAGGGGAGATTAATGTCAAAAACTTGGAACCAGATGTGTTTTCAACACATAGTCTATTAAGTATTTAAGAAAAACATGGTTCAACAAGAGGAAACTGCAAATCACCTTTTCCCCCTTGGGCCAATCATCTTTTCCACCATAGTTTTCCTTCCAGTTTGACAAAATCTTGTCAACTTCCTGCATATTTTTGCATATTTTAAAGTCCATAGTGTCATTATCATCATCATAATAGGTTCTTTGTGCCAAATTAATAGCTAAAACCACCTAACTTGGTTCAAAATGAACTGGGCTAATTAGACTCAGGCGGATCTGTGTTTTGGCCAAGACTGCATTCTCTGCACTAATCTGAAATAATGAGGTCAGTAATAAGGTTACACTCTCTGACTGCTCAGTGTGAGGCGGCCTGCCGAGGACAAATGGGGCGGTCCGGCAATTCAAGTGTGTTTGGCGTCTGGCCTTACAGGATTTTTACAGCCCGCTGCGATGTGAATGCTGTAGCCCCACGCTGGGAGCACAGCCCCGCGGGAGCCTCTGACCAGCAGTGCACCTATCAACAACTACTTTGACCTTCCACGTATTATTCACTGAAGTTTGTGAGTGAGGGAGGAAATTACCAAACATAAGGAGGGCGGATGGAAGGATGCAGGTTAATGCAGCTTGTGAGGCTTGTGTTAAGTCAGGGGTGAATGGATAAAGGAAGGAGCAAACATAAGGAAAACCCTACATGAGATGAATTACAAATCTCATTATCTTCTCCTGATGAATGACAACCAGTCCGCTCTAAAAAAAAGAGCCCAATAAATTCTCTCAATTTCCCTTTGTAGATTGTTCTGCACTTTTAACTTTTCATATGCCATTCAAATAAAATCCTAAATACTAAAAGAATACTAAAATTATATTTGAAAATATGGAACATTTGCAGTTATTACATTACAAGTCTTGTAATCTTCATTTGTTCATGTATCTTGTGTTTTAACACCTGTAAATTGTGTAGGAGAGAGGTGACTTCAAGGTCACAGCAGGCAGACGCTTCTTTATTCAGAACCATCATGACTATATGCAGCTGATGTTGCAAAATAGTATTTTTTTCATTAGGTATAGAAGTGAGGTGGTACTACAGCCAGACGGTGGCTGTAGTACATCTGAAAGCTGTTTGCTAGCCGCCATTACATGACAAAAGAAGTAGAAAACATTAGTGTCAGGGGACACAGCTGTAGCGTTATAAAGTGTAAAGATGATAAGAAACTTACAAATATTTGACTTTTGACCCCAGCTGAGGGTCAGAAAATGGAGGTTATTGGTGTTCTAAATTAAATAAAGAAATAAATCAGAGCCCGGCCCAACTTGTACGGGATAAGATCAGCAAAGAGATAAATTGCCACTCTTTGCCCAAAATTGTCATAACATTCAAGTTCCTCACAGAAGCTTTAAAATGAATCAACATCTGAAAATAAGCCATAGGAAAGTGAGGTGCAGACATTTACCTATTTCCCTGAAATGCAGTAAAGTAGAATAAGGATTTCTAGGAGCGCTGCAACTTATAAATTGTGCTCCAGAGTTAAATAAACCGGTGAAGAGTCTGAGGGCTGAGATAAGACTCTGCAAACTACATCACATCATGCAGGATGCAGCCTAAAGATAGGTGTGGGCGTCATTCGTTCCCATGATGTTTGATCCCTGACTGTCTGCATTCCCTGTGCTATATGTGACTTGTATAAGACGATAGTCATCGCTCGATACCAATGTGCTGATTTGTCTTTTCAAATCACACTAGGTATAAGTACTAGAGTATTTCATAAGCACATGAAATGGTTCAGGCTTTAAGAAAATACTCACAGTGGTTATGTCTAAACTTCAAGTTGGAGTAAAAGTACATCGATAATTCTCTTTAACCTCTCTTAACTTCTCCTAGAAACAAGAGGGATCAAAGCTGAATGACAAGCAAATCCAAAGTAGAGTGGTCTGACTGAATGGAGCAGAATTAAGTATTGTATTAAGCTGAGCAGCACACACACACACACACACACACACACACACACACACACACACACACACACACACACGACCCGCACATGCACCAACTCAGTTCAACTCCCTGTGCTGCCATCACTGTGTGCGTCACCGTCCATCATAGAAGAGCTACATCCCCCAAAGTGACAGGACAAGAGCCTTTCAGATCTGATAAAACTGCAACATGAAACCTCGTGGCAACACATCATCGAGTCAAGACGCTCTGAGTAGTCTTTATTTTGCAGTTTTAATCGAAAATGACAGGAGGGCTTCACTTAATAGTTTGTATATTTCCAGGTCAAAGGGTAGAGTGTAATGGTTCCCCAATATATACTATATATATACATATATATATATATATTTATCAATCACAGTGTGGACAGAGCATGGAGCAGGCATTATCCCAGAGAGATGAGAACTTTATGTGACAGGCTGTTAAGCAAGTTGTGACTCAGAATTTCACAGGTAGAGATTGAGTTATGAGTCATGGTGAATTTGGCTTAGAATTGTATACCTTCTTCTGAAATATATGTATAAATTCTGCCTCCGATCATAGTTGACAGCTGCACAAGATGGCATTTATAAATCTTGTAATATTCAAGGCATTAGAAGTAGAGCACATATTATGTTTCCCACTTGAAATAAATGTTTTAGAGTGATGAACGACCACAGTACACTGCTTGGTTTGAATTGTACCGAAATTAAAGCTTCAAAATTGTTATCTCCCAGAGTTTCAGGTCAAACATTTTAACGTTTTTATTTATTGATTTAAAGTTTAATTAATTGTATATTTCTGCTGTGGCCTTATCAGAAACAACAACAGCACACTATTAGCCTAGAGTGTCAAGTTAGCTTAAGCTAGCAAAACAAAAAAGTCGGAGTGTAACATTAGTTGAAGCTAGCAAAATGTCCACACACACTTGTTTTATGATTACACATTTGAAGCTGTTAAGTTGAAATAATTAGATCTAAATAGATTTCAATAATAACAAATCATTCCTTTGGCCTAAACAGCAATTCAATGTATTTTGGCTGCCACACATAACTACAGTTTAGGAGACGTAAATAATAACAGCAGACTGCTAGCTTAGACTGTAATGTTGGTTAAAGCTACCAAAATGACAACTCTAAAAGTTTTCTGATAACACGTTTTAAAACTATATATTTTTAAATACATTTTAAGAAAAAGTCATTTTAACCATTTCAAACAGAAGGTAAATAAGTTGAATTAAAAACGACTAGTTTCTTCAACAATACATCCTTTAGCCAATATACAGAAAACTAGCTTAGCTTATTTTTAGGCCAGATATTCATATCCACATAGGGTTGTAGTATAGCCTACAACTTTTCAATAATGTGTATTTCTTTACTGCACAAGTTTAGCATGTGCAGTTGTTGAATACACATATTGTATCAGAGCATTTCTCATGAGAAGACAATAGATCATGAAGGACAAAATCAATACCTTCATATAAAGAATATGTGCATTATTACCCTATAATGACTTCCTTTACAGACAGCAGTGCCCTTGAGAAAGACATTGAATCCCGTAAAGCTGCTAAGGATCGTCTATGACCTCTGACCTTCCTGCGGGGTGGGGGGTACAGAGAGTATTTCCCTGCAGGGATTAATGAGGTATCACATTTACCGTGAGCACTTCTCAAGATTGCTCAGTGCAGTATCATATTATAAGGGATATTCCCTGGTTTGTAATAAAAATCTTTCTGTAAGTCAACACCCACAAGAGTCCATTCACCACTCATTAGTGCTTTTTGTGGGAATCATTGCTTTCCTGTCAAAATAATTAGTAAAAATTGACACTTAGCAGCAGGAAATTGCTGCATAGCACAGATTTTGTTCAAACTTTGAAAAACATTTTAAGCCAAATTATGTGTGCAGTCAGTCTTGAACACAGCAAAGTGCCAACGTTAATGAGTGCTGAGTTTCCACTGACTATTATATTGAGCTGACAAGTGTTGACTGGAGTGTTGTTGATTCACTCACAGTGCTGATCTGGCTCGGAGGCATCACATCAAAATTATTTAAAAGCATTAAATGAAGTCTGATGGCTGCCACAGAGGACAGTTAATGGATTGGAAGGATTCTTTGAGGCGCTCCCCCGTCCTTGTCGACCCCCTTTAACGCTCTCGGTAACATATGGAGATTTGCTCTCTGAACCAATTTTGTAAGGTAAATTGGCTTCAACACGCAGGCGGCACACCTCAGAAGACCCTGGCCTTCTTAAGTGATTTACTCCCTTAAGCTTTGTTCTGTAATTACAGACAATTGAAACAGAGCCTCAGACGCGGATGCAGTCCGGATCTCAATGTGCTGGCAGACACAGCTGCTGGTGGGGTGATTGTTAACACAGCAGCTTTAACAGCACCACGTTACATGCCAATAAGGGCACATATGCTTGGCGTGACCAGACCTAGAGGTAATTGAATGCCAGGGAGAAATTGGTGTCACAACCTACATTGTTCTAAAAGCCTCTTACCTTTGGCTAAGTGCCTCTCGGTAAGCAAACCTAATGACAAAACTAACCACCTGTTGTAGGCTCGTGAAATGTCTGTTATAATTATTTTCACGATCGAGCCAACTGAGCAAACGCTGGAAAGAGAACAGATGTCAGAAAAGCACAGAAAAATGCCCAATGTGTCCTCCTCACATCGCTTCATCAAACAGTCCAAAACCTACAGTTATTCAATTTATGATGAGGTGAAACTGAGAAAGACGTTTTCCCTTAAAATATGACTGATAATGAAATATCTAAAAGGATTTTTCATTAACATGTGTTTTACATAAGGCTTGTAAGATTGATTAACAATTAGATTAGCTCTGTACTTTGTAATTTGCTTGGTTGGTGACTCAGAATATGAACAAGTGAATGCAAATGAGCTGTGGCTGAGTGAGTGAGTGAAATGAGAGAGTGAAAAAGTGAATAGCGTGCACAAAGGAGGGTATTAATGAAGTGAGCCAATGAAGAGTAAGTGAGTGAGGGGAATAGTCGATATTCGACTGAAGAATTATCTGAGTGAATAAATGAGCGATTGTGTGAATGAGTGATTGAAAAGCTGAGTGAGTGAGTGAGTGAAGGGGACGGCAAAAACTCTGAGTTAGTGAGAGAACAAGTGAGTGTGTAAATACAAGCGTTAGTGAACAAGTGAGTTGAGGCAGTGAGTTAAGGTGTGATTGAGTAAGTCAGTCAGTGATGAGTGAATGAGTGAAATCAGTTAATGAGTTAGTACGAACCATTACAACTACAGCAAAATAAACAAGGAGGAAGCAAATTAATGCACCAGGGAATTAAAGAATGACTGTATTGGGTGATCAAATGAAAAATGGTCCTTGTTATATTATATCATATTGTCAGAACACAAATGATTGAGTGGGTGCCTACTCTTTGACTACACCTGTCCTGCAGGTCACACCTCACCTTTTGCTCTTTTGGGCATTCTTCTTGTCCCTCTTGTTCATCACCACCGGCACACAGCTGGTGAGCTCTGTCCAGTCCGCATGCAACCCGCAACTCCAGCCCGTGGAGAACCTGGAGAAGAGCCACGACTCCGCTTTCCCCGGTCGGTGACAGGTGCATTTCCTCTGGCCGGGCATGCAGTCACACGGCTGCTCCAGCTGGATGTTCTTCACCAGGTGCCGCCCAAACGTCGTCCCGCCGGTCTTCTGGATATGCAGGAACACCATCACATCGTCTCCGCGGATGTTGAAGTCGATATGCCGGTCCAGGTCCCGCTCTGTGAAGTTAAATTTGGATGTGATTTTGGAGGGAAGGTCCTCGTCCGCCTCCGGCTCTGTGTAAACTAACTCAAACCCGGATGAATAGCGCTGAAAAAGCCCCTTTTCGTCACTTCTAAAGTAGCAGGTGTTGCTGTCGGACGGGCACACATACTGGTAGCCAATCATTAAGAAAAGCACCGCCGCAATGGGAATGAAGATGAGTCTATTGAACTTCTCCTCCATGGTGGAAAACTGTAAATCACGCCGTCGGCACAAACGGTAACGTGATGTCCAAGTCCTCCTCCCCTCGTCTCATCCTGCAGCTTCACTTCAGGTAACGCTGCGCGGTGCTCCTGTACGCAGCCGTTCAAGTCCCAGAGGCAGCTGAAAACATGTTCAAAGCTGTAAACATGCAAGTTATTCCCCTAAAAAAGAATCAGACAATGTCCTTATATATGTCAGAGTGGTTGGCATAACTCTGGTGAAATGACACCTTTCAAGACGTCAGCGCAAGTCGGCACATCCGCACATGAGGAGCGCCAAAGCCAGGCTCAGGCTCGGCTGTCCTGCCAAATGCTGATCGGTATCTGATCCGAGCGCGCATGCTACAAGCTGAACAAGATTAACACTGACTTCCGGTCTTATTTCCACATTAATAGTTTCATGTAAATAGCCTTTTACTTTGTAATGTCATTATGCAACATTATCCTGCATAAAAAAACCGTATAATTAGGGATATAAAATAAGCTTTATATTTGGAACTGAAGGAAAAAAAAAACACTTTTCTTGCAATTAAATTCCATAAATAGGAACATGTTTTTACGCAAATGTCTTTAAATTGACAACTGTGTACATACTGTCCTAAAAGCATGCTATACTTGTTTTAGACCTAAATCCTATAGGGAAATAACTATTAACAGTATTGTTATAGAATAAAGTTCCTTGACTTTTATAACCTACTTGTAATGGTATAATAAAAATCAATTAATTGTTAGTAGTTCCTGTTAAAGTCCATCAATACAGTGCATAGTGCCACTATTTCCGTTTAAAGTGTGGTATGATTGGTATGATTGGTATGATTGGTATGATTCCAAGTGATTTTAAAGCTGACTGGGTCTCCTGTCCTTATTTTTATTTCTAAAATCAATGCATCCCTGTATTACATTTTCTAGCTGCACAACATGTCTCATGGTATGTAACCGAATCATTTAATTTAAATCACCCCTTTTTATTTAACATTACTTTTATTCTGAAAATCTAAAGTAAATGTTTGTTGCATCCATCTTGACTCTGCATCTGTGCCAGCTACCAAGCCGGTGACGCAACCGCATCTCTAATCACACATACATAATTTGAGTGGCCTAGAACAGGCGGAAAATCAATAATTTCCAATTATATAGAAAACATGTATAGGAACTTAAAGCGGAAATTACAACAGTGATTTAATGGTAATCTGTTTGTTTTTTTTTACATTCAAATTCCTTTAGGCCATAAGTCAGCTTTGTTATTATTACACTACAACTTTAAAGAAAATACCTTAATGAAGTGTTTTTTATCCATATGGTATCTTTTATAATGAACATTACATTCACAAATGAGCTCAGGTCTGTTGTACTCAATGGTGTATCTATTAAGTGTAAATAGGGAAGGCATTGTTTTGGTATCTTAAAATAGCTTCTGTTTGTGAAATGGTTGTTAGCAGGTCTCCACTGTGTGACGTTCTGTTATTAAGTTTTGATGCAGTCCACAGGAAAGAGTTAAATCCTCAGGCGAGTCATTTCAGCACCATGGACAGATTCCAACATGTCAAGTCAATAATTGGCATCCTCTGTGAGAGAAATGTGTGTGTGTATAAGTCTATGTGTGTCTGCCATATCGTCATCATCCCACATAGGTTTTCCGTTCCCAACAGTCTTGAACATGTGATGCAGTACAGTTGAATTTCTTTATAGACACTACAGGGCTCAAACTAAAGGCATTTTAGCCTGAAGTAATGGATTTCCTTTAAGCCTTCACTGATCAAAAGCTTTTGTTATTTTGCCTTAAATGCCCTCCATCAAGGGATTTAACCACGATGCACTTGTATTCCATTCAATCCTCTTTGGGCACTGAATGCACTTTGCCCCTTTGCTTAGACGTTGACTTAATCTGCATTGGAGTTTGTAGTAGCTCACTTCTCTTAGAGAATGGCCATCTCTGGTGTGGAGGGAGGGTGGAGGCCCAAGTAGCCTGGGCATGGAATCTGCTATTGATGGTATTCACACAGCAGTCATTTTTTCCAACTTTGAGCGCAGGGTGAATAGCTGAAGTGCTTAATAGCCTATTGTTGCTCTGCTGTGTACCTGATTAAAAAAAGTAAAAGTTAATGTAGGAAATGAAACAGATGACGTGAATGGCTGTGTCTGAAATCATGTACAATTTATACTATTAATAATAAATGTGACGCCACACTGATCTGAAATCATAGAGGGTAATTTTGTGTATATGAGAAATGCCAGGATGTAGGCGTCACTAAATTGACAATGCCCAGAACGGTCGGGTTAGTCGGCAGCATGCAGTACATGCTGTTTAAATATGTTAGTACTGTAAGTGGTTTAGAACAGTGGTTCCCAAAGTGGGGGTCGGGACCCTCTGGGGGGTCGCGAGTTGCCTTCCAAAAACAAATGCAAATTGGAAATGACTTGAAATTACATATTTGACCTATTATTGTGAAATTACATAAAAAACTGTTGTTCAATTAGCTTAAGGCTGTTGTATTTTTTAATTGTTGTTCTAATGTCAGTGTTTGGATAGGCCCCATTAGTGTGTGCTGCTGTGTGCAGCATTATGCTTTAACCACTTCCAGGGACAGAGGGGGTCCCCGATCTCTCGCATCGCTATTTTGGGGGTCGCGGGATGAAAAGTTTGGGAACCCCTGGTTTAGAACACAGCCTATGATTGAAAATCTAAAAGTACACTAGACCATGTTTCCAGTTGAAACAACAGCCCATAAGCTATTGTCAATGGGTAGGCCTAACTTTAGCATTCAACCACTTCTTAGTTTTACTGTAAGTAAAAAAAAAAAGAGACTGAAAGCTCCAGTTAAAAGTGTTACAGCACAAAGTCAAAGAGTAAATTCATTGCTAACAATAGTGAAAGTTAGTAAGCAAGTGGTTAATAGTTCTTCATGATGACAGCTAACATTAGCATTCAACCACCTCTGAGTTAACTTTACTGTTAGCTTGAAAATGGCTGAAAGCTGACATAATACCAAATATAATTCCATTCTACCAAAGGATAAAAAATAACTTTCCAGCTTACGATAATGTTAGCTAGTGAGTGGTTGACCCTATTTCCCTCCAGATTTACACTTAACATTGATTCTCCAGTTCCTGATTAATGAGTGAAACTATAATTTTTGAATCCTTGATCATCGGTAGAGTTCTTTTAAGTGCTTTTGATCTTCCCAAGCTGAGCGTGATGTCAGGAAATGGGCGCTGTGTTATCTCTTATCTAATTTTCTAAAGGTCATACAAAAATGAGCTGTCGGACATGAATTTGTGCCTCTGTGATGATAACATCCTGTGGCTGCATGCTCTTTACCTGTAAGGCCTTTCTCTGATATAGTACAGAGTTCTTTTTGCTACAGAAACCCTTTTCCTCGACTCGCATGCTGATTAAAATACGAGCACAGTTCCTGATGGGGAAGAATCTGCATTAATGTTTTGTTCGGTGAAGCGAGACTTGTGTTGTTCTGGCTGTGCAGCTGGGATATTTACGAGGTCCCTGACGCTCACAACACAAGTCTTATGAGAAATAACCCTGAGAAGTGCTGAATCAGCTGGCTGCTGCAACGTGCAGGGTTTCCAATAATGGAACTGAGGCTTCCTGGAAATTATGATCGCGTTGGTTTGGGATTTCTCTTTATCTGTTGTTGTCTTTTCCATTTTATTTGAATGCAACTGCAAATATATATGTATTTTATATTTATTGGGATTAGTATTGATCTTTTAAGAGGCTCTAGGTAAGTTCACTTTTGTACTCTGGTTAGCAGAGATTTCTGTGAGTTTCCAGCAAATGAGCAGCCTGAGACTCTATTAAAGTTAAAGAGTTACAAATTCTTACAAATTGAGAAAATATGTAGAGAAAAACAACTCTGGGGTATTGCAGCTGCTGCTGTAGATTCACTTTTGAAGTGTGTGAGACATTATCCGAAGTAGGCCTCAAAGCATGAAGAAATATTTTCCTTTTGCTCCCAGCTGTGCAGTAAAAAGAACGGCATAAAAAAACATGAGGATGTCACAAATCATTTTAACAATCACACATGATAAAAGTGATGTGAAAAATAAAAAAAAAGCTGCAGTCTAACCTGCTCCCCCGATCATTATTAGATCTACAGGTGGAGGCTGTTCATATGCAGAAATGAAGCCCTGAGTATGCAGATGTGGTCTGTAAGCTGTCACCTTGAACAAATGTACAGATGGCGTTGCTGTGTCGGTGACAGCTGTCGTCCTCTCCTGCCTCCTCTGCCTCCACCACCTCTCTGTTTCCTAACTGTCTCTTCCTGTCACGCTACAGACTCATGTCATGCCTCACCTGCCCACTAGCTGCTGTCACCTGAGCGTCACCTGTCTGCTCAGCTGCTGCTCATCTCCTCATTAGGTCCCGTGGATATAATGGCCAGATTTACCCATTGTTGTTTGTCAGGTGTCGCTGCAGCTTCCTGCCTCTTTTTGGTTTGCTGCCCGGATTTGTTTGTTGTGCCAACCTGTTGCTAATTGTAAGCCTTGTTTTCTGCTTATTGGCCCCAATTGTTTCATTAACTGTGAGGTAGTGGAAATACTGGGTGAATGATGTCATACAATGCTGCCATGCTAGTTTTGGATTTTTCTTCTGGCAGTTTATTATACTTGAACCAATGTAGTCCAATTCGATCCAGATTGTTTTACACATTTAAAGCTCCTGTGAAGACTTTTAAGCTGGTTATGAAACCGTTTGGATGACACCTCTTTATTCGGTACACAAGCACACAAGACCAGTAGCATGAAGATAGACAAGTTTTATATTCTTATTTTCAATGACTGCATCTGCTGCTGCAGGATAAGTGGATGATAAAGTAATGAAGTTAAGATATGAATTTGAGATGTTAGTAATAATACCATCAATGTTTTAAAAAAACACTAGATTTAAACATCTGTATTATAGCTGAAAGATTGAATGTTCTTGCCCTTCTTTTTCCAAACAGTGACTTCAGAGAAAGTCGGTCTCTTCATTAACTTTCTCCAAATTCACTGATACACCTGTACTAATGAATTTTGTATGTGTTTCTAAAAGGATGTCAAGAAAGAGAGGATAAGAGATGACCAAGAATAATACAAGAGAAGCAGAGATGTAAGCACACCACTGGCATGATGCTGAGGACCATGAGGCAGGTAAGGACGGGAAATCATTTCATCAGAAGGACAGGGTAGGCTGGTTCAGAGAGTATCATCTGCATTGCTTGTAGAAATGCACTTCCCTTATCGCAGGACTGAACTTTTTGAGTGTAGATCATGTTATTAGATGCCATAGAGTGTTTTTGTCTTGGTGAATTTGCTTTTCTGGCTATTTGCCCTGGTTGCATGTGGCGTGGGTGACTGAAGATGTGTGAACTGTCCACCATAGGGATCCAGCAGCATGCCTGCAGGCCTGCAGTGCAGCAACGGCACCGCGCCAACCTGCACCGGGCTCCCCATCGCAGCCTCATCCAAAACGCTTAATCAAAAGGGACACTCTCCCCACTTGGTCCTGTATGAAAAGGAAGCTTCTGGCCCACGCTGAGCACCTTGGCCCGGTGACAGAGAATAACCCAGATTGCTCTACAATCTACAGCACTGCGAGGACGTTGGAGAGGAGGCCTGTGATACAATCTGCATTTTCTAGCAGGTAATTGAGGCTTTGGGGACACAGCTGATGGGGATGTGTCCTGCCGTGGCTTAATCAGCCTTCCTGTCTTTGCCATCAGTGCTGATGGATGTTTATCGCCCGCTCCGAACAGGGACCGCATGTCACTTCTTGCAGAAGTTGATTCGAGGCACCGAATGAATGTCAGAGGGAAAATTACTGTAATTTTCCTCGTCAGCCTTCGTTCTCGCATGTACCCTAATATTAGGGTCACCTTTTCCCTGCATCCACTGATTCATTCCGACGCAGTCGTGCAATTTCCCTGCCAAATATAGCACCATTTTTTTTTTTTTTTGTATTTAATGTTGCAGCTTTCTTTACAGTGCTACCTGATTTTTGCACCTCAGTTTAAGGCCTAATTAAATAGCTCAAGATGATGTGGGTGTCAGTGGTTGTAAACCACCAGCTTGTGTAAGATCGCAGTGTTTTTTTCCCTTCCCTGCACAAGAACCAATTCTAAACTTTTCCGTCAGATTATGGTGCAACTGAAAGCCAAACCTCAGGTTAAGTGTTTGTCCTCTATTCAACCATAGCTATCAAATCACTTTTACATGTAGCCTTCTTTATAAAGAAGTCTAACTTCTCAGCCCACCAGGAGGCCACAGCCCTCACTGTGATAGGTGCCTGACATTAAGTTTTTTGACTCCATTTTAACGCTCCTTTGAGGAACTTTGTATTGTACATGTGTAAGCAGTGTCAAAAATCTCACCTACTTCTTTCTTTGCTGAGGAACATGTAGAGACGTTTCTACAGTTTGCTGTTCATGGCTTTATCTCACACATACCCCTTTGCTGGCATATCAGATAATTTAGAAAAAGTTGAGCTTCTTACTGATGGACTGGTTTGCTTTTGCAGCTCATAAATCTACATCAATTTCAGTCTGTTAACTTAACAAATAAAAACTCATCACAGGAGCTTTACCTCTGAAGGGCTGTGAAAATGCACAGTAGTAGGTCCTGGGTGCACAGACTGTACAACATTTGTCTAGATCCTGTGCAGTTATTTTGTGTCATTGAAGTGACATTTGCACATGATTTAATGAAGGTAAACACAGAGAACAGTTGTGCACAATAGCACAGCACTCCTCCAATCAGAGGGTGCTGATTAATCAACAAACATTTCCTGCTGCTTTCAGGTGCTGCAGGGATTTAATGAATTGCTGACCCTGACACATTTCAGATTCACACCTTAACACCTTAACGCTCAAACAGGGAAATCACATTTAGAATAGAGGAACAACAGGATGTTAAGGCAGGAATCATCTAAACCTTGTCGTCTTGAGATCTTGAGAAACGTTTCAAACAACTTTCTCATGCAGATTGTTATATGTTCAAAGTGAAACCCTGAAGGAGAATCTGTTTATTGATCCATGTGAACAGGAGTTGTACAATTTGTTTACTCGATTGCTTCTACCAAAGCAGTAGAGTAACGCTGGATCATGATGTTTAATTAGGTCGACATGTTCTCAAGGTGTCTGGGAAAAGAGCTCTTCTCTTTGAACTTAACTGTGTCAAAACACTTTTTCGTCTTAAGAAGCTCAATATGTGACTGCAGCATCATACCAACTTAGGAAAAACAGTGTGTGAATGTTTGCTGATATTTTGGGGTCAGTGTTTCTTAGTCTAATACTCCCTGACTGGATTGCAGTATGCTCACTCTGAAACAAGCATTTGTACACCATTTAATGCTGTGAAACTATTTCCCTTCTGATTATGAATGCTTATTAATTTCATGAAAAACACCAGATTTTCCTAGAGTCTTCAAACACATGGCATTAATGAGAATTGTTCCACATTCAAAGAGGGCTGGATGAAAGATTTACAAGACACAGTTTAAACAGAGAAACTCAGATTTTAGTCCCCAATCTTTAAAAGCTGTTTCAGCTTTGGTTTAAATTGTCCCATTCTGATCCATGCTGAGTTCTGTTGGAAAGGACTTCCAGGTATTGATTGCCCAAAGCATTACTGGGGGATCAATATGTGGAACAAGGCTACAATTAACAATTACTTTCATGACTGATTAAGGTGACAATTCTTTTTTCAAGCCATTGATTACTTTTTTTTTGGCCAATGTGCAGTTGGAAAGTTGTTGAAATAACCCCTTACAATATCTCAGAACCAAAGGTGATCGCTCTTAAGAGCTTGATTTGTCCGACCAGATTCCAGCACAAAGATGCAACTAACAGAGAAAAATTACAAAATGTTGGGAAAGCCAGAACCAATAAATGTTAGGAACACCTGCTTTATAGATGAGCTTAACAATTATTTCATTAATGTGAAAAAAAAGACAACTCATCAAACCATTTGAAATGTAGCCTCTTAAAAACATGGCTGCAGGATCTTACCCTTTCAGTGGTCGGCATCTTGTTTGCTGCCTTAGCTTAGCATAGGTATTCAAAGGTTCAATAGGTTGGCTCAGTCACATTTTTTTAAAGCCTGTTTTTGTAGGTTGTTTAAACTCATTATCTTGAACGCTATCTTGTAACTGTTAAATGTCAATTTTGGTCTTTCACTGCCAAACTGTCCTCATTCATGTCTAGTGTTTGCTAAACTAAGCTAACCAGCTGCTGCTGTGGGTCAATGTCTAGCATAAATACACCAGACTGATATCAGTCTTCAAACTGATTACATGACGATATGATGACAATAAGTAAACGTCCAGCACAGCTCAAGTAGTATACTTAGTCATCCTTAGATTAACATTAGCAGGACATACAACTCTTGTGATGCAGAGAACAATATGTCTTTATTAACAAAAGATCTAAATATGTGAATCTTTCTTGGCTACTTGTTCTCGGCTCAGCTGTTCTTGACAGATGGTTGTCCACCAATGAGTCAACGTTTCTGCCTGTCTAAAGGAATTATTTTCTTTCCACTGTTTCCATTGGTGGATTAAGATGAATCTCTTTCAAAAATATAACCAAGAGAACAGTCCAGACCTGAAGTGAGAACACTTGTGGGATTTTGCTCTATATGATTAACATTTTGATTGCTTACAAAAGTTTCTATTTCTTTTTCTTCCCCTTCAATTTGGTGGCTTTTAGATGCCGTTCACCAATGAGTCTGGTCAGAGGTTTTATTTCATGACCGCTGTACTGTGTCCAGTTGCTTGTCATTGATGCATAAGAGTGTGGTGTTCTGTTTGAAAAGTGTCATGAGATCATTTTTGTGTTGATTTGGAGCTTTTCATTTGAAAAATAGATTTACTTAAAACACCTGGTTGTATGAAGATTTCACTGAAAATCAATCAAATCGATGTTGAGGTCTTGGTTGGTGTTTACTAGAAATGTCATCTTTGAGATTATAAAATAAGGCTGTAGGTGCTTAAAAAGCATGTTACCTCGATGTGGTGAGATTCAGTCTAATAATGGCAGTTAATGTTCCATCCAGCTGGTATGTGTCCGTGCCAGGTTAACCATTCCTTTGAGCTGAGTCAGGGGCTTTCTAGGCCATTTGCCCAATAACTCTAGCAATCCACAGTCCGCTGTTTTACTGCCAATTTACAGCAACATCGCCCAAGATTGCATGCTGCATGAATTTGGTCATCTAACAGTCCAGACACACATTCCCTGGAAACTGGTCCTGGTCTTTAGCCCTGTTTATGCTTCCATTCTTCCAAATTGCATCAACGCCAGCTCCCTGGCAGCTGCACCTTTTTGTTGTATTAGCCATAGTTTAGAAATAATGAATGTGTGGCCAGATCTGCCATGTGTGCTAACGCCAACAAGGCTTGTGATTAAATTCATGTCACAACATTTTCAGGTACTTGAGCCTCTAGCCAGTAAGATTTTGAAGGTACTTGAGCCTCTAGCCAGTAAGATTTTGAAGCGGGGGGGGGGACATTTGTGCAGCACTCTTTGGGTGAGGTGTGAATTGAAATAAGTCATTATCTACAGAAAACACCTTCCCGAGAGGCGGCAAGGAGAGGCTTCAAAAGGATACTTTATTTTTGCAATCCACACACATTGCAGAAAATAAGGAGAGAAGCATGCAAAAAGGGGAATCTCAGGGAGGCCGTTTATGGCAAGCTGCTTAGGTAACTGCATCAGACGACCAAACATCAAAGGCTTAAATATTCAAGGGGTTCTGAGATGGCGAGAAACTTACAAATGGATTATTCCTTCTTGAGTAAACACAGAAAGACTATAAGCACCTGGCACAGTCTGAAATGTTCTTGTAAAGGGGCATTTGCAAATTGCAGATGTTCAAGTTGAAATTAAATATCATGAGAGCAATAAGTAAAGAGTGTTTTCAGGGCAAAAAGTGGCTAAGAGTGCACAGAATTTGCAATTTTGTTTGCCAGCTTTTACCAATAAAACCAATTTAATATCCAGCCGTCACCAGTGACAGTATTAATATTGCGTATATGCTTCTGTTTTCACTCTCCTCCCACTTTAGGTTTCCCTTCCAAGGAACCTGTTCAACAAGGTGTCTGAGGCATAAAAACCTGCAGTCTACAAGAATGATTCACCATATCAGGAAGGAAAAAAAAAACACTGTGGAAGTTCTCTGGATGTCTAGGTAGGTTTTTTTCTGTGATGAATAGCTTACCTTGTTTCCTAAACTCCACTCCCGTGCTGCAGCTTCATCACTATGCAGCTCTATCTTCATACATCTAACTCCCTGCCTGATTTATTGGAGGGTATGGCACAGCCGCTACACCTTGCATCAAACGCTACGGCATTTTGTGCACAAATACAAATGCTTACATAGGCGACGTGAGGAAGGATGCATTTAAAAGACGGATGAAAGGTGCACATTTGAATTGCAAAATATTCCAGTGTTCATTTCAAGGATTATGGATTAATTTGGTAGAGAATATTCAAAGTGTCGATGTGAAGAAAACCCCTCTGTATCCGGTGATTTCAGGTTTGGATAAATTGGAACACATTTCCCACAGAAATGATGATTGATTAGTTCAATCTTGGCATCTATACAAGATGCCTGACCTTTCTTTACCTGTTAAATATTCATGCTTCCTTGATGCCGAGGTCCCTTCAGGATAAACCCACATCAATACGAGATATTTAGTCTGGTATTAATGGAAAGGAGATTTTCCACATTATTCAGGGGGAGTCTTTAAACACGCCTTTGATCCACAGCTAAGATGTGTATTACGGCCATCTGGTTAAGATTCAGCATCCCAGAAAGATTGTCGCCCACTCATGAAGCTCACAGTGTCCCATCCTGTGGCCGACTATTTAAAATGCACCCTGCATGTGTGGATTTCTTCTAAGGATAACAGCAGCCCTAATGCACAATCTAAGAAGATTGCTCTGTAAGCCTTAACAGATCATATCTGATAGAAAGGAGATGAAACCATTTCAGACAAAGCTTAACGTGAGCCCCTGAATGGGTGCAAGAGGTGCAGGACCCAGAGGCCGGGGTTATTCTCTTATCTTTTTGGCCAAAGCGCTCTGGTAAAGCACCCCTCCTGGCATTTAAAACACATGTCTGCGATAACATCATTGGTCCTTTTCTCCCTCCCTCTGGCCTCCAGAGAGAATCTCCGAGCATCTCTAAATGTCACGTTAAGTGCTTCTCTTGTCCCGCGCTGACACAAAAACGGGTTGCTCTCTGAATACAAAGAAGGCGCGTACTGGAAGGCTGCCATAGCTCAAAGAGAGCGACAGTTATCTCCTCTCTTCTTTTTTGCGCGCTCCCTCATTTGTTCAAACTGTCAGAAGTAACATTTAGTCTCTAATGGGGCTACCTGAGGACGGCAAAGACTTCATCTTGTTGTTTTAACTAAATTTGAGTGCTAGGCATTCATAGCATAATGGCTGCTTGAAAGGCTAGTATTAGCATTAAAGTCAATATATCTTATTAAACTCTCCTCCCTGTAGTTCAGGTATATCTAAAACCATAAGCCATGCACTAATTGTCCTGTAACTTAATACTAAGGAGATCATCCAATTAAATGCTCCAGGAAAGAAATTAGGGGAGCAATGGTGTAGAAATGATGACTCCTTAAAGGCTAATGTTATAACCAGGTGCTATTTTAGAAGCCTGGAGCTGAACCTGAGGAAGTGTGAGTAAGACAACAATTTGATTTGTCCTTGTTGGTACCTGTTATTAGCATCTTTCTGTGCTGTTTGTATCATTATCCACACAGAAATATTCCAAAACAAGGTGGGAAAGTGCACCTAGGAAATCAGCAATTACAATGAGTGACTTCAAGACGGAGCACAGGGACGACGCTGCTTCTCTTGATTTTGTCACAAAATGAAATGCAAAAATACTGTTGCAGGAATAGTTCAACATTGTGGCTCCTTTAACTCTCTTGCTAATAATATAGCACCATCATGTCTATCCAATGAGTATTACGCCTGAGCCGATAGATGATAGAGACAAGCCGTGAGGAGGAAAGTCCTCAACTTCAAACAACATTTCTGTTAAAAAGGTGTCATGGCTGCTTATTGAGTAGTTGCTAATGGCTAAATAACCTAGCTAAACTTGCTTCTCAGTTTTTGTGTGTGTCTCATAGACTGTACGATGTTGCATTCAGGAGTAAGTTGAAGTGTCTTATCCCCTCAGCGATGTCCATGTTGATACATTGATGTTTGAATGGCACTTTTGGATATTCCAAGGTAGATGCACTGACGCCAAATCTCTGTGGTTAAGTTACCCTTTAATGTAGTTTCATAATTAGAATGCTCACTTAAGAGAGGAAATGTTCTTGCTTGATTAAGTGACTTTAAGGCCCTTAAAGCTCCTGTGGGGAGTCTTTAGATGGGTATGAAACAGACAAAAATGAGTATGGGGGCCCTAAAAGTAACACAAACTGAGAGTTAATCACAGCAGCTTTAAGGGACTGTTTCTTCCTCATTGTCCTCAATAAAACACACAAAAAAAAGAAGTAATTAAGAAACCTTTGTGGCAGACCTTAACCGCTCTGCTTTGAGGAGTGTTGCCAGCGTTTCTCAGTAAATGTGATCTCATGGACCAGAAAGAAACTGGAATGAGCTGTGAATGTGCTCAATCACTGAACCCCACTGTTTGTCTAAAGGGAACGCAGTCTTTTGTGTTTGCTCTAAATTATTTAGCTTGAATATCCAAGTTTCATGTTTTCCTTAAATTACAGAGTCAGAAGATTGCGTTTATGCCGAGGTCTGTCCCCTCTTCATTTATGACACTCGAGTTCCACGGCAGTCTTTGTCATCGGGTTTTTGAAGATCGGGGTAGAACAAATGCATCGATTATGAGATGATACCTGCTTAATGATAATGCTATGAGGTCAAGATTATTCAAATAAGCACAGTGTTATGGTATCCTGCTGCTTTTTGAGCAGGTCGTTTTATGTCTTGTTACCTCACATTAGGACATATATTCATTTAATCTCATAAAGAAAAGAAAAGTTGGTGCTTTAACGTCAACACACATTAGTATGATGTTTCTAGAGTAAATGTGTAGGTTTGGCTTTAGCTGCGAACCAAAGCAGGAGTTGATCATGTCTTAAAGTCAGAGTTAAGTTTTATGGCCATGAGCACATTCATCATACACCACTCAGTCCACATATTCCATCTCCATTACCTGTGTTTCCTCAGAAGGAGCTGCTC
Source organism: Labrus bergylta (assembly GCF_963930695.1). Taxonomy (NCBI): domain Eukaryota; kingdom Metazoa; phylum Chordata; class Actinopteri; order Labriformes; family Labridae; genus Labrus; species Labrus bergylta. Next base: position 11,209,381 of record NC_089218.1, on the reverse strand, counting down.
CTGCTGTGGTGGCTGATTTGCCCTATAGAGCCCAGGCCTCCTCGCTCAGTGGGAGGATTAGAAAAAAAAATCAGTGCAAACCTCGTCATTTGTCTGCTATATATAATTCTTTAGTGCTGGTTCCTCTCCTGACCTGTGCAACATTCATAGGGGACAATGAAAGGAAACGGTGGGATGCCGCTCTCTCTCCCCCCCCCTCCCCTTCCTCATTGAGCTCTCTTTCATCTCTCCTTCCCACAAGGCTGATTCACCACTTGTGACCCCTGCGACTGCCTCGTTGAAAATAGACAACAAAGTGTCTGAGATGAAAACCGGTGGGCAGTCGTGGGCTACATTGCTGCTCCGCTTTAAGTTGGTTGGACAGTGACTCGAACGATCGCTTAGCTGGCACTTCCATTTGTCTGGATTGTAGCCGCCTAAAAGGGACACGCCGGCAATGCCATGCACCGACATCTTTAAGCATGAACCAACACAGGTCTGTTGGCGCTTCTTTTTATTGCAAGATTTAAACGTCTTTATTAAGCCATTTTAACATTTTGCATTTGCAAAATCATTCTAACTATACATTCACTATGCAGGCTTTCTATCTCACAGACGTCTACGAGCATGAGCTTATCCTCCTCCATTTAAGGCATGGCTGTATGAAGAAAGCTGGCATGGCAGCTCACTTTATACTTCCATCAACCCCTCACACAACACTTTTTGACATATAGGCGCGGAAAGCAACTTTCTCTTTAATTCAGTGTTCAAAAGTGTGGGCTGCCACCCCCAGGTGGGCCTTAACGGTACTGCAGGTTTTCTGCTTGATATACAGTATGTGCAATAGAAAATATGTTTTTTTTATTGCTAAAGGAAAAACAATAAGAAAGGAAAAGCATGTAACAGTGCTTATTGCATTATTTGTTTTGTTTATTTTAGGGCTCTTAAATCAAGTTTTCACTTCCCTTATTTGTGTGTTTTGACAGATAGTGACTCTTACTAAACTAAATGCATATCTCCCTGTTTAATAAGCTGCATGTGCACACAGTGATATATCACAAGCCTCCTTTCACCTCCTAAACATCCTCTTCTTCATCATTAAGCTGACGATGTGAGAGCAGAAATACAGGAAGCTTAACCGTACACAACATCTGGGTATGCAGAGTGGTCTGATTCCATCTCGTCCTCTGCAGGGGAAGATAAGAACCTTCTTCATGAATAAAGATGTTTTTTTGGCATTCCTCTCCTGTCTGTGTTCAATGTGCACTTGTTACTGCGGCCATTATTTATAGTCCCACGAAGGCCCCGGAGTGGTGCTAGTGGGTCCCATGGGAGATTGGGAAGTGGAGCCACAGCTACCTATAGTGGGAAAGATATACCACCTCACCCCCGCTGAGAACTTCGCGCAGGAAATGAACTCATAAATCAAGCAGTAAATTGAGTGTAGGGCCGCGCTTACTCATCTCGAGAGGTCCGCTCCTCTTCCTCCACACACCCCTGTTCTTTTTTACTGCATGACTAATGCAACGCCGCAACTTCTCTGCCCGCATATCGCTCTCCCGCTCTGGTAAACTCTGATCCAACAGTGTGGATTTTTTAGTTTCAAGTCGATATCAAAACTCTGGCCTGGAGGCTACAGTGAGTGTGGGGGTATCTCTCTCTTTCTGCCTCTCCCTCTATCCCACTCTCTCAGCCAATGTGGTTGAAGCAGACAGCTGTCCACCAATGTGTCTGCTCGTGCCTGTTAAGGTTCTCCTGATAGTTTAATGTTGATTATCTGTTAACAATATAAAGAAGAGAAATGTTTAGATCTTAACCTGTTTTGAACATCTGCTTACCGGTATCCACAAAGTCAGTCTGGTCTTGCTCAAGATTTCTGCCTGTTAAAGGAAACGTTTCCTTGCCACTGTTGCTAAGTGCTAAATGTTTTGTCTCTCCAAATAATGAGTGCTGTCGAGACTGTTGTTTGTTGAAACAGTCATGACTTAAGTTTTTTTGTGATTTGATAGCTTATGATTTGATTTTCGATGTTTTATCCTCTACAATGTGCTAATAATAGCTTTTCTTTATTTTTGGACCTTACTAGCATTTGTAACTAACAACATTTACATTTCTAAGTTTAAAGACAGGAGTGCAATAAATTGAATTTCACAAGTAACAATTTCATTATGAACAATGTTCCTTGGCTCGAGGTTTCTGCCTGTTAGAGGAAGTTTTTCCTTTCAATAGTTGCCATTTGCTTTCTCATTGGTGGATTAAGGTTGTGTCTCTTTGAATAATATAACAAAAACTACAGTCTGGATCAATACTGAGAACACTTGTGTGACTATTATTAAAATGTTGAATGATTTTAAATCTTTACTGGGTTTTACAATAGCCGATCATTTCTTTGGAGCCTTTCTAATACATAACATTCATATTTCAAAGTAAAAAAACCTGCAATCTATTTTGATATAATGAGCAACAATTCAAATATTTTCTTGTCAGTTTTGTTTTTTCCCCCCATAGCACTTTGGCAGATGGCTGTTCACCAATGAGTCTGGTCCTGCTCGGAGTTTCTGCCTATTGAAATTATGTTTTTCCATCCGCCAGTTTTCCTTTTTGCCAATGGCTTCTCATAAGTGGATTAATGTTGGCCCGCTCTAAATCAACATCAAAGGGTCGATCCGAGTGTCATGAGATAACTTATGTCATGACTTGGTGCTTGATAAATTAGAAAAATTGATTGAAAAAAATGCCAGTATAGGTGAGTCTAGTTTTGAGTTAGGCACAAGTAAAAGCAAACCAGCATGTCGTCCTACAGCTGAACTTCATCTCCTCATTGTGATGCCACTGGTGAGATCTGCCTGTCTTTATGCGGACACAGAGAGTCTCTCTTGCCTGCCTCAGGCTATCCTGACAGTCGCGGGGCGCTGTCTGGAGGAATTAAAATCTCTATTTATCAGGGCTCGACTGAAGCTGTCTGGGGACTGGTCGGGGAAATGGCAAACAGTCGGCCTTCCTCCTGCACTGGGACTCTGATGAGGAGTTCAACACGCTGCGATCTGCCCATGCAGGTTGTTTCTTGACAGCTCGTGTGATGTTAAAAAAAAAAGTCCCCATCCCTGCTTTACTCTTTGTTTCACTCTGTTTAATTCTGAGCCAGAGACTGCACTCTCCTGAATGCAAATCATTCTTGAATTTCATCTCTTAAGGGAACCTCCAAAGAGTAATTTTAAGACTGATCCTTGAATACAAACAGTGTTAGTGGATGTGTAAGTGTGTGTATGTGTGGATCTACCCTGCCGAGCACTGCACCCCATTAAAGCAGGGGCTGTGTCGCCTCCTGCAGCTGCTCTCCATCACAGCAGCAGTAGGAAGCATTTCCTCTGACAGAGAGGGAGGACAGGACAGGACAGGGGGAGGGCTTCACAGGCCACTTTGAAACCAAGCGCCTGAGGCAGAGCACAGATCAGATCTCTACTGACCTCCGCTGGTCAAATAAATGAAACTGAAGCATGTCCATGACATTGGTTGGTGCATCAAAGTCACAAAAACCGCTGATACAGAAGTGTTAAAGGAAAGACCTTTTAATCAAAGTCCACTACATTTTATTTAGAAACATAGTGGTTGTTACATTTATCCAACTGATCCATAATTAAAACAAAAGAAAGACATATGATCAGCTTAAAATATTTAATGCATTTTATAGTGGCACTCAACCTCCTTTGGCTTTAAACCTATATCATGTGGAGCAGGATAGCTGGGGTCTTTTGTCATGTTGGTTTTAGAAGTATAACGTTGTTAGCAATTCAACCTAATACTTGTATGGCTTTATTTTAAGCAACTTTTTAGGGTCAAAGAGTGACACGATAAAAATAAAATTGAGCTTGAAATGCAAAATGAAACACTTTCAGCAGAACTTGACTATATAAGAAAGCTTTGCACTCACCTGTAGTCTACTGATGAGATGGATTAAAAACATCTCAAAGACATAAACTGTAAATAGCTCGAAGCAGGAGGTTCAAATTAGAAAGACTTGATGATTCATTGACCATTGCAGCCACAAGGGGGAGCCCTTCCATAAGACTGGCACACCATCTGCACTAAGTTTTCGAAATCTTCTCTTGCATCCCTAGAGCTGAGTTTGGTTTTCTCTCTGCATTTAAAAAACGTTTGCCGCTTTTAACGTTTAAATGATTTGAATGTGAAGTAGTCTTGTTATGTCCCTTCATTTGTAAAAAAAAAGAAAAAAAAGCCCACACTGACTTAACACCCCATCCCCGTTTTCTGACTCACCATTTCAAAGCTCAGCGGTCTGCTGCTCCCTTCCCCCATCTCACAGCGAGCTGCGTCCCTTCCCCACAATAACACCGGAAAAGAGGAGCTTTACCCACAAAGTAAAAGTTCGAAACAGAATAATAGTCCCTCACAGAGCTGTGTTTTTGGTCTTTTACAAACTGCGATGACTTCGACTTGTTAAATTTGGTCATCGCTGGGGGTAACAGGTTTTTTGAAAAAACAGTTGGCTTCTGCGGCCCTAGGACATGCATCCTTTTTAATCAGTTTTCTTGATATAGCCCAACGAAAAAAAAAATATTGATTACTCGAGATCTTGATTTATTGGCAAGTACATTTACACATAAAAAGGAATTTGTATTGGTGCAAAAAAAGTTAACAAAGGAAATAAAGCAAATAGCTAGAACTAAAATATAATAAGTAATTACAAATAGGCCTATATAATAGAATGTAAGAAATATAAATAAAAACACAAAGGTGCAGTATTAAAAGTAAAAACATTTTTTTTAGACTTCACAATTAAGCTCTTAAAAAGTGTCCTTTGTGTTTACGTTTGATCCAGCGCTTTATTTTGAAGGACAGCGCCGGAAATGACGTTTCTGAATGTGGTGAACTTGTCAGTCTTCTCTTTCTCGCAGGGATTTAGGAATGTGGAGACCAGCAGCTACGTCACCCTCAAATCGCCCGGGGTACCGTCGAGAGAAAACTTTTTTAAAGGCTTTAAATTCACAACAGGCATCACCAGGTAAGTCTTTTTAAACACCTTTTTATGCGAAATAAAACCAAAAATGTAATAAGTCAGTGTTGTTTGTGATGTTAAATACTGTTTTACATTGTTTTTAGTTTTCACTAAAACATGTCCGTTAGGTCACCGTGTGTCCCCATGGTAACTTCACTGCAGAGAAAAAGCTCTTTTTGTTGCACTTCTTCACATTGTAAGGTATCTTGTGTTTTGTTAGGACAGGTTAGAACATGTGTGCGTTTGTGTTGGCTGAGGTCAAGCAAGGGGAGATTAAAAAGCCTGCCCCAACATGATTGTTTCAGAAACGTGATGCCAGAAGATTAGCGGTATCCACTGTTAGCAAGGGAACCGTGTGTGCTAACTGAAAACTTAGTTACATTAATGTGTTTTTATTAGCTGATAAATTTGATAACATTGACATTAGGATCTTTTTAAATAGCTGCATTTGCATTCTTGCAGATGCATTTGTGTCTTGTCCTGCACACACTGTAGGGCAACATTTGCTGATTGCCTGCACTGTTTTGGTAACACTTCTCTCCCCAGGGACGCTCCTGCCTGTCTCCATGGTAACGTGGCAAACGCAAAGCCCCGGCGTTGTCGCGTTTCGCTGCTGATACTCGAGGGGGGGGCGGAACCGAGGAGGAACAACGGAGGGGGGGGGGGGGGGCTCTTCGGGTTCTTCCTCTTCTTCTGTAAAGGCAAAATCGGTCGAAGATGGTAAGGAGAGCACGGCTGCGTCAGGACAGCACCAGCGTTATAGGTAGATGGAGAATCTGTGCTTTGCTAAAGCTAAAGAAGATGCTAGTGCCTTTTCTCTCTTGTTGTATGCCTGTGCAAGAGAATGTGATGCTTTTTTAAATTGCATATTAGGTCTGTTTGAGTAGGTTTTAAGTCTTTCTTTTGTTTTTGTTTCAGCCATTTCACGAAGGAGTCTACTACCCCTACACCAGTGACACCCAAGGGACCCACTCATCAGCGGGGATCCCATCCCTCCTGAATTCCCCGCTCAGCCAGCAGTCTGTCAACGGCCACTGTGCACCGGCACCAGGCATGACTCCATCCAGCGGAGCCTCCACCATCCTTCCATTTAAGTTCCGCCCTCGCAGGGAAAGCGTGGACTGGCGGAGGATCAACGCCGTGGATGTGGACCTTGTGGTGAGCCAGCTGGACGTGGACGCTCTGCAGGATCACATCAGCACCGTTACGTTCTGCAGTTTAGAAGGCGAGCGATGCCAGCGGTGCCAAAGCCCAGTGGACCCGGCTCTGGTCAAGCTCCTTCGGCTGGCCCAGCTTTCAGTGGAGTGGCTCCTCCACTGCCAGGAGTTTCTCACCCTCAGCCTGCGTGCTGCGGAGGAGAGACTGGCGGCCGCAGGAGGGGAGCGGGAGCAGCTGCTGGCTCAGCAGAAGAAGCAGGAGGAGAAGGTGAAGGCGCTCGCCGCCGAGCTCAAGCAGAGGAAGAAGGTTATTCGCACACAGCAGACTCTGCTCGCCCCAAGGATCATCAGCAGCCACAAGGTACTGCTGACATGCTAAATGCGCTCTCTCCCTGGGGGGGGGGTTAAAATTTGCATTTCGGTTATGTATAGCAAGCTAGCTCCATCACACACACCCCCTGCGCTCCTCCTCCTTGTCAGGGCCCCACTCTGTCATTGTTCCACGGATCTATTCACAGCTCTGGCTTTGTCCATTTTACACCGAGAGGAAAAAAAGAGAAATATGCTTTTATCAGACAAAATTCTGCTTCTAAAAAGGTTGTCATGCTGTAAAAACCTTTTCTTGTAGCTACCTTATTTTGCTATGTTTGTATTGGGCTTCATTATTAAGTGGAAGAGCAGGATTTAGAGCTGTAGAACAGATGGTGTCATATGGTGGCAATTAGATTTTTTTGTAATCTACTTACACACCCCCCCCCCACCTCCATATACTCATGTGCTTGTAAAGCATTCAATTCTTTTTAAGTGTAATTAAAAAAAAGATACAGTATATATTTTAGATAATGTTCATGTTTTTCTTGTGAAACTATGAGCTGTTGTATTCCTCCACCGGCCATCAGGTTATTTATAGCACGAATCAAAGATCTCCCCCTGCTTCTCATGTGTATGACTGCCACTGACCTGGCCAGACAGTTGCCAAGGCAACAGCTATAGTGTGTCATGACAGCATGTGGTTGCTAGGTGTGCACTTGAAGCTCAGCTAACAGAGGTGGCTCAATAATTAATAGATGAACCATGTGTTTGTGTCCTCTGAGGACCTTTGATATTTGTTGCTTCTTGAGTTTAAGTCCACATCGCTAACTCTTAAAGAAAACATGCCTCTAATACACTTTATTAACACGTTTTTACAGTTGATCTAGACCCTTATGTAATAGCATCACTAACAAAAACACTCCCTCTGTTGTGTGACTTCCTTAAAAACTTTGTTAACATATGGTGTGACAAGATATCAGTAGCAGCGGGTTTAGCGTTGAGTGACGTCACAGCTACAACAAGCAGCGGCGTTCAATGCAGCGTGTGAGCAGAGGCAGCATCTACTCTAGCTCTTCAGTGTTAGAGTGTGTGGACGCCTGCCACAGGGAACAAATCAACATCACTCACACTCACACTGTCTGGCTGTTTGGAAACGTCTGAACTCAGAGGATGCCTTTGTTTTGGCATGTAATTGGAAACTTCATGGTTTAACTAAGCTTTCACTGAGGAGAAAAACCACAAGTTCTTATTAGTAATGGACATTGAGCAGTTTACATCATAACGCAATGTTTCAAATGATACATTTTTTTGACATTTTTGTATTGTCACAGACAAAAGCTTGAAAAACTAGAAGTGCATGCCACTTTGCATTTAAGGATTGTCAGCAGCACAAAATGTAAATACTGGAACCATAATGATTTGTCAGTTAGTGGTCAGCTCATAAATGAATGGCCACTAATTTGAGAGAATCATGTATTCATTAGTTAGATTTTTACTAATTTAGGCCACTTAAATTGGACTGTATTCAGTATTGGGTCTGGGCTAATTTGTTATTTTTTTTAACTTTTTTTTAACTAAAACTTTCAGGACTAATACTAAGTATTTGATGGTCAAAATGTGAATGTTTTCTGCTTTCCCTTGTGATTACATCATAGTATCGTATTGTCTCTTACCCCCACCTCGACCCAGCTCCTGCATCCATATGCCCGATGGATCCTTGGGCAGTTGCTCCTTCTGCTTTTGAAGCGGCGTGTGAATGTAGAAATGGATTAGGTAATACTGATGGACACTTAGCAGCCTCTGCCATCAGTTTGTGAATGGATTGGTGTGACCTGCGGTGTAAAAGCGCTTTGAGTAGTCAGAAGACTCTATAAATAGACGCTCTATAAGCTCAATTCCATTTACCAAATAAGCAAATTGAATATTTACCTTGGACATCCTGTTAACACAGTGAAATGTTTCATTTTATTGTCCTCCTTAAAATTAAGCTTCTGATTATTTGCACAATTGAATGTGGATAATGAAAATGACTTTTAGTTGTTGAACTGCCTTAAAGTAAAGAAGTGTCTGTGTGACAGCAAAACATTCTCAAAATAATGCGAAACCCCCAGACAAAACAGAATTAAATAAAGTTATCATAAACAAACATTCATAAACATAATCATTCCTGTTAGCTGTCACGTCAACAATACATTAAATGAGTTGTTTCTTGTCATAAATGCTCTTGCTGATGAATTAAACATTTTGTTTTGTGTGTTTTTTTAGTGTCCAGAGTGTGATAAATCCTTCCTCAATTCCTCCTTTCTCCAGAATCACATGCAACGCCGCCATCCTGACGAGTATGACAACCGTAAGTCTGCAGGTCATAAAGGTTTGCTGAGCAGTTAGGCGAGGGACAGAGAGACAGAGAGAGGGTGTGATTGTTCAAGAGCTAAAGGTAGGAGTCAGATACATTGTTTTCAGGGAGGACACATGTAACGATTGAAAGTTTTGTGAAGATGGGGGCGCGCTGGTGGCGCAATGGTTAGGGCGCACATCCCATGTGTTGAGACTCTCGTCTCGAGCGGTAGGCCCGGGTTCGCTTCCACCTGTGGCCCCCCTCCACATGTCATTCCCCGCTCTCTCTCCCTAGCTTCCAACTCTAACGACTGTCCTGTCTCTGTCTTAAAGGCACAAAAAAGCCCAAAAAATAATAAAAAAAAAAAAAGATTTGTGAAGATGAAATTGCAGGAAATTCATATAGTTATCATATTTAAAATATATTTATGAACTTTTTTTTACTTCTTAACAGAGTTGCGGTCTGACAGTGAGAAGAAATCTCAGATTGAAATCCTCAAATCTGAGATCAGCAGTCTGAAGGAGCAGGTTGTTCAGCAGCAGCAAACCCTGCAGACCAAAACAGCTCAGGTAAAAAAAACAAAAACTAAGCCCCTGTGATAGAGCTGAAGTGATTTGTCACCTCATTGTATATATATATACAATGTTTGTTTATTGTAAATATATTTGGTACTTCGTCCTGTCATTTTCAAAGCAAAATGCCAATGTTTTATGCTGCAATTGCAGGAGAAAGAGCAACAGTCGCTGCAGAAAGACCTGCTGAGAGAACTGGACCGATTCAAGGCTGAGGAGATGGCACGCATGGACAGAAAGATAGAAGACAGCAGGGACGGGATGCGTAGAGAGATGGAATACCTTTACACCAGAAACATTCAAGCTCTCAATGTATGAAAATGATCATTAGCTTCTTAATTGTGTTTATTTATTACACTCGTGGTCACTGGGGTATCTTTTTTTTATATCTTTTTTCATCCCATCTATATTCTTATTGATAGGAAGTCAACCAGAATCACACGGCTAAGCATGAAAAAGCAGCCAGCCCTGTTCAGCCAGAGAGAGATGTGGACAACCACAAAGATATGCAAATGCTAGCAATCCAAAAGCTGGAACATCAAATGAAGAAACAGGTCAGTATATTTAAGAGTAGGTCATTGAAATATAAAATTAATTTGCACTACTTGAACACTTAAATATTCTCTTCTAGGATAAAAAGTGGGAATACAGGCTGCAGGAAATAAAGGTTCAACATGAGTCTGAAAAGAATCAGGTAAGCTCAAGTTTTTTTTTCCATAACAAGTTTTATGAGGAATCATAACCAGCCTGAAAAATTCATCCTCATCTCGTTGTCTTCCAGTTGTTGAACGAGCTGAGCAGAACGCAGTTGGAGCAGCAGGAGCGAAGCCAGAGGCTGCAGCAGGAGATGGGCAGGAGGCTGCAGGAGAAGGAGCAGACTATCAGGGCTCAGAGGGAGCAGGTTAGTAATGATACACACTCGGACAGGCAGCGCCGCCCTGTGTGATTATGTCGGGAGAGGAAGCCATGCGGAGGGTCAGCCCTTGTTCAGGATTTCCTGTATTTGCTACACAGGCTCAGATTGTGTTGTGACATGATGATACTGTATATTTGACAGGATACATAATACACAGGAAGCGGAGGCTTTCCTGGAGCTGATCCATATTTGGATGTATGAGATTAAGAAACATTACAGTATTTTGTTTGAAATGCATCTCATACTAAGAAATATTTAAATCTATCAGCCTTTAATAAATAAGTCAGCTGTAACCCATACACATCTGATCGATCTGGGGAGAGATCAGACTATCACTGAGTTACAGTCACTGAATTCACTCACACACATACGAGAATCAGATTTATTTCAATTAATTTGATATTTCTATTAGCATGCAATGATCATAAATAGATACTTTAACCAAAGTTCTATTGAAATGATGTAGCTTTAAGTAGTTTGAATCCAGCATGGGGATGATATACTCTATAAGAGCTACAAATAGAGACTTAAATGTATAAACATTACATTAAGTAGGGCTTCTATTGTGAAAAATCATGAGGAATATAACTTGAGATGGGAAACTTCAATTATCCATAGAAATTGTTTTTAAAGTCCTTTCATGCATGAACAGAGGGTATAAAAACTTTTTCCCGATATACAGATAAGAAATATTTCTTCAAATCCGCCCACCAAGGTAGTGGAAGTGCCAGGTATGAATTTCTTTAAATCACTTTTACATCAGAACATTTTTCTGAAGGACACTGCTGTGTGATCCATCACTTTCTGTGTGCACTTATCACATTCTTTGTTTTCCAGTCATTGTCACTGCACCAGCTCCTGAGCCTAAACCAAAGAGAGTCATACTTGGTAAGTTAGTGAAAGCTAGCTGTCATTAGGAAATTAAAATATGAAACATTATTGTTTATAGTGAGGCTTAGCATGTGCTTTTCTGCATGAATTGTTTCCATTATTTATAGCAAACTCACAATTAGCCGTGCAGCTACCACATTAGCACCCACACATGACCACCAATACCACCTCTATCTATTAACACATTCTGTCCCACTCCCTGATTTCAAATGACCTCTGATGTCATGTGCTGTCCGATTAGAAGAGCCAGTCACTGCTCTTAAGCTGGATCCTATACTGGAGCTGTCAGAAGAGGAGAAAGGTAAAACAGACTAAAAAAAACAAAAAAACACACAGAGCCGCTCAGCTGCATGCTGTCTGCATGGATGCATCAGTCTGTTTTAGGCAGCCTTTTCATAAGGCTTAGATCATCTGAGTCGGCACTATTATGAAAACAGAACCCGACTGATATGTGAATTTTAGTACTGATACAGTTTTACTGATTTCACATTCTAAATATTGGGGCTGATATTTTTGAGATAGAATAAATAGAGTTGTTAAGTGTGGCTTGTGAACCTTTAATGAATCAATATGATTCTGCATAGGTGCATTTTGAAAATTTCAAAAAAATCAGAGAAGTACTTTGAGTTTTCTGTTGTATCTTTCATCACTACACTGATTTACACAAGTCTTTACTTTACAAGGCTACTTGAATGACCAAATAACTTTATTATGGAAATGTATTACTATTTGTTAACCAATTTCTAGCACATATCTGCACATCAATCGTCTTTTGTGCTGCAGACTGTGCTAAGAGTATTTATTCTTTCTGTAAAATAAATATTTTATCTGACCATATTGGAACACATATCTATATGTCAGCCTATATCTGCCCAATCATTTTGGTAGAACAATATATCAGTCGGGCTCTACATAAAAGGCATGAACTTCGTAAGAGAAACTTCTTGGAACCTCGTTGTCTGTGATATTCTTTTACGCCTGCCATGTTGATCATTATGTCCATACGCCATCTCGTCGCCTTGTTTGTGGCAACTTGTCGACATTCTCCTCTTCTGTCTGCCCCACTGCAGACATATCAATCCACCACGCTGAACCTTCAGCATAGAGCTTGCTGTGAACATTTGCAAATGCATGCTCTCTTTTTTTATTCTGGCCGATTGTCCATAAAAAGCTGATGAAGTGAGACTTCTTTTGCAGACTCAAGCAGCTTCTCTGAGAGGAGGCCCGTGGAGAGAAAGCCTGATCCTGTGCCGGAGAAGAAACAGAGAGCGCCCTCCAGTGTTCTGAAGAGGAACAACAGCATCAAGAAAGACATGCGGCCAGACATGGAGGAGGCTGTTATCAAGAGGCTGGAGGGCCTTGGAGTCAAGCCTGTAAGATCAGACATTCTTAACGGTTCTTTCACTTAAACTTTTTACAGTTGCTTTTAATTGTCTCTGCTTCTCTTCAGGATCAGAGCGGTCTAAGGAACAAAGAGCTGAACTCCATCCTGGCCAAGATGAATTCAACACGGGAGAACTTTGCAAAAGGGAAACCTGACTTCTGGCGCCAACGAGAAGAGATAGAGAGCACCGTGGAGCAGAAACTGGGCGGTCAGAGGAGAGGCAGCGACCCTGCTCCTGAGACACAAGCCAGATCCAAACAGTCAGTCCAGGGTGAGTCACTAAAAGCTTCTTAGCTTATGAGATCATCGTCCTGGACCCATTCTCTGCATACAGACCAACAGTCACCACTTTGCACTTTGTTGTTCTTTTAAGACATTAAGCTAGCTCACTGTTGGCTTGTAATTGTATTTACCGCGTTTACCATCAACTCTATTTCAAAAGCTCATTTGCAGCCACAATTACTGATGAAAGCAGAGACACACTGTCAGGGACTGAGATACTAAATTGTTCACGTTGTATGTTTTTTCTTCATTCAGTGTTGCAGCGCCGTCCTCGCTCCAGCAGTCTGCCCGCCAGAGCAACAAAGGTGCAATCTGGACCTTCAATCAAAGAGCCCAAGACCCCCCAGCCGGCACCAAGGACCAAGACCACCACTCAACCCCAGACATCTACACCCAACACCAAGACTGCACCGAGGAACCCCACATCCAAGTAATGAAAACACAAACACAACCAGGTTCTTCAATTCAATTCAATTCAGTTCAATTTATTTGTATAGCGTCAACTCATAACAAGTGTTATCTCGAGACACTTTACAAAGAGCAGGTAAAATACCTCACTCTTTGTCTGTTAACATTACAAAAGAGCAGGTAAAAAGACCTTACTCATTGTTATGTTACAAAAAGCAGGTAAAAGACCTTACTTATTGCTATATTACAAAGATCCGGCCTATCCATCATGAGCACTTTAGCAAAGCAGCAAAAGTTACAGTGGTAAGAAACAACTGACTTATTAAAAGACAGAAATCTTCGGCCGGATCCCCGGCTCATGACGGAACAGCCTTCACAGGCCTAGACTGCGCCAGGGTTGGAAAGGGATAGGGGGAGAGATGGGATAAGATGCAGGAAGAGGGATAGGGAGCAAGGGGGTGGGGGGAGGCAGACCGTCCATCAACAATCCGGTGGGGAGGGGGGGGGGTTGTTCTGGCAGGCCGTCAACCAAAGATCCGGTGGGGAGGGGGAGGGGTGGGGTGTATTAAAGGGAGATATTGAAGTGTTGCTGTATGAGGTACTTATTCATAGACAGTTCATCACCTACAGCCAGAACACCATCCCAAAAACAAAGCTCTGCAGCTAGGTTTGGAGCAAGATGTTTTCATGTTCAAGACCTTTTCCACATGATTACTACATACAGTACAACGTTGCAGTTTGATTACAAGAAATTATCTATCCTGTACTTATTTTTTCTGAACTATGTGCATACATTAATACTGTAGTTAAAACACTGATTATTGACAAGTGTTAATTATGTCCTGGATAAATAATTGAGAACCACACTCAGTACCGTAAGAGAATTTGCTGTATCTGAGGCTGCACAATAAAAGTCAAATTTGAAATCCTAATAAGGTTTGTCTTGATAGAAATAGGGAGAGAGAGTGGGTTAACTGAATTTAATCCTTTTTTTGCAGTTTTTTCCTTTGTTACTCAAATTTGGATGAAACATCTCTGACATTATTGTGTGTGAATATATATTGAGTAAATAAAAACTGTTTCTGTGTTTCTTTAGGACCCCTCCTTTCAGCTCTGATGAAGAGTCTGAAGAAGAGGACACAGACTCAGAGGAGGAACAGCCGTACAAACTCCAGAGCAGAAAATCACTACAGCCCAGACTTAACCAGGCCAACCCTGTCCAAATCAAAACAGGAAAAGCAAATCCACAGCCACTCGTGACTAAGACAGTCGTCTCAAAGATAGAGAGTGATGTAGAGGACTTTGATGAAGATTGGTCAGATGTGAGTGAGCTCCAGGAGATCGACGCTGGACGACTTCAGAGTCACAAAGACCAGAATGGGAACATGGATAAGAAAAGCTTTGGTCAAGGTCTGTAACCCTATTCCTACATCATACATTTAAACAAAAAGAGGCAGCAGGAGACCAGCTACTCTTCCTTGAGGTTGCTGAATTTATAAATGGCATCTGGTGGCTTTGAGGAGTGTGATGTAAGCGGTATTTCTGCTTTAAAAAATCCGTAGATAAGGAGATCAATAAGTTGTGTTCTTGTGAAAAAGTTAGTTATCACATGAAAATGGATTCATTCAAATATATGGAATCATGTCCCCTTAGGGCTTCTGTACTAATCGTCTTCTGTAATATATTTTGCATTTAGAAATCAAATGAATCTTTGAAAAAAATGTCATTGTAGATATTGTTTTTACTGTTTTAGTTGATTTGGGTTGCTTCCCATTTGCCATTTTTGTTCACAGCAGGACGCTGATTTAGTGAAAAAAGATATTTGGTAACATGATTTAAAATTAAACCGTTAAAGTAAATGTAAGAATTTTCTGTTTCTTTTAGAGAACAAAATCGATGACTTGGTGAGAAAAATGGAGAAGCAGTTTGTAGACAGAGGTTTGAAGAAACCAGCAGGGGGCGTCAGCATCATACCAGGGATGAGGGATGAAGTTCAGGAGCTGACGGTGAGCCTCTTCCAATGACGGACCATAATGCACTTCTTTATGCCCCAATGTTATTAGATAATTTGTTATAATTCCATATTTGAATTCAGTGTAAGCATTGGACTTACTTTGCTGGATGTTCCTGAATAACTTTTCTGTTTGTGGGGACAGTACACAGATCTGGAGGAGAGCAGTGAGTGGTTGGCCTCCTCCTTAGAGGACAGAGTGGAAAGGTCCAAACCAGCTCATGGCTCTGGACCAATCAGGAAGAGCCTGGAGTCATCCATCACCAGCGTTTGGGGAACCTCGACAGGAAAGGCTACCAAATCAGGTTAGTCCATCTCATCTGGTGTGGCTACATTTTAGATTTGTCTGCGGTAAAAAGTAACAATGGTTGGTTGTACGCTCTGCAGGTCTGACTGAAGCTGGAACAGCGAGCACCTTGAAGAGCAGCCTGTGCTCCCTCAGTGACATCAGCGACTCAGAGGAGATGAGCAATAAACACAATAAACGATACGGCTGATCAGGTGATGCAGCCGAGCACAGACACCTTAGACCTCAGTCAACTTCTCTGAAATTTACAGGGAACACCAGATGGCCTGAGTATACACATGGATGCTTCTACACAGACAAAGCAATACTTTTAAAGGGAGACAGTTTTTTGCATATAGAAAAAAGCTTTTAGTTATCTCTAACTAAATAAGTTAGAGATAAATAACATTACAGATTTATTTTATAGTTCCACTCTATGCCTTGTGCCAATTCTTTGCTTGCCTTAGACCTTTTTCAGTGTTTTGTTTATACATGTTAATCTTACCTGCACTCCAAATGAGACTGTATGTAGTTTGTGTGAAATTTTGTACATCAACTTTTTATAACGTCTTCACGTTTAAAATGAAACAATGAGATGTGATTTTGTATAGAAAATATTTATACCAGCAATAAAAGATTACTTTGTGAAACGCATAGTTATCATCTGAACACACATTACTTTCTATAAATGCCAGAGCTTCACTTTCACAATACACTCACAGCGTTTTTTTTCTAATAGGTCAGACATGAGGGTCTGTGAGGTTCGGGGTCTTGGTGCCGGGTCAGGCTTGAATCGTTGCATTCTTCAACAAAAACTGGCAAAACTTTCTGTTCTGTCACTATTTGTCTCTTTGAATACCATTGGCAAATTCATGCAATGTTAAGTAATTTAAAGTGACATGTACTCGTTAGAAGGTCTCCATTACACCATGCTTTATTTACCAAACATTTCCATCTATCATGCAGTCTTCAGATTGGACCACTCACTTTGAAATCACCATATATTTAATGTACTTACAAAAACACAGCATTTTTGATGTCGAACACCCTCACCCTCCTCTGATTCAGATTCCCTTTTCTAGCAGATATGTGGTTGTAATGTGTTATTACGATCAAAAGTATCCTCTCTTTTTTTTACCAGAAGCAATATTGTAGCTGCCCTGCTGTTTTGTTGTTTGTCCGGTGATCTGTAAGTCCCATGACTGATCAATGCACACTCTCCTGAACACATAGGTAAACAACACTAACTCATATCATAGCCTTTGATGCAAATTCTCTGGAAGAGGAGAGATGGAGTTTTGATCAAACTTTCTTCTCTTTTGTGATGACCATTCAGCCGGCTCTCAATAAACAAAGCATGAAAAAAAATAAAACCATTAACAATCAGTTGATTAGCTTAGCACATCATATCGTGTTGACACAGAAGCAAACAATCAACATGGCTATGCCTGAAGTAAAAAAACAAAACCTGCTAACTTGTGAAGTTTGTTTAGTGTGTACAAAAACAAATGTGTGACATCAGCCTTGCCTTTAGGGTTGTAGGGGCCTGTCAAGAGTCGCCTGACATGAAATGTTCCACTAAGATCATAAAGAGTCATTTGCCATTTTTTTACAGATGAAACACACATGATATAATCATTGAATGAATGTTGTTCTAAAGAACTAAACAACAGAAGGTTTGATTTTGTGACCTGTCAACAAAGTCAGGTTAACTGTTTCCCCAATGGTTCCAGTCTGTATGCTAAGCTAGGCTAAGCTAATTGAATTCTGGCTCAATATTCAAACATGTGTCAAACATTTCCTTTTAAGTCTTTCGAGTCATTTCTCGGTTCAGAGTCTTCTGGTTCAGACAAAGCTGTCCCTGCTAAAGGTCTGACCAGTCTTTGTTGTCCCTCTGGTTCCTCTGGTCGCTCTGCTCTTCCTGCCTTCATAATACAGCGGGGGCACCAGGGTAACTCTGGACGAGGAAGCTGGCAGCATGTAGGTCCTTCTGGTCCGGGCGCTGGCGTATGTGCCTGGTCTGTGTGGCTTTTTTTCAGAACTGTTGACGCAAATGAAAATACACTACAGTAAGTGATGTATCTCAGTTTTCCTCTCATGCAGTCATTGTTTGTTTTTGGCTTTGATTTTATCCAAAGTAAAGGTAGTCGCATAACTGGCTGATAAAATGTTATTATTATTATAAAGGCAAAAAACATGAAAGCAAAATATTCTAAGTTTCATACTGACCTGGATGGTAGGCCTTCTTTTCCAGAGAAGTAAGTCAGCACCCCCCCTCCAGACAAGAGAAGGATGGAGCCTCCCCAGCCAACAAAAACTGCAGCTCCAATTTCAAATCTAAGCAGCAAGTATTGATGTATAGAATGAGTTGCTGTTTGCTTTATCCTCACTTTTTATGCTTCAGCTTATTATTACGATGTTTCAGAAATACTCACTTCTGATCCCTGAAATTTGGATCCACGAATTCTGATACGATTTTGTTGGCCCACCACGAGTATGTGATCATACCACAGAATCCTAACAGAAAATAAAGAATACTTAAAGCCGCCTAAGTGAATAACATACAACACAGTGTAATTCTTTATTATTTCTTACCTGAAGTCAGGTAGGTTAAACCACCTGCAAAGGTCACCCTTGCATTTGCAACCTCTGATCCACCGATTTTAGTGCACTTCATCCCTACGAGTGTGAGGACGCCTCCGAAGAAGCCAGTGATGACGGCACAGACGGCGAGTGCTCTGCAGGCGTGTAGGAACACTGAAAGAAGAACAGGTGAAACTTAAAGCAACAAACATTTAAGAAATTAACATGTATTAAAAAGTGATTTTATTCTGTCCTATTATAAGATTATTAGGAGATGTCTGTCAATGAAAACTCTCCAAGTTAAGTCAGACTCAGTAAGGGACTGTAAACAAATAAGTATAGGGAAAGTTTCTTTGAGATTCATTATTAAAAAAAATAAAAATAAAGTCAAGGTGAGGCAGCTGATTGACAAAGAAAGCTTCTGTTTTATGTTTGACTGTGTGCCCTTTAAGAAACTGGGAAATACGTCTAAGCATCATGCTGGTTTTAAAGAATGTCAGAAATTGAATCGTTTGATGGTTAACTCATTTATTAAGTAGTGTCAGGGTTAGGCGGGAAATTAGTATTATTTCAAACCACAGATCAGCTGCTCGTTTTATAATTTTTAATCTTTCTGTGGTTCCTTTAACTCTACATTACATCTACTTCAAACACATACAGAGGGTGGTTCAAAAATTAAACTTAATACATTTTTCATGTAATTATTTAAATAAACACACATTATTTTGAGACATTAGGTCAGAGGGAATCAATGGGAGAGACTAAGCAAAACAATTTATTTTACCCCAGGAAGAGTTAACTATTTCACTTAATTAATAGAATATTTAATAAATAGCTCACCCCGTCCCGACTATAATCATTTTCATACAGTCCTTAAATATTAACAGTTCAGAATAAAGGCTAAATACAAATTGTAGGTCTGGCAGTTTCCTACCTGGCAGGGCCAGCATGGAGGGGTAGTCCTTGCAGTCGGACACCCCCGTGGTGTCAGAGACACAGTCCCTCCACAGGTTGGAGTAGTAGTTGCCGGTGGTCAGCACGATGGTCCCCACCTCAGAGAAAGTCCAGTACTCTGTGGGGAGAGTGGAACAGACCAGGATCCATCCACACAGACACGACACGAAGCAGCCGATCTCCATATACATCACCAACGTCCTGTACTTCATGGTGAGCGTTTCTCCTCAAGCAAAAACTATCAAGCTGTGTAAAATTCAAAGTTTGAACAACCCCTCACTGTGGGAAACTGGTCTGAGCTGATTGTTAAGTCATTGTTGATGCTCAGGTGTCGGAGCAGCAGTGTGGAGGGTTGGCTTCTTTCTCATCTTATCTTTGAGATGGTTTTGCCCAGTAAGCATCCTCTATGGTGAAGGATGACAACTTGCTTGATTGCACTTCGGTTAACCCTCAGGTTTTCTTTAACCCCCTCATGTTTCAAAATTAACATATTTTATGGCAATTTCTCACAAAAGTCAAACCCAAAATGTAGTGAGATATAAAAGTGCTTCCTTCCCTTTTCTACATCATGAAGTTAGCCAAATACAGAAAGTACCATAAACATTGTGATGACATCAAAAACAATATTTCATGTTTACGCTTTTTTTTTTTTTTTTTTTTTTTTAGCAAAATCTGCACAAAGCAAAAATACTACATTTAATAAAACTGTTGAGAATATGACATCATTGAGGCTGCTGTGAACACCACACACAGAAAAAGAAAATTCACATCCATTTTTTAGAATGTTCATCTAAAGTCTCTTGGCTCTAACACAGAAGTCATTTTTTGCAACATGACATCATCTAAAGCCTGTGTCGTACAACAAGGACAAATCATGAAGCATCAAGCTAACTCAACTTCATTTGGTTTTCTTCTTAAAGCTTCTCCAGAGCGCCTTTTTGTCTGAAAGTTTAAAAAAAAGAAAATGACAAGAGGGAAACCTTTGTTTTCAATTTTTTATTTGATATACCAAGCAGATTTTTTCTGGCTTTTTTTTCACCATTCATGACATTTTGATGCTGCACAACAGTAGCCATACACACTGACTACAATGAGAGACAGTGGGATCAATATAATGTCACAGTCATTAAATAGTTAACTAAGGTAGCGTGTCACTATAAAATATGACCTACTAAATGATTCATTGTGAACAGCCTTGTTAATATATTTAATTACTTGATGTAGATGATACATTGGCGGGTGAGTCAGACCATTTACATCCGTCTCCAGTGTCAAACAGTCACAACATAAGCCATCTTGTTGGAAGAGATGTTTGTTAAGTCGTGTGATGTAATTGGCACACCGATGTGTTTATATTCATTTATTTTTCCCTTCCTTTCTCACAGATGAACGGAGCCATGGGATGTCTGCTGCAGAGAAAGCATTCTAACAGTGAACATTTTTTACTTTACTGGGAAGTTAAGCCCACAAAGCAACCCAACTTTAATAAAAAAAGTTTAAAAAAAACTTTTATATTGGATAACTCTGCGTGCAGTCGCACAGTGAACTGTGTAGCTGAGAAAAATGAGGCAACTCCCTACCAGGCCGAGGTACAGGGGCAGTCCTATTTCATATCTGCAGAGATAATATAAAAAAAAAGGCTTTTGTTTTGGCTGAACTCATCTTTTCTGATTAATGAGGGTTATTTAAAGAACACTTGGTACCTCTGTTTTGCCGGATCTGCTTTGACGTGTAAAAAAGCGCCAACCACTGTGTTTATGTATAAACAATAACCAGCCAGGTCTGATGCGCCTGCATGAGGGAAACAGCACAGCCATGACACATGGGAAAAAAATAAGAAGAACCAGTATGAAGGTGTACTGAACGCTGCTTCCACAACAGAGAGGAGGTAATGCAAACAAGTCATACTCACAGCCCACCAGATGGAAAGCAGATGCTATTATTAACATCCTGTCCTTACTCCATTCCAAAAAACGTGAGGACTGTGCCAACCAATCCGAGGCACAGACCAATCAACAGGAGCCCCCTAACTGCCTGGATGTATGCTTATAACAGAAAGACATTTACCTGATTTAACTAAAGCTGTGTACACACAATCAGTAATTATTTCTCTTTGTACCCACATTTGACCGTCCACAGAACTCCAGAAGTCTACACAGTTCACCACAGCTGTGGAGTCTTCATAGCAGTCCTTCCACAGGTCAGACCAGTACAAAGCTGTCACCACTACAGAGGACTACCCAGCTGAGCCACCCTCCAGTGACAGGAAATGATGAAGACTTGTGTTATATTTACAAGAATAAACTGTAAGTATGGCAAAAAGTTCTTCTGCTCTTTAAAGGGGCAGAGCAATTATTTAGAAGTGCAACTGATAACATTTTTGGGGGGCTCACAAAAGACAGAAAAATCTAAGAATTAAGGCCTAAATATTATTTTTAATACAAATATATAAATTCAGTGAAGCTCTAAAAACACTGGATACTTAATTTCACATAGTTCACTCAATAGCATCTGTTAATGATGACATCATACTTTCAAAACTTTGGAAAGCTCATGAACGGTCAACTAGGAAATTCACAACAAACTACTTGTCCTTCTAGTTTTTATTCAAATTGACAAAAGTCTTTTTTCAGAAGTTTTTTTATTGAATATTATTGAATTTTTTTTTATAATAAGGGACATTTGATGAAACCATGTATTAATAATGACACAAAAATATAAAACACAATGTAATATATTTAAGTAAAACATAATAAAGTTAGAAAAATCCAATGACATAAAGTGACTTTATTGTGACACATTTTTCTAATATATAATTTATTATCTTTTATTCCACCAAAATAAATAATTTCACCCTCAATTCCAACATTGTTTTATACTTTGCAATGATAGAAGTTTCAGACTCTGACATTGTCCTAGTTAAAGCACAAGCACAGTCTGTGCATCAGGTACATTCTCTCTTTTTGTGTTCTCTTATTTGCTCACCTCCAGTGGTCCATAGCTAGTGTGCAGCCCACAAAGCACCAGCCCAGTGTGCAGAGCAGCAGGCCCAGGATCTGAGCATGTCTCCTCCACATGCCCTCAGTCTGCTGAACAGAGGAGCCTTCACCAATCAACTTGAGATGTTAACGAGATTGGAGATGCAGAGCTGGTAAAGCCAAATGTCTCTTATTCCTTCCTACTCTGTAAAGGAAGTGGTCGCTTGTATATAAGAAAATAAAATCCACGAGAGTGTGGCTTTGTGTTAGAAATCTGTAAAGGAGCAGTCCTCTTCCAGCAGCTGCTCCGGTGGATGTGAACTGATCTGAATAAAACCAAGTAGACTGTTTACTGTCAACCAGACAGGAGAAGCCTGCTGGAGTTTTATTTGTTTTCTAAGGAGACAGAGGCTCATAGGATGATTAGAAGAGTCCCTTATACCTTGAGTGTAAGATGATGGAAACAAACATCAGGCAAAAAATTACATTTTCAGCAATAAAAACACATTACACAAATTTGATTTCATCATCATATGTATAAAATGAATAAAAAAACAAAGTCCATGAAATTTCTTATAATCAATCATTTAAATATAAGAGTTCTTGATAAATGGCGTAGTCTCACTCCGTGAACTTCCTGACGACACCGTCCTGCTGCTGCCGCTGCTCCTTGAAGACCGTCTAGACTCTGACCCTGACCCTGACTTTGACCCCACAGATCCTACAGACCTAGCTGTCTCCCGTGTCTTTGTTGAGCGCCCTGACTTGGTCGTGAGTCCAGATTTTGAACTGCGTTCTGATCTTGAGGAAATGTCGGACACATCTGAGCCCTCAGTCCGGGACGATAGCTCGGACACAGAGGACAGTCTGGTCTTTGAGCTGATCCCGGACACAGTGGACAGAGCTGTTGTGGACTTGTTTTGCTCGGGATCGGGTTGTGGCGGGACAGTGATGACTCTGGAAAGACAGATGTAATATTGTCAACCATGACAGCGTGAAAACATGACATCAAAGTATAGAGGAATTCATTTCCTGTTATAAGATACGTGGGTGGCGTTTGCAGATTCACAGACAGAGCAAACACAGGTCAAGAGTCGATTTCTGTTTGTTATGTAAGTCAAAACTGTTTTTAATCACCACCAATTACAGTATCTATTTTTCTTTTTGTTCCTTTAATGCTAAATGCTAACCAGCTAGCTCCAAACGTTGTCTGTTGTTTAGTACTGGCAGCTGGTGAACACTTGACTGATGTCATCAAAACAGCAACATAAATTCAAACAAAGATCTAAAAGATACTTCATCTTCACGGGAGAGATGAGGTTAAATTCTTAGCAGCTTCATCACTATTTGACCACTTTCAGATATATTTAGCTTTGCCATCAATCATTCCATTAATATAAATAATTGATTTTCTATTGCAGTTTAAGTATAACTTGGTTGATGCCATGTTTTGGCAGCCTAGATGACTAAAGAGTGCTGCAGCAAAGGTCAGCGCTGCTCTTGGAGCTCTTTATCGACCCTTACATACAGACTTTTCTTTACTCATTAGATCATGCAAGGTTTTCAAATGTCAGACCTCTGTTTTGTCTTAAGGGTTAGTGTATAGTATAAGATGCATCATCTGCTCTACTAAGAAAGCCTCAAACACTTCCCCTCGTGTGTTTTTCCTATGAAGCACACAGGGCGATGGTAGCCTCGCCTCTCCACTTCCTCTATAAATATAGAGGAAGTGGAGACGCGAGGCTTCTCCTGACTTGTTGCAACAACATCACTCACATGACTTCTCCTCCACAGAGCGGCGTGCACACTGACCACACATAGAAGAAACCACCGGTCATGTGAAAGGCTGAGCCGACCCAGCCAAGGAAGATAGGGGTGCCAAGGTCGTACCTGTTAGTGTTAGAAAAGTGAGTTTAAAAGATTGAACTTTATTGAAGTAATTCTTGCAGAAAGAGCTTAAACAGGTCAAATGAATCTTCTAACTTACCTCAGTCCGTCAAATTCAGGGTTGAAGTATTCTACTGAGACGTACTGAGCATAAACGGCATACCCACATATTGAGAGCACACCTGAGATTGTGTTTAGCGACAGAGAAGACAATAACAATAGTTAAAGCCAGTCGTTTATTGACTGATTATCACATATTTGATTCTTTGGATGAAGACCTTTTACATTGTACAAAACCAGACCTTACCGGCAATAATGTGGCACCATCCACCAGCGTAAATCTTCTTGTACTTTGACCGATCCTTTCCTCCTATAAAGGTGCATTCCATCCCCAACAAACTCAGCACAAATCCAAGCATTCCCAGGGAAAGAGCCCCCATCAGCAGGCCGCGCACTATCTGGATTGAGCCTGAAGTCACACAAAAAGACAATAATTACAGCAGCAGCTGAGATTGTAAAATAAGGTGGAGAATTAGCTTCTTACCGTCCACAGACCAAAGAACAGGGAAGTCGTAACAGTTGCTGACAGCAGTCGAGTCTGTAAAACAGCTTCTCCAGAGGCTGGACCAGAACCAGGCCACCGTGAGGATGGAGGAGCCGCCCATGCCTCCAATGGAGGTGATCTTCCAGCCCTCCATGGCCATGGTGCAAGCCACGAAGATCCAGCCCAAAACGGTCATGAGGAAACCCCAGATCTGAACCACACGGATCTTCATCTCAAGGCTTCTTGTGAGTTAATCTCCAATCTAGATGTTAGATACAATTAAGCTCAGATTTCTGATTCTTTTTTCTTCTTTGTTTCATCCCTCACTCATAGAGAAGATTCCATCCTGAGCCTCTACTCTTCAGCCAAATTTCCTAAAATGTTAAAAGTGTCCTCGTGTTGAGCTGCTCCTCTCAGAAAAAGGAAAAAGATGAGCATCCACAAATCAGGTGTGTGCTGTTGTTTTGAAGGTGTAACAGGACATGAGGGTGAGAGACAACAGTTGCTCAGGTTCCCATGAGCCACGGTTGAATCTGGAGAGTGCTCACCTCAGCAAATATCTCCAGTTACCAAAGAAACATCACGCCCTCATTGGACTGACCTGGACCTTTCCCTCAAGAGCAGTCACAGATAATATCTGTTTATAGCATGAGTCATACAATTCTGTAATAACTAGCACTGCAAAGTCAGTTTAATGTCAGATATCCTACATTTTGAAATTAAGGGGAAAATGCCTGCACTTGCAAAATTATAGGAGCGTTCGTGCAATTTTCTGTTGTGCTCACAAAAAATGAGGGGACTCACAAAAGTCTGCGTGAAAGAAGGATGGTCCAAATTTAAGTAGTCGTAGTCAAACTAATGCAACTTAAATTTTGCTCAATTATGCAGCTCAAAAACTGAACAGCAACATCAGATCAGACATGAAGAATCTAGATCAATAAAAGATCATAAATAAAAACCCCAAAATATACATAGCAACATGTGTGATCAGGGTCAAATTTAGTATTGGATAGATGATAAACAAGAAAACAGAATCACTCTTTTTTTTAAATCTCGTTTAAAAGCTACTTTCAGCGCTAACAACGATGATATGCATCAGTTGTCACAATGTTGAAATTATCCTCACCAAAATGTAATAAAAGTGTATATATTCTGTCCTTTATTTTCTTAACTTAATTGCTGAAGATTAAGCCGGTATTACTGCAGTAATGACCTTTACATGTTCATGTTATAACCCCACATAAATAACCTAAGCATCGTCCTCAGGCCTTAAGCTTCCAGTTATTAGTCATTACATGTGACCTCACGGTGCGGTGGGTCTTATAAGAACAGGCTAACATCTCTCTGCTGTTCTAATGAGAGTTAACTCTGAGCTAATGAGAATAAGGGGCAGTGATGAATGTGGGTCAGGGATGAAAGAGCTGCTCTTTGTCTCTCAGATGTCTCGGCTTATGACCAAGTTATGGGCGGTGGTGGTGGGGAGATATTTGAAATGGTTAGACCGCTGGCTGGGTAGTCTTAATTTGTTTGGTGAGGCTGAATTTAATTAGCTTTGATTAGCATGAAACAAAAGAAGAGACAAAAATGAACAACAAATGAGTTTATGAGCTGAACAAGGTTTTAATGAATTCTCATCAAAACATAAAAGTCAATCCTATATGGATTTAAAATGTTCCTCAAGCTGCCTGTTAAAAGCACAAAGGTCATAGGACACAAGTCTTATTATGAAGTTTCCTCAGATTGTAGAACATTAAATTTAACATACAGTAAATACTGCTCTCTAGTGGCATGATATTAGAAATGGTGAAGACTGCTATCCATCATATACCATTTAAAAGGTGTTTTGTTGCTTGTTTCCCCACAAAACAGTTTTCTTTACCTGGCACCTTGAAATGTTGAATGTAAATAATTCTTGTAATGTAATGCAACACTTCACAGATTAGACCAACACTCGCCCATTTCTTCTTTTTATTGAGCCCCTGTTAACTCTGCTGAACATATGGATTCTTCAAACATACATTTTTAAAAGTAGAGTTCATTCCTTATTTTATTTTAAAGTAACAGTAGTGTTTGAAAATTAGGACTTTAAAAACATGAGCCTGTGATGCAGATTTTAGAATTTTAAATATACAGACATTCATGGTCCGTAGAGGAATCTTCCAACTGCGCTCATAACACCTAACTGTTCTTTCAGTGGCAGTGACTGCTTAAACTGAAACAGTGACATTTCCAAACATTCATAATAGTGAAAAGCATAATTCTGTACAGACATTCATGGTTCCCTGATCATGTACCCTAACACGTGTGCAAGTTTCCAAGAGCACAGCAGGTTTTCTAAACGTATTCCCATCAGCCGTAGCTGAGCCTAAAGGTTGTGTCCTCGCTGAGCTGAGATGATGAAAAGAGACATTTAAGAATATTTTTTAAATATGAACAACAAGGTTAGTCAACTCATGACCCCTGAACACATCAGTTGACCTCATGATTGGGTTCGAGTTGGAAATCTAACGTGTAGATTTTAATTTTTTGCTTTATGAGATAAAAAAAACGAAAAAAAAAACATGCTGTAAATTTAAAAGGATATTCCTACCTCTGAACCTTTGAATGAAGCAATTAAATCAAGGACAGTTTAGGGAAAAATAAATTCCAATATTTTCAAATGGGGTATTTTCTTATTTTACTCAAAAGTAACCTGGATTGAGAAATACTAAGTTTGATTTGTATCAGATGTAATATATTCAGAACTTTTCTGTCAAAGGAAAGTCATTGCTGAAAGAACCTTAATGCTTTACACTTTCTATTTTAGCATTTCTTTCTTTAATGCAGGCCTTAAACAACACAATACTCCCCTTATGTCATTGCACTGGTCAGACGTCAGGACACCTGACACTTGTTTACGGATGCAATGCACCAGGAAGCACAGGGCAGCAGCTCCCTGCCAGCTGGTTCAGGTATCAAACCTCTGGGCCAAGAGGTTTTGCGTAACATAGCCTTGGGAGCCTATTGATAATAATTCAGAGGTGCAGATGGATGGCTGATAGGAGGGGAAACCTCCGGTTGGGCCTCCAGCTCTGCAGGGCCATATCTGGGGTCCGATTTGACCTTGTGACCCTCAGAGGTCACATGAGTCAGGCCGTCAGAAGATGTATCTCTTTGCTTAATAAATAGAAACAGATGCAACTTTCAAATAAATGTGTCTTATATTCTCTCAAGGCGACAGGAAACAATTAATTGTAATAAAATTATGAATACCAAGCTTCTAAAAGAAATACGCTAATATTAAAGGCATGTTGCAAATGCATAAAATGTCAAGAAAACTGCATTCAATGACGTTGCCTTTAATGGAAAAATACAGAAATCATGTAAATAAAATAAAAACACAAAATGTACAAAACTGTTTCATTCATATGATAAAAGCTGTAGCAGAAACCTCCTGCACTTTTTAATTGATGTTAATGCTTTAAAATGTCTTTTTAAACTCTACAGCTGATTGTGCTGTGTCTCCAAAATGATATAACAGATGTAATGTGTGTTTGCTAGACAGGCAGGAAAATTGAGCTTGATGAAGGTGACCCCAGAGTTTGAACAGAGTTTTGTGCCAAATCAAATTTCCTGAAACAAAAAGCTCTCTCACACAGGCCACTGATTCAAATGATCCAGAAAATCCACCATAATTCAAGTCACATTTGGCCATTTACAATCAATACGATGAGTAAACTCTTACATTAATGACATTTTAAATTCAGGTAGATATTCATAGATGTTTGTGCTGTCGGTCTTGAAACACTAGCTGGTGACCACAAACTATTCAGGATCAATTCCACAATAACTCATTTGACACAAAAAAAACTGTTTTATTTTTACACATAAGCATTCCTTCCAAACTGCCTCGTCGGCTGCCCTGGTTCTTTGTGAGGGCTGTTGGCTGTCTTGATGTGCTTGTTGCGCGTCGTCACAAATGATGCAGACCCTCTGTAAGAGTACTCAGCCCTGCAACAAGAACAAAAAGGGGCCTTAAAAAGCAAAAACATACTCTGATAAATTTCTTTCAGGCAACGCTCCAATATCAATAAACCCTGACAGGAAAAAGAGAGGTGATATTTCAGAGTAACAAGTGGATAGTCACAGGATTTCTGTGTCAAACTAGTGGCTCTAACAATGTAATAATTTGCACCACCTCCCACTTATCTTCTATCTGTAAATAACTTCCTCAAATATAACAGGAAGAGTCTTCAGACACATTCATGTCAGCATGCTAACACTCTTATTATTACAATCATATCATACTCAATTTCCAGAGTGTTTATGTTTACCATGTTAACTGTAGGCACAGGAAGTTATTTCCAATTCATTATTATTACATTATATATACAAAGCATTGCCGTAGGCCCACGTTTGCGAATCATTTTTCAGTGCATTTTTTTATTTAAAACATCATAGGAATTACTTGATCTTTGTTCTACTGATTTGTGGGATTTGAGGTTTTTTGTCGGTCCCATGCAGAAGTGCTGTAACTTTGGTGTTATAAAAGTTACATTCATGGTTCCCTGATCATGTATCCTAACACGTGTGCAAGTTTCCAAGAGCACACGTGGAGGCCAGCTGAGGCCATTCGCTTTGCAGATAGTTGGTTATTTGAGTTTAAGATGCTGCTAGCTTAAATTAGATCACCAAAGGTTATCTTGGTTTTTCGGGTGGGGACCATGAATGTCTGTACAAAATCTGTTGTCTCCTAGCATGGCAGAAGCTTCCATCCCACTTTCATATTAGGTTAGTAGAACACAACATGAAGGAGCTGTTTTATTAAAGGTATAGCTACGAAAGAGAAGTGCTCGGCCAATAAATGGATAAATCCTACATCCTTTATTATTGTTGCTTTGTTGCATTAACCACACTATGCAGAGCAATACCTGACCGTGAAAGAATCCTGCCCAAGGATGTCAACAAGAGAGAAAGTTTATATCCTTTTACATAATTCCCTATAGGGGCCCTCAGTCAAGGTGACTTTCATTTCGCAATAGTCCTTATTACTCTACTGCAACAAAGGAAACATTCAGCTGTAATCCCTCACATACTTAATAAAAATAACCATCGTGCAATTTGCCTTGTAGGTTCAGCACTTATGAGACAAGATGTTGAGAGAGATTACTGACTGTTTTCTCCTTTAACCTCCTCTTCAGTGCAGTTAAAGTCATTATTTAAATTGCTTAATTGGGTTATCAACTCATTGCAGTTTACAGTCCGTCCAAATCAGATTTACTCCGAGCCCTTGTTGCTGATGATGACAGATGTGGGATCACATTGTCAGCATGCGGTGCGTCTGGAAAAATCAAGCAACCTGCCTCAAACTGAAGCCTTCAGACAGGGAGAGACAGAAGACAAGTCCTCCGAGGATACACAGCACAGATCCGGCCCAGCCGATGAAGAGAGCTGCTCCAAGTTCGAACCTGAAGGAAAAATATGTATGGCAAGTATCCCTTTCATATAATTGGAGTTTTAATCTGCAATCAAACAAATATTCAAATAACAATTGAAACAAAAACCTACTTCTGAGCAACAAAGAGAGGGTCAAAGAAGTCTGTTGTGATCCTGTGTGCATATATGGAGCATGCAGAGATGCAGCATAGGCCTAAAGAGAGAAATAAGCCAATTACCACTTCAGAACTGCAAATCTTGCTCTAACCAAAGTTCAAAGATTTCATTATGTAAAGCAGTTTAACAGTAGGTTTTACCACTCAGAATGAAGTGGATGCCAGACAGGACAGTCAGACGGGCCTTGGTGGTCTCAGCACCTCCTATTTTTGTGCACTTCATTCCTACTAAGGCGAAGATGGCACCAAAGAAACCCAGACATACGGAGGCGATCATGAGACCTCGGCACACCTGGATGTAGGCTTCATGACGGAGGTAGAGAGATGAGGTCAGTGCTTTACATGAGTCGCTCACAACCTTTCTGGCCTATATTGAAACAAATGTCTTACAATGTTATTTATAACACCAAAGCTACAGCCTAAATGTGAAAACTTGTTGCTTTGTTAGTTCTTGCTTTCTGATTTTAACAACATTTAAAGACAATTTCCAGTTTCCAATTTCATGACACTCTGGTCCTTTATTACACATCCAACACAGTTGCAGATTTTCTGTTTTGAAAGCACCTTCACAGCTCAAAACACTCAGTAGGTAGAGCATGTCTGCTTAAAGTCTGAGTGAACAGATTCAGACATTTGCATTCACACGTGCACCCCGACCAGACAATAGGACAAGGACATTTAAGGAGTGCAGTGCATGTGTGAAAATTTGGTGTTAAATTGTTAACACTCTGTGTACCACTCAATTGTGCACCTCTGCTAACTTTAAACTTGTTGTGGTCGTTTGTGGCAAAGAAAGTATCGAGTTCTAAATGTATTTGTTACAATGGTGGTCATTCATCGAAGACCAACAGGTGACCAACATCTTGGCATCATTGCTCCAGTCATAAGTTAAAACGCAGTTCCTCAGAAAATTGACAGAGACAGATATGTATTTGTATATCTGCTTTTGACCCCAAAAAGACACATTTGAAAACTGCTACAGCATTTGAACTCACCATCGAGGGCCAGCATTGAAGGAAAGTCCTTGCAGTTGGACACGCCAGTGGAATCAGTCACACATGTTTTCCATAAATTGGACCAAAAGGTAGCTGTGGTGATGACTGTCCCATCCACAGAGGACACCTTCCAGTAGTCTGTAGGCAGGGTGGATGACACCAGAATCCAACCAGAGATAGTCAGAATAAAGGCAACAATCTCTGTTGCCATGTTGCCCATTTTTTTTCTGTGGCTTGGAGGTCCAAACTGGGACAGAAACGAGATCTCTCCTTCACGAGTGACAGAGAATTAGTGGGAGTGTCGGCCCAAGACTGGTGCGTCAGAGAGAATTTCTCTTCTCCTGCTCATTCACGCACCATACTTTTACCTGAATATCCCTCACCAAAGCACACTCGGTTATATTTTGTGCTTGTGTGTGGCAGGAGGGTGCAGGGGTGCACACACTAGTCATCACTCCACACAGTGTGCATGGGGTCTGCAAGGAGATCTGCAGGAGGAGGAAGTCTCTAATTGAAAGGATCTGAAAAGTCTTTGACAGGGAAGGAAGACAAGATGAGGAACTGAGATAGGGAAGTTTTTCATGGTGGATTATTGAATGCATGAATGGTTATGTTTTTTATGTTCATTTTCAGTTAAATTCCTATAATCATTTTACAATACAACATTAGATTTATATTTACGCATTTCCTACCATATGGGCAGCAATAAATTAAAGCCGTACAGAGATAAGAGATTGGTTCTACACTGCAGCGTTATAGCTCCATCAAGTGGCCAAATAGGAATGTAGCAAGCTTTCTGAGAGTCCTCACCTTACTAATATATTGCATCAGTGCCTCCATTTATAATCCTGTGTAATTCTCAAAAACCCCCAAAAGATTAGCTTTTGGCTTTATTAGCTTTATTAATAGTTTCTTTTAACAGTTTTATATTGTTACACTATAACTTTATTAAAATAGACATAGTTCTAAAATATATTGGCATTCCCTTCAGCCTCAGCTTTTTATGGAGTTAGCTAATGTTTGCATGCTAAAACATTTCAAGCTCCTGTGAGGAGTTTTTTGCTGGTTATGAAACAGACAGAAATTTAAACAGATGCTTCTATGACCTACAAAAGAAATCAAGAGCATGAACAACAAGATAAATAACTTCTATATAATAATTTTGAATGTGTGTTAACACTGTTTCTGGCTAAGTGTCGGACAGAGTAAGTTACAGCAAGCTGTCAAAACTGCTGGGCGAAAACCCCAAAATATTTATTTAAAAAAAAAGGAAACGCGTTGTTCGACATATTCATAGTATTCACGAAAGATTGGAGAATAAACTGGCAAACTGACTACACATAAGTAGTTTCATTATGTGCACTGGGATTACGATGGTCACGCATCAGTCGCAGTATATAAATCTCAACACCCCCTCCCACTCGCTTTCAGTGAAGTTTCTTAAACATTTTCCTGCTGCGTTCTCCCCACAGACTGTATAAAACATGAACGCAGTTTCAGTGACGTCACCCACTGGTTTCTGCAGCACACCGTTGAAGCCCATTGATGGCGGTCATCATATTAAAAATGCCGTCTTGACCAAACTTTGGTGGTGACACATGCCGACCTCCAAGCAGATCAGTCACATCCCAATTTTGAAATTCTTATCCTGATAAACGGATGAGTTATAAAACAATTCACTCACCGTACAGTGTGTGCAGATAAAGACACGGGCTATTCAGACCAAAACCCTTTTTTTTTGCACCAGGCTGTAAACATGTTGATATCAGTGATAAGGAACATTTTGGTGTGTGAGGGATTTCTGGTTCATTTAAGTGGACACTTAAGGAACTGATCATGTGTTGTTAAAACAACAAAGGGCTCCAGCACAGAACAGAATATAACAACCACACTGAAAAGTAGCAGAGAACATTAACTAAAGAGGATGTTTGTGTGTTTGGGGAATTAATACCTGTTTTAATAAGCAGAGCTATACTCTGCTATCCATGTTATACTGGCTTCTCATATCTTGTGTTTTTTTTACATCTTTAAACCCGTGTTCGCCCTTCTTTATTATTTTATATTACAAACATCCTCACTGGCTCTACAGTTTGTGATCACTGCTCATTTGTATCTCTTGTTATATTCTGTTCTGTGCTGTTTTAGCGACACAGTTCATTGCTTAAGTTGACATAACCGGACTGTAATGGTTGGACAACATGATCTAATTTATTGTGGTAATTTTCAATAACAGGGAGATTAACAGAAACAACCCCGGGAGGCCAAACTTATAAATTCCCCCTTGAGCGGGGGGAATTAGCAATTGACTAGCTTCCTGTCCTGGTTCACAAAGGGCTGTCAAGCCCCGATCACAGAGTTATTATCGGATTGAACTTTGAGTTTTACATGGGGAGGAGGAACTGGACAAAGAGGGACAGGAGGAGTCGGAGAAAACATAATTATGTACGACAGAAAGTTAAAAAGTCACTGAAAGGCAGTTTGAAATTAAGAAGGAAACCTACCTGTTGGTGAAAACGTAATCATATGTAATCAACAGAATGACAAAGCAAGCCTGGTACTACTTAACCAACAAGGCAGCTGAGGTGTTTTTAAGGCTAATCAGAACTCAACAGGCGCTTCAAACTCGCCAAAAACTAGACTTTCTCTTAAAAAACTCTGTAGTGGTTTGGCTCTCCCGCCTTTATTAGATAACCTTTTCAAACATGGATTAAATCTAATTTGTGTTAGTACAGAAAGAAGGATTGTTTCAATAGCAAATGATTAGCCCCAATCACCTCCTGACACTAGTTGGCTCTACTGACCCTTTAGTTTTGGACAGTTCTTCAAGTTATAAAAGCTAGGACTCCCATTGCAGGTTAAAGAAACCCCAGGTGTTGAAATGTCTGTAAATGACAGCGAGAGGATCCAGAGAGCATTATTACCCAAATCTCTAGGCAGTTGAAGCCTCGATGGTGTCTTTCCAAGGCCGCTGTTGCTGAGCAATTTCAAAGGAGACCCTAATCCTATACACCTGCTAATGAAAGGGAAATGACTGGAACAGGTTGTTATCAGTGTTGATGACATCCCATGTACTGTAGATCATGGTAATGAAAAGATGACTATCTCACCTTTTCCATTTGTCTCAACATCACTCAGATTTATAATGCAGAATATGTTGTTTCTTTTATCCCCTCTGGTTATCTAATTGTTAAGTGAGATCATTTTTTAAGGCTGAATAACACATTTGAATTCAAGCAGTTGCCAAAAAAGATATCAAATAGAGTCTAACTTTTTTGATAAGATTTTGAGAACTTAAAGAGCCAAATCACTGCCTGTGATATTTTACAAAGTTAATATAAACCCATTATTTGATCTATAAAGCCTTAGTGACTTTGAAAATGTATTCGTTTAAATGGCATCAAAGCATTTCACATAACTTATGACATGTAACATAAATATGCCTCTATCAGACTTTCCTACTAACTATAAGTAGTTACACAGGAACACAGCCTTTGTACGTGGGGTGCGTGACAGCAAGGCTATCTGGCACCGCAGCCTCTATTAGAATTCTAGGAAAATGTGAAAACCATGATAATGTTTTAAATCCTATTATTACAATATTACATCCCCTGATATAACTGAATGATAATTAAAAAAAACAAATGTGCTGTCTTAAAACATTCAGATGTTTCGAACAGTTTTGAAACAACTTAGCGAGACAACCTATGAGAAGTCTAAAAGCTCGCTGTGTTTGTCCAGTCCATAATATGTGTCCTTCGGCAAGACATTTAACCCCAAGGTGCGCCCTTATTTGTAGCTGTGGTGATCGACAGATTTGTGGACTGGCACCAAAGTTGGGTAAAAAATGTTCTAGACTTTAGTCGTGAACAAGTATCTCCAAAGTAAATGAAACTTTGATCAGCCTTGGTTGTGGTTTCTGATAAAAGTTTCTATGTTGGCATGCTAAAATGATAAACTAACACGGTAACCGTTACACCTGCTTGTTGTCTGTTAAGCTGTCATCCTCATTCAAAGCTCGTCACTATGCTAATTAGGTACGTCTCTCTTAACATTTCTCCTTGTGCACTTACTAGCTTGCACTTAAATTGCTTCATGAGTTGCGATGAAAGCTATGCAAATAGACTTTGTGGGGGAGGTTTACTGTGTAATAAGTCTATGACCTTTTGACCTCTTTGACTTGTATTTATTTATCTAATGTTTTTACATGAAAATACAATCTACTCTGTCATGTTTTAGCTTTGAATATGTTTGCACTGTTTTGTCCCAACCACAGGTATTACTGATGAACACATTTCAGCTGAGCTGTCTGTTGTCAAACAGTGCTACTTACAGCTCTTCATGTAATCTGAACCATAATAATGGAACAACCTGCATTTTGTGAACTTTAATTTCAGTAGTTGAAGTGAGGATTTCTATCTTAAATTGAAGGGATAAAAAACAAACTGGTAAAATGGGTGGGGTGGGTGGGTTGGGAGGCTATCACTCAGCTGGGGTAGCATGGGAAAGGATTGTTGGTCCTGTGCAAATAAATGTTATTGAGACAAGTTCAGATGCTTTAATAATCACCTGCTGGCTTTTGTCCTTTGGCTGTTTTCCCAGTCGGTGTAGCTAAACAACAGGAAAATAAAGCTTGAGGTGTTAGGGCCAGTGACTCTCCAGTCTATTAGCTTTATATATCATCAGTGTTGGGATAAGAGTTTACCTTAGCTACACGAGACTGGATTTCGTTAAGGTTACTTTAACAATGAAATAGAAGTAGAGTGATGGGAATATAGCACAGGGAGGAGAGAATGAAGGTGTTTTAGGTCTCTTTATTTTCTCCCAGGTCTTTTATTTCAGTGCAGGAAACACCTGCAGTGTCAGGGGGCGTCTGTTATCAACAGACTTCTCTTTATTTATAGGAAATCCTGTGTGTGTGTGTGAGAGCAT
This sequence comes from Labrus bergylta, assembly GCF_963930695.1. Lineage (NCBI taxonomy): Eukaryota > Metazoa > Chordata > Actinopteri > Labriformes > Labridae > Labrus > Labrus bergylta. The sequence continues at coordinate 11,173,367 of NC_089218.1, read as the reverse complement.
CACGTGTCTCCCTTTGTTTGTTGAAGGGATCAGGAAGATGATATGGAAAGTTTTATGATGCTCCTTTGCCATGAAGAAGACGTGATAAAATACTGACTAATGGCTTAATTGCCAAAGTCATGTCACACATATGACTTTGGCATATGGCACTCTCTACATTTCCTCTTATCAAGAGTAACACATTCTACTGGGAAGAGATAAAGTCAGTCTGGCCACATGACTGTACAACATACTGTGTGTATGTGTGCGCGCGCGCGTGGGTTTTTGTGTTTGTGTGTCTAAAATACAGACACTGACAGACAGTTAAGGGTCATTGGAAATTTTGCTGAGTAACTCTGACTAGTTCACCGCACTCCTCACACAACAGGAAGTGTGCTCCAGAATTTGAGTTTTTTTTTTCTGCTAATACAGTTAATTATTTGAAATGTGTCTGGTTTTTGTGCATTAAAAAAAAAAACATGATTTAAAAAATAAAACCAGTAATTTCTACTATCAAATAATCCCCAAAAAACATAGAAAATATAAAAAAGCTAAACAAAATAAGTTTATTAAGATAATAACATATGTTGGCTGGTTTGCTTTATACTTGCATCATTTTCAAAAGTAAAAGTGTAAGAAAGTTGCAATAAGTGAACAACAAATTTGAACATTTGGGCTGTAAATTGTGTTTCAAAAATGTATTCTATAGATTTACAAGTGTCATTCTGATTCGTTGTGCTTTTGCTGCTTTTCTAATTGTATAAATACATATTTTCCCATTTCTGTTGGACAGTATTGTTTTATATATTTTATAGATATCCCAGTAATAAACCTCTAGAAAAACGTAATTAACGTACAATATCCTATTTATTAAATGTAATTTATCATTTATTATTGTTTCTTTATCTTCAGAGGATATTGTAAATTATGACTGTAAATGTAATCCCCATTCTGACAGGAAATCCAGCCTACGCCTTCCTCAAGACTTTTCCCCAAATAAATCAAAGTGTATAAGACTACAATTACTTTATGTGAAGTTGCCTGCGTTGTCAAATTTCTAAGCCAATCGCGTGAACGCAGAGCACAGTACAGAGCCAATAGCGTTGGGAGAATATCACTGTCAGCCAATCAGGCGTCACCGAGGGCGGGGCCGTTCAAGGTGCTTTCTTTGATGTCTTACAATGCTGCTAGCTCTTGCGCTTAACGGAACACGTAACACACCTTGGGGGTTCCGACCATACGACCTCCATGTAACATGTGTGTGAAGCCTGAAGAAACATAGCGCGGAGGAGCAGTTTTCGGAAGGGGGACAAAGTTGAGAGGCAACCATGGAGGAAGTCAGAGAGACTGCCAGGACCAACCCGGCAGCGACGGCGAGCTTTTTGTCCAAGCTATTTTTCTGGTAAGTGAAACAAAACTTCCCGGATGGTAGAGCCCTCAGAAAAGCCAAGTGTGCTGTTCGCGGGGTATTTGAACAAGTGGACAGTATGTTCGTTCATTTTTCAAACGCTATTTTTACATTTAAACACTCCGGTGACATGAACCTTTGAACATGTAAACTGAAAGGAAACGAGCAAGAAGTGTTAGAGAAAGTGTTACTACGAATATCCAGGTTTTCACGGGTCGTTTATAGTAGTTGTTATATGCGTGGAAAATGTACATGACATTGTAATAACAGATAAAAAAAAAGAAGAAACGTCAACTGACAACCTTACAATTGATTAGAGAGCAGCCCCTTAAGCGTCTTTATGTAATGACATTTCCTGTTGAATCATCTCCTTGTGTTGGACACGTGTGACAAATCTATATCAAGCTCACAAAACCATACTGTGTGCTCTTGTGGGACCTTTTGCTCACATTAATGCCTCTCACAACTTTTCATGGCTGCAATTGTAAGTTATGGGTCTCATCTCTGCTGTAACAATTGGAAGTAGAAGTGATGATCATCTCACTCCTCTGATTATGTCTCTCTCAGGTGGCTCAACCCTTTGTTCAGGACTGGATACAAACGCAGACTAGAGGAATCTGACATGTATGAAGTGCTCACGGAGGACCGCTCGAAGAACCTGGGGCAGGCTCTTCACAGGTAGAGGGCTTACAAATCGTCTCGTAGCATGGGAACTTCCATATACACTATTATACAGTATGAATACTCCAGGTACAGTAAAAGAAGGGTTTCTGATGAAGCAGTTGTCCAAGCCTGTCATCACAAATACCTTCATTTATTTACAAGGCGAAACAACAACGTAAGAAGACATTATAACTTGTTAAAAAGTTGTATTTAGTCCGAAGACATTGTGTCAACTTGTTTTAGAGCTTGTTTTTTTACATTTTTTTATTAGGTGCAATAAAGTGACAAACTGGTGGTATACAAATGAGGCACAAAAAAACCAAACAGACAAGGTCAGGCCAACGACTCCAAAATACAGTAAATAATAAAATAAAACAAATAAAACAAATAAAGACAGCAAAATACTAAGACATCATAAATAGACACACATCATACTACGAACAGAAAAACTACAAAACTATATGAAAAAGTATGCAAAAGAGAAGAGCTATGACCTAAAGTGAGTCTAAGGGACATGTTTTATTCTCTGTGGACATTTTTAAGACGCCACCAAAACAAGCGCACCACACCTGCACTACAGCTTCCATGATTAGCTAATCTCAATTCACAGCAAAACCTTATAACAAGATCAATGTGCCGAACAATTTGGTTTAAGGGGCTGCTCCTTAAACCAAATTGTTCGGCACATTGATCACCAAATTTACTAATAAGGTATGACAGGTATATCATAAGCACCCCTGATATAAAAAAAAAGTCAGTTTTGATTAATAAAAACACAAGACAGTTTTAATTCTTAAGTGGTGCAAGACTTGGCTTTTCCAACATTTGTATTGGGAAAGACTTGTGAAGATATAAAGCACTTTTAGATCGTCCTTGTGAGGCTGAAAACTATAACTACAAGCAGAGATTGTCCTTATGTGTTTGTAGTTTTGTTCTCAATAACATGAAAAAGTCATAATCCCTGATGTAAACATATTGTCACGCCCTCTCCAGATTTTTTAAATTGCGCTACATGCATCCTTTAGGTCTAGCACACATGTACTTCACTCCTCATAAAACGTGTGCAGAGCCCACCTTGGATAATGTTTTTATCCAAGGTTGTAGTAATCCAAGTTTACGACCAAGCTGTCCTCTTCCAACCAGTGTTTGTTGTTGCTTAGGCTTCACTACTCTGCACGTGTGAGGCAATGAATCAAGAGACATGCTCAAAGATTATCTTCAGTGCAGCATTGCTCGAGCTAATAATCTAGACAGGGTGTAATAAACGACCCTTTTTAGACTGCTTATTTCACAGAAGTGCCGTAACTAAGCTCAGATGTCATCATGTCTTTGTACATTCATGTCACGATTCTGGGACGGCGTAATATTTGGTGTTTGAGTCTGGGAATTCACATTGCATTTCGGCATTGTGGAAGCACGGCACAGCGGGAGCTCCACATAATGTCAGACATGCACGCACACACAGCGCTACCTATCTTTATCAGGTAGAAACCTTGAGCAGAACCAGACTCAATGGTGTAAAGCCATCTGCCAGACCAGCTGAGAAATGGGGGAGAGAGACAGAGAGAGACAAACAAAATAGACAGGAAGACATTTCGACTGCAACAAAAATAAAAACAACATATTATATTATATAACCCATTTGTTCCCCAATCGTTTTTGTTTGGGTTGTTATTGTACATTATTTTGAAACTTTGATACAATACTGTTAAAAATCAGACAATATAGATATAAAGGAGAAATCCTCCATATGCTCTATGGTGAAGCGTCTCAATATGACACTTGTTATGAATTGGTACTATACAAACAATGATTGATTGATATCTGTTTTGATACCATGGCAACAAACATTCCTATGTTGGTTCATTTCTTGTTTTTTGTCGTTTAGTTTTTTTTTTTTAAAGCAAACTTTTGCAAACTCATGCACACTGTCTAAATTACACAACTAAACGTTGCCAATGTATTTGAACTATTAAGACAGTGCTCTCTCACACTGGGTTAAAAATATTGGATACTCGACCTTTAAAGTTAAGAGGATTGTAGCGCTTTAAAACATGTAGTATCAAACATTGGGACAAGCTTGATATAAGCTTGCATCACTTTCAAAAGTGTTTTTCTTTTTCCTGAAAGAGATAAGATAAATAAATTATTTACAAAAAAAACAAGCAAACAACAGGACACTTCATTTTGTGCAGCAGAAATCTGTTGTGTTTTTTTCCCCAGCTCTAATAGCTTCCTAATTATCTCTTGACCTCTCATGATTGATCTGGCGACCCCAGTCTTGACCCCTCATGACTCCAAGATCAATCATTACGCCCAAAAATATGACGGTTAATATTTAGTTTTCTGGTGAAACATGTTAATTTAAAAAAGAAAAAATGTAGTCTCATTGTAGGCGTTAAAGTAACCACCCCTGTAAAGTGTCCAGTGAAATATGTCCAACATTATCAGGAGGCTTAACTCTAACAATGATGAACCACTGAGACACGGACAGTCAGGTTACTGAGTAATTATAGAAATATATCTGTGTCTGTTAAAACAGTGTTTTTTTACAACATATGTTTATGTCTAGCAAAAGCTCCCAGGAACGCTCTAACCCTCTTCCAGACATAAACACAAACAAACACAGAGATTACAAAAGATGCATTCAATGACTCCTCTAGATTAGTCGGAAATCTGCTTTTCGGCCTGTTACATAGTGTAAAAATGGAGAGTCCGCAGCTTCAGATTACTGGCTTGTTACGTGCTCAGGGCTCTTAGTTTCAATAGTAATGTAACAGCTTTTTGTCTGCTGTTTAACAGTGAAATCTAAATATCGATGGCCAAAGGAGCATAAAATCCTGTCTTTAAAGCATGAGTCATTATCTGCTGGTTTGTGTTACGCGCTTTATTTCAAAGTGCGAGCACAGAATTGCAGAAGGAGGAGGCAGCAACAGCCATGAAGTGATAAAGATCTATCCATTGAGCGCTTGTGGCATCACAGTGAAATCCAACTTTTATGAGAGGTCAAAATAGTTTTCTACTGCTCAAAGTCTGGTGAGTCTCTCCACGTTTATGACTTGACATACAGATAAGACATCTTTCATTTTAAGACGGGCCTTCAGTCACGTCTAAATATCCGTTAAATCATAAGAAATAGTCGCTGTAACCTACGTCTATAATGTGTGTCTAAAGCAGGAACTATCTTTTCACTCTATGCAAATTTCAAAAACATCAGTCAGGCACAGTGCTACAATGACAGACAAGTTCTGTCATAAACACAAGCCTTAAATATTTGCCCTAATCATGCATACTCAACAGGCTGCTGACAAAAAAGCTTAATGCGCTATTAAAGTAGTTCCCAACATAGTCACTATTTGCTCCTGCTACAGTGTGAAGTTTGCTAAAAACGTGTCTCCCCAAGGATTACCACACAATTGGTGTCACAAAGAGGATAGGGAAGTTGGAAATTAACATGAGTATACAATGTTGGGTCTGATATCTGTAAGTCTGGTCTTTCCATGGAATGGTTTGGTCATAAAGAAACATTACAGAATGATCTCAGCATTACTGTTTTATGGGACATAATGTAGAAAAAGCTAAATATTGAATGGAATATTTGACCTTAGGTAGATGACGTAGATGACATTTGCATTTTAGGAACAGACGAGAGGAATTTGCGTAGATCATTGGAGAAAAAAATCCTTTTGTAGATGATTATCAGTTTAAATAAAGATACTAGCCAAAAAAAAACATGTAGCAAGATCAAACAAGTACATAAAAAAAACATGGCACGTCTTTGTTACAGACACTGGGATAATGAGATGCAGAAGTCGACAAAAGACATACGGACACCCAGTCTTTCCAAAGCCATCATCAAGTGCTACTGGAAGCCATATGCAGTGCTGGGATTCTTTACCCTCGTCGAGGTAAGTGTGTTAAACAGCCGATGCTAATTACCAATCTGATATCAACTTGAGATCTAGATATGATACTGTATGATACAAGGCAATATGATACACTTTATATAAAGGGCTTAAGCTTTAACTACCGAGATAAATCAGGGCCCCTCCCTCCCTTTGAAGTCATTTTACATCTTTTTAGTGAAGCAAGAAAGATCAGTTACTATCATTAAATCATGTCTTCAGGTTCCAGCAGTCGATTTATCAGTTTGTCTGCACAGAACAACTGTTGTCAATATTCAAATTTACTTTATTTTTAGCTGACCAGGTGGAGCACTACACCGTTTGTAACAGAGCATGCCATGGCTTGTTAATTTCAGACCCTTGTGAATAGAATTTTCCTCCGTCACTGTAATTAGCACATCATGATGTTCATCCTTCTCCATCTCTGCATGACAGGAGGTGATTAAAGTCATCCAGCCGGTCATCTTGGGGAAGATGGTTGAATACTTTGAGAATTACGACCCAAACAACACAAAGGCTCTAAATGACGCTTTCTTCTACGCCACCGCCATGTCTGTCTGCACCATCGGCCTGGCGTTGCTGCACCACCTCTACTTCTACCACGTCCAGAGAACAGGCATGAAGATCAGAGTGGCCATGTGTCACATGATCTACAAGAAGGTCAGTAAGGGGACTGGATTAATTGTTTGTCTTAAAGGCAAACAAATACCGCTTGATTGTGTGGAAATAATTCAGTAATTCTTGTCATTGGCAGAGTTTGTCAGGGTCCGTCATGTAATCCTTTAAGAGCTGTGTTTGAAAAGATTGAACACAAAAGCAGGATGAAATGATTACTCTCCAACGGGTTTGTTCAACACAAAACAGCCCGCTCTGGCTCGTATTGCAATTTTTCACCTCTTGTATCCTCGCCTCCATCCAAGTCTCCTTCAGTTATTATAGAAATCAAAAAAGAAATAACGTGGTATGTTTTTGACATCAGTCAGAGTTTTTTATTACTGAACCCTCACTTATGATGATTCCTGTGTTTTTCCAGGCTCTGTGTCTCAGCAGTTCAGCGATGGGGAAGACCACCACAGGCCAGATTGTCAACCTTCTCTCCAATGACGTCAACAAGTTTGATGATGTAGGTGAAGTTTAAGACTTTTACAAGAACAGGCTCCCTCAAAGCACATGATCTCCTGTAGAGTGAGTCTTACATCCTGCGTCAAAAACAATGCTTACATTTTTTCATGTTTGTTTTGAGAAACTAGAAAAAGCTTTGCCTAAAAAGTAGTTTATTTGACCTGAACTCCCTGTTTGGTTCTTCTAGTAGAGATGGCTTTATAAACTTTTTTTAAAAGGTTTATTTTTGGGTGTTTTAGGCTTTTATTTAGAGATAGGACAGTGCCATAAGTGTCATAAATATTGGAGGGAGAGAGAGATAGAGTGGGGAATGACCTGCGGTAAAAGAACCACAGGTTGGTTTGAACCTGGGCCCCCTGCCTAGAGGACTATAGCCTCCGACATGGGGCGCATACACTAACTCCGAGGCTACCGGCGCCCCGTTTATAAATGTTTAAGAACACTTTTTCCCCTTGAGGCATTAGTTCAGTCTGTAGGGACTTGAGTTGGGAGGGTCACCCGCTCAAGTCCCAATGCTGACAAAATATGGAAGTTGGTCTGGTAGCTGGAGAGGTACCTTGTCAATTCCTGAGTACTGCAGAGGTGCCCTTGAGCAAGCCACCAAACCCCCAACAGCTCCGGTGTGCTCACTGTGGAGCAGTGTGTAGCAGCCCCACTCCCACATCTCTCCAGTAATGGATGTTTACAGGTCCTGTTTGTGCATGCGTGTATTTTGGGGAACAAAAATAGAGTTATTAAATCTCTTGAAGGAGATTTTGAAGGAGCAACATATTTAATATTTTTCTCTATAAAAGTGTTTAGAAAACACTTTTAAGTTAGCCTTTGTGACCTCAGTCGGCAGTGTTCCTTGCTCTTATAGCTCTAATAGCAAAGTAGTTGTTTGTTTTGGATCATTAAGCTGCTGTCGTCAATCCTCAACACCTGGATGACTGAGAATCTGCAGCCACTGGTAACTGGATCATGCGCTGCAAAAACTCTAATTCTAGGCACGTGTATTGTTTTCTCCAAACTTCTCCAAGCGGGCGGCCGGGTTTCAATTCTGACCTGCAGCTCCTGTCCTGCATGTTTCACAACTCTCACTCGCGATTTCATAATCTATCACTTCCTTATCTAAATAAAGGCAAAAACAAAAGGTTTTTATCTTTTATTTATCACAAGAAAGTGTTTTCAGTGTGTTATTTGCTTTTATAAAAAGGATGTGTTGTCTGATTATGTATCCCGAGGATCTTTAACCTTGTTCAGGTTCCTGACTTAATTATAGCTGGGAGACAAATTGCTTTGATGGGTGTTACATATGATGGGTGTGACATATTTGTGGTGTGAAGTTCAGGCATGATTTATGATCTGAGCCTTTGTTGCACCAAAGCCAGTCAGTCTCCGCTGAGAGTTGGGTTTCGTTTTAATCAACGGGTCAAAGCCTGCTGTGAAAAGTTATTTTTCGGGGTATTTGAGTTTCTTTGTAGTGGGCCGTTAATTAGACCATGTCCAGTGTTTCCCCTAGGTTTACAGCGTTGGGGGGGGGGGGACAAGCCGTCATGCAGCCACGGCGACCCAAGCACTTGAAGGAATCTTGGTGTTCATGTGTTACTTTTAATGACAGCTGTCCTTTTCTCTTGGAAAGGTATCCTTAAATGACTTCTTTCCCTGATTTCCAACTCTATACACTATCCTATCCCTACAATAAAGACAAAAATAAATCTTGAAAAAAAAAAATATATATATATATATAATGGTAGGGGAAACACTGATGTCATGTTCTCCTGCTGGTTTGGATCAAGGCATGCGGAGTGAATTTACCTTTCCTGTAAAAACTACTCATTAGTGACTGTTAGAAGATTATTGGACAAACTGTGACATCACTGTTTCTGATCACGTTACGGCTCATTCATGGTACTCTATCTCTCTCCAACAGGTGACTATCTTCTTGCACTTCCTGTGGGTGGGTCCTCTGCAGGCAGCGGCCGTAGTCGGGCTTCTGTGGGTGGAGATTGGCGCTTCGTGTTTGGTGGGCATGGTTGTTCTCATGTTCCTGATGCCCGTGCAAACCCTTTTTGGAAGGCTCTTTTCTACATTCAGGTATCACACACACACTCACACACAATCACAAGATAAGAATCCAGTTATTGTAGTCCAGATGAAAGCTTTGCAATGACCCCTCAAGCTCTGCACACCTTAGTTATTGTTGCTAGGCCTGTCAAGCTTTCCAATACAGAACACCACATGTGCAGTTTACAGAAATAAACTTATTTTGTGGTTTATTTGATGATACACAGTGATTAGAAAACAAAGTTGTCCACATATAGCTTGCTCTTTTTCTTTCTGTCTGCACTACAGTGGCAGTTTCTTACCTTAAGATCAGGCTTTCTGAAAAACATTAGAGTACAAATTCTAAGGAGAGCCTGTGGGTCATTAGAGGGAATTGAGCTTTTGGAAAATAATTATCAAAGCTGCCAAGTAAGGATCAGGGATTGTGTGGCGCCAAAGTTAAAACAAACTTCTACTTCACTTCTTTCTTATAGAATTGTCATTTTGTCTGCCACACGGTCAGGCAATCAATCAATCAATCTTTATTTGTATAGAGTCCCTCTTCTTACCAGGTCTTTGTTAGCTGTGATGTGCAGATTTTTGTTTGTCAAAGAGGGTAAAGAAGAAGAAGATACCTAGCTGTTGTTTTCTTTTATTCTGGCTATTTATTTCTGCTCATACAAATTCAGACTTCAAATATCTAAAATGAGGCACTTGTGCCAAAGTCTCCAGAGGCTGGACCGATCGACGGAGCCAAGATGATTTCATTTGCAGAGGCATTAATCCTGCAAATTTACCTATACAAGATTTCCCAGGAAAGCTTTGAGAGTATTCACTCGTGCATTCACAAACATCTCTAGAGCACTGCACTATGTCCCTTTAGTAATATTCTCTGTGAGTTACAGAGACTTATCCACCTGTACACAAACTAAAACTGCATCAAAGGATGTTTTCTTGTTAATACATCTTAAAGCTTTTCCATTAAATATCATCATCAGACTTTTGGTTTCAATGAAATGTCCTATTCCAAGATGTGTGACACAGAATATTGTAAGCTGTGTTAATGTCAGCAGTTGCACTACATGGGCCGAGAATGACTAGATCACCTGCATACATAATCACTAGATTGATACTAACCATGCACCCTGTATAACTGGCTTTCAACTGCTTGGACAGATTTGGAATTCGAAAAATATTTGTCTTAGCTTGTTTCAACTGTTGGTGAGAGTTATTTTCATAAAGAGCAAAAACTTTGGGATGACTGAGTGTCTCGAGACATGATTATAAGAATCTGGATTGGACTGGATTTTGATGTTTAGAGAAGAAGACGAGATTACTGAGAAGAGCCGTGCGTGCCGCTCTTTATGACCTGGTTCTCATGCCCTCTTGGGTATCACAAGGCTTGTGAGCGAGGGAGGGAGGTCAGAGCTGGGGTGGGGGGGGGGGGGGGTTTATCAAGCAGATCCCCATGCCGTCTGTGATGTGTGAAAGTTAAGTCAATGCAGACTAACCACAGAGGGTTCTTTATTCATCGATGTAGGATATCATACTGAAAAACTGAAGCTACACGTCCCAGAGAAACAGGGCTGTGGGGTTTTTGGCAGAGATGCTGTGTTCTCGTGCTCCTCCAATGGCCCCATCTCTCTTCTTGTTCTTTAGCCTTAGGTGTGTTCACAAGCTTTTAGTGAAACATCTCCGCAAAATATGTGCAGTACATTTAAGCAAAAAAAGGTTGAATTGCTCAGAAAATAAGTTTAATCTTCTTTTGACTGTTCACTTTGATTTCTTGCGCTTTAGTTTAATGAATTATGTAGAAATCCAGAAAACTGCAGTTCCTTGAGTGTCCACTTGAGATTGGTTGCAAATGCTCCCCACAAGGTCCCTCGCTAAAATGCAAATTTTTACAGCAGTAATGAACATTTAAAGCCGGGTTCATAACAGTTTTGATCTCCATTGTTAATTTTATTATTTGTACAAAATGTACGTTCGGTAAAAAAAAAAAATCAATCAGTTTTGAATTTATTCAGGCTAAGCGCTGTACTTACATTAGCATAATTAGGGGTGTGTCTAATTGGACTGACAGGTGGGCACATTGTAGCTGTTGGCCAGGGTCTCAGCTCTGTCTTTTTGCCAGTTTCAAGATTGATTGAGACATAATTTACGGCTATCAGCTCCTCTTCAGAAACCAATCGGTGACATCACAGAGATGTCCATGTTCATACAGTCTATGCTGGAAAATCCTTTGTTTGTGTTGCTATTTCTCTAACAAACCGCCTTAAAAAAGAAACTGCTGTACTGTAGTTCTATTTGTCAAACCTGGTTTAAATTGGCTCAAAATTATTCATTAGTGTAGAAATTGCTTTGAACACTTTGAATCGCATGCTAACTTGGAAGTTTCTTCAAAGTTAAGATCAAAATGTTTACAGCAAACTTAATTATTTTTTATTTTTATCTTAACAGGAGTAAGACAGCTGCCCTGACTGACAATAGAATCCGCACGATGAACGAGGTGGTGTCGGGCATTAGGATCATCAAGATGTACGCCTGGGAGAAACCCTTCTCTGCTCTGGTTACTGAGGTCAGAAGGTAAAAAAAAATCCACATGAAAGGACTCTCGTGCTCAGCAGTTTTCTGTTTCAAGGAAGGCTATACATGGATCTAAGTGAATGCTACTCAAATCTGTTAAATATGTCTCATAGCATTACTTGTGTTACTTAATAGTGTCTGTGCTTCATTGAGCTGGGTGTACCTCTGCTCAAAAGTTTGTCTTGCGAATTAAGGATTATGGAAGTTTGATGTCGAGAAACCAGAGAAACCAGCCGACTGCAACTGTTCTACCTGTTTACGTGATTGTCTGATTTCAAAACAAACAAATTAATTGTCGAAAAGAAGACACCCAGTTAACCGCCCAGGGTGCGCTTCAAACTTACTGTGCGCTGAATCGAAATAGAATGGAAGCTACAACCTATGTTAGGTTTTTGAGCAAACTGGGGCAGTCACAACTCATGTTATGTTTGAGGGATGGTGAATTGTTTCTCAGGTAGAATCTGTAAATTTGGAGGATTATTCATCATAATGTCAAAGTGACATCGTCAACTGATCTGCTTTCAAGCAGAATCAGGGAAAACTTAATCCATCTAAGTAGCTAGTAAGCTTTACAGATCTACCATCAAGTCCCACATTGTTAGGTGGGGGTTATTTCTGTAGTAGACGGACAATTATGAAATTGTGAAACAGACTGTGGATCATCTTAGATTTATTCAGCCATGGTCAGACAACACAGAAACACAACACACATGGCTGACAAAGTGCAGACCATCGCTGACCCATGCTGACCAAGATCTCACAATCATTGACAATCATTGGCAAAGTCTTCATCAGTGTGGCTTATATTCTGCTAGAAGGTACAGCCCACAAATTCCTTTCCATTTGGGTACATCACTATAAAACAATAAAGATGACATGACACTGATTTGTATACATATCAGATGTAGACTCTCTGTCTATCAAACAGTTGCTGACAACATATAGTTGGCTCCTATCCATTTATAAATCTGCTACTACTTAGGTGCTTCACCCATATAAGGTTACAGCTTCACAGACCCAAAAGTAGAATTACTGTGAGATGGTTGACACAATTTAAAGATATGTCCACAAAATTATTAAGATGACTGAATCCATGAAAATACATACTAACACACATATTAACACCAAAATTAGAAAGCAGGTATTAAAATAGTTTCTGTCAATGGTCCCGTACCCTTTACATCTATCCACTGTCAGCTCTTGAACTCTTGATCCAGATCGCTGATAAGATCAGAATCAAGGTTTGATTCAAAGATTAAAGCAAAGTCTGAGTCCATTCATGAAGGGCTTTTTTTATATTCCCCGCTTCCACATAGTGAGGAAACTTAACAAATAACATGCATACTTATAACATCTATCCATGTGTGATGCTGCCTAAACGTGACTTTTTGTGCGTGTGAACTCCCTCTGTCCTCTCAGGAAGGAAATCTCCAAGATCATGAAGAGCTCCTACCTGCGAGGTCTCAACATGGCCTCCTTCTTCTGCGCCAGCAAGATCATTGTCTTCGTCACCTTCACCGTCTACGTCCTCCTGGGAAACACCATCACGGCCAGCCGCGTGTTTGTGACCGTGTCTCTGTACACCGCTGTGCGCCTCACCGTCACACTCTTCTTCCCCAGCGCCATCGAGAAGCTGTTTGAGTGCCGTGTCAGCATCCGCAGGATTCAGGTATGCTGCTATAATACTTTACAGAACTACACTTGTGGTTAGTATTGAATCTATACCTTTAAAACATTCATGTGTTGCATGTTTTGTGTAATGATGTTTTTAGAAGAACATGCTTTGCAGTGGTATCAGTGTGGAAAGCTGTTGCTCTTTATCTGCAGAGTAAAAAATTACACACAGCAGCAGACCTCGTGCTTTAAACAACTTGAGACTGGCCTGGCTCAACTTCAGAGCAACTTCCTAGTTATTTTCATAGTGAATAATTGCCCGTCCGTGCAGCTTACACAAGGGCACTCTACTGCTGAAGAGAGCTTTTCATAAGCTTGTCATCTTTTTAAGTTTAACAAACATCACTGGACACTTGAATAGTCACACCATCATGTTTGTCTTGAGGTTTAACATCTCCGTGGATCTCTAGTGCAGCTCTCCTCTGACTTGAGCTTCCCATTGTAATTTTAAAGTTATAAAATAAACTACACTTTTGTTTCCTCCATTTGAATGAGCCTTAGATGAATGTGATATATTATGTTAGCTTTCTGTACAAGGGCTGGCCAGGTGTTTCTTTTTCAATCGCAAGAAATGTTTATGAGTCGATGAAAGGCTTCAGTGTTTGCCTGCCTCCAGTTTTTATTTGCTGACATCACAGTCCAGGCAGTTCTCTAATCTCTGTAAGTGCTTCAGCTTAAAGATCCAGCCCTGCAATGCTGACCCCTCCCTCCCTTTTTGTCTCTTGATTAAGATATGGCCTGAAATGTAATTAAAAATCGGCAAAGTTGGCAGCATTAGATAAAATGATTTACCCGATCGCTGCAGCAACAGACTGATTTAAACACCTTCACTATGTCTGTGTGTAAGTTACATAATAGAGACAGTAGTGGTGGTGATTGTACTGTTATATGACCTGTAGAACTTGGCTCTGATTGTGTGTCGTCTTTTTCTGTGGTCAAGGAGTTCCTGCTGCTAGACGAGATCACAAACGTCGGGGAAGCTCTGCCACAGGAGGAGAAGAAGGACGCCTCAGTGTTGGTCAAGGACCTGACCTGCTACTGGGACAAGGTCTGATACCGTGTGATCCATTTGTTTACAGTTCTAGGACTTGCCCTTATGACAACTCACTCAATAAAGTAAATAAAATAAATAATAATAATAATAAATAAATTCTCCTCAACCTTTTACCTGCCAGCAGTTTGCACATGTGATACTGATGATGTTTAAAGCTCAGGCAGATCTTAAGGAAATATAACAGTAATATCCTCACATAAAAACTTATTTTAAAGTTGAGTGTAAATCACACATACGTCCTGGTTTTCATCTTCTTTTGCATTTTTGAATCATTTCCCTGAAATTCTGCATTTTCCAGAGGGTTTCTGTTTCTTTTGAGCTCTTATTACTGCTTACACCAGCAATTCTCTACTGCTTGACACTTCATGAAATTGTTTCTGCAGTTGACATTCAAACATGCTCCCAACTGTGACCCATGAGGAGATTATTTTTAGCCCGTGGCTGAAAACAGGTCACACTAGAGGTATTCATATGACAAGATCAGAGACACATGAAAACAACCTTTAGAATATGATATACTTATTAGGCGGGTGATAGATCGTTAATCAGTATATTGTATTAAAATCTGATCTGGATATTCAGGCTGTCAGAAATGCTTTGTGTAGCTCTGGGAACAGTACAGAAAAGTGTTGCATCATTTTGAGTAGAGCTCAATTGACATAAATTGGCTGATATCACCGATGTGAGACTACAGAGATATATTCAAATGAATGTATTTGTTCAATAATAGTTATAGCTAATATGCAGTCTTCAATATTTGTTTAATAATCCCACTTTATATCATTATCTCGGTATTGAATAATATAATCACACATTGCATATTTTCTCATATCTTCCAGACAGAATATTGGAAGCCATTATTGTTATCGCTGAGCCTTTTACCTCTTAAAACTGTATTGTATTAGCCTCAAAATCTCATGTCTGTCTGTTTCTAGAAAGGAGTTCTTCTATTCTAATGTTTACATGTGTTTTATACCTTCTGCAGAATCTGGATGCTCCCTCTCTGCAGAACATCTCCTTTACTCTGAACTCAAATCAGCTGGTAGCTGTGATTGGACCAGTGGGAGCGGGAAAGGTGGGTCATCCACTTTATAAATAAATCTCAGCACACTGGTGTTGTCTAATTGTTCAGGTATTTTTCTACATGTTTTCCACCTCGTCAGTCTGCTCATGTTTCTTTGTACCTTTCATCTTCTTCCAGTCGTCACTCTTGAGCTCCATCCTGGGAGAGCTGCCGGATGATAAGGGGGTGCTGAAGGTCAGAGGTCAGCTCACCTACGCGGCACAGCAGCCCTGGGTGTTCCCTGGTACCATCCGCAGTAACATCCTGTTTGGGAAAGAGCTTCACCAGCAGAAGTATGAGCGAGTGCTCAAAGCTTGCGCACTTAAGAGGGTAAGAGACGGTTTATTTGACCATACACAAAGCACACATTAAACCTCGACTCGTTCCATGTTTAAAAGGTCATAAGATGACCTCATCAGTCAGGATGGGCTGGATAAATCCATAGCTTCAGTTCACATGCTAACTGAACTCTGTGAACTCTTCTATTATGTGTGGAGTGAAAGCTGGGAATAACCCAATAGCAGGGAGTATGTGAAGGTCATGAAGATTAACACATTACCCATGTGGATCATGTGAACCAGAGTTATTGACGCTGTATCTGTCAGGTGGCTTCCTGTGTTTGATATTATTCTTCTGTTATGGTTTGATAGAGAGCAGCTATCTGCAGGATAGAACACACAACAGTTGGACTCCGTCAAAGCATCAGAGTATTATCATCTGAATACTGATCCTTAGTTGCACACTGAATATTTCGTTTTACTTTTAATTATTTAGACCAGAGCTTTTAATAATAATGAAGATATTGGCATGAACGTTTTCTGCGATCATTTTCAAATCTTTCTTACCTTAGAAAGGTCAGAGAGCGGGGAAATGTTTTAGTTGTTTACCTGAGAGATTCTACATCTCTTTTCCTCTCGTTCTGTTTGAAAGTGCACATGGTTTAGTTGAAAAAGTGTTTCAGCATCTTAATAATCAAAATGTGATGACTGTTGTCAAATTGTTTTCTCGTATTACCTGGCTGCTTTAAATCAAATCTTATCAAACCGTTCCCACATAGTTCTAAATCAGGTCCTCATTAAGATTAACACTTTCCTGTGATTTCCTTTAGAATGAAAGAATGGAAGGCTTCTTGATGGCGTCCCCTAATGTTTCATTAGTTGAAATAAATATCATTATCTATCGATGACGTAGATGGAGACAATATTTCATTACAGCCACTCAAATGTTGCATAACACAGTGACGTCTGCCCTCTGTCACTGAGCCAGACAGTAGCCTGCCACACACACACACACACACACACACACACACACACACACTGTTCAGAAACCCACATCAGCTTTCCTGCTCAGGTCTCCCTCTTATCTTCCTTCCAATCATGAACACACCCCAGCAGTGATTTAATATTTCAGATTTAAAGCCAGGCTTTCAGAGTCTTTTAAATGATGCAGAAGTATAAGTGGGTACAAGCCAGGGCTCCTTCCAAAAACAAAAAGGACAAAAGAACCAGCAGAACTGGTGCATAGTGAAACACAAAACAGGAACCAAAATGGCTCTAAAACAAGATCAGTGAGTGCAGTTTTCATTCCTCAGAGACCAACTAAAATGATGCTCAGGTTCAGGCTGTCCCATTGTTTTTGATCATTCTTTAAGCCATACCCCTCCCTACTGAGTTTTACAACATAACTACATCTTTGAGATATGCTCTCTCAGGTGACCTGTGCATGCACTCGGCTGTCAGAGTCTCTAACCTGACTGGAGGAGAGGTAACTGACAGCTCTTTCCAGTAAATAAGTAACATGCATCCTGGGACTTTTTATCCAGTTATAAAAAGACTGAATGAATCATTTAAATAAAACGACAGTGGCACGAATCATCATTCACACTTACACGCGCTCTGCTTCTCTTGTAATGTGTGACTTATTTATATTTTGTGTGCAGTCACATAACGACAGCTTTAAAGTCAGAGCAGCAAAGTGCTGACTCATTCAGTGCAACTGAGTAACCCTAACAAGGGTTACTAACACCCTTAACGTGTAATAATTCAATTTAAAACAAGAAACCCATTTTGCTAAATAGCTTTAAGTGAAGTGGACTTTGTTAGCATCTAGATTACCACTCGAGAAAAATGTTTAATTATCTAACCCACATTCTGGAATAACCTGTAGGCAGGGTTCAGTGTAAGTGAAGCGTTAAGGTTGTATGCAGGAAAGAATGATCTGCTGTATTGACGTCGTGCAACCCTTTGCCACAAATGATTTATTTTTTTCTAGGAATCTGCACACAAGAGCACTTAACAATCCCTTTAAGATCAGCACATGTCACCCTGCTGTTCAACTCCCTCCACTGGCTTCCAGTGTCTGCGTGCATCAAATATAAAACCCTGCGGCTCGCTTACACAACGACGACAAAAAAAACGCTCCTCCTTACCTAAATGTTCTCATGTCCTCAATGTTCTGATCCAACCTTCACCACAGGGCCCTAAGACGCTAACTAAACTCTTCTCCTGTGTGGCCCCCCGGCAGTGAAACAAAGTACCAAATTCCATTCCAGTCTGTTTGAACCCAGCAGGTTTACAATGTCCGTGTACTTGGGTGCATTATTAAATTGATTTGATTTTCCTGGGTCTTTAGCAGTTTCTTAAATTTCAGTTTCAAAGGACTTCTCCTTTGCACCTTTAAGACCCAGCCTTTCATAATGAAAATAGTAATACTACATTTTATCTATAATCCGCTTTATATTTGAAGCAAATCTCAAAGTGCTACAATTTGAAACAGGAGCATTAAAGTAACATCTAAAATCAAGGCTGTGTTTTGAACTCAACAACCCTTTCTGTTAGATATAACTGAAAGTAGCTCACATTAGCCTGAACCTGTCTTACTTGTGATCAGTTACAAAAGTAACGCAATTACAGTAATGTATTACTTTTTGCTGTAACGCAGTAATATAACGCATTAATAAGAAAATTTGGGTAATATTATACCCCTTACAAATCTCAGTAACGCGCGTTACAAGGCATTTTAACCTGAGATGTGTTGTTTTTTAAGAATTCACCAACACCGCGACTCTGCAAAATATTCCGCCGACAGAGAAAAATACAGCGAATAAGAGTACTTCCTGTTCCTGTCGCTAATACTGCCATAAAATAACAAGAAGAAGAAGACCTGAATGATTAAGGTTATAATTTAACTGATTCGAAGTCGCATCTCATATCTAATGCGGTAAATATGGTTGTATGAGTGAGCACTACATCCCAGCCACCTAAGAAAAATATAAAATAAAGAAAATATAATCCATGTTCATGATCGCGCCGAGCTGGATTTGATCTCACTAAAACAACATTAACGCCTTCTCACCTGTGCCCTGCCTTACAGTGTGCACCACCTGAACAGTGACATTTCATCAATTCCATTATGTATCATTTTATGATGTCAGCCTCCTGGTCACATTTTAGTTTGGCTGCTTCTACAACAACTGGTTACCTCAGTTTATCTTTATTTACGATATCTTTATCATAACTTACCAGACTTTAACTTTGTCTGCTTTTGTGATTCTGACAGTCATTGTTACTTATTGTATTGCGCCATGAGCCTTCACTACACAGTCATTATGCTATACCACATCACCCTCCACTGGATATATAATCAGCTGCAATAAACTATATTTTAGCATTTTAGAATGCTAGTCATACTTCTGTGGTTATTTTGGTGAAAGTAACTCAAAAGTAGTGTAACGCATTACAATTCAGAGACAGTAATATTGTAATGTAACTAATTACTGATTGATGATTAGAGTGTAGCAGGGAAGGTAATAAACCAGCATGAAGGTCTGTGTAGAAGCCCTTACATGCCTGTTATGTGCTGAAAACTGTAACACGTATTCCAAAGTTGCCCAAACTTCTGTTAAGAGGTTTTAATACTCTTAAGTAATAAACTCTTAATGTAATCAAAATAGAGGAAATCCTCTTGTGCAATGTTTTGCAGGACATGTTCAGACATGTTCATGGTCAGCTGAATGCCTTTTAACTGTTTATTGCAGCCTCATTGAAATATCTCAGTGGTGCTATTAAATCTGATCCTGGTAATAGCGGCTGTGGTTTCCATGTGAAGATTAAACGATGGGTCTTTTCTCAGTATTTAAATCTATTTTGTTCCTGAAAATGGCTTTGACATGTTATCTCATGTTGAAAGAAGTGAAAGGGGGTCTTTTGTAAAACTATGATGAACCTACTTTATAATGAATGCATTTTGTGTTTCTGAGGTCCAAATTAAGAATATATTTCCCTCTGTGTGTGCAGGACATGGAGCTGCTCCCAGAAGGAGATCTGACTCTGATCGGGGACAGAGGAGCCACACTCAGCGGGGGACAGAAAGCTCGGGTCAATCTTGCAAGGTGAGAGCAAATAACTGAAGTGAACCGCAGAGAATTCTAACCGCAGCATTCTTTCTTTTTGCAACAGAAATCCAACATGTCTGTCTTTAGCTGATAACAGTGTTACATAATGTCACATGAGGTGTTAAACTTGTTGGGGGCACGGAGCGGCTGCAGGAGAGCAGTGTATCAATCAGTCAGTCTTTATTTGTAAAGCTCCAATTCATAACAAATGTTTCTTGAAGACAGTTCACAAAAAGAGCAGGTCTAGTGCATTCTCTTTGTTATATCAGTGTATGTTTGTGTAATATCCTAAGTTTTGAATTCTACAGACTAAAGGGGTAAGAGGGACTGAAGCAAAACAGGTGAATTTACCAATTTAGGCTGATCTATCAGGACTCCTTCATACTTAGCTGATAAATGCTGATAAACTCAAAGGATGTGAAGCATCTGAAGACATTTTGTACTGATAGACCATTTGATCACAAAGCTCCAAGTGTAGAAGCTGGAAAAAATTCCCTTGATTCATTCTGTGTGTATTTATGTGTTTGTGTCTGCGCGTGTGTGTTGTCAGGGCTGTGTATCAGGACGCAGACATCTACCTCCTGGATGATCCACTGAGTGCTGTGGATGCCGAGGTCGGGAGACACCTCTTTGAACAGTGAGTTATTTTAAGAGTTACACAAATTATCAACTCCTATTTGTCAGGTCATTGTGGCGCATATCCAGCCACAAAGACTACATGATCTCCTGTGCAGCAGAGCACCAGTTCATAGTTTCACACTCTGTTAAAGCAAAGTTTTAGGGATTTCAATCTTTTGATCTGTGAAACAGGCAAATAGGAGAGTGTTCTGGTAACCATCCCCTGGTGTTGAGCTTCAAAGCTGGAGCAGAAATCCTTTCAGCATCAGGTCGTCACAAGAGAAAGTTCTTGTAAAAAGAGGGGCGGAAAAGCTTTGTTTTCAGCTTTTTGCTGCTCTCCCCCACCTTTTACACTCAGTGATTGAAATCTTCAGCGGGACATATTTGAGTGTTTTGGAACCATTGTTATTGGTCTGAAGTAGACAAAGATGAAGGAAAGCATTACAGTGTTTAAAAACCCTGAGCTGCAAACTGAGGCAGGAAGAGGTGCGGTGCTGCTCGTGTGTCAGGCAGACAAATGAAGCAGGCGCCACTCTTCCTGTTTCACTCTGCAGTCCCAACAGACCTTAACACAACAACTCAAACAAGGAACACAATCTACACAGTCTTACAAGATCCAATAGAGAAATGTATTATTTTCATTACTGACAATGTTAATATCTGTTTTTGTTTACACGGACTTGTTGCAGTATTCACTTATTTTCATTTATGATGACAATTTCAAAATTCATGAATGTCAAAAATTAAATTAAAAACATCCGAAATCCAAACTAACTACATAAAAACAGTAAGATAAGAAACTGTAATTTAACAGCAGACACATTGGATGATCTCTTTACCTACGTCATTCCCGTGAGTTGGAATGACGTTGTTGACATCTAACATTATGCACTTCTTATTTATTTTACATCCCAGCTTCTATTTTAGTAGATGATAAGTTCTAAACTTATAGATACTTTTATAAAGTTATAGATTCAATAAAACATTTGGTCACTGAAAACGACATCTTCCAGTGTCACACGACATCCTGCCTGTAGATACGTCTTGAACCCTTTGTAAAGCCTCAACTGCTTCCTTTTTCGGTCTCGGTCAAAAATCGTATAAATGAAGCATTTCACTTTTTTGGACAAAAGTGTTTAGCCTTCTTGTTGTTGGGTGTTACACCAAAAGGTTAAATTATTTTTTAGCTAAAACTGTCATGAACAAGTTAATGTGAGTTAGACTCAAAGTTGACGCTATGTTGCTAAAAGCTGTTTACTTCCTGTTTCAGGTGTATATGCGGCCTGCTGAGGAACAAACCTCGTATCCTGGTCACCCACCAGCTGCAGTACCTGAAGGCAGCCGACCAGATCCTGGTCCTCAAGGAGGTGAGTCCCTTCATATCTAAAGTCAACTCTGAAGTGCAGTATATACAACAAAGACTGTTGCACTCTTGAACATTAAGGGCCTCATGCAGGGACAACTGCTGTAACCAGATGTGTTTATGTGAGTGATTTAAAAGAATTTGCAGTCAGCCATTAGTAAATGAAATCAAATATTAGACAAGTCACGTATGGATGAGTTTCTGCTTCAGAAAAAACATATTTAACTAAAGAGTTATGTGTGAGTCTGAAAGGAGTTTAAATAAATGGATGTCAGCTGACTTTAATAGTCACTCAGATAGAACTGGCATCATGGCAGCAGAGTTACAGTTCACAAACGTCTTTAAAATGAGAATGTATGCAATTCAGAGGTTGTTGCATTCCTGCAGCGGCCTCAGACATTACATTGCGTCCTGATAGCAAGCGCATTGTTTGAGATAATACACGTTAACTGTGGAGAATGCCTCTATTCTAAAGAACAACTTGCATGCCTGAAACTTGCATGCCTGAAATTCTTTCAGATTAGCTGTGAAGGTTTGTGGCTCACAGAGGTTTAGACTGTACATGTTGTGATTCTCCACAATATTCAAGTCATGTTAGAGTCTACTGTGTAGTTTTGGTGGGCACGGTAGCTAACTGCATGTGTGTTTGCGTGTCAGGGTTCTATGGTGGCGAAGGGGACGTACACAGAGCTGCAGCAGTCCGGCGTTGACTTCACCTCGTTGCTGAAGAAGAAGAAGGAGGAGGAGGAGGAGCAACAACCCCCGCCTCAGGATGGCCCTATCAGGAACAGAACTCTGTCCCAGAACTCAGTGCTCTCCCAGACCTCCTCTATGCAGTCGGTCAAAGACGGAGACTACTTACCGGTTAGTACATCATTCACACGTCATAAAGCATGCAAAGTTTTATCAAGCACATTGATCTTTGAAGAATGCCTCGATTCCCTTGGAAAGCAAAGCGGTACTTTTAGTGGAAGTAATGCTTGCAAGTGAAGAAGCCTGCTCACGGTTTAGTTGTTTTGAAATAAGACAACAAATAAACGCGTGTTTCCCTAAAACGGTCAATTGGTCATGCAAAAAAATGTAATAGGGAGTAATTTTG
This sequence comes from Labrus bergylta, assembly GCF_963930695.1. NCBI lineage: Eukaryota > Metazoa > Chordata > Actinopteri > Labriformes > Labridae > Labrus > Labrus bergylta. Next base: position 11,150,415 of record NC_089218.1, on the reverse strand, counting down.
TCCATGCAGGGGGAGACGGTGCAGACGGTAGCAGAGGAGAGCCGCGCTCAGGGGACCATCGGAATGAGTCTGTACTACAAATACTTGCGCGCTGGAGCCAGCATCTTATTCCTGCTGACTGTGTTTGCGGTAAACATTCTGGCTCAGGTATGCAAGAAGGCCACTAATAAAGTAAGCTAAGAGAAACACCTGAGCCTATTCTAACTGTTGTGCTTTATCGTACAGGTAGCATACATCATGCAGGACTGGTGGCTGGCTTACTGGTTAGTATAAAGACAAAAAAAGAACTTTAAATACTGTAAACTAATCCTTACTTAAGGCATTTTCCTCAATGTATTATTATTTTTTGCTTCTGTATGACTTCTTTGTGTATCATTCTGACTGATCAGGGCGGAAGAGCAAGACAAGCTAAGCAACAGCACCATCATCCAAAACAGTCAAAACATCACAAAGGAGTTGGACATAGACTTCTACCTGGGTGTTTATGGAGGTAATCTAAAAATACTTTTGATTTCATCATGTCACCTGCAATGTATGTGATGTTTTTCAGTTGTGTAAAGGAGAATATTCCGCTGTTTTTTTTCTTTTACAGGTTTGACGATAGCCGTCATCGTTTTTGGCTTTATCAGGAATTTGTTGCTGTTCAACGTGCTGGTTAGGTGTACTCAGTCTCTGCACAACCGCATGTTCGACGCAATACTCAGGACACCTGTTCGCTTCTTTGATGTCAACCCCATTGGTAAGCCAAATTTGAAAAAAAAAAACAACTCTAGCTAATAAGCTTATATTTTGGATTTATTTTGGTTTAGGAAATGCATTACACTGAACTGTAAACTATTTAAAAAAAGGTTTGTGTGGCTCAGGTATTTTCCACAGTATTTATTTTCCTAATTTTCTCTCCTGGCTCACCCCAGGAAGGGTCCTTAATAGGTTTTCAAAGGACATTGGCCAGCTGGATTCTAACATGCCGTGGACCTTTGTGGACTTTATTCAGGTGAGAAGTGATGTCAGCGCTCTACGTTGAGTTTATGAGGAGAACATTAGCCGGTACAGCTTAAAAGATGTTACAGGTGAATTGGAGGCACAGAAGCTTGAGCACAGCTACAACAAAACCATATAGCCACATTTCCCCCACCCCACTTCAATGTCCTGAAACCATGAGCCTCAGGTAGACATCAGTAATGAGCCTCAGAGGTCTACAAATGTACATACAGACACCATACACACAGATCATACATGTGTCACAGTATTGGTTTTCGAACAACAGCCTTCTGTAACATGTTTTTGTCCTCTGTGATCAGGTGTTCCTGCAGATTCTTGGGGTGATCGCTGTTTCTATCTCGGTGATCCCTTGGATCGTCATCCCCGTGCTCCCACTCCTTATCGTCTTTCTCTTCCTTCGCCGCTACTTCCTGCAGACCTCCAGAGACATCAAACGCCTTGAGTCCACCAGTGAGTGTCCCACGATGTAACAGTGTGTCATGTACATTATACAGGTTGTGCACCTCCGACATTAGCTGAACAAACTTTCAAAATGAAGTGTGTGTGTGCTAATTTTCTCCACTCCTTTTCCTCATCCTGCAGCTCGCAGTCCTGTCTTCTCCCACCTGTCATCGTCTCTTCAGGGTCTGTGGACGATCCGGGCCTTTGGAGCAGAGGAGAGGTTCCAGAAAACATTCGACGCCCAACAGGACCTTCATTCAGGTTCCTCTCGGATCCTTCAGATTCACTGTTTGTCTTTGTGCAGTGTCTCTGAGATAGTGTCACTAACTGTTTTCCTTCCTGAACAGGGGCCTGGTTCCTCTTCCTGACCACCTCCCGATGGTTCGCCCTCCGCCTCGATGGCATGTGCTCCATTTTCGTCACCATCACCACCTTTGGCTGCATACTGCTAAGAGACCGTGAGAATGTTTTAAATGTTCAAACAATTTCAGTTAGCAGAGTTAAAAACCCTACACATAAAAAGATCAAATTAGTCTTTTAGTTGTAAAGCTCTCTGTGTCTCTTAGAGCTGGACGCCGGCTCCGTGGGTTTGGCCCTGACTTACTCCGTCACCCTGATGGGAATGTTCCAGTGGGGCGTCAGGCAGAGTGCTGAGGTGGAGAACATGGTGAGATAATGCTTTTGTTCTTGGTAATATTAAACTAATTGAAGAGGTTATATCCATTCGTCACATAAACTGCATCAGAGTGACAAAACTGTGTATGAGGGGGCACTAAAATGACCAGTGAGCTCCTGTAATGGTGTGTAAGTAACGTGTGTACTGCTTCTGTGTTCAGATGACATCAGTGGAGAGAGTCGTGGAGTACACTGAATTAGAGAGTGAAGCACCATGGGAAACCCAGAAGCGTCCTCCTCCCGACTGGCCCGGCAAAGGCCTGGTGACCTTCGACCAAGTCAGCTTCTCATACAGCGAGGACGGACCGCTGGTGCTCAAGAACCTGAAAGCAATGTTCCGACCCCAAGAGAAGGTCGGCCATCTTTGTTTACAGAGTACCAAACCCTGTTTACGCCACACGATGTGCAACTTTAGCTGACTCGTTCTTCTCTCCTGTGTCAGGTGGGGATAGTAGGTAGGACGGGCGCAGGGAAAAGCTCCCTGGTGTCTGCTCTGTTCCGCCTGGCAGAGCCTCAGGGGAAGATCTACATCGATGGTCTTTTAACCTCTGAGATCGGCCTCCACGACCTGCGCCAGAAGATGTCCATAATCCCTCAGGTAAACATAAAGCAACCTCTCTGTTTGTGGATTGAAACTGACAGGAGGCCAGTAGCTTGATTTATGAAGAAAAAGCAAAGGAGGGAGGGTTGCATGATGAACAAGGGTTTTGGACTTTCCATGCACAGAAATATTCAAAGAACGCACTTTTTCGGTCTTTTTGAAACAAAATGGTCTTTGTTCTGTTCCGCAGCCCCTCAAAGCCAAAGTCTTGTGGGATTTCCCCTGAAAATATTTTTTCCCAACTTTATGTAATAGGATTTTCTGTCAGGCTACAAAGACCAAGAAAGATTGTTCATTAGTTCAAATTAGACATGAGCAGGGCATAAGGAACTCATAATAAGGTTAGTGTGGCCGCCAACAGACTTCTGTTACCTGCTGCAGAGTCCAGCTACATCTTGATGTTCACTTTAATGTTCTTTAAATATGCATCTGAAACATGACAAAAACAGCATTTATTTTATCTGACACAGCTAGCTATCTGGTGTTAATGCTGCTGGTCAGTATATGAAAGATCAATTTGAAAGATGAACTGGATGACTGATATGATGTAATCAGCTAGAGTTACTCAGCAGTGCTACAAAGTAGTCATTGTTTTAGACTTTCTATGAAAAGTGGATGTAGCTGGAGGCAAAAACAGCTACAAGTGTGTCCTGGTGGAAAATATACTCGTGTTCCCTTCTATTTCTATTTGATGTAATAGTTACCTTCAGACACTTCTGTTATCTCTGATGGATTTTATTGTTGGGTTCAGTGACTTAAGTGTGCCCTCCTCCTCGTGTTGCAGGACCCTGTGCTGTTCACGGGTTCCATGAGGAAGAACTTGGACCCCTTTAACTACCACTCAGATGAAGAACTGTGGAACGCTCTGAAAGAGGTCAGTGACACATTACACACACATACATGCACATGTATCTGTAGAAATTAAAATAGAGATTAAAAAGATTAAAAAAACATGAAGGCACCTTCACTGGCGTATATCCTGTGGGAAACACTGCTGTATGTTAACGCCCCCTGCAGGTGCAGCTGAAGTCTGTGGTGGAGGAGCTCCCCGGTAAGCTGGAGACGGTTCTGGCAGAATCTGGCTCCAACTTTAGTGTGGGCCAGAGACAACTGGTGTGTCTGGCCAGAGCCGTCCTGAGGAAGAACCGCATCCTCATCATCGACGAGGCCACGGCCAATGTGGACCCCAGGTACTGCTGAAGCTACTCACCTCACTGACAGTGGTTGGGATTGGTACTATTGTTTCTATAAAGCGTTGTGTTTTTTTTAATTTTTTTCATTAAAGAATGTATTCGTTTCTTTTAGACATAAGTAAAAAAAATATCTTTAGGAGAATACATTTCTTCAATACTGATGCGGTCTCTCTTCAGGACGGATGAACTGATCCAGAAAACCATACGGGACAAATTCAGAGAATGTACTGTGCTGACAATCGCTCATCGCCTCAACACCATCATAGACAGCGACAGGATACTGGTAAGTACCTACAGCAAAGCTATATGAATGCAGAGAACTATGGAAGGATAGTTTCATCTCTCGCAACTCTTTCATAGATTATTTTGTCAACCAGGTTTATGTATGTGACATACTGTTATTAAGGTGTTGATTAAACTTTCTGGTTATTGTGTGGTTCTGACTGGTGTTTGTTTTTACATTTTATAAAATAAACTCTAGCCTCTTAAAGGATTGTGTACAGCACTGCTGCTGTATTAGAGTGCATTAGGTTGGCATATTAATCTGCGGCTGACAAACAGCACCATCTACAGGAAGAGTTAATGCTTCAGCTTAATTGATACGTGCAACCCTTCATAATTGATCGTTTAATATGGAATGGCTATTTTGACACAACTAGCTTGACAATTAGCACTTAACTGATGTTGCTTTGCAGAGAATCGAAAAAGACCAAGTACTTTGAGTTTTCTGTTGTATCACTACACTGATTTTTGGTCTAAAGTTCCCTCTGCAGAAATGCATGATCAGTTCAATCTGACGTCTAGTATGTGATCATTATTTTATTATTAATTATTTGTTGGGAAAAACACATACTCCCAGCAACAGTGATGCTGACTTCAAGAACTAGTTAATCAAACTGACACACACACACACACACACACACACACACACACACACACACACACACACACACACACACACACACACACACACACACACACACACACACACACACTTTTCTCCCGTATTGATGCTGCATGACCTCCACAAAGTGAACACTTGAATCCACTAGAAGACGGCAAGAAACAAGATTAGCAACTAATGTTCCTCTCTATTGCTGAGTGCAAACCTTCAAAGAACTCAACACAAACTCCTTTTTTGTACTGTTTGACCAGATTAAGCCTGAGAATTAACCGACTCCACCCCAATGAATTTAATTTAATTTTTGGCACTCACAGCATTTCAAAAACATTCCGACCCAATACACTGGATTACAAACAGCACTCACTACAGAATTAGCCCCAGTGCAAACTACTGACAGTGAGCAGTGTGTGAGTGATCCATAGTCATGGAGGGGAATTTGTAAAATGCTGTGAGCACATTCCACTTAGCACAGTGTGAGTATCAGAACAGCAGCAGCTCTTACTTGATTTGATTGTAGATGAAGAAGTTCACTGAGCCAATCACAGAGCGGCCTAAAACAACACACATGTAGGAACTACACTGTGCCAGACCCCCCCCCCCCCCCCCCCCCCCGGCCTGTTCGATGGCCATGTCTGGCCCATGTATTAGAAACACAAGAACTTAGTGTTCAATTAAAAGACTAAAATTAGATGCACAGACTGCACATTTACAGTGAATTGAGTCCTTTATTCTTTGGTATAACTCAGTTAGAAGTCACAGGATTTCTCCCAGTGTGAAAGCACTACTCGAGACTAAACCAAACTTTGTGTCAAGGTTCTGGATGCAGGGAGAATTCATGCCTATGACGAGCCTTACACCCTGCTTCAAGAACCAGAAGGAATCTTTTATAAAATGGTGCAGCAGACTGGCAAGCAGGAGGCAGCAGCTCTACTTGAATTAGCTAAACAGGTGAGTTAAATCTCCCAAAACACTTTCTTTATCCAGATTTTCTATGGGATAAGATGACTGTGAATTACTTCTTTTCAGGCTTACAACAGCAGAAGCCGTCCCATCATTTCAAATGGACATGCAGAAACGGCTGATGGTAGTTTAGTAATCTTTGAGACAGCTCTGTGAGCTCAGAGAAGTGCTGACTGGCTGCTTTGCCAGAAGTCCTCAGAAAAAGTGCCTGGGCTCAAACTGTGCTGCCCCACCCCCCCCCCACACACACACACACCGGGTCTGGAAAAACAAAGGCCTCATCCACGTCAGCTGGCGAGGAGGCTGAGGAGCTGCAGAGGCACCGGCCTAAATGTGGCCTTACATGGCTTAGCCAAAACCATGCACACTAAGCTGATGTTTCCTTGGAGTATGGAAATCACTTCTGTAAAAACTGTTGTCATAAATCACTATTTATTTTCTCTGCTTCGTGTACCTTTTACGTTAACAAATTGCTGCTCTGTGTACCGATGCCTTGAAAAATGCTTTAAACGGCCGCATAATCCTTAAAAAAACTGTAAGTGCCTTCTATCAGGTTTGCAGCAGATTGTACTGATGTGATAATTTAAGCAATGACGGAGCTCGTTCCTATCCAAAGTTGTCTTTGTGTTTGTATGATAAGGTAGCATTATTGCACAGGAGTAATAACCAAATCTAACTAATGACAGCAGCAGAAGTTTCTACAATCTCGTTAAAGATCTGTTTTTGTACGTTTGCGTAAAAGTTGACTGATAAAGTTCTGATTTGAAATTAAACTATTTTTATTTGTAAAGTTTTCGTTTTATACCGCTCCTCTTCACTGTTGTTTTTACAGAGAGCCAGATCAGGTGGCAAAGTGAACACAGCTGCTACAACTGTTCTTTTAATGACCTTTATTGTTTGACAATTGTATTACAACTATCTAGGTGTTAATACTCTGTTTTGTTGAATGCTTTCTGTATGTGTATAAACACATACAACACTCACTGCATTTTGTGTCTTAATCTGATCAAATGTGCACAATGGAGAAGTCTTTTTACCTTGGTGACACTGTACGACACATTCACTAGAACCTTCAAGTGTTATTTGTAGAGGCTGCATGACAACACTGGCATATTCATGTGTCCATTAAATAAAGTTTTCTGAATTTTGATTTCATAAAATTAATTAATAATTTTCAAGTTCATGTTTAGAAAGATTAACTCCGCCAGACTGAATGTTTCTGCTGCTCAAATCTGCCTCCTCAGGGTCAGGGAGGAGCTAGTCACTAGCTTGACTAACAGGGTCAGTCACTGTTCCAGAGCGTTTGCAGGGGGCTGTGGATTCCCTTTTATTTTGACTCCAGTATTGTTTTAGCGTGGGGTTAAGAGGGTCCTACCCTGTAAGTGAGTGAAGAGGGTCCTACCGAGAGTGAGGAGGGTCCTACCCTGTAAGTGAGTGAGGAGGAGGGTCCTACCCTGTGAGTGAGTGAGGAGGGTCCTACCGAGAGTGAGGAGGGTCCTACCCTGTAAGTGAGTGAGGAGGGTCCTACCGAGAGTGAGGAGGGTCCTACCCTGTAAGTGAGGAGGGTCCTACCCTGTGAGTGAGTGAGGAGGGTCCTACCGAGAGTGAGGAGGGTCCTACCCTGTAAGTGAGTGAGGAGGGTCCTACCGAGAGTGAGGAGGGTCCTACCCTGTAAGTGAGTGAGGAGGAGGGTCCTACCCTGTGAGTGAGTGAGGAGGGTCCTACCGAGAGTGAGGAGGGTCCTACCCTGTGAGTGAGTGAGTGAGTGAAGAGGGTCCTACCCTGTGAGTGAGTGAGGAGGGTCCTACCGAGAGTGAGGAGGGTCCTACCCTGTAAGTGAGTGAAGAGGGTCCTACCCTGTGAGTGAGGAGGAGGAGGAGGGTCCTACCCTGTAAGTGAGTGAAGAGGGTCCTACCCTGTAAGTGAGTGAAGAGGGTCCTACCCTGTGAGTGAGGAGGGTCCTACCCTGTGAGTGAGTGAGGAGGGTCCTACCCTGTGAGTGAGTGAGGAGGGTCCTACCGAGAGTGAGGAGGGTCCTACCCTGTGAGTGAGGAGGGTCCTACCCTGTGAGTGAGTGAGGAGGGTCCTACCCTGTGAGTGAGTGAGGAGGGTCCTACCGAGAGTGAGGAGGGTCCTACCCTGTGAGTGAGGAGGGTCCTACCCTGTGAGTGAGGAGGGTCCTACCGAGAGTGAAGAGGGTCCTACCCTGTGAGTGAGGAGGGTCCTACCGAGAGTGAGGAGGGTCCTACCGAGAGTGAGTGCGTGAGGAGGAGGGTCCTACCCTGTGAGTGAGTGAGTGAGTGAAGAGGGTCCTACCCTGTGAGTGAGTGAGGAGGGTCCTACCGAGAGTGAGGAGGGTCCTACCCTGTAAGTGAGTGAAGAGGGTCCTACCCTGTGAGTGAGGAGGAGGAGGGTCCTACCCTGTGAGTGAGTGAGTGAGGAGGAGGAGGGTGAGTGAGGAGGGTCCTACCCTGTAAGTGAGTGAGTGAGTGAGGAGGAGGGTCCTACCAAGTGGGTGAGAGAGGGACAACCCGCTGCCACACCGAGGGGCCACGCGGCCTCGGGTGCAGGGATCTAATCGTGATCATCTGAGAGTGAGTGAGGAGAGTCCTACTCTGAGAGTGAGGAGGAGGGTCCTGCCCTGTGAGTGAGGAGGAGGGTCCTGCCCTGTGAGTGAGGAGAGTCCTACTCTGAGAGTGAGGAGGAGGGTCCTGCCCTGTGAGTGAGGAGGGTCCTACCCTGTGAGTGAGGAGGAGGGTCCTGCCCTGTGAGTGAGGAGAGTCCTACTCTGAGAGTGAGGAGGAGGGTCCTGCCCTGTGAGTGAGGAGGGTCCTACCCTGTGAGTGAGTGAGGAGGGTCCTGCCCTGTGAGTGAGGAGGGTCCTGCCCTGTGAGTGAGTGAGGAGGGTCCTGCCCTGTGAGTGAGTGAGGAGGGTCCTACCCTGTGAGTGAGGAGGGTCCTACCCTGTGAGTGAGGAGGAGGGTCCTCCCTCCTGCATGTCATTCCCCACTCTCTCTCTCTTCCTGATTTCCAACTCTATCCACTGTCCTGTCTCTCCATTAAAGGCACAAAAAGCCCAAAAATAAATCTTTAAAAAAAAATTATTTTTGTAATTTGTGTCAATATGGTAAAACCAGAGTAAAAGATTTGTCTGAGGATTTCAATGTGTACTTGAGAATAATTGTATGGTACTTTTTGATGTACTTGAACTTCCACACATTACAGATTGAGTACATAATAAAAGTCAGGATGTGCTTGACATTTGTACCCAACATTTTATTTAAATTTTTTTAACTTACATTAAATCTTGATTATAGTTATAGTTATTTTGATCTTTCTTTAATTAATTTTAGCTTGCGTAGGCCTATTTGTTTTTGTCTTCCTCAATATTACATGTTTATCTTTATCACTACAGTTGTATATTATTAATCTAACATAGTGAGCAGGTCTAGACGGTCATTTCTATGACTGCAGGTTAAGTTATTTATATGTTTTGTCCAGCAGGGGCGCTGTATTTCACTGTGCCTCTCTGCTCCACCGCTAAAACGCCGAGGGTAGAACATCGCGCATGCGCACTGCTTATGTTGTCAGTCGGCGTTATTTTGGGCAGAAGTAGCAGCAAATGTAAAGCTAACGCGTTGCTTACTGTTTTATAAAATGTAGGGAAACTGCAACTGGTCTTAGTTTAAAAATGCTTAAATGAGTTTGAAAGGAAAGCTATTTGTAGTAAAGATCACTATTTGTTCACTATTTGTTTCTTTTCACTTCCTCTTTTCTTATTGCACCTCCTTTACTACACTTCCTGGTTTCTCACTCTCTCCTTTGATTGGTTGTTGTTTGCACTCTGTCACTAATTAATTAATTAGATTGAATTCACCTGCCTACTCCTTATTTAACACTCACATGGCGCGTCAGTTCAGCAATGGTAAGGTGGCTTTTACTCCTATTTTAGTTACCCCTCACCCTTTTTAATTTATCCTAAGTACTTTATTTATCTTTATTTTCTTTAGAAAGTCATTTGACTTGTTTATTGTACTAATATTATTTTATTTGTTTTTCAGCATGGATGTTCAATCCCATGTGTGGTTAGTCTGAGAAATAAAGTGAGGACGCTGCTTAGTGTCATTATTCACATCACATGGTGCTTACGGATCATTAAAATCAGAGCTGTCGTTTTAGTTTAAAGTGAAGAGAAAGTTGTTGTTTGAACTCAACATTCAGGGTTTTCTTCTTGTTTCTTTGTACAGGTGTGTGCAGGTGTTTCCTCGCTCTGTGCTGTAGCTCTTGAGGTAAAATGATTTTCTAAACATTACTGTTCACAGAGCTCAGAGATTAAATGTTCATCTGGATAATTTAATATGAACAGACTTCATTAATTTAAAAGTAAAATCTGTTAATCCAACTTTCTGTATTTAATTTACTCAGAAACAGCAGTCTGATTAATTTAAGTGCAGTAACCAACAACTAACCACCAGAGGGCGCCCTCTCTATATAAAGTGATTTATAAACGATATAATGCATTTATTTTCAACCTTTAACTTTAGTGAACGTTAATTGTGCAAGTCAATAAAGTAATTGGATATTTAAGATCATTGTATGCTAAATTATTTATATTAAAGCTACATTTTTACTTTAGACCTTTTCTTATTAGGTTTACTTTTACAACATACATTTTAATGAGTTTATTTTCTTTTGGTTTTCTTAATGAAAATACCACAAACCTTTTTATTGATTTAATTGAAATGATGAATTTGATAAACACGGCTTATCATTTGATATGACTAGTTCAGTTCAGATTAAACACATTAATTAAATTAAAGGAAACATTTACAAGTTAAAAAGGTTGTTTAAAAATTCTTCTTCCTTGCCTTGATTAACTTTCATAACTCTTCTTCACCTACCTTATGTGCTCGATTATGTTAAGTTCATTGATAATATTGATCTGTGGATCAATTACAACTCTGAATATATATATTTTATGTGTGTATAGAGCATTTTCTTTCCCCCCAAAGCTCGATCAGGTTAAAGGTAAACAAACTTGTAGAACTTATAATATAAGAGAAATCTGTTAAGGTGTTTCTTAAGACCTTATACTTAATGTTTCTATATTATATTCTACATTTAAACTTTGAATTTAAGTTTGCTTCGGTCTCATCCAAAACCCTTAAAGTGAAGTTAAACACAGATAATTTACAGTGAATGATGAAACCCAGGTTTATTCCAATCATCACAATGTTGTATGATCAAACATTTTGAGTTTTATTAACTTGATGAACTAAAATGTGTTTTTCTTCTCCAACAGGAACTCTGTCGACGTCTTCCAGGAGGATCCCCCATCGGTGGCCGTCTTCCTGCTCAGGTAGGAGACTCAAAGCTTTCTTAATGTTGTTTTATTATGTTCCAGGTCTTATCGCTGTTTAGACTCAGTTATTTTAATCATTTGACTAAATCCTTTTTGATCAGCTAAAACTCCAACCTGTGAAAGGAGAAGTGATTCAAAGCCTTTTCAGTAGTAGATGAGATGTTTGAGTCCTGAGAGGGATTTAGAAATGTCAGGGTGATGCATGATGACTGATTACTGCCGATCATTTATCCCTGACCGTTTGGGATGATTCTGTGACATGTAGAGAATTTGTCTTCATTGTGATAACAGCGTGCATGTCTGTTGAATCTGTCTACATGATCATGAATGAAGTGATGACCTCCAGCTGTCTCGTGTTGGTTTGTTGGTGAGTTGTGCATGAGCTATGACTGTAATCTTTGTATTGACAGGTGTGAACATCGTGATGTAAGTGGGACAGTGGTTGACATTGAGCTGTTAAAGTGTGAGAACATGAATGGTGAGTTGTGCATTGCATCACGACTTTTACCTCTTGGTGTTTAGTTTGAATCTTTGGTGTCAGTTGTATACATCACCTGTAGTAAGTTGTGATGTTCATGATGTTGCTGCAGATACTTGAATGTGATTGTGACATGTAAAGGTGTTTTTATTGTCTCCTGCAGGAAGAAATGCTGCCCTGCAGTGATTGGGTGTTGGGTGCAGGTATAAATGGTGAGTGGAACATATTTATTGTGAAGTTCACATCAGTGAGTGGACATTCAAGTGAAAATAATAGGTCACTCTATGTTTGTTGTTTAAGTCATCAGCTGTTTCTCGTCAGTCTTCATACTCTGTGTTTGTGTATGATTCAGATGCGTCTCGATGGAGCTTCCCTGCTGTGTTTTCATGGCTCCACAATGAGGGCGGTGCTGGTTGTGTCCCCTCTGGATGCACAGAAGGTCCTAGGTCAGCTTCTAGCACAGGACCGGCGCTGATAGAGCAGGCCATACGCCCGTCCAGCTCTGCAGACTCGAGTAAAATACTATTAATGATTATTAATGATAAAAAGTCTTTAAATTGAGTATTTTTTCATCAAAGTTGAGAGAGATGTTTGTGAAATGCAAGCTGTCAAGTGCTTCTTGGTCGTAAACTTTTAAAAGAACATAACAGTCCTTTAGTTGCATGTACATGACAAAGTCACCATTGGTCTCAAGATGGACATGTTGTTATAGATGTTATTAGGAGGAGTGATTAAGTTTGCTGATATCGAAAAAGTACAGACTAAAAACATTGAAAGAAAATAATATTCTCTCAATGTTTTTAGTCTGTAATTTGCTCATGTCTGAGCAAAAGGACTGAGCAGAGCAAGTAGAGTAAGATGCTTTACAGAGACTCTGATTAGAATCCTGTTGATGGAGTTTTGTGTGCGTCTCCTCACAAGGTTGTAGACCACAAACTGTACGGGAGCTGAGCTGAGTTTGACGGCACCAATCGATCGTGTGCTGGAAATTTTGTCAAGAAGTGGGACGGTGTGTCTGAATTTTGCACATTTTTTATTGTCAGTAGAGAAATAAGACACCACCTTTTGTCAAAGAGCTTATAAAACCCTCATCAAACTTGATTGATGGTGACCTTTGACCTATCTTTGTCTGTAGCAGTTGGATGGGGGTGAAACACTGGGGCCTTCAACAATGTCAGAGAAGTGGGTGTAGTATGCACACACACACAGTCATTTATTTTATGTCTCTTTGTTTTATTACAGAGGTGGTGGAAAGGAGAAATCAAATTATACAGCATACCCCCACGCGAGCATCTCCACCTCAAAGGCAGAGAAGAGGCTGAAACTGTCATCAGGAGTGCATGACAAAGGTGCGGTTACAATGTGAAGTCACTCAGAATTTTATTTCTTCATTTTTTAGCGTGATGTGATAGGATGTAATTTTGAATTTTTTAAAACATAGATTCAGGATGTTTTCCTGCTTCCATATAGCCATAGACCAGTTGAACAATATTCTGACCTCCCCTTGTGAAGCTGACTATGATATGGACTTTTTACTGTTTGATTAATAATATAATAATTAATATACTTTAATTTTCAGATTTCTAGTGTTACATTTCCTCACAAACAAACATGGAAGAAAAATGAGCGTTGTGTGTAGAGAAAAATTGTACTTGAAACAAAAACTACATTCCATTCATAAGTTTTGAGAAATGGTAGTTGCACTGGAAGTAACCTGTACATTTAGAAAGAAAACAATCACAGTGGTTCTGCATGCCATGCTGTCCAAATCTGAACCATGAATGATTGTGTAGTTGTAGACATTTTCAGTTGACAAGAATTAACGCTTTAGTTTAAATAGGGTGAGAGACGAACACATTTACTATGAACTTGACATCAGTAAGCTGATGTTTGAACTTGTGACTTGATGTGTTACGGTTATGTTAGACGCTGGCTTGTGTGTTTTAAGGTGTTTTCTGTAGCTCCCCGGTGCCTGCAACACTCATGAGGCCCGAGACCATGACACTCCCACCACCATGATCGACTGCATGCAAGACACACTTGTAGTCCTCCGCCGCACACGCTTGACACCATCTAAACCAAATAAATTTATCTTGGTCTCATCAGACCACAAGACATGGTTCCAGTAATCCATGTCATTAGTCTGCTTGTCTTCAGCAAACTGTTTCCAGGCTTTCTTGTGCATCATCTTTAGAAGAGACTTCCTTCTGCGACGACAGCCATGCAGACCAATTTGATGCACAGCGTATGGTCTGAGCACACATCAAGCTCTTCTATAGAGATAGGCTCATCCAGTCTTGCAGCAAGGTCTAGTCTAATCTTAGGGGGGGCAAAGAAACTGTTAAACGCTGTACAGTCATTGGATTGTTCAGCAGTATAAAGGGAGGCATAAAATTGTTTTAACTGCTCATTAATTAGTTTGGGTTCTGTGGTTATACCTGTGGAGTTTGGATCTGTGGAATTTGGTGTGAAGCTGACTCCTGTCTCAAGTAAGCTAGAAGCTTACTTAGCTTTATCCCTCTGCTCATAATAAGTACATCTCCATTTAGAAAGTAGTTCCTCTGCACAGGTGGTAGAAAATTCTGCTTGAAGCAGCAACGCTTCAAGTCGTTCTTATATAAATCTGGTGTTGGAGCAGTAGAGTAGACCCCATCAATCTGTGCAATCTGCTTAGATATACCTGCCAATCTCTTACCTCTAGTTTTAGCATCGTGAGCACAGTAAGAGATAATTTCCCCCCCAGTAAATATGCTTTTAATGACTCCAATAACAATGAGGCAGAAATTTCAAAACAGAAGTGAATACCAACAGAAGACTATTGCAGGGGATTTGGGCACATTTTGTTTCCCTACCCACACATGTGTCGCTTAACTCACGAATGCACAATCCTTACAAGTTATACCTTGTTGTAAATCAGGCTTTCCAACGATATCAAATACAACACCAATTATTATCATTAAAGGGGCCAAATAATTGACCAAAAATAACTATTTTTGAGGAGTTTAGTTTCCCTGTCACTCGTACATATCTACCATTTGGATCAGATAAGACGTCTGAGCAAATAAAATTAACCAACTTATTAATTAGTTCAGATCCAGAGAGCAATAACACCAAATTTAACACACCTGCTCCCCATTCACACCTGAGACCTCATAACACTAACGAGTCACATGACATGTTTAGTTCCCGTGAATCAATCTCAGATTTGTAAACAAAATATATTTATTTAAAGAGCTGGAGGAGTTAACCTCCAAACAGTCTGACAGTTACAAACCAACAACTTTACAGACAACATACTGAGCCCCCTCAGACTTAGGCCTAAGTAACAACACTGTATAGATAACCTACCTATAGGTCTGTCTTTATGAGCAAAGCTCTTACTTCGACCACATAATAACAGATGATTCTTTAACACAGAGTCGCAGCTCAGTGAAGGACCGTCTCCCACCTGGTCAACAGAAGAGAGAGAACATCACTTTACAACATCTAAACACATCACCCCAGGAACAGACATCACACATAAACCAAACAGAGATTAGAGTTTGAGATTAGAGCTTGACATGCAGGCACAAGATTGAAGTTTGAAAGATTCACAACAACATTTTCTCAGCAACAGCATCATCAACACTCCATAAACATTGACATTCCCATTTATTCAAAAAATAATTACAGCATACATTGAAATAACAACACACATACACATCATTTAACGACCACACATATCGAAACAAACGACGTCAACATTTCTGAAAAACCACACACATACCTATGTCCAAAGAAATCATCCAAAAATCAACAAAGAAAATCCCTCATCTGTATCAGTTGTACGTCTCTAAAAACTTTGACCAATGTCTGCCACAAAACAATTTGATGAACCAATCACACGCCTCCCTCTCTACCTCTACTCAAAGCACATCACCGATGACTTTAGCAGTTTATAGTGAGTTTACTTACCGCTGAATGAGACGGCCTTCTTTGTTCGGCATTCGGTCCCTGAACTGTTCGACGAATACTTCCGGTTTCCTGCAGGAAGTGAAGGAAACAAAAAACAAACGGCACATCTGAATATTTGAAATGAAAGGAAAATGAAAACGTGTTTTCAGCAGGAGGCTCGTCAGCAGGATCGGCTACACCTGCTGCTCATTCACTCGCTGACCTAAATCGATCTTTACAGATATCTTCTCACCACCTGTGCATCACACCCAACTAAATCCATTATTCACCATTAAGGTTTCCATGTCAAATCAAGTACTTCTCATAAATACTTATTTCTAACACAAACTTAAATCATACTTCTCAAACTAAAGTTACCATGATTAAAATAAAACACTTTATATGGAGAGGGCGCCCTCTGGTAGTTAGTTGTTGGTTACTGCACTTGAAGACATAGATACTTTATTGATCCCGAGGGAAATTCAAAGCATCCAGTAGCAGGTTACGAGACATGAAACATTTGTTACAAATTAATCACAAAACACGACGCCCCCCTCCCATACATATTAACCCGAAAAAGATTTAAAGAATACCCCTAGATGAATCAAACTTAAACTGTGCAATTAAAAATAGACTTATACAAGAAATGTACATAACCCGTGCAGGGATCGAAATATGTGTAAGTCACCATTCATGTTCTCACTCTATACCTGCTGAATATCTGCCACGACCCCAGAGTCACACTGTCAAAATCACATCAGGACGGAGCGTTCACACCTGTCAATACAAAAACACAAACTTACAAAGGTTATCTCATGCACAGCTCCCACACCAACCAACACGAGCTAACTTCAGCTGAATCATCACTAATATTCAGTCAGCTGGAGATCATCACTTCATTCATGATGAATGCTTCAACAGACATGCCCGCTGTTCTTACAATAAAGACACAAATTCTTGAAGTCAAGGAATTGGCTTGCGGCTCTACATGTCACAGAATCATCCCAACGGTCAGGGATAAATGATCGGCAGTAATCAGTCATCATGCATCACCCTGACATTTCTAAATCCCTCTCAGGACTCAAACATCTCGTCTACATTCAGCTGTAGTCGTACAGTTTACACCAGTCTGCAAATATTCTTTTTTCAAAGTAAATCCAAAGATATGGATCAACTTACCGTCAGAAGACGTCTCTGTGACGGAGGGACGGGTGGAGCTACAGAAACCCAGGAGGTACAGAAGCTGCAAAAAACACAGATCATTCTCAGAAAGACACAAATATCACAAATACTCATCACACTTCATAACAAAGTGCCGCCTTCAACTCTAGTGCACAAATGTCCATTTTAACATCAGGGAAAGGTCACATGCTACACCATCATCATGTCCTTCACCTGTGAACCACCAAATGCCATCTCAGACCCGGCTCTGCTCTCAGACACCCAGGGGGGGACGAAGACGCTCACGGCCTCAGATGAGCCCTGCAGCGAAACGAGGGGGAAGCAGAGGGGAGAGGAAGAAACAGGATTTTCTTCATGGAGCAACATGTTACACTGTTTTACTGCAGCTGCACGGTAAATATCTGGAACTTTCTTTGACAGAAAAAAGTTGCTTTCTGGATTGTAACAGACCCTTCTATTATTCTCCTTTTCTCTTTGTCTGTTTTTTATTCCCATGAAAGTAAATAAAGTTTGCTTGAACATAAACTGAAGCCCCTTGACCACCTACACCTCTTTTTTTAATATTGTTTTCAGTGAGTCTAGAGCGCTCGCAGCAGCAGACGGCCGATCACAAAAAACACCACGTCTGGCCTCTACTTGTCTCAAACTGAAATATTTGTTCCCTGAAGTTTACACTTCACACGATCAGACAACTTAAATATATTCATCACATTTGGTGTCTAAACATCTTTAGAAACTTAAAGCCCAGAGCTTTTATTTTGAAAACAGTAAACACAGTCTTACCTTCCTGTGATGCTCCATCTGTGTAACGTTCAGGTGTCACTTCTGTGCAGACGAGAGTCCTGCAGAGATAATCGGAGGAAACATGAATCACACTGCAGCCACCAGGGGGCAGCATCACACATCTTTATACCTTTTACACTCCAAACTCAACAAGAACAATAAATATATTTATTCTGAATATGTTGCTTTGGATGCAGTTTGTTTCTGTTTCCACCAGAGGGCGCTCTGTCCCTGCAGTTATGTGTCAGCGCTCTGCAGATGTGCAGCCATACAGCATGACGGACAAGCTGACAGAACCAACAAAGAACACACAGATACCATCAGGAGACTATGTAGCGTCACAACTGTTTACAATCTGACCACCACTCACAATGACTGATCTGAAACGGTTGCCATGACACTAATTAACAACTGGAATTATTGGCGTCAGGTCACTGAGGTGGTCGCAGCCGACTGCAAAGAAAATAATATATTTAACATCAGATATCTCACAGGATTCGACACAAACTTTGATTTTAGTGGACAAACTCAATTTACACACTGGTCCATTTTTGCGTTACCTGTCAGGTAACCAGGTCCATATACAGTTCTTTCAAGAAGTATCCACACCCCTTCTCTTATGCTAAAATCATTACATCATCACATTCACATCCTTTACTCTGTACTTACTTGCAGCACCTTTAGTAACATGACAACCTGCACACACCTGGATTGAAGCCAGCCTCTCCAGTAAACAGATAGACGATAGATCTGCCACTACTACTAACCAACATCCCTGACACCCAGCCACAACCACCGCCGTCCTCATTCATGCACGGCCCGCTCCGACCTCCACCTCAGCAGAGCGGAAGTGTGGACAACAAAGGAGAAAGCCTTCCTGCAGATTCTCACATTCCTCTTAACAATGAGTAAGATCTTCAACCTGCTCTGAAGCGTCTCCAGATAACACTTGTTATGAATTAAATGTAGATACTCTGAATCTCCGTCCGGTTGGATGGGGACGGTCGAGGGACAGAACCTGGATTGAGCAGGAAGTCCTCCTCCTGCATCCTGTGAGGTAAGTTCTGTCTCAAGCCATCCGAGTTTAAAATTACATTAAGAAGAAAATAAGACAGAAAAATCATCGTTTAACATCTTCTGGTTCATGAGAGCAAACAGAGTCATCACACTCTCACACACGTAAAACAATCTGTATGTTTCTACAGAACTCAAGATGCAGACTTTGAACACTTTCTCCTAAAACATATCTGTACCGTCTTGTGCTGCAGCTCCTCTGCCAGCTGCAGGTTGGTCCGATCTCGCTCCTGCAGCACCTCCTTCACCTCCTCCTGCGAGGGACGTGGGGTCAGAGTGACCCCAGAGTTCATGCAAAAATGATCATCCTTATGAAATCCATCTTTAAATGAAAATACTTGATATTTCAGAGGATGAGAGACAAACCTCTTTTTTGTCTGCTCCTTGAGTTTCTCAGCCAGCTGACTGTGTTGGCTGATCTCATCATCCTGTGAATTATTACAAGAAAATGACATCAAGTAATAATAAGAATTGAGAAAATGAAAGTTTTTGTATTTAGTTTGAATCTTTAAGCAGGTTGTGTCTTGTCTTTGAGTTTAGTCTCACCTTGTCATCCAGCTGTTTGTACAGGGTGCTGATGTCCTCCTCATATTTGCTCCGCTCGTCGCCGGTGACCGAGACGCCTCCTCCAGCCTGCGGCAGGTTAAAAAAAATAGGTCTTTGGAGCTCAGCTGCTCCTCCTCAGGAACGTCCTCTCCTGAAACACAGAACAGGAGTGAGCTAGTTTTGACAATACACAAGTATATCAAAATGATACTTAATTAAAGTTCTTCAATAAATCTACTTTGTCACTTTCCAAAAAAAGAGAAAAAAGTGTCCCAAAGTTACATGACAAGAAACTTAATGTTTGTTAACTTTCATAAATCAATCCATTTTTATTCACTTAGCTCCAAATCATAAGAAAAGTGATCTCCAGACACTTTACAATAAGAACGGCGAGCCACCTCCGCAAACATTAAGTTCAGTTTTTGGTCAATATTGTTGTGAATTTACTGGAAATGTAGCTTATGTTTTTCCAAAAAAGCTCAACGTTTAAACTAATTAGGTTGTGATTTTTTTTAAACACTTTTAGGGGCAGCCTGACCAAAACAAGAAGAAGCGTTGTTAGCATGTATGCTACACCACGCTGCTTCACCTGCTTCTCTGAACTTCCTTCAACATTTGGTGAGTATTTTTCTTGGCTATTGTAATAGAAGTTTATGCAATGGGTTTATTTTAGGTGTTTTAGTCACATAAAGTCATATTCTTCATTTTATTGGTAGGGCAAAATACTGTTGAAGGTAAGTAGGTGCAGCTAACACATGACGGATACAGGTGTTCAGTGATAAAGACTTACCTGGGACAGTATGAACCTCGCAGTAAATATTTAAAACACTAGAAATGTTTTTTTATTAGGAAACATTTGTGATTACCAGATTTGAAAGAAGACGTGTAAACATATCTTATTTCAAATCAACAAGCATTTTACGTGATGCTAATGTTGCTACAACATTAGCAAGAATCAGATTCTTCACCAGAATCAGATTCTTTTGACTTCAGTAAATTTAGCAACAATATTATTTGACTTTTCTTTCAGAAAGGTAAGAAGTATTTTCAATTAATGCATTTAAAATGAGTAATGTACAGAATGGCTCATTTACTTTTCATGTATTGAACAATTGTAAATGACCCATATATGCACACGTTTAAGGGCTCCTAAATCGAAACTTTTTTCACCATAATCTAACGTTGTTTTGAATGTGTGCACCATGTTTCAGCCTGACATGAACTTTAAACCCTCATGTCTTTGTTTCTTGTGTTTGATATTCCAGGTGTGAACTCTGAAGAGTAGGATCTGTGCTGCAGCTGGAAGGTCAAATGATTCTCTCTGGATTATAGTTTACCTGTTAGCTGCTGTTTTATTTACCTGTTCGCTGCTGTTGTAGCTTTTCTGTGTATTTTTCCTTCAGTCATAGTTTTGTCTTCTCAGTCTTTAATGTTTGTTGTGTTTATCTTTCAGCTGTAGTTTTGTTTTGTTTACAGCTTTCATTGTCTGTTTTCTTTGGTTTTTTTGTAGTCTCTTTAGACACTTTAATTGATAGTAATAGATTTAATGTGTCTAAAGACACTGCAAATGAAAATCAAAGTTTTTTCTCTCACGCTGAGCATCGCCCCGGGCCATATGTGGTGGCAGCAGTCGACAGGTAATAGGGGTTGAGAGCTGCACGCATCAAAACTTATTGCCTCTGGCCTTTTTTTTTCCACTTCACGTCTCTCCAATCTGACAGCTGGCAAATGTAGCCATGGCGCGAGGTGCTGCTTGGGACTTTTCATCCCATTAATTAAGTGTAGGGGAAGTAAAGCGTGAAAAGCTGGAGACAGGGGGACTTGAGTGGACGCTCTCCTAGCAGCCAACAAGGGGAAGTCCCCATGAAGGCAGCCAGGTGCAAAAAAAAGAAACGGCAAAAGAACGCTTGAATTGGATTAGTTTTGGGCGCTTTAACTTAATTTGAGGTTGAGCTGAACTTGAAGTCATCAAAGAATTCCATCAAACACTTTGTCTTTTATCAAGTGGATGAAAGCTGCTTGTTTTTAAGTCGGAAAAATGGTTGTGTTAAAGAGCAGCCTTCATGAATACCACAAGAAACAACAAAAGAGGGAGAGAAAAGACAAAAAAAAGGGGGGGAAATATTCGGCTTAAAAGAAAAACGGAGAATTTGGAATCAGATACTACAACCTTGTTAGCATGGCGGACTTATTTCCATATTAATGACCCCTTTAGAACCTTCAAAGTAATGAATAATTGACAACAAATGAAATGTTTTGATTGTTGTCAGCGCCCGGCGTCTTTAATTTTTCATATGTTGCTTCTGAGCTAATTATGGAGATGGCACATTTGTCAGAAATATGTCCCCCTCGCAACCCCTGCCCCTGCCTGTGTTTCCAGACAGGAGAGGGGGTGCAGATCGCTACAGGCCCACTTGTAATTAGCTAGCAGGGAATGCTCAATGACCTGGGAGGGAGTCTAATGGCTGCCTGTGCTTACAGGCATTGTCTGGCCACCGAAACAGCAGATATTACAACCTCAGAGGGACGAGAGCGGAAACGGTTATTGATGAGGGCGCCCAGCCGCAGCGACACTCAACACACAGAACAGACCTCTGAACGTGTAACAAAATCAAATAGCTCAAACATTTCATTTCGCAAAAAGTGGGAAACCTTCCTTTAATCTTGATGATGAAACTCTCAAATTGAGTAACCAATAATCAAACACACTTCTTCCAACCTCTTAAGGCCCTGACACACCAAGCACACACCAAAGAACACAGCACAAAGACTACAGCCGACGGCCAACCACCACTTACACTCAGCTGTCACGCACCACTCGTATTAAAGGTAGCATACTCCAGATCGAGGATAATGTCTGATAAAAAGGTGAAAATTAATGAATGATAAGAATAAACCGCATTAATGGGTGAAAGCATGGTCAAGGGGCTTTCCTGAACCTGTGCCGAGAGGAGATAAATTAAACTTCCCAACAGCCAATCAGAGAGATTCCTCTCACGACGCCTTTTTAACATGTCGAATCAGCCAACGGGGGTTGATGGGGGGCGTCACACTGCAAAAAACGGGGGCGACGACCACTCACTGATGGTCCAACTAGGACGGACGATCTCCTTGGTGTGTCAGGGCCTTAATCGAGATCACAAATCATTTCACTGGATGCTGCATGCTCTTCGGTGGGCTTTCATGTATTCATGCAGTAAATGTCTGTGGATTGTTTATCAGTATTGTCCTTCTTTCTCCATGTTTCTGACTGCAAACCAGTTTCCCTGAGGGGACCATAAAGATACCTTTGACTTCTTGAAAACAAGGTGGAACACTCAGACTTGAATCACGTCTTTAGGGGCCTTGATGTGTCATTCCCTGGGCTGAATTGAACAACCTTTAACATTTGTTTTTGGTGTTTCCAGACTGAAAACAGAACAATTACTGTCAGAGACATATTTTATTAATGTCCCAAAGGCAGACCAAGCCCTTTGCTATGTGCCCTGTGCTTTTGCAATTCAGCGGATACAAAATAAACAAGTCACCATCCCCAAAAAGCAACCCGACATTCAGTTGAGTCGATAAAAGGTATGGATGCATGTCCTCTAAGGGCTTCCGTACAGTTGTCTATATTTATACACTCCTTTTGAGCTGAACTTTTCTGAAGCAGCTCGTCCATGATGAACTTTTTTGGCCGACAACTCGTCTGTCTGATGCACCTTGACAAGACGACAGACAAACAGGAGCTGACAGAGGTCGAGTGTGTCAGACAGAGAGACAGCTGGATCGTGTGTGTGTGTGTGTGAGAGTGTGTGCTATATTTGGCTGCCTCTTATGTTTGTGCGTCCTACAAGTTTTTGTTTGTGTACATGCGTTTTGAGTGTTAGTGTTGGTTCGAGTGTTTATCTATGCATGTGTGTGTGTGTGTGGTCGTCACAGTCCAGTCAGGTCGGAGTATCCTGAAGACACTGTCAGCCACGATTGATTTTCTCTCTCCGATCCGTGGACGTGTTCCTGTAACACAGCTGGCCCCCCGAGTTGCGTTACCTTGTCATTTTGCGACACAGATCAAAGTGAAGACGAGCTGGAAATAGCCGCACGGCGACCTTGAACTCAGAGAGGAGGAGTACGAGACGGGTGTGACAGGAGCTCTGAAACACACACACACACACACACACACACATATATTATACACAGGTTCCTGGAAACATAAATGACCCGGCCCTTGTAATGACCCGGCAGCAGACTTGACTTCATGCACATCTCTGTGCCGTGTGTCTGAACTCTTTCAGCCTCTGGCTCGGTCTGGTTACACTCCCTGTTTTTCACTTGCGCTGTATGTCAGTATTTCTGATGCTGTCGTTGCCTGCTGCAGATCTCATTTCCTTCGGGGTAACTATGAAGTTGATTTCAAGACTTGAAATATTCACATGTGCGACTTTAGATGCTTCAAACCTCCTCGTCTGCAAGAAAGAACAAAAAAAACCCCAACATGATTTCTAGCTTGCTTTAAATCACACATCTCTTCCTCACTGCGGCACACTGTGACAGTTCCTCTCAGCGTCCAGCAGAGGGCAGAACAGCACCAGGAAACACACAAATCTGTCTCCAGCAGCAGCAGAGTTTTACAATCCAAACTCACAAACACACAGAACATCCTGTAACCTGACCAGGTGGAGTCTGCAGAAGCTGCGTCCTGTTACACAAAATCATTTTGACTGATTTTAGATTTATTTATTTAATAGGGACGATGCAATTTAATGTTCTTTAAATACAAAGCATGACACTGATGTGCTGCACAGAGTTTACAGCTAAAGTCCAGCTCTCGCCCCTCGTTGGGCCTTTGTAAAAATATAAAGGCACCTAACACTATAAGGATACATGAAAATACATAACCAACAATATGACGATACAAACATTATATAAACCAGTTTAAAAGCTCTCGTTTGCTTTCAGCAGCATTTCACCGTTTTAGTAAAATGATTTAAATGTGAAATTATTTTCAGTTCAGGTGGTTAACGTGTTCCAGAGTTTACAGCCGCTGATGGACAACGCTTTGAGTCGAAATGGAGATCTACGTTTGTACTGTTCTTTCTACGTGTTCTACTTCACAAGCGTTAACAAAGATAAACAGCCACCAAATGGCAGGAAGTGAGCGTGCATGCTCCTTTAATGACTTTATTAAAAGTAGACAAGTCGGGCTGACAACAAGGAGTCGTTTTATTTCTAAAGGGATTCACACTGAGGACTTCGGATTCAACATGAAACCCAAACAGATGCCACCGTGCGCTTTCTCTGTTTTGTCCTGTTTCCTGTCTTGCCAGGTTTCAAAATAAAGGCACAATAAATAACAACGTAAACATATTTTTTAACAATGAAACTTTGTCCTTCAACATATAAAATAGATCAGGGTTGTTCTCTCCAGACTGAAACACATCGCTTCACATCAGCATTAAATCAGAGGTTTCATTCGACAACAAACACGAGTCAAAGAAGGAAAAACAAATGTGTAACAGAAGAAATAAGGAACACATCATCATGTTTCAAATCATCTGTTGAAAATGAAAGGTCCCTGATGTCATCTTGATAATGAAAAATAAGTTCCTTTAAGCACGTATTTACTCAAGTCTGAATATGTTTTGTACAAATCCGGTGAATAAATCAGCTTTTATGATAAATGTAGTCAGGTAAATCAATCCTCAAAGTTCTGTATGGACAGACAATGGATTGCCTACATGTACCAGCATGCTTTGCAGCTTCTGCTTCACATCTGCTTGGAGACTAAAATTCTTCAGACCAACAACAACATGTCATGGATTCTGTGAACAAACATCAGCAGAACCTGCAGCTTGTTCCACTTTAACAGACATGTTTAAAGGAAGAACATCTGAAAAACGTCCTCACATTGAATATGTTTCCTTTTTTTCTTTCTGCAAAACATTCAATATGAATCTCTGTTTGGATTTTGATCATATGTGCACATGTAAGTGTTTCAACCTGTTACCTGCCGCTCTTGTTGCAGAAGTTGGCCGTCAGGAAACAGTCTGGATAAAGTCAGGGTGAAACATGCAGCTCTCCTGGACAATGTGCTGATTTGTGAATGTGTGAAAGGGGCTCATGAGGTTTAACTTTGTGACAATAGTTTGTTGAAGACCTTGACCGTCTTTGTTTGTTTGTTTGTTTGTTTGTTGCGTAAGAAGTCGACTGACCTCCGCCTCGATCCAACACCTCTAGGATGAACCGCATGGAGCCAGAGCTTATCAGCCTCCGTCAGGGTCGGAGCTTGTGTCTCCTGCCTGCAGACTGATTCTAAATCTGCTCTTCAGCCCTCAGACGAGTTCTGAGTTCTGTTAGAGCCGCACGCTCACGCTGAACATGTCCACAAACTTTTGGCCACTTTTTAAAGTCTCATTACACAATAAACGACGTGATCGTTCTCGCTCAGGATCAGGTGAACGACCTCGTTTCACCCAAAGGATGCTGGGAGTCTCCTCTGTCATCTGCTCCGACATCACCCTCCTCCACACACACACACACACACACACACAGAGAGAGAGAGAGAGAAAGAGAGTGTATCATGGCCCAGCTGCTCTCTCTCTCTCTCTCTCTCTCTCTCTCTCTCTCTCTCTCTCTCTCTCAGAGATATTTGGTTGGTTATGGATCCCTGAGGGACTCCGCTGCCTCCTGTGAGACGGGGATCCGCGCCAGGCCCTCGCTGCAACCACGTGTGTGTGTGTGTGTGTGTGTGTGTGTGTGTGTGTGTGTGTGTGTGTGTGTGTGTGTTTGTGTGAGAAGGGGAGGGGGGTGGTACTCTGGCTGGCACTCCTTCATACATGCGCCAAAAGACAACAGAGCAACAACGCTGTGTGTGTGTGTGTTTGCAGACGTTCTTGTACAGACACACCGTGCGAACAGTTCACATTTATTCCATATAAAAAATAAAAAATAAAAGGAATTTGAGAATTTTGAAGCCAAAAAAAAAAATCACAAATATTCAGTTTATTTTTCCTCCAGACTTTCTCACTGTCAGGGTGGGAGACCCCGTCAGAAACACAAACATCAGCGCAGAACTCAGCTGTTTGACGACATTTCTTACCCTGATTCTATTTACAAAACAAACAAACAAACAAACAAACAAACAAACAAACAAACAGGAGTTCTGGTAGCCTAGTGGTTAGTGTGCACGCCCCATGTAAGGATGCTATGGTCTCCAAAGGGAGGGTAGCACAGGTTTGATACAGACCTGTGGCTCTCTCTCTCTCTCTCTCTCTCTCTCTTTACTTGAGTTCTGACTCTATGGACTGTCCTCTCTCTAAATAACTAAAGGCATTAAAAGCCCAAAATAAACCTTCAAACAAACAAACAAACAAACAAACATAAAGGTCTCCTTACACAAACAGTCTGACATGCAGATTCTAAGTCTGAGGTTTTAAAGTTGTTCTGATAATAAATCTGCAGGTACCCTGAAGGAGGAGAATGAGTTTAGTGTATGTGTAGTCTCAGTTTGAAGCATTTTCTGATGACATAAACAGATTATTGATTGATGAAGAAAGGTATTTTTACTTGGATTTCCTGCCTTTTGTTTGTCTGTTTCTCTCAGTTTAAAGAGTACATTTTTAGTAGCCTGGAACCAATCCTGAAATGTCATACTTCAACATCAAATCCCCCCCTCCAAAAAGAAAGATAAAGATGAACTTTTCTTTCCAGGTCGTAAACACCTCAACTTCTTCTAAAAGTCACTTTTAGTTTAGGAAACGTTATGTATCACATTTCACATCTCTGTGCATGTCATCAAACGGCTGCGTTATGTTTTCTCTTCTCCAGTATGCTCCTCTCTGCTCTGTAGTTGTCGTTGTGATTCTGTTGAACTATAGTAGCGTTGATATAAAGACAAATATTGTCATTATAGAATCATACAGCAGACTCTGTTGCAAATCGTCAACTTCTTTACGCCACGGCTTGGGAAATAAATAGGAAAAAACATTTGACAAAATAAAGTATATAAAGCAACATGAAAGAAGTGATGGAAGAACTTTAGATACGTGCAGGAAGCTCCGAAAAGTAAATCTCTCTCTCTCTCTCATGAGAAGTGACAATAAAGCATGCAGCATGTGGTATTTCTGATGAGCAGTTAGTTACACTATGACTTCAATAAATGCTGCAGGGTGATATGTGAAGCCTTTATGGATGTCTGTTTGTGATTGGAGCAGACTGACAGTTCAACAATCCTCCAGTGAAACATCGCTTATTTACATTTTGATCGACTTATCTATAAATGCATCTTTTATTTTTACTTCCTGACACGACTCCACGCTCTTCACCTCACCGTCTCATACAGAGCGTCATATATCTGTCAGGTCTTCTACTGGAGGGTCCAACACGTCCAATCTTTGACTCTTTTTCTGCTCTTGTGGATTGTTGAAAGTTTCAGTATTTTTCATCTTCTTAAATACATGTTTGTTTTTTGCATCAAACTGCAGCGTGTACTCATATTCAGCTGACCTTAAAACACAAACATCTTATTCCAATAAAGAGTCGAACACATCGGATTTAGGAGGAGCCAAAGAGCTTCTCTGAGAGTGGTTCAGGTTTTGGATTTCAAAGCGTCAGCAGTTTCTGTATTTATTTTGTCTTTTTTAACTCCTGCAGTTTGACCGTTTTCATCCTGAATGTTTTCTGGCATGGCGACCTCCTCTGCTCTCTCTACATCTCTCCTCTCTTTCCCTCGGCTCAGACGCAGACGCCGTTATTGCTCCTCATTTTTAATTGTGTGTCGATGCCGCAGCTTTGGCGTTTTGCATTTGTAATAAAAACAAAAAACAGCTTTTCTTCTTTTTCAGCCTCTGAGCTCTTAGTTTCACTTTCTGCCTCCGACAACTTTGTTCCATTTCTCATTCTGTGGCATAATTACAGCTTTATGGCGTTCTGCAGCGCCGCCGTGGATATCCCTCTCCCTCCTTCTTTTCCTTTTTTTTTTTGTCGTTTTTGGTCGAGCTCTCATTAATAATTCACAGAGAGAGAGAATGGGAAATTTTAGTGCAATTTGCAGCTGCTGAATCCCAGTTATTGTTTTTGCACAGAGAGAGGGAACTCGGACCGGGGCTTTGTAGTCCTCCATGTAATTTGGCTGACTCTGTGACAGGCCGCAGATTTCTGAGGGAGGGGGTGAATAAAATATGTTTGTGTGTGTGCGGGGGGTTAAAGCTCGGTCCAGCCACTCACACACACTGTCCTCATGTGTCACTCCTTGTTTCCTTAATGCTTTCAGATGCTGTTTGTTCATATTTATGCCTCATAACTCCACATGTTTTATTCCGTTTGTTTGCATCGAGCGGCGGACGCTGAATTATTCAGAGCGGGCCGAGCCGACACGACAAAGACGACGGGAAACTTTTGGACGTTTTCTCTCTCTGAATGTAACGGCACAGAGGCTCTGATGATGGCCGAGAGTCGTTTTTGTTTTTTCTAGGACAACATGGCGGCTTAAAGAAGACGTTATGAACATGTGACTGCAACAGTTTGAGTTGGTGACACCCGGCTCTCTCATCCCGTCCGTCTCCAAAACATCAAGTGTTCAATAGAAGAGGGAAATGTAAAACGGTTTGGCATCAGGAACGTGATGCAAGGCTGACGCAAAAACACACAAAGACAAACTTCTCTCATGAGAGTGCAGCTGCTGCTTACATCGGGAAACTTTAACCAACAGCTTTCCTCAAAGATACGACGCATTTTTGTAAAAAAACAGAATGTTTTCTGTCTGAAGTGTCCAACAACAGAAGCTGCAACGATCACAGGTTCCTCTTTAGAGAATAAAACACAACCTGGAGTAGATCCTGGCTCTTTAAATAAATGATTTTTACCATTTAAAGATGAAGATCAGAAGCAGAGAGAGATGTGAAGACATAGAATTCGGCTTTAAGAAACTACAATGGTGATTTTCACTGTTTTTTTGCAGAGAAAACAATCGACTGATCAGTGAAGGAAAGGTCACACCTGCTCTACCTTAAAAGTGACGTTTTTAAAGTTGACTTTGATGATTTTTTTCAGTTACATGGCTGGAGAACTTATTATACATACAGATACTAGGTACCAGGAACTTCCCACAGATATGTGTGCATTGCATGTTCGCTGATCTGTAGGTTCCAATCTGACCTCGGCCCTCTGCTGCATGTCACCCCCCCTCTTCCTAACATCTCTCTAATAAAGGTGAAAAGGTCAAAGTCTTTCCTCATATTGACTCAAAGCAACTGCCACTCACTTTTTAAATATTCACATTAATCCATATGTAAAAAATAAGCAGGAGGAGATTTCTATAGTCAGAAAACAAGATGTAAGATATCAGCAAATAGATAGAAGTTACAGCTTTGTCCACAGGGGGCGCCAAAATCAACACACTGAACGTTTCTCTCGGATGTTTTAAAACGAGAAGACGGTTGGCTCTAAAACATGGAAGCTAGTCGAAATTGTAAGATGTGGAGACACTCTTTAAATAACTTAAACCAAGTTTTGGTCTCACCGTTTGTCTTTTTATAACTCGCCTCCACAGGAGTCCTGTGACCGTGTTCTCGTCTTTATCATGTCACTGAACTGCTGCTGTATTCCTCTTCTCCTCTGACGCCTGTGAAAAGAACAAACAAGCACGTCAGACAGTTCATTTGAGCAGTGAGATGTTCAAGTCTCAAACTATTTCACTATTATTTGTTCAGATTTTTAACCTTCGATGATTAAGGTCACTTTCTGTTTTGAAATCATTTCTTCATTTGAGCATGAGAGCATTTATATGTCTCATGAATTCAACTCCATGTCTCCTCTTTTAAATGGAACATTTGGCTATAATTCTGATTTGTGTTTATATGTACGACTTGCATGCCCAGTGTGTGTGTGTGTGTGTGTGTGTGTGTGTGTGTGTTCAGGCAGTGATCACACACACCAGAGTCCAGGAGGCGTCAGGGCTCGGAGGTAAAAGAAAAGATAAGAAATCAAACCCTCTCTGTTTCCTTTTTTCTCTCGCTTTTCGCCCGGCCTGACCTATTTTGCGCAGAGTATCTCATAACGGCAGAGTTTAGGGCTGTTTAATGCTCGGTGACACACTCGTGTCCCGCAGTCTTTTCTTTCTTAATCCCTGGCATCTTCGCTAAAAGATCTCTGAGAAGAAACCGCGCTCCTTTCTGGCATCCGGCCGCCGCGGGGAAGGGGAGATTGTCAGGCCGCATTTCTTCTCTGCTCGCCAGCCATTCCTCAGGAGGACTGTGTGTGTGTGTGTGTGTGTGTGTGTGTGTGTGTGTGTGTGTGTGTGTGTGTGTGTGTGTGTGGAGAGTTAGGTAAACTGAGGGGAAGAGGGAGGGGGGAGAGAGAGAGGTGGCAGCTCCCCCCCGCCCGCGGGGAATGAATCCACCTTGAGCTCTTTTTTTTGGAGAATTACAGGAATGTTTCTCTCGTGTCACCTTCCCTCCAACATGGCCGCAAACGAGCTGATAGAGACGCACCGATCCAGAGAGGAGGAGGAGGAGGAGGAGGAGGAGGAGGAGGAGGATGCCCGGAGGTGCAGTGTTTCTTGTCGTCCTCTGATAGCGGCTTGTGTTTGGCTGCAGGAGGAATGTTGATGTGAGTCGGTGATCTCGCTGACCTCTGCCCGGCCGAGGAAGAGGAAGAAACTCTTCTTCTTCTTCTTCTCTGCTCTCTGCCGCCCGTTCAGACGAGCGGAGACGCACTCTGATCCAAAGTGTCGCTTCACTGACAAACAGTCACACTGAGGGGTTAAAACACACAAAATCACCTGCAGCAGGGACAACCTCGTTTACAGCATCTCAATGCCCCAAAAAGGTTTGCTTCTTCTCTGAAATGCTGTCCTAAAACCGGATAAACACACGGCCCCACATCTAACAGTCAATGCAACACATACATATAAACTTATTAACCAGGTTATTTAGTCGGAGTCTCCTGTAGACCACGACCCCAGCGGTCCAGAGCCGTATCAGTTTGAACCGTTAGCACAGGTAGAGAAACAAATCGCCCTGTTTTGCACAGGTTTGCTCTTTATTAAGCCACCAGACATCCTTGACAAAAACTGTATTTTTACCAGAATAATTTGGATAAACTTCTAAATCTCACACTTATTATCACATTATTTCTCTTTACCAAAAAAGTAGGGCGACAAGTAGCGATTTACTTCATTGTCGAATGATCTGCTGATTATTTCTTCAGTCACTGATTGGCTATTTGGTCAATTAAATGTCAGAAAATAGGAAGAAAAGGTCAAAAAGGTCAAATCAAGACCTTAACAACATCCTTAAATGTCTTGTTTGTGCACATTTATTCAGTTTCCTGTCTTAGAGACAGAACATCAGGGAGCAGGAGCAAAGATTTTTCTTTAAAAAAATTATTTTAAAATGACAAAAACAGATCAAACGATACGCAAAAGAGTTTTCTTTAAGACGACCTATATGAAGTTTGTCTGCTTAAATTTACCCCATCTTTAGTTTACTTTCATATTACAAACTTCAAACTGAAACATAGAGGCTTTAAAGCGTTCAAAGTGCAGCGTTCTGTACACTGAGGTGCAGTCAAAACACACAGAAGAGCAGCAGAGGAGCTCGTCTTTCTGCAGCAGCAGATAACGACGAGGTCGACCCCCCAACACGAACCCGGGCGTCCAGGAAACCAGAGTTTTCCCCCAATCAAAAGTTCCATTAACCTGCAGCGCCGGGAGCTAATTGAGAGCGGGAGAGGCTGAGATGTATCGGCGTGTCACGGCGGCGGCGTCAGCACACGTCACACCACGACACGCCTGACATATTTGTAATTATCCCAGGGTAATAAGAAACGAAATACGGCAACAAAACAGGCGAGCGGGGAGGGAGGGATTGAGCTCCGAGAGCAAGAAGACAAAAAGCAGGAAGATTTCTCCGACCTTTGATGAAGCAGATCATGTTTAAGCATTAAGAGGAAAAAAATCCACAAATCTGCATTACTGTTTGGAGATTTATGAATCTTCACACGTGCTCTGTGCTGCTGCGAGATCACCAGTTCATTATGTTTCTGTTTCTGATGCTTGTGTCTCTCTTATCTCCTGCAGAGGGTGAAAGATATTCTAATCTGTCGCCCCAGTAGCCTTAAGCCCTGGTACGGCGAGTGGGCCAACTTTTGTTCCACATAATCCCTCCACCCCAGCGAGGGGAGGTCATGTTTGTCAAAACGTGGAGAAGTGAACGTGGAATTTCTTCCCCTCCTCCTCCTCCTCCTCCTTCTTCTTCTTCTTCTTTCCTAGTTTAATTTGGAATTAAAAATGCATGTGATTCTGAACTTTAGATCTCTGGAGAGAGCCGTAAACAAGTATGAAATGAAGTGTCTTCTGAAAGGCGGCAGGCGAGACGTGAAGGGAATGAAGCCACTGGTATTATTGAGCGATCAGGAGGGAGCGGGGTGACCAGCGAGGCCTCCTCACTCACATCACTCACAGCCCGACTGTATCAGCTGAAAGAACCTGCAGGAGCACCTCTGAGGAAAGAGCAGATACTGATGAACATGACCTTTGATTACAGTCTGAAACTGAAACCAGAAGCCGTAAACAACACTGAGTATGTTCTCTTCACGCAGCACAGAGACGATTCAAACAAACAACTAAACTTTGGAAGGTCGCCGTTGTTGGCCATGCGGCGTATTGAGCTCTGCAGTCATCTATCGGAGCAGCAGACAGTTTGACCAGCAGACCCCCTCCTCCTTCTCCCCCCCCCCTCCCAGATGACGGATGGCGCTCGGCCGGAAACGAGCGCCTTTATCAGGCTGCATTATCCTCCAGACAGGCCAGATTTTTATCCCACTGTATTGGATTTAGTAATTTCCTTTTTCCAAGACGAATGGATTGAGATACTGAGGAGGGGGGAGAGAGGGGAGGGAGAGGGAGGGGGGGGTTGTATTGTGTGCGACCCCGGGGTGATTATTACTTATGATCCGCTCAGTATTTGGGGTTTGTCCCAACGTGTGCCGGTTATTACTCTCAGTCCGTCGAGGCTTTTTCACCTTTCTGAGGAGAAGCTGCAGAGTGGAGTTCAGAGCGTGCAGCAGAGCCTCAAACATCTCCAATTAATCCATCGATAAAAAACTGCAGATAGTCCTGATGATTAATCCAAACTCTGAATCGTCACAAAAACAGGATCACACATTTTCTTCTTTTCAGGCTCGTCTGGACAAGTCACTCAAAAGTCAAACATCACATTGACTTTGTGTGTTTCTGCATTTATCTTCATACTTCTTATGAAACAAGAATCGTTTGATTTGCTTCCTGATTAGCTGGAAATTCAATATGGGAGAAACGGACAAATAAAATAAATCTCGCACGAGAGTTAATTGACCCCCAACATCATTATCTAGCTATGTTAGTCCAACTTTGAGGAATTGGTAGATTTAGGTCGGACTTACATGTTTACACAGATTTAAAGGGTCTGCAGTGGTCGGAGGAATGAACCTGAAGTTTGACAAGAAAGGCTTTATCGTGATAAGTTTTAACTCTCGCTGGAGCCTCAAACACTGATGTCACCAATATGCGGTTTGGATTAAAGCATCCATGTTTGTGTCCTCTCTCTCTCTCTCTCTCTCTCTCTGGGAACATGTGTGTAAAATTCCCACGGCGTCTGACACACACCTTGTGCGATGAAAGCTGTGTCAGGTAATTTCACACTCTTACACGCCTGCACTTCTCCCCCCTGAGCGAACTCATTACCTGTCTGAGCCGCCGGGAAACACTTTGTGGAGACGTCCGTGTTGAACAAGCTGCACAGGTGTGTGTGTGTGTGTGTGTGTGTGTGTGTGTGTGTGTGTGTGTGTGTGTGTGTGTGTGTGTGTGTGTGTGTGAGGGGGGATAGTGGATTGTTGGTGCTAAAAGCGGAGGAGAAAAGCGACAATAAAGCAGAGCAGGGACTGAAACGGTTCATGTGCGTCCTGGGGGGCTTTTTCTGGGTAGAAAACCGTAAAAAAAAAGCGGCACAGTGACAGACCTGGGTTTGCTCAAACAGAGGCTAACCAGCGCGGGCAGCTGAGCTCACCTTGTAGCGACGACGACGACACAAGCCCGTTTGGTTTCAGGGGTTCAGTGAGGGGAGAGAGATGAAGGCCAGGGCCCCCGCCAGCTGTTTTTCTCCCTCTGTTCTGCTCTCTGACAAACTCCACCCCCCCCCCACTGGACCTCCCTGCCACGCGGGAGCTGTCAAAGAGGGTGGGGGGGACTGGACCTGCCAGCATGCATCTGGCTGACAGGCCACTGGGAAGGTACACTGCGAGCGCACGTCACAATCAATAACCCCTGCTGAGAGCGACGCCCCCCTCCCACCTCGCTGTGTTTTTATTTTTGCACAGAGAGGGGGGTGAGGCTGACATGTCACCTAACAGCACACGCTCGCTCCGGGTGTTTGTGGAGTTTGTTTTGAGAAAATACATATGCGGCGTGTTCAGGGGAGCGTGAGAGCATGCAGGCAGAGAGTTTTGTTGCAGAGGTGCGATACGTGAAGTGAACTGCAGGTCAGTGGGAGAGGGGGGGGAGGTGAGGAGGGAGGCAGGTTTGGATGCAGAGGTGAAGTAAAAACTGTTCTAAATCTTCTCTGATTGTTTAAGAAGGAAACATTGCTTTGTAGTTGAAATGCTCATCACTTAGAGACAAATGCCTCCTGTACTGTAAGAAGTGATTTGATCTATCTGCTCAATCTGAACTGAGTCTTTTAAAGTCGTGCTGGACGACAAACATGTTCGTATCAAATCTTCTCATTAAATGTATCCATTCGAACAGTCTCTGCTCTATGAATAAAGCAGTCGTGCATTTCCTCGCTGAAGTTTGAAGTAATTCAGCAAGCAGAGAGAATCCTTTATGGAGTTGCATCATGGGAAATGTAGGATTTTGAGAGGCTTTATTTCTCCAACAAACAAAGAGCTTGACAGATTTATGACATTTCTGCAGAAAAAGGAAATACCGATCAAAACCAGGATTAAAAAAAAACGACAAAATGTTGAAGTCTTAATCATGAGACAGGAAGTCAAGTGTATCAGATTCTTCATTTGACTGTGTGTCTTTTTTATTTTCTTGATTACTTTTACAGGATTGTATGTGTTGTATTTGTCTTAAGTGTTTTTTAATATTATCACAGTTATCTTTTGTAATTTTCTTGATTTATTGAAAAGTAATTATTGTGTTTTTATTTCTTTGATATCACCATGCAGCTCTTTTTTTTTATCTGCTCTGTAAATAAAGCGGATGATTCACATAAATAGATTCACTACTCGTAAACGTTTGATTCATTTTTGAGATCATTCTTAAAGATAATTCTTTAAGGTTATTGGCCTGACTGAGCTTCTGTACATTTAGCTTTTTCACACCAGTACAAACAAAACCTGTGTGAGTGAGTGATTCAAACTTTGAGGAAATGTCGACTTCAATCTGCATGAAGATGTGAAATCTGTGAGAGATCACAGAGACTGTTTGCTTGTGTGATCGGGTGTCAGGGTGTTTTTTTAGGTGTGTGTGTGTGTGTGTGCGTCGGGCTGAGGTAAAAGATGATCAATTGGCGTGTGAATTTACACACATCAGTCGCGGCTAACACCCTCTGAGATCTGTTACCTTTCCTTCCCAGAAAAAGAAGAGAAGGAGAAGAAGAAGAGACGAGGGGTTCCCGGCACATCTGTGCTGCCGTAAGATGAGAGAATGTCAATGACGGCTGACAGCGAGACACACGACCGCCGATCAATCGATCGCTGACATTACACCTCCACACGTTCAGTATGAAAGGTTTGAATTCCCAGTGAGCTCCTGCTGCTCCTCATTCTTCACGTTTACAATCCCAACATTCATGAATCTCATTCCCCTCATTCTTTAAGATTTCGCATTGAAATCTGATTTTGACAGAAGCTGATTAAAGTGATTCTACAGCCGCACACACATCTTTTTTTTTTTACAGCGCATGTGAGACACGGAGACGGCCGGTCGTGGCTTTTGGTCGCGTCACGTCCAAACTTAAGCCGACAGCGTCCTCCTCCTTTAGGTTTTTTTTTTTTCTAATCGCTGACAGATTCTCCAAACGGGGAAAATTAACTGGCTTTGATACCTCGCTCATCTCCTGCTAAAGCCAATCAGAGCTTGTTTACCATCCCGACCGCAGAAGACAACTTTTAAATGTGTTTTTTTTATTAATCCGGCCTCTGATGTGATGTTTCCATGTCCGTGTTTAAAGAGGGGGCATCCTCAGCGCTCCTTTAATGAAGCAGTAATTATCGAAGACGCCTCCTATTGATCCTCGCTCTCGTGAGAGGTCGACCGCAGGACGCTGGGTGTTTAGGGCACAGTTTCACTGTGCATTCTGGGCAGCATGGGGACAATATGATCGGGTCCTTTTAATATTCTGATGTTAAAATATTGTCTTAAGCTAGAAAGGTGAGGAAACAAGAAGAATTCTGATATCTTTGAGTGTTATTTGTTATAGGTGAGGGTTATAAAAACCAGTCTAGTGATGTCACCAAACACTCGATACACACGATATGAATCATGATGCTGAGATTTAATCTAGTTTTCATTAACCTTAAGTCACTATATGAATAAATAGGATTCCTTAATTTGAATTCTCTGACCATAAAATAGCTAAATAGCCTGTTTTTAATTTTTTATGCCTCTCGTCTCTAGCTGCTGATGTCGAACAGCACCCTCTGCTGGTTAAAAAAGAGTACTGCAGTATATATTTTTGTCCAAGCGATTTAAATAGTCCGTATTTTTATCGATGACTTTTTTTTTTTATGGATTATTTTAGGGTTTACACATTTAACTTTAATGAAAGCAGTTGGGCTTCAGTTTTGGTTCAGACTCGAGTTGGACGATAAATGAATGCAGTATGTGCAGCTCAATATATGGAAATATATCCGGGAGTTCAAGTCAGAGAGGAAGGAGACGCAGGATTCACGTACTCTTATGGTTTTAGAAATGTTTAAATCTAAACCCTCGCAGGAGAAAAGAAAACAAAGTGAAACAGTGAAATCCATCCAGGGCACAGATATTTTCCCTCTCTCCTTCACAGCCCGACTGAGGCAATAAAACTCAGTCAGTGCAGTGAAATATGCTGCTGCTGCGTCTCCTCGCTCCCCACCCATCACACCGTATTGTTACATCGCCGTGTTTACCTCCAGACCCCGACGCTCTTCATTTCTGCATCGCCACCTGTCACCGAGCGCTCGTTTATAACACACGCCGGCTCCAAACAAAAGCCCCACTGTGAAACTTTCTGTTATATTTATTCCAAAAAGAAATATAAATATTTGAAGTAGCGTTTAATGGGGGGTTTTTTGTGCGTTCCTTCATATCGTACACAACCTCGATTGTTACCTTGGATGGATGGCCGGCGTGTGTTTACTTCTGGCTGCGTGTGAGTGATATGTGCACGGATGCTGTTTGCCATGTTAGTGAGCTCAGACCTGAGGAGCTCCAGCTGAAGCATCGCATCGTGTACACAGTTTAGATGAAAATCCTGTTTGGATTGCTAAAGAGGTGCCTTTTGTAAGCCCTTACTCTCCACGGCCTTTTGTGTAATTTATTGTCAAATATTTCCTGCAACCCGGCCGCTATGTGATGGCCTAATATTTCCCAGAATTCACCTTCTCATAAGGCGTTGTATTTTCTCCATTTTAGGTCAACATCAGCTTGATTCAAAGCCTTATAAGGACGTCTCTGAGGTGTGGGATGATTTATACCTTTATCATAGAATAGAGACGCTTTTTAAACTTCTTACTTTATGTACGTCTCCTGAACACCGTCACCTGCAGCCCAGTCACCTGTAGAATGAACACAATGTGCCCTTTGACCTTTATTTCACATCATTACTTAACTTAACTTTCTTCAAATCTGGTGTTCATTGTGACTTGCATAATGCTCCAATTTGGACCAATTTTTTCAGGAAAGTGTTAACAATCAGAAAATTAAAGGTTGTCTTTTAATTATTAGGATATGTGAGATGTTTAATGCAACTTTTTTTGGAGGAAAAAACAAGCTTTTTAGACTTCTAACCTGATGCACTGTTTCCTTAAGGACGACGTCTCTCTTAAGGTTCAATCAGCTCCTAAAAAGTGAGACTTGCAGCGCAGTTACCTGTAAAACAAACCCTTCTGTTACACTGTTATCTAGGAACCTGACTTTGAAAATCTCTTTTTCAAGAGTGTCCTGGTCGAGACAGACAAGTAGCCGAATACAAAGACAAAAAAAACATTCTCTGCCTACAGATCGTGTCTGATCCGGAAATAAACCTCAAATAAATAACATGCTGTAAAAAGAAACAGAGCCATGTCGGTCATACAGCAACCGTTGTCATCAGACTGTTGTCATAAGACTGTTGTCATAGAGACAGGGCGGACGTGCAGTGTTTTTCTTCTTAGCACACAAACAATGGGCTGGAAAAATGCTAGGTGAACACGAGGCGGTGTCTAAAATGTTGTTTTAATTTTGCAGCCCACTACATAAAACTGACTCTGTAGGGAGGAGGGAGTGAGGGTGAGGGTGTGACACAGAGAGAGTTCTTTTAACGAATGAAGCGACCGCTTTAACTCCCATTGCATCTCGTAAACCATTTCCATAAATCAAAACGTTGATCTCGCCTCAGTAAATCATCGTTTCTACACAGATTACAACCCATGAAGTCAGAATAAACTCTTTAATAAAGCTGTGTTTTATCAAAGGGATCTCAGAGATTTATTTTGAAGGCCAGCATTTTGTTAAACTGCCGCTGCTTTTCATTCTGATTGGCGGGATAATTTGTGGAAGCTTCCGTGAAACATCGACCATGAGGCTGCCGCAGTAAAGTCTGGACTTATCGAGGTCGATGAAAAGAGTTAATTTGAGATGATCACGGCCCTGATCTGTGCAGGACACACACACACACACACACACATGTTTTAGAGGATGGAACAGATGCCTCTGGTTGTCGCTAATCTCCCCGAGTGGCTCGCGTCTCGATGGCATCCATATGCAACTTTAATTTGAGCTCTTCAAACTGCGGAGGGATAAAGATAGCGTTTGAAGATGTCGGCTGCGTTTGTCTGAAGTGGAGCGAGCGAACAGATCTGGACGTGTTTCTTTTCTTTCTTCTCAAACGTCACTCGGGTTGGAGGCAAGTTGACGCGTCTGAAAAATGGCAGACTTAGAGGCAATTTCCTGCTTTTGTTTCCCGTTAATGAGATAAACACTTTGAAGCTTCTTTAAAATGCAGAACATCTCAAGTTTGTGCAAAAATAAATGTGTTGTGTGGAGAGCTGCAGACTGTTGTGGACATTTTTACTCAGTGTTTAAGTGTCCGACTTCGACTGGTTTCACAATAAATATACCTCCAACAGAAACATGCTTGTTATATGACCTCCATTGTTAGCGTTTCTTTTTCCACTTCCATCCACAGCTCACTGAGGTCCACAGCGGAGCTTTTCAGATGGCACCAAAGTGCTGGATGGTGTATCCAGCGAGCCGTTTTTTTTTTTATGGATTAACAGTTTATTCCTTTTGCTGGAGCAGCACCAAACCTCTTCTGTAAAACACGCCGCTTTCGCTGAGTTATGAGCGTGGCCTTCCTCCAAGTGCCTGCAGCCTTCCTGTTTATTTGTACGGCGGCGCAGGTCGGCGGCGAGGTGGTGTCCGCACATCCAGCTGAGCATGTGTAAACACTCATCCTGGGAGCCGCGGTGAAAGCGGCTCTTTTTCCTCCAGCGAGGGATTTTTTTTGTTGTTTTACAGCCCATTGTTTTTAACACAGAACGGACCTCTTAAAAACATTGGACGCTCTCTCATGGCTCTCCTGTGGGCCCGCAGAGTGCTTTGTATATGCCTATTGACAAAATATTTCTGTGTTATGGCATGTGTGTACTGGGACTCGTATAAACGGGAAAGAAACACGAGTGTGCTGGCTGGAACATCGCACCCGTTTCATCAAAGTGCTCCCCAGAAAGCTCAACGGATACCCGCTTAACAACACAGACCACCTGCGTTTCTTTCTCTGCAGAGCTTAAGTTGTTAACCTTCAGGCCAAAGATCATTATAAACCTTAGGCTTTAGGCTGTGCACGGGCTACCCTGTTGACCATTTTCATGTTAAAGCTCTTTTTTTTTTAAGATTCATCATCAATTTATTGAGCCTTTTCTGCAGAAAACTGACCCCTTCAAGCTCAAACTCCATGACAGGAGTGAAGTCAGTAAACTCAGTTTACTTTTTGAATCTCCATGCTGCACACCTGCTCACCTCAGACATTGTTTTAGAGACATGTTGAATTAATAATCTACATTTGCAGATATTTTTTGACTCCTCTTTAAAGATCTTTAAGAGGAAGAAGAAAAGAAAGACCTTTGATGAGCAGCTCGACAGACCGTAAGAAAGACGCAGCATTAGAGAGAAACTTGTTCAGCGTTCAAGAGCAGCACATGAGGCATGAAGCTGGCGCCGCGCTAAAACAAGAGGACACTGACGATGTATACGGCTGGACACGAGGGACGAACACGCGCTGTAAT
This sequence comes from Labrus bergylta, assembly GCF_963930695.1. Lineage (NCBI taxonomy): Eukaryota > Metazoa > Chordata > Actinopteri > Labriformes > Labridae > Labrus > Labrus bergylta. The sequence goes on along the minus strand of NC_089218.1, from coordinate 11,109,792 downwards.
CGTCTTCATGTCACTTTAACCCCTCGGCGTAACACCAGGGACGTTTTCAGACTGACTGTTGTGTCTCTGAGCTTGAACCGCCGCTCTTGTTTTTGTCAACATGACGCGGGGTCGACCGAAGGCTCCGCCGCCGCTCGGACTCAACGAAAGGGCGGAGAGAAGAGACGACAACGGTGACGATGACGGCCAGGACGAGGGGACGGGCTTTGGGGACGAGCCGGGGAACGACACGTCTGCAGGGGGGGGGGGGGGAAACGAAGGGACGGGCGGCTGTTTGAGCGTTGCCAATTTGTGAAAGCTTCTTCGGGCTTTTCTGTGCACTTTGACACCGGTAGCCAAGTCCTGCAGGCCTCCACCGTCAGCGAGGAGCGTGTGTGTGTGTGTGTGTGTGTGTGTCTGTGTGTGTGTGTGTGTGTGTGTGTGTGTGTGTGTGTGTGTGTGTGCTGAAGGGGTCTGAAAGCAGGATCCAAGCCAGGGTCAGGGGGGTTAGCTACATGTCCTAAAAGCAAACTGTAACCTACTTTCAACCACCCCTTCACACACACACACACACACTAACACACACACACACTAGACATGCTTACACAGAGTCCACTCGTTCGGATGTTTTGCAAAGTCAAAAGGCCACAAGAGAGACGAGGTGCTTCGACAAACTTTGGGGCATGCACTCGAGAGGCGCAGAGTTCCCAGAGGGCCGCTGGTTTCAGTGTGGGAGGCTCGACTCCCTGAAGCCCTGCAGTGTTTGTATCACATAAATGCAGCTAAAATATACATTTCACACACACACACACACACACACACACACACACACACACACACACACACACACACACACACACACACACACACACACACACACACACACACACACACACACACACACACACACACACACACACACACACACACACACACACACACACACTCTATGAGATTCTGCTACACTGACAAATAGCCTCACTAAATTTTAAACTATAAAACAAACTCTGAATTTAAAGGTCCACTTTCTAAAAACAAGGATGAAAAATATCTAAAATAGAGCGCTACAGCCGAGACACATGTCAGGGATAGTGAAAGATTTTTTGGGGGTCAAGCTCCCAAAAACGCAGTCTCCTACACTTCCCATAATGCAACTCAGCTGCATCTTTTTATTTCGACCCTCTCTGGCTGGGAAACATATGTCTTCAAACTCCAAACCTGTTTTAAAACGGTCTTAAAACAGGCAAGATGATCTGTCAAATTGAAATCCGGCTGTCCAAGAAATCGTCTGCTTACAATAACATTCATATCCAACTACATCACAAAATGCCAACCAGAATATGTCTGTTTTCTTAATAAATGCAGAGATGATATTTGGTTTCCCACAGTTTCCACTCCTAACATGAAGCTTGTTTAATTCTTACATTTGAAAGTGAAGGAATCGGAACAATCATTTTTTAGTGTAACAAATTAGCAGTATATGAAGGAGATTCAGTAAGAGATAAGGTCGTTCTGTTTCTGATCTGCCGCCCTGCAGGCTGACCTCCTCGCAGCATCTCGTGGACTCACCCCGACGCGAACACACACGGAGACACAGCTGGCCTGTAGCACAGAGAACCAGATCTGCTCGGCTCAGGATCACCCCGCTCGTCTTCTCCCACAGACACTCGCTGCTGGTTTTGAAGTCTGACTCTGAGGCGCGGGCGGAGATCTTATCGGGTTTGAAGTGGAGAGCCGCGGCACCGACAAGTACCCGCTTCTCCTCTCACCTCGGAGCGTTTCCACGCCCCGAAAACAAAAGACACGCGGATCGTCAAGTATCTATCAGATCAAGCAGGAGGAAGGAAAAACACAGAACATCTCCAGGAGGCAGAAAGAGTTCTTTTTGTGGTTGTTAAGGATGAGCGGAGCGTCAGTGATCACATTAAAGATGATGCTGTTATAAATCTCCCTCAGACCTGATCAGACTCTCTGTCTCCGGCCTTAAAGCTCTTTGAGACCGGTAAAAACATGTCAGCTCACATCACAGAATAACCACTCTGTCTGCAGCCAGTGGTCAGTGAGCAAGATAGAAGAAGAAGTGAAGAGAAATGGCCTCACACTGTACAAAGCATCACTTCCTATTCTAAGTTTTGAAGCTTCATTTCACTGTCTTTAAACACCTAAATTAATTCCGTCTTTTCTACTTCACGTTTATGACTCTTGAAATCATCACAAGATTTGTTTTCTTCCTGCAGGTTTTTTTAAAAAAGGAAAACGGTGATTTATTTAGAGGTATTTCCTTGTTTCCCATTTCTTCCAAATCTCATTTGACCTCAGCAGGAAATATCTGTAGGTTTGAGATCAAAGACACGCAAACTTCTGTTTTAAATCGAGCGAAAACACGAGAATGAGGACGACTTAAAAAGCCGAAGTGTTTCAAATACGAGTCGAGAAATGAAAGGACTGAAACTGCTTTGAAATCATTTCAAGTTTCCTTCAGAAGGGGAAGAAATGAAACGTACTCTTGTCTCTGTGTTCGTCCCACCAGGAGGTCAAGAAAGAGGCCGAGCCAAACTTCAGCTATCTGATCCGACCTTTCAGCACGTCTTCATTCAACATCAGAAAGCAAACGCTCTTCTTGTTATCTGCAAACAAACGTCCTAAAACGGCTCTGATTTGCATCCTGTCCAGACTCACGTAGCTCATGAAGACAAACGGCAGAAACAGGCCGCAGTCTGCGTCCGGGAGCTCCATGAATTAAACAAACGGAAACTTTAAGACGGAGGAGTGTGCTGGAGCTGTGTGTGGTGGCGTGAAGTGAAGCGAGCAGAGATAAGGGCCGTACGGAGCAGCAGGAGAACATCAGAGCTGAAACAGTAACCACAGGACGCTCCGCCGGAGACAAACATTTCATCAGAAAAGTTCCCAGAATCCGGCTGGAGGAGAGACGGATGCTCGGTGTGCTTGTGAACGCACCCCGCCCTCGGTTTGTCTTTGACTCTGCGAGCTGGTAAATATGTGTTTTCCTCCGCCGTGATGGCTTTCAGCGCCTGGAATAAATCATTGTCGCGTGTGAAAAGCAAATATCTGTTGCTGCGTTATTGACAATGTGGAGAGCGCTGAATAAATAAAGAGAAAAAGAAGGAAATGAAGGCAGCTGCCCAATCATGACGCCCGCTTAAGACCTCATTGCTTCTGAGTGCTACTTTACTGTTGCCGTATTTTGACTGAAATCTTAATGCAATGAGGATTAAAGGGATTACAACATAATCTTGAATAATCCAAAGTGCCACGGACGGAGGAGCGCTTGTAATAACGCCGTAAAACCCGTCCGGAGGTCTGACAACATTGTCAGTCACAGCGAGGATTAAATATTTGCGGGAAAAACTTTCGACTAATGCCCGCAAACCGCGGTGGGGGGAAGAAGAGAAACACGACCCCAGAAGGCAATTTAGTAATTTAAGAGACATATAGCACCTCTGTAAGTGGCGTCCAGCCCGCTGCCAGGACAAAGCCCGGGCAGACGAGGGGGGAGACGCGCCTTTTTAAGCAGATTTACTCCTCCAATTTTTGTTTTTGATCAATGCCCGGGCAGGTTCATTACACATGTAAAGAGCGGGGGAATGAAAATGTTCTCACAAGCAAGAATCAATTCTTATTAGGTTCATCCAAACGCCATCAACATGTCCATTAGCTTTGCCATTAATTTTTATTTAAGGGTGTATTTTCAGGATTATGTAAAGCATCAGCAGAAATGATCTTTTCAGCTAAATAAGCCGCATTCATGGACGTGAACCTGCCTTTAATTACAAGCCTTCGCTCAATAACAGCCATGCTAAAGGCACATTAGCCGGGTGGGATGCAGACCTCGCCTGCGTGCTCCCTGAATGTCGTGATTGAAGCCGTATTGATGCTGAACTCCTCTCCTACAAACACAAGTCTTAATTTCACTGAATGGATACAAATTGAGGAGAAGAAAAGCTTTTAGAAACACAGTCAATGTTTTTGGTGTTTGTGAATCTGTCTCTGTGACGGTTCAGAGGAGAGGCAGCAGAGAGACAGGAGTCATGTACCACAAATATCACATAGACTGGATCTTCTTTACATTGAATATTCAATCACTGTGTGTGTTCAGACAGCCACAGACTGAGGCTGCTGCTGAAGACCAAGAGGAGGACGAGGATGAGGACGAGGATGAGGATGAGGACGAGGACGAGGTCGAGGACGAGGACGAGGTCGAGGACGAGGTCGAGAAGGAGGATTAGAATGAGAAAGAGGAGGATTGGAGGAGGAGGAATAGAAGAGGACGAAGAGGAGGAGGAAGACAGGGAGGAGTAAGAAGAGGAGGATAGGCACATGGACAAGGATGATGAGGAAGATGAGGAGGAGGAAGAAAAAGGAGACAAGGGCAAGGAAGAGATGGAGGAGGAGGACAAGGTGGAGGAGGATGAGCACAAAGATGAGAAGAAGTTCTAGGAAGAGAGGGGGATCGGCGAGGAGGAGGAATTTCAGGAGGTTTCAAAAGTCTTAGAGGCGGAGCTACTTCATTTAATTCTTCAAATCTGCACCTCTGAAAAACAAAATATTCATAACTAGATTCAACTTTAAACATTCAGAGAGTCTAAAAATGGGATCAAATTGAGTTCTTATGCACATAAATAAAAATATTAAACATCATCCAACAACAGAGAAGCTCTTCAGACGGAGACAAAGTGTCCGAGTTATTTCTTCTTCAGTCCTGTTTTGATTGGTTGCTGCAGCCCGAGGTTCATGAAAAAAAGAAAGGCTCTCGTATGATTGGACATTGATGCCTGATTAAAGAGGTTTTTCTGATGAGACGGAGCAGATATTTGTTTTAAAATAAAGAATGATTTTATGTTTGGCTTTGTGAAGATGCAGAAGGTCGTGATCAAGGTCAACAGATGTCGGCTGAATCTGTTTTGAGAGTCAAATTTCAATCTGCAGTCAGAATTTGGACTGTTTTATTTCTTGTTCGCTGTCGATAACCTGCTGCTGCCTGGCTCACCCCCCCCGGGGCCTCGCACTCCAACCCGGCCCGCCGAGTGTCCGGCCGCAGATGATTGGCCGGCTTCCAGTTTGAATCAAACTGCAGGAGATTAAAAAACCCTGATATGTTTCTACTGAATCCTCTGATGGTTTGACTCTACTGAAGTTTTTATAAAAGGAACTTCTCTTCAATAAAATTAAAAAACACAAACACTGTCACTGACAGACAACTTGTTTCTCGATGCCAAACATTTAAAAGAATCAGCGCAGGCGTCCAGATGGTTCCGAACTCTCTGATATCAACTGACCACAAGCTACAGCTAGCTAACGCTCTGGTACGACTCCATGCTCTCTCGTAATTCAACACCCATTGGATGCGTCCTCAGAGCGCCGCACAGAGCAGAACAGCCGGACAGCTGGAGTGCCGAAACAAAGGAATAGATTACACTCGGACAGCCCAAGATACATGTGTTATAAAACCGTACAAACCACCTCAAAAAACACACATATGATCGTTGTTCTCGACTGTCAAAACGGCGCCTGACTTCCCGTCCTGTTTAATCTTCTCTGTGGTGAGTTGTATCTGCAGCCGAGGGCTCCTGACTGACGGAGCTGGAAGCACACACACTGAATAAAGTTAAAACCTATCAGCTCCAGTCGGGGAGCACACGCATCTGGTGGAATGTCGGGTTGAGGCTCCGCCCACAAAAACAACAAAATGTTCAAGTGTGTTAAAGTTGGTGATAAAAGTTACATTTTCAATGCTTGTTAGGAAGGTTTAGCTCTTATTTGGGGCTCTAAATGATTTGATCTGCTTCTTAATACATTTACAGCAGATATGAATCTGTAATGAAGTGGACATTGTTATTTATGTTTATTAAAGAGTGAGGGACGTAAGCAAAGTGTCTTTCCCCACGCTTCCCTCTGAGATCCCTCCTGACGGTCTCTGTGTGATCTCCCCCACAGTGCTGCCCCCCAGTGCAGACCACCGTCAACAGCAGCCTTCACTTCACCTCCTGTCAGGCGCACAGATAACAGCCTGGACATGTGTTTTAGTTAGCCTGTTTTATAAGCAGCCACTTTACACCAGCTCCTCGTTTCTGTGTGAAAAAGGAAGAAAAAAAAAAAAAAAAGAGCTGCCAGGCGCTGCAGACAGTTTATTTTTGCTGCCTATAAGCCATAATGAGGTTGTGCCCCGGGGAATCAGTCGAGCGGGATGTTATTAATGCCTCAAAAAAAGGAGGAAAAAAATCCCCGGCACCTTCTGCGGCCGTGGCATAAAGGCAGGAAAAGACTGTCAAACAATTAAAGTGAAGTGAATTCCCTGAGATGGAGAGAGAGAGAGAGAGAGAGAAAACAAGCGGAGGAAGAGGAGAGAAAGCAGCTTCCTCCAGGAAACGATGAGTTCAGCTTTGGTTTAATCAGCGGTGTGAAAGCTATCTAAAGACACGGAGGAGTTTTTTTTTTTTTTTTTTACATGGAGAGGGACTGAAGGCTGAGTTCAGATCAAACAGGGTCAGGAGTCTTTCCCTCCTCTAATCACCGGCTTTAACAACGGGACAAAACAAGTTACACCGGGAGGAGTAATAAGATGTTAGAAACTGACCAGGAGTCCCTTTGTTGTAAGGCGAGGAGTCACTGAGAAGAGGTTACTATTAACTAACTTCTAATACCACTACTATTCACGCCAACTAGTTACTTCAAGATTCAATAATCCCGTTACAATGACTGACATTTAAAAGCAAACGCTACTTGCTACTTTAGGCTACATGCAACAGCTTCTAAAAAGAAAATGTTGTGTCACTGTTTTAACAGAATAAGTGGTGACTCGGTGACTTTTCTCTCTTTGTTCTCCGTGGTCGGTGTCGCTGTCACAGAGCTACAGCACGGAGGTATGTGACACATTTTCATCTGTCATCATCCATATATACTCCCTCTTGAACTTGCTCAGCGACTTCCTCCGAGCTCGGCCTCCATTGTTCCTCTGACGCGTCCGAGAGGAAGACGCTGTCACCGTCGCAGCTCGGTCAGGACCTCACCTCTTTGTGCGCCCTCACCTTTTGAGTCTTTGTGTCTTTATGGGCCGTCACACTCGGACGTGACCCGCTGGGCTCGTCAGGAGGAAACGTCGCTCGACAAACGCTGGTCCCACAGGAGGTGAAGGGGGGGGGGGGGGAAGACACAGGGGAAGCAAATCAAACGAGCAGAGGTGATCGCTGTGACACGTTCAGAGACTGCTGAGATTTCTGTTTGAAACGCGCTGATTTGATTTGTCCGTTTGAGCTTCATCCTGCAAACTCACAGGATTCAGAGAGACCCAAAACACCTGGAAACTGGCATTATTCATCTCTCAGGAGGAGACTTCCAACCGTCTCAGCTCTTCAGTCTTCATAAAGCTCAAATGAAGCAATACCACGTGTTCACCGGGCTCTTTATCTCAAGCTGCGAGTGCAAAACTATGACCCTGTCCCGCTCTGACGACAGAAACTGCAAAAGGAGACGAGGAAAAACACAATAACTTCCACATAATCACTGACTTACAACATTCAAACAGTCAAAACATTTGTAAACTGTAAGAGTGTAAATGTGGAGACAAGGCTTGCAGGTAGCAACAGATATTTTCACTCAATTTCTTCCAAGAGTTCTTCACCAGATTTAAACGACATGAGAAACACTGATACTTCACACTGTGTGTAAAACAACCTTAAATAAAAATATTACAAGAGTCAGCTTTCTGTCACATGCAGTTTTCCAACGTTTATTTGGATTATTTCTACATGTTGATTGACGTTTTCTTTCTGGTAATAAATATCAGCAGAAGAAAGGCTGGACATATTCTCACCTTTCTTTGGATCCAGTTAAGACTTACACTTAAACTTAGGCCCTGTGTCAACCAGAGGCAGCTTTTTTCTAATTGTTTTCAATGAGCAGGGAATGCTCGATCTGAGCCTGTGAGTGTCAAGAAGCTTTTAAAGTCAACAAACTCTAAAGGATTCTTCTGCAGCCGTTCAAGCCGGTCTCTCTGCTGCAGGCTGAAGAAATCTACAGCTGCAATTCCCAAACTGTTAAAGAAGGGTCAGTGTTTAAAACTTGGTAAATAACCTTCTCATGTTCTGAAAAACCTCTTTTAATGAACCACTAGCTGCCTGTCATGTCAGAGTCCCTTCATGTGAATCTCAGAGACGTTTGAGTGTCGACCTAAGATAAAGAACTTCATGTTTCTGCAAACAGAGGTTGAAAACTTGTGACTGCAGCGCTCGGTCGAATCAAAGCGTCCCTCCAGCGTCTCGCTGAAGTCCACTTTGTCCTGAGCGTTTTCTTTTCAGGCTCCGTTCTGAGGCTTTTTCTTCTCGTCACACACATCAGCTCCAAAATGCCGACAATCCCCTCATTAATGTGAACGCTGCAGAAACACGAGAACCCTTCAGCCATTTCCCTAACAGTCCGCTCGCCGGCCGACCCGGGCGCGGCCGAGCGCTCGCCGAGCAGCCATGATGGCTAACCACCACACCAGAGGCCTCTTTGTTTCCCTCTTTTCTCGCCTGTCACAGCCCGACAGCAGGGTTCACTGGTCTGTCAACATTTAGCAGCAGATAGAGACAGAGCGGGGGAAAATCTCAGGCCCGCAGAGCCCATCGCTCCGTCTGCAGAGTGTGTGTGTGAGAAGATACGGCGTGAGAGTGTGTGTGAATGTGTGTCAGTGACAGCAGCAAAACAGAAAACAGTCAAGCAGGGAAGAAGAGCGAGCGATGGAAAGCTCTGACAAACAAGACCGGATCGGCCTCCCTCGGGCTCAGACCGAGCTGGATCTGTTCTCGGGCCTGAGGGTCTTTTTAGAGGAAAGAGAGAGAGGGGCGATCCAAAGCGAGAAACCAGGGCAAAGTCTTGAGCTACCGTTGAGGACGCCCCGGCTAATAAACAACGAGGGGATTTGACAGAAAAAAAACAAGCTTCAGCTCTTTGAAACAGTCGAAAAGAGAGGACAGAGCATTTATTTCCAACTAATGACCGACCTTCAAGAATGCACATCTTTAAACTTTGACTGTTTTCTTGTAAATTTGTTCGCTAATTGGGCAGCAGATGACTAAAAAAGCTCGACAAAGTTTCTCTGAAGTTTGTCAAGGAAATGTAAAAAAAAAACTCTTTGAGGCGCCACCCTGCTGTCAGGAGTTAAAGTAGAAGTCAAAGAAAATCACGTTGCGCTGCATCAGAGACGAGCAAAAAGGTTTCAATCTAAAATGTTGTCATTCACAAAATCACTGAGGACGAGTCCCCTCAGAGGATCACAACCTGGGCAGCAGCGATATTTTCTCTCATTTCTTCATCTTGTTTTAAATATATCGAATGAATTTTATGTTTTGCATTGATATGTAATGACTCCACCTGTTAGAATAAATCTATTTTTACTTTTCTACAGAATGAGAAAAGAGTCGAGCTAAGATGAAGACATGCATCCAGAACTACCGGCAAAGAAGAAGTGATTCAGAGGCGACAGAAACATTCAAACATGGCGTCAGAGTTAAAATGTAAAATGTCAGCCATCAAAGTCTTTTTAAAGCAATGATAAATATCATATTAATGCACTGATATTAAAGGGTTGTTCTGTATAATCTGCTGAAGTATGCTGAAGTGTGTTTAATATAAACCAAACTAACTTCTTGTTTACTTTATATACTCAATTTTTTCCTCTGCTGCATGTTTCCATCTTCTATGATCCATTATTAGTTTGATATGAAACTGAAAAGTGACACTTTTAAATAAAAGATAATAACGTTTGAGACTATGAGAGCCTCAGCGTCTGCTCCCTGTGATCTGACGTCAATAAGACCAGTCGCTGTTTTAATATTAAAAGGCACAGTGCTGCATTTTTAACACGGACTCTCTGCAGCTCCCATCGTCCTCATTGTCCGATCACGAAGCAGGGAATAAAACTGGAATGTATCACTCTGTGTTTTAAAGTTGACTCTGTTTCATAGTCTAACATGCATGTTACATCCTGTTTTGTACTTTGTGTTCAGGATGCTTCAAAGGATTTGTTTTGTCTGTATGTACTGGATCCTTTTGATTCCTTTTATTAAATAATATTTCTGAGATTAAATCCTGCATGTTTATTTTTTGTTCTGCTGAGGTTGCATTCAAGACGAGGAAGCCGGTGATTGTTTAAAAAAAAAAGGAAGAAACTTAAAACGAAGACCAGACCCTGTGCAGTTTGGAGATTTGTTGGATGATTTTCAGACTCTAACGTCTCTGTTGTTATCCACCGATTCATATTTTTAATTTGAAATCTGCTGCATGGTTCCTTTGGTGCAAAAGAGCTTGCACCAAAACGAGCTTAAAGTTGCAAACATGACATTCCCAGTGAAAGGAGGGAGAGGATGAGAGGAGGAGGCAGGAAGCAGAGGGGCTGATGGGTAACTTAGTCCTAAATCAGACTGCATGCATGTGGACGAGTAAAGTAATGAACCTTCTCTCGTTATTTAAAAACATAATGAAGTGTTGGATTTGTCTTAAAACTATAAAAATGTTGCTTCATTCTTGGATCATCTGTCATTGATGTAAAATAAATTCTGTACGTTAATCAATCTGAGGATGCTGTTTTGTTTCCTAAATGTCACAGTGAAGCTCGTCACACACTCACAGTTCTGGAGGCGGCGTGTGAGGTGCAGGTCACCCGATCCGAGTCGTCTCCCCGTCATCTTCTGGTTTCCTCAGAAGTGTCACCTGTCCGAGCGATTACACTCGTCCTCCGGCCGGACGCCACGTCATGACTGCACGAGACAAAAAAAGGCAGCCCGTCACGTTGGCTCTGCTGCGGCGTCACGGTCGCTCCGATGACACGGAGCTGACGTGAAGGAGGCCTGGTGCTTCTGCCTGCAGCGACAAAAAGACAAGAGAAGAAGAAATGCATCAGAGGGGGGGGGTCATTATTTTAACAAATGTCCAGCTTGATCCCTGCATGCTCACTAAAGGAGACGCCTTAAACATGAGACACCTTCTTTATTGAGCTCCATCTTTGAATGGAGCAGTTTCAAAAGATCAAAAGAGTCAGTACCAGGGACGTCAAAAGAATAACTTGTATTATAAATCAAAATGATGCGCTTCTTATCGTGAGTTTGGTTTATCGTTACACCCCTAGTGGGAACAATATCACGTTGTGTTTGTGTGCTCAGCTCTGTCCTCTTTCTAAACTCCATTTCCTCTCTCACTGTCAGCGATATAATTTAGTGCAGGAGGTGGAGTGTGTCGTCTCCGTCAGCTGCTGGGATGTGATGGAGGAACCAGGTTGGGTTTCAGGAGCAGGTGTCTGTTGTTTTTCTCCCTCGTGTTTCTCACACTGTTTCACCACCTGTTCTCATCTCTGCTGCTTCCCAGGTTTTTTCTTTCTTTTTTTCCCTCTCTCTCTCTCTCTCTCTCTCTCTCTCTCTCCTCCCGCTCTGAGACAGACCTCAGAAATAAAAGAAATGTGGGTACACTCAGCTCCGTCTGCATCAGGTGATTCTGCATCAGTCAGAATTACAAAAAAGGAGAACGAGTATAAGTTAAACTGTTTTTTTGGGTCTGGTTGAAGAATCTGCATCAGTTACAGACCAACATGAACAGAAAAACTGCTTTTCCCCCTTTAAAGATCACATTGAATAGAACAGAGCCTCTATTTGATCATATCCTACCAATAGGCTGTAAATATTAATGGAGTAGAAGCTCATTTCCTCCCTCTCAAAGCTCCAGATTTCTCTTCATAAACATCATTCTCGACTCTTGAACGTGTCTTAAATCCATTTTGGGGCTTTGGGAATTGTGTAAAGTGTCATGAGGTGATTTCTGTTGTGATATTTTTGTGTTAAAGGAGAGGATTTGCTTCCTTTATTTCCTGCAGCGTTTCAGGTTTTGACAGAAGCTGGAGGACTCAGAGCCTGCTGGAAGGAGAAGAAGAAGAAGAAGAAGAAGAAGAAAGAATTTGTGATCGTCGCCGTGTCTGCCAGTGTTCCCCCTCTCTGCTCCGACACACTTTTCCATGTTTTGTGCGCATTGTTACACATGTCAGTGTATTTGTTGGAGCCGTGGTTGGCCCCTGTGAGGGCCTCGCTCCGCTGCCTCCTCTCTCTCCTCTTCGTCTCTTCTGTTTTAAAAAGCTGCGGCTCCTGCTTGAACGCTCTCTGTGTCCACGGCCGCTGCTCTAATCCCGGGCCTGCTCGTCCTCTGAGCGCACAGTTTACTTAATCCCTCTCATTTAGGCAGCTGCACTGCCGGGGAACTATGGGGGGGAAAAAAAAGTTCTAACTCTGTGACGGACGTTTTCAGCTGTTGGGACGCCTTGACATGCAACTCTCACTCTGTCACTGCGTGGTATTTTAATTTGGCGGTGAATAATGCATGTTAGACGGCATACAGAGAGGTGTGCACGTCGGGGTGACGGCTGTGTGGCTGCAGACAGACGTCTCTGTAAAGCTGTAGCACAATGACTGAATGTAAACGGCCATTTTCAGAGACGCAGACAGACATCAGTGTGACGGAGAATCTAACTGGATGTGACGGATCGGCCAAATAAAAGGACGTGATTGTTTTTAATACAGAGTCGGCTGAAATGTGCTGAAAAGATCTAAAGAGAAGCTGCAACTAATGCTGATTTCTACCAAGGAATACTGTGTCGATTGTTTTAATTAGCTGCCTGATAAAAAAATAAAGAATAAAGGCAAATGTGAAATGTTCCGTTTGCTCCTTTTCATGACTTATTATCAAATAAGCAGAAAGTTATTTCAACTGCAGAGACATGAAACAGAAGAGAGCGGCAGACGCTCTCGTTTGAAAAGCCAGAATGAGATAATAGGTTTTTTTGATTTGATTTGTTTTTGCGTTTTAAGACATTATGACATTTAAACACACAGTATGTAGAGTCCGCCTCCAGGGGGCTCTCGCTCAAAACAATAAGAAAAGATGATGTTGAGGCTGGCGGGGAATCATGGGAGTGATTCTCTCTGATGGACTCTCCTGTTTGTGTAACCAGGTGAAGCTGATAAAAGAGCGGTAATCAGCTGTGTTTAGCTCTGCAGAAGATTTGAACTGTCTGTTGTTCCTTATGAAACACCTTCTCACCTCTCCATTCCACTTTGCACAGAAGATTCAGAAAACACCGTCTACAGTTTCTTTCAAACCTCCCAAACACCTGGGAGGGCGTTGACGCTGCTCAGAGCGAGTATCTGCCTCCTCTATCCTTCGCCTGCACTTCCAGCAGGCTGAACATCGGTAATGGGCCTCGATTAGAGCGCAGGACGAATCGGTAATAAGCCGGGGAACCTTGTCAGCAGAGAGGTCAGATCAGAGGAGGAATAAATAGGAAATTGCTCCCTGTGAGCCTCCTCGCTGTCACCCTTTGCTCGTTACCTTGAGCTCTAAAAAGGTATTTATCTGAGTCCACCTCGCCGGTTAAAGAGACGTCAGCGCGGCTCTAATTATGCTCTGGTCTCAGGAGTTCAGGTGCAGCGTCCAAGAAAAATAATTGAACAAACAATTACAGTGTGAGTTCCCGTGGCAGCTACGGGCTTTTTGTGCTGTTCTGCTTCCCTTTAGTCCAAACTCTCTCAGTGTAGGAGCGTTGAAATGCTGCAAAGATCAATGTTGTGTATTCTGGCAGCGAGGACCCGTCCCTCCGCCCTGGAAAAGAATCATCTGCAGCCTCTCCTGGTGTCTTTCCGAGTTCCTGTCTTGCTCACCGGCGCTGACAGGAAACAAACGCCACCTCAGCCGGTGGAAAAATAAAAAAAAGATCCAGGACTCAAACAAGCAGCCGGGACCTTGGAGGTGCTCGTCACTCCTCGGAGCTCTTTGTTTTCATCTGGTCCTATTGTTCGTCAGACGGGGGAATGTTTATGGCAGATGACAAACGGGACGACTTCACTGTCACTGGATTATTTGGACAGAGCTGGAAAATGTCGAGCTTTCTGAAAATATCTCTGACTCACAGCAGGAGGAGAGCGTCCTTATCAACATTCGGAATGTTTTTACTCCTTCTGACGACTAAAACGAGCCTCAGTTCAATCATTTACGAAGCATTTCTTCACTGGTTCTGTTTGCTATTCTTCAGAGGTGCTGGTGGACTGATGTGTTTCTCCCGTCAAGGCCAGGCTAGCAGTTTCCCCCTGCTTCCAGTCTTTACGCTAAACTAAGCTAACTGGGTGTAGCTTGAAGCCTTTTTACATCACAGATATGTTTCCAACGCACGCTAATGTTAGCTCGTAGCTTCACATTGAATATAAATTAACACAGAATGAGCGTGATCCTAAAACTCTTACTAACATCCAAATAATCAGTGAGTATGTTCTTCTTCTTCTCTCTTGACTAAAACAGCTTTTATACACAAGGGGAGGAGCCGGCCGTCCCGTCCATGTAAACACGGCTCTGACAACAACACAGCCAGCGGGACTCGAGCTTCTCCCTCATTTTAGACAGTCATGACTCAGAGAGACATTTACACAGGATAGACTGGCTTTATGATTTATTTATGTGTAAAAAGTTGCACATTCATTGACTAATAAAATGAAGTTGAAGCTCCTTGAAGAGTTTAGTTTTCTAATGTGAGAAGTTGAACAAAATGAGTTCTGTACAGTCTTCTTCTAATACTCTATAAACGGGCCTTTTTTTTAACAAAATTATTTGTGGGAAGGAAAAGTTAAAAACTCACTTTTAAACATTTCTGCTCTCTGGAGGCCCAACTTAAAAAAACAGCAAACACTTTTAGGCGCTGAAATCTTTGCCACATTTGGAGGAAGGAACACCAGGTTAAGCGCTCAAACTGTTTTGGAAGCGAAACCTTCGGATGAATCCTCAAGTTTGGATTTGCTCGATCGAACTGATTTCTCCTTCGCCGGTCCCCTGAGGTTTTCTTCTTCTGTGCAGGAGGACTTTAGTTTTTGACTGTTTGGGCTCCTCGTCTTCCTCTTGTCACCGTTCTCGTTGTTGGCAGTGCTTATGTAATAACAGATGGACGCTTGAAATTAACACGTCTTGCCTCTCTCGTTATTCTCCTCTCTCCATTTATTTTTAATGCTCTCTCTCTTTTTCTGTGTCTGTGTGTGTGTGTGTGTGTGTGTGTGTGTGTGTGTGTGTGTGTGTGTGTGTGTGTGACCCCGGCAGGCCAGCAGCACCTGTCAGGAGTGTATCCGCGACGGTTGCGTGCCTAATTAGCACACAAGGAATTTGGTGGCACGAAGCGCGGCATCGTTGGGAAGGAGAGTGTGGGGTGCAATTAGGATTTGTTGGCATGTTCGTAAGACACAGCGACAAATCAGACGAGGAAGAGGAGGATAAGGAGGAGGAGGAAGAGGAGGTATGGGGTGTGTTGGTGTGGGAGTGGAGAGCTGTATTTGTAGCCTCATTTTCCCCGAATCCTTCTTGTCTCACTTTAAAAAACACTGAGAAAGTAAATGAGAGCAAATTTTGGAGGTCTCACCTGAGGCTGTTTGGGCCGCCCGCCAGGTGGGGGCGCTCGATGAGAAAAACAACGCAGGACTTTCACACAGGAGGCCGAGAGTTTTATCCTGTAGGAGGAAAAAAAAAAAAGATTGAGTTATTTAAAACGCAGCATGAGGTGTTTTCTTCTTCATAACTAAAACGTAACCAAACAGACTGTTTCATACCAACATGTTCGACAGGCATGAACTGCTGCTCCAGGGTTCAGAGACAAAAGAGAAGGACACTGTAAGGGTGCAATGACACAAACTACTAACCAGTTGAAAAGGAAGACATAAGGTGCATTGAGACAGATCTTAATGTTTAACAAGCAAGATAGGTTTAGCTTAAGCTGTACTTTGAAGTTATCCTAGGCCGGTCCCCGTGCAGCCGCTATCAGGAAGCCAAGACATTAAAGGGTTAAAAAAGCAAAATAACAAAGAAAACATAACATTTTTATACATTTAAAACCCGTACTCTCTTGTTTGTGATTATGCATTTAAAACAATCTCAAACATTTTTGCAGCATTAGTAAAGACAGGTAGTTTACAAAGGCTCCATCATTAAAAACAGTTTGTCTTCAGGATTGAAAAACTTTGCACAATCTTCTGTGGACAATAAGAAGATGAGTGGAGCAACAACAGGTCTGGTTTCTGTCAAATGTCTGTATATAAACACATAAATAATAAATACATGTCTTTATTAATGTTGCACCAAATATCTGAAACATTGCAGCAAGCTGGAGGATTCCTCCGCTCTGGAAAAAGTTTATTTTTTTTAATCTCTTACGTCTCTATTTTTCATTTATAACAGTTCACTGTCAGTCGATCAGCCACACTCAAACTTACATACATTACACATTCCTACTATCCTGTCATCATGAAACACAAGCAGCCCCAGCAGCTTTTTCTCGTCTGCATTTCAGCCTCATGCTCTGCACACTGAATCTGTCAGAAAACACACGTTCTGACTCAAACCGCTCTGCTTAACAAACACACGTCTCCTCGTCTGGATCTGACCCTGCATTTCATTTTCTGCTGCCGAGCAGACTCTGACACAGAGAAGTTAAGTTTTGAGGGGATGTTTTGAATGAGGAAAGAGGAAGAAATAACAGATAAAGAATTCATAGGTTTTCGTCTTTTAGTGTGGGTTTGATGCAGCAACAAAAGGGCGCCGCGACGCCATCGATTGGTCATTACAGCGTCATCAAAGTGTGGACATCTGAGGCTGCTGGAAGCGCTGGTGTCGAGGTCTAACTCTGCATCCAAGGCATGATTTATTTATCAACACAAGGACCGTTTTCATGGTTAGATTGGGGGCGACGGGGGTGCTTAAAAGAGGAGAAGAGACGACGTGACCTCGAGTTTGACGAGCGAGAATCAAAAAGATCACGATAGCTCTTGTGCCCACAATGCTGAAAGGGAACAAATGGCTCTTTAATATTTCCATGCATTTAAAAAGAAGATGGCAAAAAAAAAAAAAATCACAAGAACGGTGATGAATAAAACAAAAAGAAGAAGAAAGGAGCTGCAGCGGCGGAGTGTCTTTGTGAGGCGGAGAGGAAATATGCAGCATGTCAGAAGGCGTCGTCTTTTTATCTAATGGCTGCGGCGGCTGTAATGCATCCATGTGGCCCTCACTTTAATAATTGAACAGACATCATGGCGGCACCTGCTGGGAGCCCAAATCGTTGTTGCAGCTTTGAACAAACCGCTGTGACATTACGGCAACGCTGCGCGGCAAAATACAGACAGAGGGGAAGAGGAGAGGAAAAAAAAAAAAAGAGGATGCATTCAAGGCGTGGAAAACGGCCCGAGGCTACAGAGTAATGAGCACGTCTCCACGGAGGCTTTCACGGGTTTGAAAGTTGTTTCTTGTCTTAATAAATCCTAAATGTGTAATTTACTGGTGAAAGAGCAACAACAAAGTAGCTTCTCTCCCTCTTTTCCTCTTGAAGAGGACAGAAATCTAACGTCTCCTCAGGTGTAAAGCGCTCCTCCCTCTCCTCCTGTAACCCCAAACTGCAAAGTCATTGAGATTCTGCGTCTTCTTTGGCAGGAATTATAAAAGCGTCTGAATCAATTAGAACATCAATGGGGCTGAAATCTGCCACTGATGAATATGTATAAAAGTACACACACATGCGGCTAATTAAACAAGGCCGTCAGGAATCACTTCAGACAGGTCGTGCGAACGCACAGCGAGCATACATTAAGCAGCAGGAAGTTGAGAATAACAGACAGCTGATGAAGGGGCTGAATGCTGAAAGGATAAATATGTTAATGCTGTCGACAGAAAACACGGTTTTTAAACGTGTAAAGCAAAGAAATCAAGTGAAAAGGTCCGTCTGACGTCTTGTCCAGGAGGCTTTTTTTTTATGCGCCTGCTGCTCATCTTCCTGTTTTTGACTTTTTCACCTTTTGACCTTTCAGCAGTAGAACATTCTCCCTCACACGATTTGAGTAAAAATGAAATGCTATCGATAACTGCTGCTTCAATTACATGTGTCATTGCTCGCCCAACAGCAGCAGACTTTGAATCAGTCCATAGTTACTTCTGCAGATGTGAGACATGTCATCCGCCCGAACAAAAGCATCATTTTGGTGAAAAAGAGGACAATCTGGACAGGGGACACGGCACGTATTAACGTGCCGTGTCCCCTGTCTGAACATGCCTCCAAAGATCTTGTAAAACACATAAACAGACGCACAGATCATTTAAATAAAGTGTGCATGAAGAGCGAGGTGCAGAAGGGTTAGAAGAATTTAAATAAAAATAATCAATGTTCTGCATAAATCCTACCTCCGATATTGCCTCTCCCTCTTTGTGCTGTGATTATTCAATGAGGTTAGTTCACTGTAAAGCTATTAAAACCACAATAATGTGCTTAAAACAGCATAAATCAGGCCCAGCTCCTCTCCGTGCTCCATGTCTCGCTCTTCCGTCTTGTACTCTGAGAACAGCGTTAGGTCGATCATTAGCTGAACGGTAGCTCTGCTGCCTCCTGCCTCGGGCGGCTGAAGCACACACGTCTCTTTAGTTTGCCCATTAGGAGGTTTGTGGAGTGAAAATTAAGCTCCGTCATGCCATCGGGCCAAGATGTTCAGTGAACAACTTTACATATGGAGAAGAGGAAGAGTGAAAACGCCGATAAGCGAGGCTTCATCAGGTGGAACAGTTTGAATCTAAGCTGCATTTATTCTTCATGGTATGATCAGTTAAGAAGGTTATTTAGGTGTTTTTCAATCTGGACTAATGTTTCTTAAAGTTTTTAGATTTTAGACAGCAGCAGCTGTGAAACAGTCTGTTATGTAACCCCTTTGGGGAGAGTGCACGCAAAGACACTGAAGCTAAATCCATAAAAAGAATATTTGTGTCTGAACATGTTACGGAAAGGATCGCTACAAAGAGTGGCTAATTTTCACAGCGTGAGACGATTTCTTCTGAAGACAAACAGCTGTGACATCACTCTCTTCTGAGCCACCAAACATTGACACAAACAGTGATTTGAATCTGCAGAACTCTTCACCTCCGTCACAGTCTGGTTTGGACAATCAGGACTGGGGGGGAGGTTGACCCGCCCCCCCATCCAGGACTTATACCGGTCCAGGGTCAGGTAACGGGCGGGTAGCAACACTGCAGACTCCTCGCACCCCGGACACAAACTGTTCAAACTCCTCCCCTCACATGCGCCTCCAAATCAAACCATATGAGGACGGATGCGGCCGGTTCCGGTAACGCGCCTATCAAATGTGAAGCACCCACTGTAAAAGCTGCCACCTTACCCCCCACTTCTTCATTAAGAGATAGTTTGGTGTCTCTCCTTTTATTCACCATGGCCTTTCAAGCTGGTCATCAGAATCAGAAATACTTTATTAATCCCAGAGGGAAATTCAGTAATGACACGACATGACACAGCAACATCTGCTCTTTGATGACATTGCAGCCATTCCAGCTTGTTTCACTGCTGCAGGTTGAAGTGATCCACTGGAGCAATACTAAAACTTTGAAGTAATTCAGACCCAAAACCGTGTGGAAGATAACCATGCCTTGTTTTTCAAACACTGGAATCCCCTCTCGACCCTTTAAAGTGAGCCTCCGCTTGTTTCTCTTTTACACATGCTGCCTCATGTGCTCATTCTCCTTCTGGATACGAGCTTGAAAATGTTCACAGCTCCTCCGAAGAAAATCACGTCGGATAAAAATCATCTCACTTTTAATTCTCCCCCGTCTCCGTTTCACTTGACACAAAGTTACCCGAGCATCTCGACAGCCGAGCCAACCAGTTTTAAGGAATTATTTTGTTTTTCCGTTCGGCTCCTGGGCCAGTTGTCCCGGGGCCGTTGCTGTCTCCGCCCGTGTCTCCCGTCCTGAGACGTGCTGCTCACAGAGCGGAGGGAGGATGGAGGAAAAGAGGGGGAAGAAGAGGCCCCCGAGGCCGCCGCCCTCTCTGGACCCCCAACCTCCGGGTCAGCGAGCACCTCGGGTCAGTCAGGCCTGTTCAGGCTGCTGGTGGGGAAAACCGCCCGGCTACCGGATCGAGAAGGGGGAAGGACGGGGAGGAGGGAGGAGGCTCCCCCCGGTGTCTTGTGTAATCAACATTTAGAGAACAGCTGGAAGGAGGAGAAGGAGGAGTGTGTGTGTGTGTGTGTGTTGTGCTCGTGTGTGTTTTCTCACGTTCAGATAGATGTGATCTGTCGGTTATGTGTTTTAACAAGAGCAGATATGAGAACTACATCATTCTCTGTGTGTGTGGTCCATGTGTGTGTGTGTGTGTTCCCCGCCGGCCCTCGGTGCTCAGAGCGGGTTCAGAGTCGAGGTCTCTGCCTGCAAATGAAAAACTGGTCCTCTGGGTGCCAACATGCTCGACTTTGGGCAGAAGTGTCAGGGCGAGAAACTCAAGATTCACAGAAGAAGAAATGCATGAGAAGGAAGGAACGTGATAATATCAGTTTAAAGTATCTGAAACAAACAATAATTATACTCAACACAAGTAACATGAAGACATTAGCTTACACTTAAACATCTCTAACTGTCTGTTTGAAGCATACTGATCATTAAAGAGTACTTCTATGTTTGTAAATGTGAGCCCTGACCTCGGTATCCATTTCAGAGAACAAGCCACTTAAAGAAGGTAACGACGGTTTTAGAAACAAGTGCCTCATTAAAAAAACTTCATTTTCAACATGCAGGACATCACAGCTGCTCATCAGCCACTTCCTTGATGTGTTGGATGTTTTATATGAATGTGCGGTACAAAGATATTGAGCTACAACACAACTCAATTTAAAACAATCTAACAAACGCGTCTTATTCTGCATCCAGTCGCACAAAACCACACAAAATCAACGCGTGTAATATGTTACAATGAAATAGAGGCCCCTTGCTAACAGAGCTAGCGCTAGCACTTAACACGAGATGATGAACAAGCATTTGCAGCATCATTCTCTCTCCTAAATATGATCACTGCTGCGTCTAAGGAACTAAGAGGGCAACATCAAAAATTAAAAAAAAAGTCATCCAGAAATCACTGAGTGACGTCACAGCGGCTGCTGATAGCAAAGAGTCTTTAAAAATCAGTCAAGTCTTTAAAAATCAGAGTCAGGTTGCACTCCAGTTTCTTCCTCATTTGATACGAAGCAGAAGCTGCATCCAGTCGCCATGTCAATGTATGCATTGTTTGTTTGGATCTATAAATACTGTTATTGCTACGGGTGCAGCGCCAATGCCAAAGTTCACCGTGTGTCGCACAACACTGAAATCAACATCTGTATAATTACAGCTGTGAACGATCAAAACCAGAACCTGTGACGACCCCGAGCGTGGCCTTCTGGTCAGAACGAGGAGGCGGCCTCGTCTCTTTCTGTCAGAAATAATAATTTTCTATCATTTCCAACATCCAAACAGAGCACGGCGAGTCAGGAAACAAAGCTGGGAAAACAAGCCCTCCGAGGCCGGAGAGAGCCTCCCCATGGAAAGCTGCTGCCATCTAAAAACAGCCTCTGCAGCTGGCGGCCGCAGCGAGAGGCGTGCTTCCAACGCTCGCAGTTTACCCGCGCTAAATGTATGGAATCAGGGGCTCGCTAAAAACTACAATTACAGGTGATATACAGATTGAAATCATAGGGCTGCTTTTTTTGTTGAGGAAAATTGTCCTAATGAGCGGTTTGGGCGATTCGTTGGGTGGAGGAGACTGTGAATCTTTCTCTTCAAGTGTGTGTGTGCAGGGGAGGTGTGTGTGTGTGTGTGTGTGTGGTGGGGGGGTAAACAGCTGCACCTGCTGCTGAGGCACACACTGCCACAGTTAATGATATCGGATGATATCATTAGGCAAAGTGCTCATAAACAGATGTTGGAGGCGCTGCCTGAACAGTGTCAGCTGAGCCGCTGTGCGTTTGTGTGAACGTATTATTTATATAGGGCATTTAAGTTTGTTATGTTAATGAGTCCTGTGTTAGCATGCAGCAGGAGAACGCGGAGGATTAAACTGCACTGCAGCAGCGAGTTAAACTGCACCTCAGAGCCGGAGACAAACCTCGGAGGAGGAGCAGCAGCAGAGGTGTGAGGACGAGTTTAGATGAGACTCAACACAGAATAGTGGAGACGAGAGAGACAGCCGAGTGTGATCCAGGATTCACCTGAAGCCCGAACTTCTTTATATTAGTGCAAATACAGACCATTCAATTCAAAAACCTGGATTAAACATGGAAATTATCATCACATTTAAGGTCAGAAGAAGCAGCTTATTGAATACCAAACTTCCCCCTGGGGATTATTTAAGCATTTCTGATTCTGATATCCAACGCAATATATCAAAGAACTTCAGGTGTGGTAGTTCAAGTACTGATGAGGGCTGAGCTGCTCAGTTCATGAATGGCTCTTCAGGCTCGGAGTAACTAAATCCCCAGACCACTTTCTACAGCTGTAAACCTCCATACAGGAGTATTAAGTAGTATTCTGAAGGTCTGAATCTCGATATTCGAGTAAAAAGGATTAAAGGTGACATATTCTCCTCCTCTTCAATCAGTGTAAATAAGTCTCAGAGCTCCCCAAAACATGTGTGTGAAGTTTCTTATTCTAAATCCACTCTGATCCTGTATTTGATCATGTCTATAAACCCCTCTATTTCAGCCCTGCTCAGAACAGGCTGTTTCTGTGTCTGTACCTTTAAATATGTAAATTAGCGGTGTCTGACCACGCCCCCTCTCTGGAAGGGCTCGGGAGTCTCGGTCTTTCTCTCTCCATGTCCTATTGTTTACGGTGAGAAGGCAGACTCAGAGGGCAGAACAAACACCTAGCTGTGGGAGTGTCACCCACCTGGGGGAGGGGCTACTGCCCTTTGTGATGTCATGAAGGGAAAATCTCCAAACAACCTGTTTGAGCACACATTTTCTGAAAAGTGGAGCAGGTAAAAGACGGAGAGGATGGACTTTTCTCATGATTGGGGGGTTTGTAGACGGACTAGAGACACTTCTTAGACTCAAAGGTTCTTACCGAAACCAACTCCGATTGGTGGAAGCCGACGGATGGGCGGAACGTCTGGTGTGACGCTGCAGACGGACGTGATGACAGCGAGCTCCTTCCACTGTGAAAACATAAAACAGCATATTTAACGTTTGAATAGGAACATCAAGGGATGCATATCAGTCAGTGCTGCTTGTGTTTTGGCACACATGGCTCTGACATTCTGGGAAGGTATGAAAACATAGAAGTCATTTTCTGTATTTAAGAATACAAAAGTTTGTCACATCAAATTCATATTTCTTTTCTTTCTGATGAGTTTGTCTCAGGTGTTTCACCTCCTGCTGACAGACAGACTCCTGTGGTGTTTAAAGGTGAGCTCACAGGTGCTGCTAATTAGCCTAGCTACTCCAAAACTTCTCATAACACACAATATACGCCAGATTGACCTGACAAGTCCCCATACACATCTTGATCCTGATGTTCTTCCAAGCACTGAAGAAGCAGAGCGGGATGACACAACTTCATCGACTATCAAGGTGCATGAAAAGTTAAAGGAGAGGTCAAAAAGTTCCAGCAACACTTGTAGTATGAAGATCAACTTTATTAACAAATTACACCAACGTGTTTCAGCTTGTGGCCTTCATCAGGTTCATCATGACCTTGAGGTATAACAAGCAGAAAACAAGGCCTGAAATACTTGTAAGAAAGGAAATCTGCAAATGGGCAGTTCCTTGAAATAGGAAGGTAAACGTGGCTTATAGTCAGAGTTTTTATTTTTTGCAGAAATAAATTCACAAAGAAACAAGCAAGAATAAAAACAGTCGCAGCGGCTCAGCCCACCTCAGAGGCCGGTTTTAAACAGCACTCATACACGTGTTAACAGATTTATGTAAAAGGTTAACGTCTCTGTGTTATTCTGCTCAGGCTCTGCCATTTTGCCCCCCTCTCTTCCCCCCCTGTCCTCCACCTCCCTGGATGGGAAAAAAAAGGGGGGAACAGGCGCCCATTTCCCTGCCACCATTATGCTCATTTGTCCTGTCAAGAGAATGACAGGCCGGTTGACTCTTCCCCAGATACGACCATTAGGTAACGCTCTGTCATCTGACAGCGAGGCATTCTGCCGCTCCCTAAAAACCCCCTAATTATTTCCTTCGCCAGAGACAGGCGGCGGCAGGAAGGTAATTTTTAACCTTTCACGTGCACCTGGGGAACCCTCCTCCGGGGAGCCAAGGTGCCTGTGTGGCATTCAGTCATCAAAACATGACCTTTTATGGCCGTTCGGAGAGCAGTTGGCACCGGGTGCCACGCGCCGGCTAATGCTAATGTTGATGACTAATTTATGCATCAGCCGACCGCATCTGCAGCAAGTTTAGGCGGGCAACAATGTGTGATGGAGCGGTGGAGAGGGGAGGGAGAACAAGCAGAGGTGAAAGGCATTTTGGGGGAAGGGGTGGGGCTTTGGAGACCCCCGGTAGCCTGGCACGACAGGGAATAGAGGGGGCTAATTATGTTGCAGGGAATACATTCGGCGTGACCAGCGAGCCTTTTTAGAATTTGTCGAGAGCAATCTGACTAACGTGGCTGACCTTTACTTTTTTTTTTTTTTTTTTTGCCCAAATTGCAGGAGACCAGAGAGCATGCAAGATGTGTGCATATTCTCGGACATAATTGCCTTTTTTGTTGAGCGGCCTGCAGGAGTGTGAGGTGTCAAAAATCCCCTCATCATGAGTGCAGTTTACAGCTTACAGTATAAACAACAATGTGTTTACAGCTGTTTCACGATCACAAACATGAAGAAGGATTCACATCCAGCGTAGCTTTTTAAACTAAGAGAAAGAGCGTCACACTTGATTCTCCTTTACATCCTGAACTCAAATAAACACAACGTCATGTTCAATCTTTCATTTGACTTGCACAATTTGGGTCATGAACTTTTTCAGAAACTCATCCGGCGCAGAAATACTTTCACTGCATGATTTTAACATCTCTTTGCAAACAGCAGACATGACACTGAAAAGCCTGTGGCTTTTCCTCAAGAAGACCCCGAATAATAATCAAGTTTTCATGAAAAGTGATGGCTCAAAGTAAAAAGGCTCCAGCTCAGCACAATACCAAGATCTTTAACCTGATTGTACACGGACACAAACTGAACAGGTGTACTGTGTTTCATGCTTTATGAATAAAGACACATTCAAACTTGAACAATAATTGGTTGCCAGGTCTGCAATAATCCCCCTTTTAGCTGGTGTTTGTCCTCTATTCTGACTCTATTCTATTTTAGCTGCTTTTTTAGCTGCATTTTAAACTCTTTGAAGGACCATCAGAACAACATTAAAAACGTAATAATGACTTAATATTAAAGAATAAAAGCGTGTTTCAACCTGGCAACCAAGGACTTATTATTATTAATGGAAATGTTTTAAAATTGAGGTAGATACAAACATATACACTGCATTACCGAGAATAGTTTATCGATACCACTCAAGTCTGTACAGCAAATAATTAGCTACAACAAGTAGTTTTTTAGCCTAGCTTAGCATAAGTAGCTCCAGCTAACCAAACTGCCTGTAAGCACCTCTAAGGATTACTGAAAACTGGCAATGATTCTTGCAGTCAATATTTATTCCGTATTGATCAGTAGCAGACCTGTTTTGATGCTAAGTTGTTTAGCTAGGCATCTGTAAGTAATAGGAGTCATGTTGGTGTAGCATGCTAGCCTGCTAACACTTCTACTTTCTTTACATTTTTAATGAATAAACACTCAACTTGATTGTTTACATGTTCTCTTTAAACTCATTTATGAGGGAGAACTGTAACCCAAATGTTTGTAGCGTGAGCACATGTACACATTACCTGCTGTCCAGGTGTCCAAACTTCAAACAGTCAAACAGGAAGTGAAGGCATCCAATGGGCTTTCTAGTGGAGGGGAGTTGGAATATACCATTGGAGGAGATTACAGAGGGGTGTTTACTGTGAGAAAGAATAAGACTTCTATTGTTTATAAATCAGTTTAAGAAGGACAATAAATTAAATGAGTTCCTTTTCTTTTCACTTTTACATTTATATTAGCAAATCTTAATGAATTATAACCCAAAGTAACGTTCGTCTAATCATGCCTGAAGTTGCTCAGGAGGGTGGAGGTGATCGACTTCAGGTAAGCTACACATAAACTGATTTATGATTTGACCGGGTTAAGTTTGGTTAAGATTATTACAACTATACATCGGCCCTCAAAAGATTTTAGATGATGCTGCCCAAAAAAGAAAACCACAAAATACAACTGATGATCCAAAGTGCTTTACAGCACAGAGAGAGAGAGGAAACACAGAGGAGAAGACGGTAACACCGATACACCACTTTGCAGTTAGTAATGGTTTAATGGTCTGGGTTTAAGGGTTTCAGGTCATTCTTTTAGCGGTGGCGGCGCTCAGGTTTGGAAACCTGGACAGCAGGTAATCCGACATATGGTCACAATTCTTGCAAACAAGAAGAGATTTCTTCAGACAGGATTTCTTCTTCTTCTGTGATGTTTCACCTTCGATCTGAATGTCGCAGAGGCGTGATAGGGGGTCGCAGTGATCCCCCCTCCTGCACCGTCTTCTGAGGTGGTAACAGTGCTGTTACAGAGGCAAGATGGTTTCAGCGGAGCCAGTGGGCGAGCACAGCGCTGTGTGTGCGTTCATGTCTGCCTGTGTGTGTATGTGCAGCTCCCGCTGTGCCATGATTCTGCTTCAGAGATGTTACTCTCAATAATACAGTTACCAAAATCCAACATGTCTGCCCCTCATAATCCTGTGTTTCTCTTTTCCAGAGAGGCAGTGAACGCCTCGTGTGCTGTCAGCCCGTCTAAGAGCGATGGAGGAGAAGCTGACAGAGACATTTATGTTGGAGCATAAAATAAGAAAAAGACACCGCCCCAGGCT
This sequence comes from Labrus bergylta, assembly GCF_963930695.1. Taxonomy (NCBI): domain Eukaryota; kingdom Metazoa; phylum Chordata; class Actinopteri; order Labriformes; family Labridae; genus Labrus; species Labrus bergylta. The sequence goes on along the minus strand of NC_089218.1, from coordinate 11,082,994 downwards.
GTACAGTTAACACCGTGTTTATAATCCTGACCAAAGATCCTGCCGGCCCATTCGTTGTTATTATGGAGGAGAAGTTTGGCTGCAGACAAACGGAGGTGTTTGTGTGTGAAGAGGAGATGAATTTCACACAGAGGGAGGAGGAAAATGAGCAGAATCCGGCTAATCCGATCAAAAAGTAAGTGATGGTGCTTTCCTTCTTGAAAAACATAATTTGTATGAATCAGGCCGCGTGTGCATTTGCAAAACATGTCAGGCCCGCTCTGCTGTGTGCCGTCCATCGTCGGGGAGGAGAGGCAGCTGATGAACTCTTTGTTTAGACGAATCAGGAAATCACGCCGTCTCATTTTGCCTGGAAAGCGTGATTTTTTATCTCCTCCCCTCCTTTTTCTTCTCTGTCTTGTGTCTCAACTTGTGCAGAAAGGTCACGGCAGAGTGTTTCCCTCGGAGCAACAATAAAACACAAGTAAACACAAAGCAAGACGGATTCAAGCCGCCGCAGCCATTAGTGATTTATTCTCGCTTTCTAATCCCTCGCCGAGGCCGCCCGGCTGCCATTAAGCTTCGAAATTACATGTTTTATCAAGAGCAGCGGCTCTCACCTGAGTATTGGATTACTGAAATAAAATATGAATAATTAATACTGAGAAATAGGTTCCTGGCAACAGGAGTGGCTGCAATTTAATAATGAGCATTATGTTTCTTGTGTGTTTTCTTTTCCTCCTCTGGTGTCGTTTGATCTTCTCTGGTTTCTACCGAGGGAGTCCGTGCAGCCTCTTCTTCTTCTTCGTTGGTGCTTCCTTGGCTGGGTCGACTCCCGTGGCCACCGGGGCGAGAGACCTGCATCCTTCCTCTCCTTTTTTCTTCCCCTTCATCTTGTTTTTTCTTTAATAAGCTGCCGTTAAATAAATTAGAAAATACCCACCCAGGGGTGATCAGACGGCCACAAACCCTTGTCATCTGTCTCCCGGCGCTGCCAGGCAAACGAGAGCGAGGGAGGGGAAGAAGAAGAGAGGAGGACAGCCAGGATTTCTTCTTCTTCTTCTTCTTTTTCTGGCGCGGTGATTCTGTCAGAGGTGAGAGGGAGAAAAGGCGAGAAGAGGAGGCTCGTTTTCACCCTGCCAGACAACCGGAGGGGGAAGAAACCCTCCATACATCCATATTTATTTAATGCGGCGAGAGAATACACAAGGAAGAGAGGAAGGAAGGGAAGGAGACAGGGAGGGAGAAAACTTTGCTACATATGGAGTGCTTCTTACAACTAATCAGCAGACTGTTGGTGATTGGGGCCGCGGGCGCCAGGTTGGCTCCAACCAGAGTTAGCACAGTGCCCAGGTCTTTGCTGCAGGCTGCACAGGTTGGCCTCAACTCTGCTGGGGAGCAGATGGCGAGCCAAAGCTTGTAGTCACACTTACCTTCCCCACTAAATCCCTAATCCCTCCGTGGACGCTCCTCCAAGGCAGGTTTTTGGAGGCAGAAATAGGGGTTACAATCTGGACCGGTGCGGCGCCTGCCAAAACACTCACAACACAGAAATGCAAATTAACTTATTTGTGTTGTCCGCCAGCCAAGGCGCCGCTTCTTTTGCGAGTAATTAAGATACCTTGAAAAATGTTTGTAAAAGATCAATAATTCAAAATGTAAGGATAACAATGAAGAGAGAGGAGAGGAATGATGTTGTAAACGCACACCCCTCCTCTCCATCTGCAGCCTCATCACATCTTTTTTTAAGAGAAAATAGTCCCTCAGGTGTCTGCGGTGGCGGCATCCACCTTCTGATTCCTCAAAAAACTCACCAATAAATACAGGAAACTGGATGTCCAACAAATGCAGAATTCCTGAGGAATGTTCCTTTAAAGCCGCACAAAAAAAAAAAAAAAACAGAAGAAAAAACGAAAAAAAAGCAAGCGCCCCCTGAATCAGTAGCTGTTAGAGGAGGCGTAGGAGCCTCGGTGACACCTTTCAGCTGTGCTTGTTGGCTGCTACACGCTAACACACACACACACACACACACACACACACACACACACACACACACTGTTATTAGCCCAGTGTCAGCAGCACTAAATGGGCTGCAGATGTTAACGCGCTGTTTGAGATACAGTGGCAGGAAAAGGAGGGCGAGCAGATCCATTCAGACGCAGAATCTCTAAATACAGAGAGAGATAAAAGACGTTCATTAGAGAGGAGCACGCAGGATAATAACTCTGAGGTGATGGCGTATATAAACACGGCTGTTTCAACACTGCGGCTATGTTTGAAATCTTTTTAAAAAAACAGGCACTGTGTAGGTTTCTCTTCTGTCTCACAGTTTATGTGCAGAGATGTAAAACATTCATAGAGAGCGAGGAGGTGTCAGACCCAACGCTTTTATTTGAAAGTTTCATTTAAGAGCTGACTTAGATTACTCTGTCGGACATGTTTCTTACCCCAGGATTAACCTGTTAATTCAAGGATTTGATTATTCTTATTGAAGATTCATTATGTCTGCATGTTGTTTTGCATGACATAAAGACATGACTTACCTGGATTCATTTGTCTTTTGCACACACTTCAGTATCAACCTCGCTCCATCTTTATGATTTGAAATTTAGGACTTCACAGTTGAAGTGTTAAATAAATAAAATAAAAAAATCTCCCTCCTTCCTTCCTGTTACATCAAACTGTATTTCTGTCCCTCAGTCTGGTACAGTAAGCGTGTCAGGGTGTGAGAGGCCTCTGGGAGCAGCCGGGCGGATCAAACGACCTCCCCAGTATCCCACCAGATGTCCTTACTGGGACGGGTTCAGATGGTCCCAGCGAGCGGCGAGGGAAAGGTCAGAGTCACACAGTGGGTTAAACTGGACCCATCATGAAACTGGCTGCAGCCGAGGCTCCGTGCAGCACCGGTAGGGATTATTTCAATTAAGGCTCCTGCTGGCTGAACGCGGGATTACAAGCCGCTTTATGGAGGCGGGACACACGCGGTCAGACGGACGGATTACACGGCTCAGATATGACTGTGTAGGTTCTCAGCCCTCTGCACATTCACTGACAAACACCATGTACTGAGGCGGCACACCTCCAAGGGGGCGGCCCGGGTTTGAATCCGACCTCTGGCTCCTCTCTCTCCCTCTCCCTGATTTCTGACTCTATCCACTGTCCTCTCTCTCCAATAAAGATGGAAAAAGCCCTAAAAATAAAAAATCATTTGTGGTTATTTCTCCCGTTTCTAAACCAGCATGTCATTAGTTTGCAATAAAACTGCAGCGATATTTAAAGATGGGTAATATGTATGTAACCTATTCTCTTTTTTTTCCGGCTGGATTTTCAACTTTGGGCTTTTTTTTCTGACCCATCAGGGAATACAACACGTTGTGAGACTAACATCTTAAAATCTCAAACAGAAAAGAAGAATAGATCAGAGATGATTACCTCCTCGTCTCTTCTTCTTTGCTTTTCATAGATGCTGTGCTGCTGCGGGGATGAAGAAGAAGAAGAAGGGTATCAGGCTCTGAGACGAGGACATCATGAAAGTTAAAGCAGACAATGAGAGACGATTAGCCTCTGCCCTCTGAGCTGTATGCATGCCATGATTTGGACATGAATAGCATTAGCACCCGGCGGCCTTTAGCATTCACGACGGCGCTCGGCGGCTGCGTCTGGCATTTCACCTGTGGACGAGCCGGACTGATTGAGATGCGACGGAGGAGACACGGCGAGGACTCACCTAATTGGCCCCCTAATTTCTGATTCTCAGGGAGGTCCACATTTCAAAGCAGCGGACCGATCAATTAATGGAGCGGTAATGTGTCTCATTTTCATACAAGGCGAGCGTTTTAGGTCGGGGGAAATCAGATATGAGCCACCTCGACTCTGCGAGGCGAGAATCACTGCGGGTTATGTGAAGAGGAATTCGATATGAAGCTCAGCTGTTCACCGCAGAATCGCCCCATGAATATTTCCCCTCTTGATTTCATTTCTCCTTTTGACCCGAAAGTTTTTTAACACTCAATGTTTGAGATCTTTCATACACACGGCGTTCAAAAGTGGCTCTGCGGCTCGCTTACCCCGGGGTGAGGGGGGGGGGGGGGGGGGGGGGGGGGGAAATGTCAAGTACAAAAGTGTTATCTTATCTTTTCAGGTAAACTGTAAGAAAGATGTTTAAAAAACCGGCAGGTGTAACCAAAGCCTCTCCACACCTGAAGACGGAGCAGGTAGGTGGAGATGACAATCATGAGCCGCTTGCACATCTGCACTCCTGAAAATCTCGAGATCAGACGCTCCAGAGATTCTCCTGACCTGGGTGTTTACACATGCACCCTCACAGCTGGAGTCTAACACTGTCAGACGGTAGGGGGGCGGGGCGTCTCCTGAGGTAAGACCCAACAGAGTCCACAATACGACGTTACATTTTTTTGTTGCTGTTGCTTTGTCCGCTACTTCCACGTCGTTCTTTTGACGTCGTGATTTACCGCAGGAGACCCTCCAGCTTTAGCTAAATCAAATCGAGTGTGTAGGTAAGACGACAACTCTGAACTTGTTCTTTTTTCCCTCTAGTTTGAATCCAATGATTCAGGTAGCTCTCTGTCTCTCCTGCTCCTCTGTGGCGCAGCTGATCTGTAACATCACCGTGCTCCTTCAAATCAGGTGTAACAGAAACGCTCGCAGCGTCTCTCTGCTCTCACAGCCGAGACTCTGACAGCCGTAACCGCGCAGCACTTTAAGGTAGAGCAAGGTACCCCCCCGCTGTTTGCTTGACGGCAGCCTCTTTGAAATATGAATGAGCAGGCGGTCTATACATCATGTTCGCTGACACGTTGTATTAAAATTTATGAACGACTTCATCAAAAAGCACTTTCTGCCAGACAGATTCGCCCTGACATCGGAGTTACATGGCTGGTTGGAGCCTCAGATAAATGTGTGTGTGTGTCGATGGATAAGTGTGAAATTATGTGTACTGTGAGCAGGCATACCAGTGTGCACGATGTGTGTGTGTGTGTGTGTGTGTGTGTGTGTTTGCTGGGCTTGAATTCAGGGAATGTGCAGCCTCAACAGACCAGATTTTTTTTTGTGCCTGCAATTAAATTAAACCCACAAAAAAATGATATTAATTGCAAATTAAAACAAACAAAAAAAAAGTTGGTAATGTAGGAGATGAACATTTAGGTTCAGTAAAGGCGAGATTTTGCTTTAATGTGATGAGTGTGAGAAAGATTTCAGATGTTCTTTAAGGCTTTGAATCCACATTTGTGTATGAATTTATGTGCATGACCACGATGGTTTGTCCCAGAAAATCTGCACAGGTTTTTTACAAACCAGAAACTGCACATGATGAAATAAGAACGATGTGCATGTGAGTTTAACAAAGTTTCCAGAGTTTAAAAATGAAGAATGTACTGATAAAAGTGAACAAAACTCAACAGGAAGTCACTCAGCAACACTTAATGATAAAAACACACAAGGAAGAGGTGTGTGTGTGTGTGTGTGTGTGTGTGTGTCTCTGGGTTATGAAGTAATACCTGTCATCTGCCGACTGCTGAACCCTGAAAAGGGGGCAGGTTTTCCAGGTCAGCCCGCCATCTGTCAGCTCAGCCCTCTCCTGTTCCCGCACATTAGCACCTGATTGGCTGGAACCAGCCCCGGGTGGGCGGGGCCACCAGCATCCCCCTGCAGAGACGAGGCAGAGAGACAGTGACAAATATCAGGCGACACACCAAAAGATGAAAAAAAGAGACGACATGAACACGACATCATGCTGTGAACACCTACAGGTGAAATGACGTCAACACAAAGGTGTTCTAAATGACCTTTGACCTATCAGCATATAGGGTGTATAAACTAAGTTTGTCTTAAAATAAGTGACCTGTCACAGTAAATACAAGTTACAAGATACAAGAGTTTGTTCAAAATCTAAAACCTGGTTTGGATCGGTGGACGAGTCCATTAAGCAGAATCTTTGACTTTCCAGTGTTCTTTAATTTTGTGTGTTCAATTTCATATTCTTAAATTGAATGTAATGCTGTAAAATATTCCATCCAAAAAATATTTTAAGGACACAACGAGGAAAGAATATAAACAGGAAACCTCAGGAATGGAGTGGGTCAAAACGCACCAAAATAAATTTGCTTTCAGGGATTCAGTCCTTTCTTTGTACTCTGCTTCGAGAGAAGGAAAACACCGGGTTACATTTTGAACGTCTAAAGTCCTTCTCTGAGAACGCAGACCTCCATTTGTGGAGCGGCTGAAGTGCAAGAGTTTCTACTTTGAGATCAAAATGAGACCCAGGTTTATAAAACAACCTGACCTCATTGACATAAACACTCATTTACCGTGTAGAGCATAGGAGCTGTGGGTCTAACGTAGCCTTGAACGGTCAGTTTATTTAAATTGTTTTCAGACTTTGGTGAAGAAAAGGTCACCTCAGCTTTTCATTTTTGTACCTGTGGATATTTCAGACCCTCAGATGTGTAAAAGTAGGGCTCAGATTTGGTCCTTTTATCTTAAAGAGAACGGGAGCTGCTGGTCTACCTCAGCCTTTACCTCTTGGTTTATTTATGAGTGGTATAATAAAGGTTAGCTCCGATGCATATTTTTGTACTAATCAGTCAAAATGTAAAAAAAAAAAGATTAAATAGGGTCACCGTTTCCCGTTAAGACAAACAGGCTGTGGAGCTGGCACGAGTGTCAGCGTGCATTATTGATGTTTGTGACCACGTTTCTTCTCCTCTGTTGAACACAAAAGGAGGTTAAATAACTGTTAGTGTGCAGATTATTATTCTGTAATGTATGAAAAACAGGAGCTCCATCCATCCCCACCCCCCCCCCGCCCCCCCCTTCCTCCCTCCCAAGCTAGTTCAGCTGTCTGGTCAATGGGACCGGGGCAAGTAGCCAAGCATGTACAGCCAAGCCTCCCCCTCCCTCCCCCCTTCCTCTCCCATCCAGACGGCCTCCTGTTCAGCTGTGCTGCTCGCCGCAGGTTTCCAGCCAGGTCAGATGTTCAACACGGGCGACAACATGTTCGCTCCTCACCGCTGTTCAGGCGTGCACGGCTCCAACCTTTCACACACACACACACACACACACACACACACACACACACACGTCTCCCTGCACATGGAGACATCGTCGTTTTGGCAGGTTGGACAAAAAGACACTGAAACAGAATTAACAATGCAAACTCTCTCTACCAAAACCCGACGTAATGAAGTCGTGCTCGTTAAACGTTCATTAAGGCAGGTTTCATGGAGCGGAAGTGTAGCTGAACGCCGAGCAGATCAACAGACTTTAAAAGAAAGTGGATTCATTTGATTTCAAGAGTCAGAAGTTAAACCTGCAGTGAAATATAAACGTGTGTGTTTGCATCCTGTCGACTAAAACAGACATTTAACATTTTGCTTGCCATCTTTAATGCAAGCTATAGCATGTGGGGGACGCTACATTTAAATCTAAATGAGAAGAAGAAGAGGCCAATAAATAAGCTTTGTGTGACGTGGGTTAAATTATTCTTCAAAATAAATACAAATATGAATCACAGTTTGACTCAAAAGAAGCTAAGCTAATGTCAGTTTTGATTTGTCCATGCACTCCTTTAATACATCGGATAATCCAGACGGAGCGGCTGAAGGTTAAAGGTCGTTTGAGACTTTTAATGAGCAGGTCAGGTCACACATTTTAGATTTATATGTAACCAGCAAATATGGGAGTATTTAAAGACGTCAAATATCAGGTTTTTTGTGTCGCTTTAAAAAAACCTTCAATGTGCTTCCGAGAACAAAGGACGGAACATTTCAGAATGACAATAATAATAATTTCATTTAATTTCTGAAGACTCAAAGACGCTGAACAAAGAACAACAACCAAACAATAAAAAGAAGACACAATGTAAGAGAAGTTAGTTAGAGGAGAGAGGGAGGATGTTCAGAACGAGGGTGACGTTCAAGTTCTACTTTTCCATGTTTGAGCTACAAACAGATAAAAGGAGATTTCAAGAGAGCTGAGGTCGACTTTAAAAGAACATTTGACTGAGCACAGATGTGTCAAACATTACACCTCCTGTTTCTGCCTCTCATCTTATTTTATTTAAAAGCTTTCTCTTTGCTTTAAGAGCTACTTCTGCTGATTTGGTGTCCCTGATAAATCTCCATCATTTTGTGATATTGTTTGCGAGGTGCTCTCGTGTAGCGACGTGATCGATCTTTTCTTCTGAGACTTTAAACTCAGACTGTCGGAGCCTGATGGTTCTGAACTCACACAAACTTCCAGCTCATGCACGGAGAATTCCAAACATGCAGGAAGGCGTTTCAGACACTCACAGTTTCCTCTAGCACTGACTCACTCGTACTGTACACCCTCCCTCTCTCACACACACACACACACACACACACACACACACACACACACACACACACACACACACACACACACACACACACACACACACACACACACACACACACACACACACACACATTCTGCAGCGGTGGCCTGAGTCAAAGGTGCAGGGCAGCCCCGCTCGCACGCCCAGGTGCAGAGCAGATAGGGTTGCAGCGCGTAAGCGGCTAATTCCGGCGCGGCTGTGGGAACGCCAGCTGCCCCCGTATTTCTCAAAATGTTGAAATTGTTTTGGATTCGTGCGCCAACAGAAGGACTCGACATGCAAGAGTGAAAGCAGCTCGTTTCCCGTGTCTTCCCACGTCAATAAAATAACTGCTCGGTACCGTGGCGAAAACCCCTAACTTCTGTTGTGCCGCCCCCCCCCCCCCCCCTCACTCTCCCCCTCCTCCTCGTCTGTGGGTGTGATAGCTCATACTGAATGTTTTCCATCAAAGCAGGAGGACCGGGGCAGAGAATATGCATATGTTTGACCATTAAAGCCTCACACATTCTGACTGTACTCGTGCAGGAGAGTCAAACGTTTTCTGGATTTCGGCTCAACCTTTAAACCCCCCTGCGCTCCTCGAGTCTCCGCCAACGTCTCTCAGTTTGAGGCGTAACGAGCCGCTCTTTCTCCTCACAGTCCTGCAACCCTTCAACCTCTCTAAGCTCGCCTTTGTTCAGCCGCTGCAAACACGCCCTGAGAGCTCATTTCTGAGAAACATTTAGTGGAAACACAAACGATGATTTGTCCATCAGGAAACAGTGGATGGAGGTTAAAGTGCTCCTTCTGTCAAAGATTCACTTCACAAGTTAGAAATCCATATTTTTACATCCAGGATGGAAAAACAGCAAAGTTCAGGACAGAATAATAATGAACATTTCATTATTATAATTCTCCTCCCAAACACATGGAGGTATTTCTTTAGTGTGAGAGGTTTGAATATATTTTATGTATAAATGACTTTTTCTCTTTTTTTAACTGACAGAGGTAACCACGTACAGAAAATTCATTAAAAACTCTAAACTAAAAAGATCTATATTTTTAAATCCATGCACAGAAAAAGTTCAAATGAGAAGAAACTTTGGATTATTTTTGAGGTTTTGATTTCTGCATTTTTTAAAATCTTTGTGATGCATTTTTAAATTGTATTACTGTGGCGACTTAGATGGGAGAAAGCCGCACAGAGACTAAGTGGCGGCCTGTACCCGTGTGACTCGTTCATTTGAAATCAAATTAAATGTCCGGATGTGTTTGTTGATTTATTAAACAGAAGAGTGAAAAAAGTATTCTAAACAAAAAGTCCAAAAGATGAGGACGAGTATGATGATCAACAGAAAATATTCAAACTCACTCCCTCTGTTTGTCGAGCCTCTCGCCTCACATGCTCAGGTAAAAAGAAGGTAAACCATGACCACTGCAAATGACAGGAAATGATATTAAATTCATAAAAGGAGCCAAACATAACAAATAATGAAAGGGAGGTAAAAAAAACACATCATGGCTCCTACACGTATAAATCTATAACCTGCAATACCTCGTTCTTAATCCTTATTTTGTTATCCAATCTGCACTCATTGACATGCAGAAATGTCTATCTTTGGGGGAGCCGATGGCCTAGCGGTTATGACGTGCATGCCATGTTCAGAGGCTGTAGTCCTCGAATCCGACCTCGGGCCTTTGCTGCATGTCATCCTCCTTCTCTCTCTCCTCCAGACATTTCCTCCCTCTCTTCAGCAAAGAAGGCAAAAAAGACCCCAAACAGAACTTTAAAAATGCCAATATTTTTATTCTCAATTGCACTGAATTCTTTTGGATTGTTTTTGGACTTTCAAAATAAAACACGTTATTTTGTCCTATGGGATTCTTTGTGTCTTTTTATTTTATATTTTGGTGTGTCTATATCTAAATTTCCTCCTAAAACTATCTTTTTATTCCTCACACTTTTAGAAACATTTTTCACATTTTGAAGACATTTTTATCTTCTTCTTCCCTTTATTCTTACTTTTTAAGATTGTTCCTGTATCTTTACAAATACATATACAGTATATTTGTTCTCCTCCCATAGATAAATGTTGTCATTGTCATATCATCATTATTTATTATTTATGTATTCTACTTCCCTTCTTATTCTTTTGTATTTGTAGTTTCATGTCTGGATCACTCTTATCATAATCAAAGTGTTGCAGATTTTTTAAAGGATTATTTTAAGTAGATTTGCTCAGAAAAGCATAAAACAAATGTTCTAAAAAATATGAATTGATTATAAATATGAGTTGCATAAAGCACATGAACCTTGCTGTCGTTGTCCGCCTTAGGTGACACATTCTTTCGTGTCGTCGTTTTATATTCCTCAAAGATCAAATCTGAAACTTGTTGAGACGCAGCAACATTCAACACTGTCGACGACACAGACACACACCCACTGTCCGTGTTGTCTCCGCGGCAGCTTGTGGATTTTTAGACGGGCAGATGTTCCCCGTCAGGCGCCGCACGACCTGCAAGACGGGACGAGATGGTTTGGAACGCAGGCAGCTGACCTGCAGAGGGAGGACGGCTCGTCCCCGCCACCCTCCCCGAGATCTGGGTTTGTAGACGGATGGATGTGGACTGAGATCAGCAGAATGGCATCTGCTTAACACACACACACACACACACACACACACACACACACACACACACACACACACACACACACACACACACACACACACACACACACACACACACACACACACACACACACACACACACACACACACACACAGCACAGAGCTGTCACTGAGCAGCTCTTCTGTGCTTTTGCTCTTTTTGAAAACAGCTCAGGATTAAATCCCTTGACTTTACACTCTTCAGTAGCTCCATCATTAATATCTGACTCTGAACTTAACGTTTTTAGCGGAAATTCAAGTCTCCAACAAAAACAGCCCGCAGAGAAAGTATAAACACTTTCCTACACGATGATGATTTTCTTTGTAACGTGATGCAGCTATTAAAATGACCGTTGCAACAAAAAAAAATCTAAATGTCCAACTTGTCTTGAGCTTTGCTTTTGTTAATAAATGCATGCTTCTTTATGCTTTGTTTGTGGTCTTTAAAGGTCACATATTATGCTGAATACACTTCACCATGTTTTTCTAACACTAATATGTGTCTCTAGTCTGTCTACAAACCCCCCAATCATGAGAAAAGTCCATCCTCTCCGTCTTTTACCTGCTCCACTTTTCAGAAAATGTGTGCTTAAACAGGTCGTTTGGAGATTTTACCTTTATGACATCACAAAGGGCAGTAGCCCCTCCCCCAGGTGGGTGACACTCCCACAGCTAGGTGTTTGTTCTGCCCTCTGAGTCTGCCTTCTCACCGTAGACACAGCTCATTTACATATTTAAAGCTACAGACACAGAAACAGCCTGTTCTGAGCAGGGCTGAAATAGAGGGGTTTACAGACATGATCAAATACAGGATCAGAGTGGATCTAGAACAAGACACGTCACACACATGTTTTGGGGAGCTCTGAGACTTATTTAAACTGGTTGAAGAGGAAGAGGATATGTGAACTTTAAGGAATTCATGGCTTCGTCTGTAGTTTGAAAAACCACCTTGTATGTTTTCTGCACACTCCGCGGGAAATCATGGGAGTGATTCTCTGCTACCACTCTCTGTCAAGGCGGCCGCCACGATAAGACACATCCAGTTACAATTATAACATAACGGAGTTTTCTGGCTTTGATAAATAACTGTTGGAGATATTTGAGGGGATGTCAGTACTCAAAGGTATCCAGTGAAAGTTTTGATCATGTGATTTAAGATTAACAGACTTTTTCCCCTTTGCAATCCTGATTTAACCCTTCAATTTCTCCTCAAACATGCAATCATTAGAAACGTGATTGAAAGCACAGTTCTGACTTGACCTTTCAACCTACTTGATTTAAGGGTGGTATATTTGGACTCTTGCCTCTGCATGGACTTGTTGAAACCCTTCTTACATGCTGACATTCATTATTCTAGGGATACTTGAAAGTTGAACGTGGCACTGAAGAAAAGTTGTCCAAGGACTTAAAAGAGGATTTTTTACAGAGATGATTTTGCGTTACAAACCCTCATGTCAGCCCGAAGTTTCAATAAACATGCAAACTTTGAATTGGTCTCTAAAAGGCCAGCTTAAAGCGAGTATAGCAAGTACTGTACATTCAGGCTGTTTCAGGCGCCTGTCTGGTCTTTTTCTCTGAGACGTAAAAAGAGAAAACACTTCAGGTGATAATTGTCCCTCCAGCCTGAATACAGAAATGAAATCTTCATTTTCTTTCCCACCAATTAGACTCCTCGTCTGCGGTGGCAGAGCACCACATTGCACTCTTGGACCTTCGTCAGCGGGGTGATGAGGCGATTCTCTGCTCGTGTGAAACGGTGCTGGCAGTCTCAAACTCCCCCCGCCACCCTTCTTTTCTCTCTTCTTTTTTTTCATTTCTGCAGTTTTGCTCCCCCGGCGATGCAGACAGCACAATAGTCTCACTGAGCGGTGACGATTAACACATAAAAGCGACACGGGGAATCTCGCAGCGAGATACGAGCGCACATGAGAGGGCGAAGCATTCATAGCATGCCAAGAAGTTCAGTGGGAGCCTCGACTATCTGATTGGTGATCTTTTGTTTTGGCGGTGCCCTCGATTCGAAGGGAACGTGCCCAATCAGATTACAGAGAGCGAGACGACAATCAGGTTTCTATTTACTGTGTGTGTCTCCAAAACGGCTTCAGGTTTCAGGCAGAGTCAAAGCCTCTCTTACACCCCTCTTCTTCTTCCTCTTCTTCTTATTCAGTTTGCACAGAAGTGTCAGAGTCTAAAGCTGGATTAAATTCAGATTTCTGCACAATCAGATAATCTGGTGAGCCCGAGGTTTTAATCCCAAACTCTGACCCCTCTTACAAGCAGCAGGAAATCTCAGGAAAATATTAAAGGCACAACATGAAGACAGCTCAGGGCATCAAAGGAGGATGTTTCCACAAAATAAGAACGCGTGTCGGAGATAATCATCCTTCAAACCGAGCACAATCTAAAGGCCTGAGCTCTTGTTCCACAGGATTCTTGCTCCATTTTCACTTACATTTTATGACAAAGAAAGTCTTGAGCCCATGGCAGCTACTTGATGTCCCAGATCATTGTGTCTTGTAATGTTGTAATATTTAGTAAAGCAGCCTTTATGTCTCTTTTTGCTATTTGACCTGCGAAATGCTAAAGAGATCATGAAAACACATCTGCAGCCTCCTCACATCTTGTGTGATTTTCTATAGAAGTGTAGCTGAAGCCAGGCCGGCCTGCAGAGATGTCTGGACCCCTGACATGCCCGGTGAACGTGCCCCCTCCCCGGATATGATTTAAACCAACGTATGCACATTCGATCCGTAGTGTTAGCGCTAGCCTCCAGGCTAACATTAGCTGCCTCTGGTCTCTCTTAAGTCCTCACATCTGCATCCTCCTACCAGTCCTTCAACACAACATGCAATCAGGCCCGCTTCAACCAGGGCGCCAAAAGCATGCAATGCACCCTCATTTTTCAATTTCTGCACCCTCAACTGAACGGATGCAAAAAAAATAACAATACATTTTTTTTAAAACCGGGCCTGCACCCAATAATGTTTCTATTCAGTAGTAGGCATCACAACAGGAGCCTGCAAGGGCCAAAAAGGTCACCCAGAAAACCATAAGCAATTAATAAACAACCTGCAATAAAAACAAATCTTAAATTCTGGTGTGAAGGGGAAATTTGTTCTATTTTTGATTCAGAAATTTAACTTTTTCCTACAAACGCTTCGGTCTAGAACCTCAAGATGTGCTGACATGAGCAGTAGAAATAAAAAACACACATCTGGTTAATGTCAGTTTAACGGCCATACCACGCACGATCTCAGAAGCTTTAAACATATTTTTAATGGATTAAATCTTAACATTATTTCATTGTCTTTATTTACCACAACTTAAAAATGTTCTTGTGTTTGTTAATTTTTATCTTATTGCTTTAATGCCTTTGCCCTCCATCTTTATTTTACTGTTATTGTATTAAACTCTAATTGGTGCATTAATTAGTCTCTAAATGATTTTTACAAACCACCTGTAGTCGATCACTTCTGCACTCTTTCGAGAAACACTTTGAGCTACACTTGAATTGTCTGAAAGGAGCTTTATAAATAAAGTTTAATTGACAGAGTTTTGGTTCATTTGATTCAGATATCGGCAGAGTGAGTGTTTTTGTCGATTCTCTCTGAAAGTGAAAATATTTACGAGGCAGCTCCTTTGTGCTCATTAAAATCAGTCTTTGGCTGTGTCCCAAACCACATACTGTATCCTGCCTACTGCATACTCAAAATATACAGACTGCAAACTAACTCCAGCATACAACAATACGGCTCAGACAACGTACTTCTGGTCCGAGCTCCATTTGATGAGCTAGCATCAAGCTAGCTCAACCGTCAATCGGTAAATAGAATTCAACAATAATACATAAATGTTTATTACTTATTCAGCTGCGTAGTCATTTTCATTTGATTTGCAGACATGTAAAATGTATTTCAGCGCAAAATTTCTATTTTAAGCTGCTAGCTGGCTGCCTGGCGAGCTCCACGACTGGACAGTCGGAGAGCTGCAGTGCATTGTGGGGCAGTTTAGTATGAGCAGTGTGCTCCCGTTTTATACTTAAAATCTTTTTAATTTTGTCTTTTGGTTTGGGTTTGCTTCGTCGCTTCGTTAAAGTTCTTCTGAGTCTTTAATATCTGAAGCTGAGAATGAAAACCTTTGCCGGGACACTTTGGTCTGTGTGGTGCATCGGCAGTCGCCGTGGCAACTTTCCATGTTGGCACGCTGGCCTCTGCACTGCATCGTTTCGGGGGAGTTCAGAGTTTCACTTCTGCTGCGAGCTGGACTTCAGGTAAGACGCTGAGATTTGTATATTTCCATTCATGACGTTATTCCTTCATGCACAGATACAACACTTCTGCTCCTTTTTGTCAACTACATGTGGACAAAGCTGGTAACCAAGGGCGACCGTGCATTTGCCATCAGAGCCCCTCAGCTCTGGAAGTCCCTACTCGAAGACATTAGGCTGGCAAACTCTCTACCTGCTTTTAAATCTTTGCTAAACATATTTTAAATGATTGATGATAGATTCATGTTCTGCTTTGATTTATTTGATTTATTCTTATTCATAGTTTTGTAACTCACCAATTTTTTGACCCTGTGTTTTTTGTGAAGCCCTTTTAATCTGTTTGTTTGTTTCATTGTGTGCAGCCTCGTTTAGATATTTAAATAAAGTTATAATTAATATGTTGACATGATGTCACTGCTGCAGACCTTAGAGTATGGTGTGTATAAAATGCCCATGAACAGAATACATCAGACGTACTTCACATCACGTGTCAGACAGATATCAGGATATTTTTTATCTTGTAATTATGTGTGTATATTATGCATATTGACGGCTCATTATCCAGCACACTAATACGCTGCTGTCACTGCTTTAAATATTCCATGATAATGATCTCATTAGCATATTGAGATGTGATTTAAATCGATGGATGATAAAGATTGCTTTGAATTAAACAGTCTGCAGATGTGCGTTTGTATATTTGTTACGTATATGATGATGTTTGGACGCATGTAATCGAACCCGTCAGAGTGTCATGAACAGTTTTTTAAATGTTTTTATTTTGCACACACAGAGAGTGAATCACAACGATTTATGACAGCGCAAACTGTGAAACTTTATTTTGCAATAAAAACCAGATTTCAAAATAAGAGAAGACATTTTTTCTGCAGTTTTTTTCAGATTTAAAAGTTGTTGATTGATGATCGATCGTGGCTGTATCAGGAGAACATTTTACAAAGTCACTGGACCTTTGCTGCTGTTTTGAAGATTTCTTTGTCCCTCGCTTCGACCTCTTGTCGTCTCTTAATGGCTGATTCATCGAAATGACCAACAGGGTACCGGGTGCACAGCCAACCTACGCTCTCAGGTGTCGGTCGGTAGCAGGAACATTCAACGATGAGATAAATCACACTGAAAATAAGTACACTGTCACTTTTGCACGCGTGCCGGGCGATCCTGAGGACACTACAGTCACAATAAAGTGACAGCTAATTCATTTTCATTGTGCCACTGATTATTGCATTAATAAACCTCATACTTAAACCCTTTTCTTCAGAGTGATGCGGCTAAAAAAAAAATTCTTAATGCCTCATAATTTCTGACAGAAACATGCGACAAAGTTTGACCGACGCACCGCAGCTTTCTGTTTAAGATCACATCGGACTGGACTTTACAAATTAACCTGATTAATCAAAACAAAGACATGACAGGTCATTTGTTTGGGATCGTTTTAAAACATTCGACTTCTTTTGGAAATTTCCCAACACAGAAGATTTTTCTCGTCTGCACAATATTTATTCCTACGATTGAACATAAAGACATGAGCAGAGTTTTAAAGACGTATTATCTCACCTCTAAGGAACATGTCTCCCTAAACATGCAACGTTTAAAAGCGTGACTGAATTAGACAATTACAGCAGAAATCACTGATGCAGTGTGATTTGAAAGAAGCTGTTTTTTCTTCTATTTAATAAATCTAAACAGCATAAATATATCTCATATATTTGAAGGTTGCAGACTCTTTATTGATGCACTCAATAATGATTATCAGCATCTTCAATCGATGAAGCGGGACTGATTGAAGGATTGCAGGAAGAAAGAAAAAAGACACGCTGCAGCGTTACACAAACTGTGCAAAGCCCAGATTCACCTGTGTATGTTTGTTTGACCTTTAACCTTTAATATCAGTCATAAATCTGCAGACTACAGAAATATCCGTGCGATTTCTTCATAAATATAACACAAAAATATAGTCTACAAAGGCTGTGATTGTTGTTAAAAATGAGAAAAAGATCCTCAAATATTTTAAAATGTTGTTGAATTTGAATTTGTCTCGGTGCAGTTCTCAGTCTGATGCTGAAAAACAGAGAAATATCAGTTCTTGAAATACTGTATGAGCAGATTGGGCTGTGAGGGAGTGTGTGTGTGTGTGTGTGTGTGTGTGTGTGTGTGTGTGTGTGTGTGTGTGTGTGTGTGTGTGTGTGTGTGCATGAGGGATCTTACGACTGTACCTCAGGAGGGATTTACGATCCCCTCATTGATGCGTCCGCTGTGAGGACGAGATCCAGACGGTTCAGACTGAGTCGCTCTGTGCTCTGTGAGGTTTGTTTTCATATGATCACACCTGATAAAAGGTCAAAGGTCGACATATTTAAGTCTTGATGAAAGGTCACATGTGCTGACCTTGCAGGAGGAAGAGTTTGCTCTAATGAAAGCTGAATCATGAATTTACAGGTTTAAAATGATGGATCAGGATTTTATTCAAACTGAAGCTGTCCAGAAATAATCCACATCATGTCGAGTTCAATGTTTATTTAGCAGGTTTTAAAACGTGTTATTATTTGACTATGAATCAGCGTTGTGACTCATTCTCACGTGACAGAGATGATTTTATATTACATCACATTTATTTGATGAATCGCTCTGATCTGGCGACGGAGCTGATGGATGAAGTCGATCTGTTGTTGTGTTTTTTCTCAAATGAAGAATGAAAATCTTTCTGCTTCTAGAGGTCTTGCTTAGGTTCGGAGAAATAGTCAGAAATATTTCTAAAATACAGAAAATTAACAGAAAATCAGATGGAAGTTATTCTATTGAAAATAAAGAGGATGGTCACCGGGACATATTTTATTATGTTGCAATTCAAAAAACAGAATTTAACGTCAAGAAAAAGAGATTTGAATGATTTCCTACGACTTAAAATTACATTTTATAACTTAAATTTGGACGAACACACACATGTGAGTTTTGGCAGTCATATTCATTCATTTTTAAAAACGTTGAATTGTTTGTAAATTCCCTTTTGATTGAAATTAAATCACAAAATGACAGGATTTATGTAAAACATAGAGAGTATGCGTTTGAATCTGTGTGCTGGATTATTTGATTTGAACTGAAATTATTACATTTATTTCATGCAAATAAAAAACACAGAAATGTGATTGTTGGGCTGCAATAATTTCTCTCATAGTCACCTGATCTTCATTTTATATTGAAGCTAAATTTAGAAAACAGAAAACGTTAAAACAAGAGAGAAATAATCGTCCTTATTTTGAGCTAAGTGTTGTTAAATTTGATCATAATGCTAAAATATGCCAAGTGTCCACATTTAATCCGAGATTTCTGTCCTCATTACGAGGGGGCAGCCTTTGATATTTCATTTAGACCATCACAGGACACTAAAAAGTCTCCACTGAAGCCGGCGTGCTGAAATCATTTAAGAGTTGGACGCACTTTAAAGCAGCAGAATAACAGTAGAGGCCTTTCTTTGCTCAAAGAACAGCACTAAAACATCCAAGAATCTAATCAGAGTTTTTCTTTGAACTGTTGATATGAAGCCACAGAAGCTTTCTTTGTGTCTGATATTTAAAAAAAACAAAAAAAAACAGGATATTGTTGAGATTTGAGAGTGGAAACAGAAGAGTGAGAAGCTGTGTGTGAGCTGCTCAGTGAGAGACTTTAAACTGTAGGGTGCAGCAGTCGTCTTTCAAACACGACGAGCTGGAGGCAGCCGCAGAGCTGAGGAGGAGGAGGGGGAGGAGGAGGAGGAGGAGGGGGAGGAGGCCTGAACACAAGAACCACTACCGCTCAAAATGAAGCAGAAGAAGAAGAAGAAGAGGAGGAGGAGAGGGGTGAGAGAGTGAGGGAGGGGGGGTGATGTGTAATTACAGACTAACATACCAACACCCCGTCGTAATTTACATTAGTTGATGTCGTGGAAAAATATTAGATGAAGATTGTTTTCAGCCGCGGTCGGAGAGAATCCGGGCGAGCGAGTGATGCAGGATGGGAGATTTTCTCTCACACACACACACACACACACACTCATGCACACACACATCTAACGGACCACTTGACCACTTAAGTTGCAGCGATTATGCCGTTAACTGACACCAACCTTCAGCCAATTCTCTGCAGCGTCACCGAGCAGCAGCCAATCACAGCAGGCGTTACGTCCATCAAGGACCGGCTGTTTTATTTCAGGTTGACTTTATTTCTGTTTTCGTCTGACATTTCTTCACTCGTAGGTGAATTATCGGCCTCTCTCTCACTCCTCCTGGTCTAAAAACGACTGAATGTCAAGAGATCTGCGCACGCCATGTTCAAAATCTGTAGTCGGAGATGAAAGCAGAAATAGGTGTCATGTACGTTTGCAATACTTTAATGTTTTCCAGAGCCAATAAAGGATCGTCTTTTTTTAGGGGGGGAAGCATATGGCTTCAATTTTGTGCAGATTTTTAAAAAGCAACACATGAAAGCAGTAATTTCCCCGATCTGTCATGAAATGAGGGAGATTCTCCTGAAGGTTTCGACCACGCTGTCACACAAATGCTCATAATTCTCTTTTAAAGAGGTTGTAAACTGCAGTATTACTGCTCCATTGCTTAATTTGTGAGTAGAAAAACATCAAAGTCTCACTGAGTTCAAGGTTAAAAATCAAACACTCCCAAGAACATCCTAATAAAAAGGATGTGTAACCGACATATTGAGCTGGAAACACCTACACGACAGAATAAGAACCACTCACGGTTTAATGATTGAATCTGATGACTGATTGTTTCTGCAGCAGTTCATTCTGTTTAGGTTCAAAAGTCTTAAACATAAAAACATAAAAAAAGAAGAAAGAAATGTCACGCTCAGCTTCTGCTCTTCTTTGTGTCGGGCCAAAGTTTCCTTAAAGGCGCAGTTCGTAAATTACACCACCAGGGGGCTGCCGGGGCTGGCGGGGAATCATGGGAGTGATTTTCTCTGCTAAACATGGGTTTAGTCCATTGTTTTATTAATTTAGATATTTTGGTGTAATCATTGTAATACAATTCTACATTTTGTACCTTTAAGTTCTTTTTTAAAGACAACAAAAAAAAAACAGCTAGTTGGTTTGTACAGGGTCACAAACCTCCTCTGGTTCTTGATTCATGTTATATTTTGACCAAAGCACAGCACAGATGTTTCATTTAGACCACAGGGGACTGTTGGTGGAGAAGGGATATAATATGTCCTCTTTAAAGTCCAATAAAAGAGAACAGGTTGGTCAAAGTTTGAAAGCTGTTATTATTTGACTTTGTAATATATCTTTATATCAAACCAGACGAGGCAACCTGAGGATTTAAATCACCTTTTATATCATCGTCTTGATCACTTCTCTATCCAATCATTGGAAGTTACTTTTTTACTTTTAAGTTACTTTTTTTTTGCAGCTCATGATAAACACTAAAATGTTGAATATTTATGTCCTTATGTTTGTATTTTGTACACTTGTTGTAGCTTTTATATTTTGATGTCATAGAAGCACCTCCATGTTTTTAATTCTACCTCCCTCTAACTCGTCTTTATTTGTTTAATCTAAACGTGCATGAAATAGATAAACGTCAAGACAGAGAAACTCTGTTTTCCTGCTTTGACTCTGAAGACCTCTTGGCCGTACATCACGCACACGTATGGGAAATGAAATTTCAAATTGATTGAATGCTTCCAATTTAACATCCATCCGTCCGTACCTCGAGGCTAAAGCTTCATATGAGAACATCCTTTTTTTTTTTCTATCTTCTTACCTTTTCACACCCTCACAGCGGAGCAGCACCTGAAACAGAGACAGGAGGCGGAGTCAGTTTGAGCACACGGTCTGTAAACGACTCATGAAGAAGACACATTAGGAAATAAGAGCGGGTTGATAACGGCCAAAACGCACCATCAAATGTACTTCATAATGCTTTACGGCTGCCATTCGCTGACGTTTATATATCACTTTTTAGTGGCGGGCCAATGAAACGCCGGCTTTGAAATAAAGTCGGCCGTGATTCATGTCTCTGCTGTGTCAGTCTTACATTAATATTATGACCATATCCATCATGTCGGCCATCTATAATGAACAGATGCTGTAAAACACAATTTGGCATGACAGGAGGGAGAGGTGGAGGGAGAGAGTCGCTGTGACGGCGGCATGCTGCCTCTGTGACGGACACTGAAGCTGCAGAACAAGTCTGTTTTTTTTTTATTTGAGTTCCTGCACACCTTCATGTAGACGATCTTCTATCAAGAGATCCAGAAATATCAAAGAAGAACAGAAAGAAACATATATTTGTAGTGATTTATAGCCTCAGAATGTTATATGATTATCCAGATAAATTCATGATCACGCTCAGTAGTGAGTGAGTTGATTATATGGAGGTCAAAGGTCGCCAATAGGTCGATGACCTGTAGACCAGTGGCTAAGAGAAAATGGTGGTTTATGACGGCAGGAAAACAATATTCAGATGTCGGTTACAGAAAATGTTTCATACTGGAGGATTATCTTTGGTTCAATCATTTTGCAAAAGCCAAAACTATCCAGTGTTTCAGATTAAGAAAAAAAGATTATCACACACAGCTGCAGAAAGTCAATCCACAAAGCCTCAAGTTTAGTGTTTTTACAAAGTGTATTGTCAACGGTCAATAGTGAGAAGACAGACTACAACAACAATGGCGGACTCCAAAGTTCTGTTAGTGAAAATGTCGACTGTTTTTTCTAAATATCCTCCCTTTTCGGGGCGCTGGTCGCCTAGTGGTTCGTGCAGGGGTCTCCAACCTTTTTTCGTCTGAGAGCTACTTTCAAAAAATGAAAGTGGCCAAGGGCTACTTGCAACAAATCGCTTGCATTTGTTGACATAGCTCAGCTGAATTAAGCTACTGTTTGTACACGTGTGAAATTGCAATAAGCCAATGCTTATCAATAATCTTAAATTCACATCAATGTCCAAGAAAACATTTGTACTTCATACTTGTTTTTATGGGCCAAATATATGAATAGTGGGAAGAGGTGCATTTACCGTCATCAGATTTTTATTTTTATTTTTAACACAGTCGGTAAACCTATAGGCGAGCTACTGAAAACCTTGTTAGCTACCAGTAGCTCCCGAGCTACCTGCTGGGTTAGTGCATGAGACTGCCATCTACTGGCCTGGCATGTGTACTACAGCGTTGTCAGTTGTTTTTGCGGACTGATTTATTATCACATCCGATTCCGTTTTTACGAGGATCGTTTTCCAGACATCTGAAACATGTTTGACCTAACTGACATCTTTTGACCTGCTTATGTTTACTTTTGCAAATGTATGACACATGATTTAACTCATGCATTTTAATTGAGGATGCACATGTTTGTTTGACTGTCATTATTTAAAACAGCTCGATTAGAGTGTCTTAAGATAACGTAAGTTCTAGCTTGTGCGCCGTACTCGACCAGCGGTGTAGCGTTCCGCGTCCAGGCTGCATGCAGAGGTTGTAGATGTCATCTGTCCTCGTCCACTGCAGACACAAACTGCAGATTTCTTTTCATGGGAGCCATTCAGCGCCGAGTTTGTCTCCGTGCTGCTGCTCAAACAGATTCTTTCAGTATCCTGCCAGATTTCACGCCACGTCTCAGCTGTGATTCCTACACTGAAGTCGTTCTCCTGCATCTGTTTAGTGGCCTGTGTGATAACGCAGGTGGCGGCAATCAGCACAGACTCTAATATTTTGAAGAGGAATGGCTGTTTGTGTGCGTTTGCGCTGCAGAGAATGGCCAATAAAGCTCAACTGGGCTTCTAAAAATGAAGTGTGAGTAAAAATGGAGTCTGTTTTTGCTGCAGGAACGACTAACTGAGGGATTTTATTCTCCTCTTTATTAATGAACGCCACATGTTATCAAATTTACACCAAACGAGACTCGGTTGATTCATAAACGTGCGTGCAAACCTTCCGTTCAGGTGTGATAAAAGGGAAAAAAATTAAATTGAGGCCTTTTTTTGTGAGAGCGAGGAAAGAAAGAGTGCCTCCAGGTGAAGTCAACCCGAGCCAAATAATCACATTATGCGCCAAATTCCACATTCTTCGTGTCTATCTCTAACCTCTCACCCTCACACTCCTCATTCTCATATCTCCGGCTCTTTAAACGCACTATTTCAAAAATGCTAATTTCCTAAATGTGTTTTGCCGCGTGCGTCCTCGGCGCTGATGGAGGTGCATATTTCTCTTTCATTTCCCCCTCGCGCCCCGTTGAAAATTACACACAGCCTTGTTTTGTATGCAAAGATACTTCCCTTGCTCTGGGAAATTTTTATTTGTACGCCGTCTTTCCTGCTAATGCAACAAATGAGAAATGGCGATCCGGGCCTCGGGAAATGCTCGGGCCCCGGCAACTGGCACTGTGATGTTTGAGCATAAGCCTCTCCTTTAAAAGAGCGTGTTGATTCTCCATACCCCAATATTGACCGACCGTCTCTGTTTGATGTATGCATCACACACACAGACACACACACACACACACACACACTCACACACACACACTCACAGCCATGCAAACCCCAATGTTTGGGCTTAACTTGTTAGTTCTGCTTCTGCTGATGCCCCGAGATATTAGCGTATGATCGACTGTTGTGATGGGCCGAGCGAGCGAGCGTCTGTCTGTCGGGGAGTTTGCACACGCTCGCTGATGGGTGACGGATGAACTGTAGCATCTCGCAGCACAGACTTTGTCATGTCCACGTGTGTTTACATCAACACATAGATTGTCCACAGTCGACTTTTCTGCTCATAAATTAAAAAACTGTACAAACTAACGCTCTTCTGTGGTTTGATTTCACGTTTGTACACAACACTTGCGTTTGGCTTGTAAACTTTTTGACACTCTTCAGCCAATAAGAGTATCAAGTGCTTTGATTTGTTCATTGTATTATGTTTTCCTTCAGTTTTTGAGAAAAAGGAGACATCTGGAGGAGTAATCTTGGTATTCGATGTGTTGATATTTATACCTGTCCCATCAAAACCTCACTAACCTGGTGCTACAAGACTTAGTGTAGAAACATGTTTTCATTGGAATTTGGGTGAACTTGCCCTTTAAATAACATTCGCAAGAGGACAAGCTTTGCAAACAGCAACAAATATAAAAAAACAAAACAATTTTAACACATTGATGAGATGCAAACAGCTCCATTTGGTAGGAAATGTTCCTCGAGAAACACTCCAAATTGCAATCCTGGAAAATATTGCTCATAAAACCAATTACTGCACCCTTTTCTATATCGCTTGAGTATGATTGCAGAAACTCCTCAGAAGAAATAAATGAAAAGTCGGATTTAATAGTTAAAAGTCATTAATAGTAGTTAGGCAGGGGCGTGTCCAGACCTTTTGGACTGGGGTAGCCCAAATAGGGCTTTGACTTGTGTGAGGGGTGGCCTTAAGTTTGTGTGCACACAGCTGAATAAAGAGCATTTAGTTACACCTTTGTACGTTCAAAGTCACAGTTTTAAAGTATCTAAAAAAAATTCCAAACACACACCTGCACACTGCAAAACTATGAGCTGCCTGTTGCAAAACAGCCCGAAAAGTGGATTTCAACATTAGGCCCACCTCTGGAAAGGCAAATAGCCAATCACAGTTAAGCATTTTGGGGTGACACCTGGGGTGGCCAATAAGATTTCATGCCCCCCCCCCTCTGGACACGCCCCTGTCTGCAGGTTGAAGAATTACCATTTTATCTCAGTAAATTGTGCTGACATGATAGCTTACAAAAAAGATTACGATATCATTATAAGATAGTGTTCCAAATGAGTAAGTCATGCAGAAAGGTCTGTGATGACTTAATTGAATGCTGTGGCATGACATCACTGCGGTCTGTTGATCCAGAAACGTGTGCTGCTTGGCAAAAACCAATTTGTAGGGAAACACTCATGCTGCTCGAGGTAAACAGAGTTCATATGCTTATGAAGACACCAAGTGTTTCTTTGCATGCATTAAATACTTTATTGGAAAGTCGATGCATAGTTTGATTCAGAAGTGTTGAGCCTGTTTAGGTTGTTCAGATTTTTACTGATATGAGACAAATGTAGCAGCAGAGGTAAAACGACTCAGACCTGCATCATGTAAAGTAAAACAAACAATAAGGACACTTCAGTCATGTCTGAGTACACTGAGCTCTCCCTGAGTCTCTCCGTTGGGAAACAGTGCTGTTATTAAAGCAGAAATATCAACATGGCAGATAGGTATCTTCTTCAGATTGGAGATAATCCCCGCTGAGGCTCCGCGCCAACATGTCGAGAGCTGCTGTGCAGTTATCTCACCAGGAAAATATTTACTAAAGTGTCTGAACAGTGTAAACCTAATTACTGTGAACTAGGTCAGAAATCTGAGTAAAGAGTAATCAAACTGAATATTTCATGTTGTGTATTACTGCGTTTTCCTCCTGAAAAACAACACTGTACTGTAGCTTCTTTCTGTTGTTTTCACCTTAACGCCTCACATTCTGACTGCGATTGTTTCAAACCAGATCACCTGATGGGAGTTCTGAAGTCTGGTAGTGATAAAGAAGCAGAGAGGAAGGGGGTTTCTATTAATAGACGAGTTGACTTGTGGCCTGCAGATGACAGGAAGAGAGGCCTGTCATGAGGAATGCCTTTGTTATTTTCTTCATCCAGGGAGGAAATGAATTTCTTGTGATTTTTCAGAAACGTTGCCCGTGGGCGCAGGCATCCCCGAGTCGAGACTGGAGGAGGGACAGAAATAGCCAGGAGAGGCAGTTGATGTGATGATGAACGCTTTTCTGTTTGGGGTTTGATGCGTACATTATGGCCGTGTGTTGAAAAGGTTTGGAGATGGAGCGAGCTTCAGTGTGGGAGGCCCGTCCTTCCGTCTGAACTGTCTGCGTTCGGTCCAAGAACGTATTGTGTCGTCATTTGATGTCCCTGTTGGAGAGTGATGAAGAACTCCCGTCAGCTCGCTTTGAACGCAATGTGACAACTTTCCCAGGAAGGAATCAATCTTTGAAGCAAATGGCCAAACCTTGAGCTCATGTATGTCGGCAGATTCTGAGTCCTTTTAGTACTTTAATAGTGTCTTTAAGCTGTAATGAGCAGGAAGGTAAAACCCGAAAAACAGCAGTATTTATGAAACGTGTGCTCTGAAGTATAAAGTTTTAGATGGACAATGAGAGACTTAAACCCTTTCTGCCCTAGACTAGTGATTCATGACATGGAGCAGGTTTTAGAAGACGTATGAGTCTGACGAGAAGTTTATTGAAGCTGTAATGTACTGTTGATTTGCAAAGCTTGAAAGCAGAATCCAAACACAGACTCATTTTAAATGTGGTCCAGATTCAGCATACCTGTTTAATTTAGGCAGTTTTCACAAGTCCTGTCATTTAAGCTTTAATGATCCATGTTGGTAAAAACAATAAGGCAGAACCCAAATTCATTTGCTCTAAAATAGGATGGTTTTGACACACAAAAAAAGACACCTGCATGCTTTTAAACCTTTTGGAGATTGAAAATAATCGTAATGGAATCAGGTTAAAAAAAGCTGCATTGTTATACTTTAATGTTTAGTTATGCTAGGTTAAACTGTTCTGGTCAAAGCAGGAAGGTAAAATCCCAGAGCAGACGTGTTTTATTTTAGGGTTGGGTACACATAATGAGGAACTCGTACCATTTTAGTAAACGTGTTTTGGCAGCGAAGATGTTTTACAAGTTGTATCAGTACAGTGAAGGGTTCATTTAAGCTGTGATGATCTGTTCTCCTCTAAAACAAGAAGGTAGGACCCAAAACAGAGGCATTTGTTGCTAGATTTTTCTCTGAAGGTTTTGAAGCACAATGAAGATCTTGTCGCCTTTCAAATCTTCAGAGCTCGGTTCATTTGTCGTGTCTAGTAAACTATTGTTCCTTGATACACTCTGCTTTAATTGGTGTTGAGATCTCTCCATTGCAAGCAGAGCAGGGTGGGGTTGTTCACACCGAAATTACAAAGTCTATTACCATGATAATAAAATGTGTCCACTCGGTAAAGAGACCATGTGGTCTATGAAAGGACGGCCAGTTCCGCCAGCTCTTATTGGTGTAGTCTGGTTTGGCTGCGGCTCCCCTTGTTCTTGGAACCGGTATCAAATGGCACATGAACACTATAATCGGAGCAATTTTCCAAACATCTTCAACTTCCACCGCACAGAAACGGATCCAGGAGTGCGGCAACAAAACCGGGCCTTATGTCAACTTCTGATTCCAAAACGTTAATGATCTAGATCAAAAGGAGCTTCACAGACAACTCGCTTTTGTGTTTTCAGAGTCCCTTTCAAACACCGCCTTTGAAGGTTGAATACATGCCCAGAAAACGGTTTGATTAAACAGGTATGTGGGATGGTTAAACATATTGAAGACACTAATTACTACTGAATGCTCTGTGGTGTGGGGCGCTGGATGAGGATGTGGAGGAGAGGCCGCTGGGCTCAGGAGAAAAGTCTCTTTTTGATATTGAGCTCATCCAACATAGTGTAGATCGTTTCACATGAAATTAACATCATTTGCCTTATTTTCATCACGGAGAGGGACATTTACTTCCCTGTTTCAGATTTTGTTTAAGAGAGACCCACTTCCAGGCTGGCTTAGCGTTTCTTAAATGAGGACTTTGGACTTTTTAACTCTTTCTTGACATGAAATATTGACAATAAGAGCAGCTTTTGGACGGACACATCGGCAGCTGGAGCACACGTGTTTTCACTGAGGCACCTTCACTTGTCCCATATTTGTTTGAAACAGAATTTTACCTCCAGTTGTGTTTTGATTGGGTAAAATCTCTCGAAAAATGTCCGAACCCGACTTGTCATGTTCCAGATTACCTCAAAGAAGATAAACACACATATTCTTCTGGGTTGCGATGAATTCTCCCTGTGCAATCGCAGCTTTGTGGGCAGAAATCTGCCAAAAATAACACCCAATACTTAAATGGGACAATTTGACTTTGGGCTATTTCAGTGTAGAAAGTTTCAAGGTGGCGCATTTGGGTTTGATTGTCTTGAAATGTAATACGTCAGAAATTGTGCATTCTATCTTTGAGTTTTAATATGTTACTTTAACCAGAAGAAGATCATGTCAGTAATAAAAAAAAACAAAGGATATAAACCAGAGGCTTTAGGCCTTACAGTAGGGATTTAGGCCAAAAATATGACAGTACAAGTACAAAGGGTAAGGACTAGTTGTCTTGGGCCTTGACTTTCCACTCAGATTAAATGGACTTTAGCTTGTATAGCCATTTTCTAGTCTTCTTCCGGACGTCACACCTACACATTTACACACTGATTGTAGAGGCTAATTTGTAAAGGAAGCATCTGAAGTAAATAAATGTTTTGACTCATGTCAAAAAACCTGTCAGTATACGAATACATTTTGAAAAATGTCTTAGTTTAAGGTCCGTCTGATACTCTACTGCTTGTGGACTTTGTGTGCTGTAGGTTTTTTCTGCATCTCAGTCTCGCCGCCCCTAAATATCTTGTTACCATGAGTGGGATACAATGTGACAGGACTCTCCAAATACACCACTTAAAGCTGCACCTACGTGACCTTTGTTGCACTGTTTGTGTGCTAACTATGATCAGTGACTCCAGAGTCAGGTCTTATTTTCATGAGGTGTTTACAGTCTCATGTTGAACTCCTGATAAAATCCCTACATGAATAATTACATTAAAAGAGTACACATGAATGCACAGTTGTAGTAATTATTCATCGTTTGGAGCCATTTTAGATTTAAATAAATCATAGGTGAGTGCCTCCTCTGGCTGCCCTTGGCATTTGACTTTGGTTTAGGTCCCTCTTTGCACGATTTTTCTTGCTGTGATGTGGACCGAGAACACTTTTGACACATCTCTGGAAACACACTTCTAATTTGTCCCCGAGGCGCTGGTTATGACGCAAGCTGACACTGAGGTCTGACAACATGACTTCTTTCCTCCTCTGGCCAAAGCTGCTGCAAAGATGCAGCCCTCGCCCGCCTCCAGACCGGAGAATCGGGGTGTCTTACAATTGAGTTGTTCCCCTCCCCTCTCCTCCCCTTTTGGGACATCGGTTCGAATTAACGCCACCGCCGTCTGACTCTTAAGGCATCGCCGCTGACAGCTGGAGCGCTCACACACACCAGGTGCTTCTGTCTCTGCCGAGGTGCCTATGACACCTACCTGTTTTTTAGCCCCCGACCTGTCAAGGGAGCCAGATTTAATTAACGTAATGATCAAAGCAGGAAAAGCAAGTTTAGCCCTGAGGTAGCAATCCCAGTGAGCTGTGCTTGCTTGCTAATTATTTAGCATTAAGGTAGACGGCGCTTATGCATACATGACTACTTCAAAGATTTGATTGGGGTTTGGTTCGTTACAACAGCAAAGCGCCCGGAGGAGCCGGTGGTGACATCAAAACATCAGTGTGGATAAATCTGCTGGTGTAAAGCGTCTCGCTCTCAGCCACCAGGTAACCTTTCTTTATCCTCTCTGACAGCGCCTGTTCACAACAAACATCAGCTGTGTGAATTTAAATGAAGGGACGTGGGGGCAAGTTCAGGATGCGATGACGAGGGAGATGAAAGTTTTATTTTAGGGCACGGGGAGGGAGAAGCTGAGCGCCTTGACCGAAGGCTTGAGGTGACCCCGAGGGACGGCACGCCGAAGCCAAGGCTCGTCAGCTGCAGCCCCAGATGAACTCAGAGAGGGAAGGATGTGAAATCATACAAATAATTAAAAATACATCAATTAATAGGTGGAGGAACTCGTGTGGTAACAGGAAGAAAGCATATTCAGAATTCCTTTCCTGTTTTTGGTACTGTGATTATTTGAAGTTTATTTTTGGTGAATTTCTCGCTTGTGTTCCTACAGCTAACCTGTTTTACTTTAATCAAGGTTTTCATATGTTTTAAAGTACATTAGTGCACTCAAGCATGATTCAACCCTCATTCAACCCTCTGAAGAAAAATTAACCCAAAATATGTCAAGGTAGTAAATGTTTGGACTGAATTTAAAAAGGGCCTCCCTCTAAAAGTCAGAGAGACAACTCATCAGACCTGCAGATTGTTTGTATGATGTCCATCGTTTTGTGTATTCACACTGAGTAGGAGCATGTTACAAGTTACAAACAGGTCTTAAAATTTTGTCTATGTGGAGCCAAATTATCCTCGGAGACTTTCTCGTCTCCAAATCAAACTGATTCTTTGATAAAAACGTTTAAAAACACAGAGTAAAGCAGTCAAAATTCAGTGTTTTTCAGGTGATCTTTGGTAGACTTTAAGCACTGAGAGCAAAGAAGCAGTTACATTTGAGTCGCTAGCTGATTAAAAGTCTTTGTCCTGTTTATTGTAATGTGAAAATGATGGTGATTCGAACAAAAACACTCACAGTTGACAGCTGTTGCTTGGATGGAGAACTTGTGATATTGGAGTTTGGTGGTTGAACTACAGCAATCTTACACAATTCAGATGAAGGTAGAGGGTCGTTTTTAACAACTAAAAGTCAACAAAATGATGACCTCAATGGGTGGTTCCATTAAATAATTACATAATATCAAATCCAGGACTTGAAGTAAAGTTAAACTACCTTCAATTGACTCAAATAGCCGATGGAAGTGCTGATAGCCATTCAAACCAGTTTATTTTAAACTTTACAATCAGAGTCAAATGGAAAAAAAATAATAATTTGTCTTATACGATCTTCTATTTCCAATCTTAAAACCAAATGTTCTGAAATTTCAATTTGAGTTTTGCTGTTAATTGGAAAATGACTTTAAAAAAAGGATTTAAGCTGCAATATTTAATAATCCTGATGAACAGTTTCCATTAGAACAAACTCTGAAGGCACTTTGATGGCAGCTTTTGGCCTCCAGCTTTTCTGTAATTATTTTTTCTCTTACTAGCATTTGGTTCCAATGCGATAAAAGACAAATTTTGATTTTCTTATGGGAATCTTAAAGATAGATGGAGTGACTTGGATTCAAATTAAGTCACTCGTCTTCCATTTTACTCACTTTTGGAAGATGTATGGTTTGATTAGACAGAAACTCGGTTTTCTGAACCAAGCAGAATGGACATCAGTGGAGTCCAATGAAGAAGACCGTGTGCCAGCAACCACCGTTTCTGCTTTTGCCAGGAAAAAAATGTTTCTCTCCAAGGCTATTTCAATGACAAATTCAACAATTCTCCCTGTAATTTTGGACAATATCTTCCTCGATTTGCATAAAGAAAATTGTTGTTCGTTTTGTTCCGTGTGCCAGGGAATTGGTGGTGTTGCAATTCCAATGGTCGCCAGTTGAGTTGAAGGTATTAAATCCGCATTTTTCCCATGTTTGTGTAGAGTTTGCAATGTTCCCTGAGAGACATGTTGTATTTACTTCTTATTTGATGGTCAGGTGTCTGTTTCCGGATCAGGAGTGAATTCAGGGCTTGCGTGCTAAAGACGTAGTCAGGGAATATTTAATATTTAATAGTCCCTCCGCTGCGTAACATCCCATGCACTGATTTTTTATTTGAGGTAAAGAAATTCCTTGAATTTGACCATGTTTCTGCCTTCAAATCTTCAGCCAGGCCCCGAAAACAAGAGCTTCTTTTCATCTCTTCAGCTGTGTCCTTGGTAGGTTATAAGATTATTTGAGAAATTCAGATGTTCTGCTAAGGTACAGTTGAAAATGTAAGGGTTTCAAGGATATAGAAAGGATGACCATTGCCGTTTCAAAGATTTGGGCTTCACTGAAGATCCATTCAGACTGAAAAGCCATGTAATTATGAGTTAAATGAATCCTGAGTTTGTTGTCGTGTTGGATGAGTAAAAGCAGGCCTCCAGCCGTCAGCGTAGCCGGGTCTTCCCCTCCGGTGTATGACATGAATAGACAAGAAAAGAACAGCCTTCGGACTGACACACAGGGCTCTCATTGAATCATGTGAACTAAGACAGGGGGAATTTCTGATAGCCCCCATCTTCGGAGCACGGATGTGGAGACAAAAGACCTCAGTGTCTGCTGAGACTTACCTCCAGGCGCTGCGGCATAAAAAAAATAAAAAAGGGAAGGAGAAAGAATCGGCGTCCTGGTTTTTGGACCTGAGCAGTCCCTCATTGTTCCACTTAAAATGAAAATCCCCACTCCTCCGTTTTGGGGGCCCCCAGTAACCTGTTCGCTAGCAGCTGGTGACCACCTGTGGAGCAAGTCAAATTAGGGAAGGATTCCTACTGTGTCTGTTTATTGTCTGCAGGTTTTTGTGTGCCGTATTGTGCTTTTGGTCCTGAGCTGTGGTGGTGGAGGTGGGTCGACCGGCGGGACAGCCAGCGGCTCCCTGGAGCCTCTTGTTTTGTTGTTAGAATAATCAGGTTTTGCTCCCTTAATGCAGCTTGTGTTAGACTGCTGATTGGGAAAAGAAGGTTTGGAATAAGTTGGAAGACAGTGATTCTGTCATTGATGCAATGGTTTCTAATTTCTAGCTTGTCCCAGCAGTTTGATCTTTTATTGACAAGATGCAGAAATGAGAATTTCCTCAAGACAGGAGGGTCTTTTAGCCCTCCAAATCTTGCGTGTCTATCTTTAACTCACGGAAAAAGACAGAAATGGAGATGAGATATGACCTCTGTCCATTTTCCCTCAAATTATCCAATTTGGCCTTTATGAGATCCCAAAGCCTGGGAGCAAAGAATTCCTGCTTCATCCGAACAAGAGGTGCTCTTGTTTGGCTCTGCGACCATTCTGCTCAGAGATAGAAAGCAGATATTAATCATCGTTTGGACACACCGAGAAAAAAAAAAAAACCCTTATGGGTCACAACCAAATGAGTCAGAACTGCAGATCTGCAAAACACGGTGGCTCTTTGTGTCCGTTTCCCGTTCCCAGGAATGCTGCTCGTCTTATGACTCGAGGTGGGGTTGGGGAGGTGAATGACATCACCGGTTGTGCTCAATTTGAATTCTGACACAGTGGCACCTTGTGTTCCTATTCACCCCCCCTCACACCTCCCTGCAATCTCCTCTGTGAAGCGGCGATTGTTGCTTGGCTCTGCCTTTTCTTTCCCCCTCAAAGAATACCTCCTTTTCTCCTGCTCCTCTTAAGCAGCTGCCTGCGTATGAAGTGGGGAAAATGACACTCGATCACATGATGAATGGTCCTTGACCCCTGGAACCCGTTCCTGTGGGGCTCACACGGCAATGCATTTACATACGCCATCAGATCTCACGCATGCACTTGTTTACATCTCAGAAAAACCAACCAGAGCTAACGCTAAAGGTGCTGCAAATGAAGATTAAATATTTGTTGATCAACCTTTACCGCTGCTTGGCTCTCGCTTCCTGGTTTGACACACATCCGCCGCACTGGTGGGGCTGCTTCACTGAGAGCCCTTTTGTTACATGATTAATTACTCTGAGCAACAGTTATGGCGGGATTAACAATTAGCTAGACCTGTCAAACAGTCAGTCTAAGATGGCAGACTAATTGAGCGGCTGGTTGGCCATTGTGTCCCAGTATAAGGCCAAGGAAGTGGGGATGGTTCACCAGCCTTTCATCTCTTTTACAGGCCTAATACGGCGGCAGAAAAGGGCCCGCTATCAGGCACAGCGAGCTCGGGTAATTTTTCATGAATATTCATACGCCTGCTTCTATCCGCAGTGAACTTTACAAAGTTACCTTCATGGTGCATGTTCAAGAAGTCAGCTGTTCCTGCTCGGTTAGATGTTCAGACGCTGTAAAAAGTTGGTCACGCTGCAAAAAATGTTTCGTCCAGTGTCTCTCTAAAAAACGTTAAGATGTGACTTTTAGTGGCCAACGCGCCAATCTTAATCCTGTGAATCCTGACACGTGATATATTTGTTTGTTAATTAAGCCATTTGACAAAATCAAATATTTATTCAAATTTAAATCCACCACATTGTGTTTGAATAAAGCTTCGGCCTTCATGGATTCATGTTTGTTATCTTTTTTTTAGGAGTAAAAGTATACCGTTTTTGTCTGTGTTGTTATTTATGTTTTTTTATCGTCAATCAGAGCCAGATTATGCAGAACTCATGATAAAGTGTTTACTTTTTTAATGCATGAGGCCACTGGCAAAGCTGCTATCATGTTTGAGTAATTGTAGTAAAGCTGGGAGTGAATTATTATTATTTTTTTATTTGTGAATATTTAAAAATAATCTAGTTCAAAGGGAGAGTAAGTGGCAGAAATGATCAGATGAGTCAGCGTGCCGATTTAGGTGAGTTGCAATGCTGAGCAGACTTAACCAATCATGGCTTTGGTAAATTGTCAACAACAAAGACCAAAAGAAAGAAGGGTCAAACCCTGTCCAACAAAGAGAAAAAGTTTCTTTCAGGCCAAGTTTTGGGTGAGAGAAAAAAAAAGAGCAACCTGCGAGGCCACACAACTGAAGTGGCTTCCCTCAAAGACTTTTGATCCCTGGTGTCCATGGGAAGAACCCCAGCAGAACAGCTGCAACGGCAAGCCATGGCTCCTCATGAAAGCTTTTTCCTGGAGGCGGGGAGGCGAACGACTTGATCGCAGAGAAAGTCAATTGTTTCCCCCCTGAAAGGCAAAAAGCCCAGGAGGAGCTGCACCATGGTGTGTGGGACATATCAAAATATTTGACAGACTTCAGCATTATGAAAAAATGGGGAGGTTTTTGTTTTTCCTCCCACCGCCGACCTGTCACACTCCCATCAGGCCCCCTCGCTGGCCCGTGTCATTGTTCAACCTCGGGAGTTCAAAGCGGGCCTTCAGGAGCCGCTCAGTGTGCGCTGACACCATGTAATGAAATTAGCAGTTGTTGCTAAACAGGTTTCAATCAAAGAGTCCGAGCCAAGACCCTGTGCCCACTGTTCATGAATCACCTCTTTCACTGACTTATGGCAGAGAGTCTGGGACATTGTTGCTGCTTTCATGGAGCCGTCATTCAGACAGGTAGTCCCACGGAGAAGAGAAAACACTGGGCTTCAAAGAGAGACCTGGCTGACACACAAATACAACTCAAGTGTGCTAAATGATATTTGCATATTTTACTGCTCGAGGGCTTCTGGCCATGCAGATCATTTAAGGTGATATGAGCTTCATTTGTGAGATTATCGTCTTTGACATTTGAGCTGCACTCAAAGTAAGAAAGAGGTGACAGGAAGTGTGCATGGAATCATCAAAGTAATGATTAATAACTAATAATAAATCAGCTAATGAATCCACAAAGAGTGCAGGTCACCTGCTGTAGAGAGAATTCAGCCGAGCTGTTTGTTCATCGACTTTGATGAAATAACCCTTAACTAACAGGCCAACTCATGTAACTAAAGGTTTTCATAAAGTCATTTTACAGCTCAGCAGAAAAAGTAAGGAGCGATACGATTTACACATTTCAGAGCATTTTAGACCTAACGCCTGTGTGGATGAATAAAAGAAGCGCCCCCACTTATCATTTACTTGCAGCAGGTGCAGCATGTTAGCGTCAGCATCAGCTGCTGCGTGTGTTTGTAGCGTTTGTAGTTTACCTGCAGAGAGGTGGAATTATCCTTTAATGCTCGACACATGTACGACTGCTGCTGCATTAACAATGGCCTCCACAGAGCACTGCTGCTCATCCTGTGTGTGTGTGTGTGTGTGTGTGTGTGTGTGTGTGTGTGTGTGTATCTGTGTGTGTGTGTGTGTGTGTGTGTGTGTGTGTGTAGGCCTGTGATGCATCTGTTTACATGTGTGTTCATGTGTCTGCGTGATGCATGTGTTTATTTGCGTGCATGTGTGTGTTCTCGCCTCCGGGCTTGTCTCCTGAGCCCCCCCTCATCCTCCTCCTCCTCACACACACACACACACACACACACACACACACACACACACAGGAACACACACATACCTCTAAAACCGATGGCTTTGAATCACTGGCAACCCCGCTGCTAATTTATTTGCGCTGAGCATTATGGGAATTAATGTACCTGACATTCAATGACAACAGCCAGCGCTTTGTGGCCCTTTTTACATTTCAACACATTCCTGCCGTCCGTCTTCCCACCTAGCTGATACACACACACACACACACACACACACTGCAGGCTCTGAACCTCTAGGTGCAGGAGGCTGTTAGCGGTGCCTGATGATAGTAGCAAAACATTAACATAATAATTAGTGTCTTGTAATTGTTTCATTAAAACCAGTTGTTCCATTTCTCCTCTTGTTCTCCCAGAAGACGCGAGACGGCGTTTGGACGTCAGCCAAAGGGAGGGTCGGTCCACGTTTTTGTGCCCTGCTCAAGATGTTTTGAGCTCCCTGGAAGCAGGGGGTGGGGGGAGCTGTTGACGGAGGTTGTGTGGTTGCAGCCACGATATGCATTTTGCTGCACGCCCGACATAAAGGCCAGAAGAGGTATTCAAGAAATGTAAAACAAAAAAAAAAAAAAAACTGATCAAACTGATCATTCATGCAGCACGAAATCTCCTGAAACAGACTGAAAAGTGTTTTTTTTTTTCCCTTCTTCTATGAACATCAATCAGGAGCTGATCTGAGACAAATTGTCTTCCATAAAAAGCCTGTGTTGCACAAAGTTGCTCCATAATGAACTGAATCCTGTATATTATGTCAGTTCCTTTAAAAGGTCACACAGCGTAATCGCATTGAGAGCTGGCAGTTCATTTAGAAGCTGCAGAAACATACACAGGCGCTCATGCATATGCAGCGGCCTCACACACACACACACACACACACACACACACGCACACACAGAGATTTAGCCCGCCTTCATTAGCATATTAAAGAGGAATGGCACTCGTTCACCGTTTAGTACCTGCCAGTCGGCGTTTGTGAGCTCAGTTGACTCTTTCTTAAGCGACAAACAGGAGGAGTGAAACCTGTGATGTTATTAACATTTAAATGATAACGCTGCTGCACTGCCAGAGATTCTGCACGCAGACAAAAGCTGATTGAGTCGCATTTTACCCCAGCAGAAGACGTGAGTGTGTATAAATCTATAAACCTGTGACCTGAGTTACTTTTCAGCATCTCTCTGGTGAAAATCTGAAGTTTTTCATGTTTTAAGATTTGAAATTTTTCTTCTAATTTTGAATCAATTGAAACACCCAAGAACCTCCAAAAATAACATAAGGTCATTAAGGGAATTAAGATTGTATTTTTAGTTCTTAATTATGTGATAACCCTGATTAATTGATATTGAAGGTCAGTAAGAGAAGCAGTGCGAGGCAGAACTTAAAAAGCGGTCGTACCATATTCACTCTTCACTTCCTGTTCTGAGCTGTTTGAGCAGAGAGGTTTGAATGAGATGTGAAACGGTGAGGGTTGGACTGAAATGACTAAAGTACTAAAGTAAAGACTGAATGCTCTGGATTTGTTTGGACCAGAGAAGGTAGGCGGCCGTTTTGGACGCCCCTCTGTTTGTAGTTTTCAATTACACAAAGAAACTTAAAGTCCACTTACTTGCATCGGCAGGATCTTTCAGTCCCACCTCATGGCCTTCTTCAGCTAACGGAGCTCGTCCACTTCTCCTAGTGTCGGCTCTGTTGTCCTCAGGTGAGCTTCAATGTGGAAATAAGCAAAAAGAAAAGGTGACTCTGGGGAAGAACTACAGAGAGCACTCCTGTTGAATGTTGGATAACCAGTGTCTGTTCTGTGTCAGCATGTGTACTACAACATGAACAGAAATATGAAGTTTAACATACAACTAGAAAAACTGTTTTGTTTTCCATGTCCCTGCTCGTGACCTTTTTAAAATATATCCTCTGACTCTTTGATAGGTCCCTGACCCCTAGTTTGGGAAGCACAGGTTGATAAGAAATGCTTACTTTATTGTTGAACAGGAATAATGCCAAAGAAGACCAACAAGTTCAAGGTCACTTTAAAGCAAATATATTCAACAAATGCAACACACACACACAGACACGGGGACACACACACACAAACACACACTGCTGCTGCTGCTGTTGGTCTGCAGCTGCATGCTCTCTCTCTCTCTGTGCAGTACAGTGAGGAGGCAATAAGAGGCATACGTCTCATCGGCCAAGTCTCTGAGAGGAGGGGAGGAGGGTGTGTGTGTGTGTGTGCGCGTGTGTGTGTTTAAATATGTGTGTGTGCGTGACAGCATGTGTCACACCAGCAGATAGTTAGATACCACCGGCGGGGATTTGACATTTAGTGTTTTTTGACAAACTTCTGACGGTCGTCTCCTGCAGATCATTATCAAAGCATTTCTGTCTCTATAATCAAGACGAATGCTCCCGAACAAAAACCATGATCATTTTCATGGAGGAGAAACTCTCGAGGATCCGAGCAGGGAGGGTGTGCGTGTGCATGTGTGTGTATCACTTGGGCGTGCTTAACACATACATTTCCATTTTCCCAAAGACAGATCTGTTGGCAGCGTGGATATAAAGCGACACCCTGGTGCTGACAATGTTTCTGTCAACTTATTGAATCTGCAGCAGAGAAAAAGGGGCAATCTCGGAGGCGGGCCGCAATCTAAAACATTGATAAATAAATATGGGAGATATGAATATGTTTGTTTGTTTGTTTGTTTGTTTGCACTGGGGGTCGATTTAATCCAGAGCTCGCCTTAGAAATCTCCCCAAAGACTGATTGGTGTCGCGCACTGCAATTAACTCCGCCAGCACCGTCTATAAATCAACTTCCTGAACTCGGCGTGGAGGAGATGATGTTTTTGAAATTAGCACCATCCGCCGCTCGCGTTGAGGGGAGGAGGGGGTGGGGGGGGAGGAGGAGCTGATTTTTAAAATAACAGCCCCTCTGATATGTGATATTCAGAAAACACGCAGATACAAGTTTCAGAAAATCACGTTCATTCTTCAACGCGCCGTAGGGGGGGACGCTCACACGCTCATTTTCTTGACGTTTTGAGTGGCGAGCTCGCCTTTTTTTTTTTTTTTTTTTTATTTGAACTGATCGCATGTTTGGTTGCGACTGAAGCATCGGCGCCTCCCTCATATTCGCCTCCCGTGCTTTCATGGCATTATGAGGCATGAGTTGCTGTCACTGCCTTCATACAAGAGGAGCATTAAGGTCAATTATCATTCCATTCAGAATCACGCTCGACTCCTCAGATTAAAAAAAACACTTATTTGCCCACGCGGTCCGAGCAGAGTAATATTTCTCCGCGTATCAAGAGGATGCTTTATTGCTTTACTTATTCATGTTTCATTTGCAAATCCTGCTGCAGTGTATGTGTTTGCATCCTCCAATATATACAGCGTGTGTTTGAGCTTTCCCCTGCAAGTGCAGCTGATAACACTAATCCTGTTTACTCCTCACTCTCTCTCCTCACTATTTCACACGTACCTCATCCCTCTGAACACTTCCAGCAGACAAATGTTTGGCCTTCCAGCTTTTAGCAACTTGGTTGATGTACGAGAGTGACCGACATTGTCTCGCAGTCGGCGGTGATGGGGTTTGAGTCCAGTGTAGAACAAGAAGTCAGCTTTAAGTTGAACCCCGATGAGGGGTTTCTTAGACTTCAGTGTGGGTTAAGGGTTCTTTTGAACAGACAAAACTTCAACAGACAACATGAGGTATCTTTGATGTGTGTGCCATGACAGCGAAGAGTTAATTGAAGCACCTCCAAGCAACAGGTTACATGAAAGAGGCACATGTAGTGACGCCTACAGGAAACCTCTCGACAGACAGGACTTAAAACAGAAGTCTAAAGGAAGCCTGAAACAGATAACATTTTGGTGACGCTTTAAACGCCGCATTCATGTGTTGTCCCTTAAGTTCAAGTTTCTATCTTTGGAATGACTTGAAACTGAAGGGTTAATAAGAAACACAATGACGCTTAGAAGACTCATTTTACATCACTATGAGACGCCAATGGAAAGTTTTGCTGTTTGACGACCTGTTTAGTAAGAGAAACATTAAATACCTACATGAGCACCTTCAGCAGAGGAATAATTCTCTGCATCAGGAGGAAGCTTCAAGTGTGTGTGTTTGAGTCCTCATACTTTCAGTGTGTGTGTGTGTGCGTGTGCGTGTGTGTTTGTGTGTGTGTGCATTCCCTTGCAAGTGCAGCTGATAACGCTAATCCCGTTTACTTCTCTTTCCTCACTATTTCAAATATACCTTACGCCTCTCTCGACTTCAAGGCGTATCCGCAGAGGGGAATGCGGCCCCTGCCCCGGCGATCCAGCACACACACACACACACACACACACACACACACACACACACACACACACACACACACGAGCCAGAACAAAGGGAGTCCCCCCCTGTCTCTGAATATGTAAAACACAGCAGCAGCAGCAGCAGAGTCAACCCTGAGAAATTACCAGAACTATCTGGGCCATTGACAGGCCTCCCCTGTGGTCAAATGGGCCGCGGCTGTGTTTGGTAAACCTAACCCCCCCTCCCCCGACCCCGCTCTGGTTCCTGCCGCTCTGCATAGATAACCAGCAGGGAGGGGTTTTTGGAAATTGCACTCTACCCTTAAAGGCTTTTATTATGCATCTCGCACATAAAAAAGAGGCAATATGAAAGACTTTTATTGCCCTAAAAGAACATAATGAAGAGAATTCCAGGATGATACGGTCACTTAAGCAAACTTCACCTGATGGGTTCCTGCCTTTCAAAATGAACATCAAGTCATACGCGTACAAAGTGGACATGAGAGAGACGCTGTTGTGCCTGTTGAAGGTCGATGTATTATTAGATCAGATTTGAAGGTTGAAAAGTGACATATTGTTTTTTTTGTCTTAATTATTGGGATCGGTTTAACAAGTGATCGGTCAGCACAGAAGCCATACGCTTTTGGTTGTTTTGGTTGAATTCACCCTTTAAAACTCAGACTCTATCAAGTTTTTCTTAAACATATGAAATATGGATGAATGCAGCCTCCATTGTTTCACTGTCAGGTGTGACGGCCTCTTCACCATGATGCAGACTTTATACTCAGGTGTTCTGGAGAACATATGTCAGGAGGTTCTGACCCTTTTCGGGTGCTGATATTTTGAACAATTTGAGATTCCCTCTGACCCGTTGGCACCGCGGCGGCCCTTGTTGGCCCTCTAACGGCGTCAGGGGAGATCCTGATTCACAGAAGCCATGGCTGCTCCTCAAACCCGTCGGCAGATGCTCTCTCTCTCCTGCCTCGCCAGCCGGCAACGAGCCTCCTCTGACATGCCTGTGTGTGTGTGTGTGTGTCTCAGTCTGTCCATTCGTCCGCCCATCTGTCCGTCAAATCCTCACACCACGGTTATAAAAACATGGACGCACAGTTTATTTAAAGGCATAGTAAGAGAGTTATTGGCCTCCACTGTACTGGACGTTCAGGGTGCTAAAAAATAATATCTAAAATTAGGAAAAAATAAAGGTTCATGGGAGGCAATATGTTCCCATGAATCATTAATTGGCTGACGTGTTTCAGTGCCCACATTGGCCGATGAATGATTGATGGCAACATGTTGCAGCACCGAGCCTTTTTTCTGTCTTTGGGTGTATTAAACCTACCACTCGAATGTTTGAGTCCATAACAGGCCTATGTCACTAAATTACTGTTAAAGCTCTTTTTTCCTCATTCTGAAGCCCTTGGGTTAAACATTATGTTGGCTTTGTTTCTTCTTCAGCAAAGTTTTCCGAGTGTTTCTCACGCTGTGATGTCAAATATGAAGAACGCACAGTTTATAGGATGGAAAGCACCGACTGCATTCATTGGTTCTGACGGTCAAAAGTACAAATCTGTTCATTCAAACAGTAAAGTTGAATCAAATCAGAGAATTAAAGCCGAGAACAAGAAGTTCTGTTTTTTTTAAATATTCTCATTTAGATTTTAAACCTTATTAATATTTGAGTTTGTTTTCTTGAGTTTGTTAGCCTCATACAGATCTCTGACTGTTTCACAAATATTGTCACAGATTGCTTAAAAGAGAAACTTTCTCGACAACACACTTGTTAATGAATAAATCATACCATTAACGACTGGAAGTTTGTTTTTCTTGTGTTTTTTTTTTTTCTCATGAACCCTGGAATGGGGCACCGGCCATCTGCGGTCTTGTGCCTGTGTGTGTGTGTGTGTGTGTGTGTGTGTCAGTGTGTGTGTGTTTACGAGCTGTGGTCCAGCGTCCACTGGGGGGACTCGGCTGCTGCCCCACTTTTCTCGCTCTCATGTCGGACCGGGACCATCTGACGGGGCTAAAGACCAGTGTCACATGTCTATATTTGGCCGCTGTCGCCGCCTCTGCCAGAGCTCAGCGCTGCAGTTGTTTTCCAAAATGCGCGGGGCAATCGATGATAATGAGGAAGGACATTTTAATTAGGGCTGTCGCAACCTGGGGACGACATGCCGGCTCGCTCGGCGGGGGGTGAGAGAGAGGACAGGAGGGGGGTCTGGTCACCATCACACCTCCTTCTGGGAGTTTGACTGGTGAAAGTCTCGCTGCATTTTTAGGAGGAAATTAAATTAAATCTGCATCGAGGGCTTCACTGTGAGGACGCTTTATTGCAACCCAACTTGTTTTGGAAATCTCTTTCGCTTGAGATATGAAGCACATTGACTACTGCTCCACATGTAGTTTAAAATGTGAAAGTAAGTCAATTATTAATGAAGCCCATCACAAGTTCCTCTGACCATGTTGCTTGTTTTGTCTAAAATACTTTTTTCTGGGTATAATCAGTCAAGGTATCCACTTTTTCATTTTTTCAATACTGAAATCCTGAGTGGGAAATTCTGGTTTTACACTCTGTTATTGAGAGGTGTGCTTCTTCTCAAACACACAAAGGCCTGAAAAACAGACAAACACAAAGAGGACCTGTGGACCTGCATTAATGTAGCTGCTATACAGCGAGTGTGCCAGAGCAGGGGTTCGGCACCTCAGCAGTACTCGGGAAGTGATCTGGCACCTCGTCAGCCATCAGACCAACTTCCATACCTCTAGTTCCCAACCACAGCCCCTACACACTGAGCTACTGCAGCCTCGTGAAAGTAGTAAAACACACCGAGCACACCTTCGGTCTTTGGAGGCCCAAACGGGGCCAAGTGATGGACTCCATTTGTGATCTATCTTGAGAAATGTGTCTTTACTGTATTTGTGGCCAAAGGCTAAACAACCAACGTGTTAGCTCATGTGTACATTTTCAACATGTTAACTCTCACTCACATTGCTTCACAAAGAATTCAACTTCTGCTTCTTTCTCTGCAGATTAGCAGCTACTCGTACGAAACTGGGTTTAAATTAGAATAGAAAAAAAAACAACATATCCACATGTTTCACAAGAATAAAAGAGACAGCTAACGCTAACGTCTCTGAATAACAACCATGCACATTGCTGACATGCAGCCCGGACAAACACGTTCCAGCCTTCAGAATCTCCTGCCATGCCTGCAGGTTATTTCAAGCTATTTGCGCATTGTGAAATCAAGTGATAAAAAAATCAAGAGGACAAAACTCATATCTCTTATTGCTCTTAACACAACTTGAAATGTGCAGAAAAGTGCCTGCAGAAAAGGACAGAGTTCTGGAAATGAAACTCATTAAACATCTAAAGTCGTTGATGTATGTGTAAGAAAAGAAAGAGCAGAAAAAAAGCCAGTGAATTTCAAAAATAGGGCTGTGTAGAATTAAAAATTGATTATGTCATAGGGGATTTAGATGATAATATGCATGTGTGAGGAAACCCTTCTTGCTCTACATTTACAGGTCTCTCAGTTCACTCCGGCAGCCAGAAAACGACTTCTAATGAGATCAAGAGAAGAATAAACTTTAACTTAGAGATCAGGAGGATCACAGCAAATCAGCAGCGAGGATCCGACTGGAACAGAAAGCCCTTTGTCTTCAAAATGTTTATGTATATTAGAGACGTGCAAGGACAATGAATCTTTCATGAAGGTGAAAAACTGTACTTTAGACGTCCTGGCTATATGTGCGCAGCAGATGAAAACAAAGCAACAGTATTTAATATTCATCCTACATCCCCAAGCAAAAGCGAAACAAGGTGTGGGAAGACGGAGCCTGTGCAGAATCACACCCAAAAGATGCAAAAGTTTGGAGACACCGCATAAATTATCTCGTCTCTTTTGCATGTGCACAAAACAAAAAGCATAAAAACAACAAATCCACACACACGGCGTGAACGTGAACACTGCTGCACCTTATGAAAAATGGAAAGCGGCTTAAAAACCTGCAGAAAGCCAATGGCTAGTCGCGCTCGGCTCGCTAATCAACTAAAGGCAACATCAGAAAGAATAGGTAATTTGAGACACAAAAAGAATAAGTAATTTGGAAGGCACATACCCAAGTGGCCAAATTATTTATGCCTAATGGAACGGGGGTGTGTGCATTCATTTGCAATTAACTGATCTGCTTTATTACCTGTCACTGGAAACGCTCTCTAATGTGGCTCTGCAGCGCCGTTAATTACAGAGTGAGGTGTGGAGGCACTTCCTGCTGCACGCACACCGCTTCCTACCTTTTCCTCCAGTGTCTGTCTGACTGTAAACTTTGGATGTGAACAGACTCTCTGCTGGTTCAGGAGGAGAGGGAGAACAGTTTTATCTAGGCTTCATGTTTCTGTTACATAAAGCGTGAA
The DNA here is from genome assembly GCF_963930695.1 of Labrus bergylta. Lineage (NCBI taxonomy): Eukaryota > Metazoa > Chordata > Actinopteri > Labriformes > Labridae > Labrus > Labrus bergylta. Next base: position 11,038,212 of record NC_089218.1, on the reverse strand, counting down.
AAGTCAGTTTTTATTATCTTAAATTTGAATGACCTCATTTCTGTCTCTTCCTTGAATTTAACCCTTTGATAACCGACTGCAGGAGAGGATCTTTTCATTTTAAATCAACCTTAAATAAAAACGAGACGAGCTGGAGATGTCATTCTTTCTGCAGCTGATAGTGTAGACTTTGTGGATTACATTGTTACTAAAAACGAGATTAAAACATGCAAGCAGCTGCTGAACGTTTCCCGTGAGATCTTTTTTTTTTTTACACCATTCTGTTAAAAATCAATCCAAAATAAAAACCATAAAAGCTGCAGACCTTCTCTTAGCAGCTGAAAGAGAAGACCATGTTGCACATTTGGCGATGACATCATTACATAACATCACATGAAAATGTGTGTGAAGACACATGGGGCAGCAGGGGGCCGCAATCTGGCTGCAGGAGATCATTGTTGCATCGTGCTGGTTTGCTAAAAACCACAACAGCTACACCGCAACTCAACAATTATGGATTTCAAACATTTGAAGATACTCGACGTCACGGCAAGGAACAAAAACATCCACGTATGCTAAGCACTGCATTTCATTTTTACAGGGAAACAAATGAACTTCTTTTGCTCTGCAGAACAAAAAATATCATTCCTAGAACCCCTTCAAAATGCACAAAGTCTGAAAGACTTCTGGAGCGTAACATAATATGTTATCTAATAAAGACAGTGCATTACGATATGTGTTGGGTCAGTACGTTTTCAGGGATTATTCTGCAAATTTGAATAAAACACAAATCCCATTTCTTTTTTATTATCATCATAATTTCATTCCTTTAATCAACCATTATGTTTGAGTGAGTTGCGTTACTTTTCAGCGTAGGTTGTGTAGATTTAAGGGATATGAAGCATTTACAGATACATTAAGAAATGACATCACAGCGAGCTAACACACCGGTGGTATGCACAGGTGGGCTCTTCTCTGTGGGTTGAAAGGGTTAAAAACTGAACGTGTTAAGAGGGGTTTATTTTCTTTATCTAGCTATCAGCAGCTTTAGCGCGATGCCTCGAATGTTGAGCATTGCAAGCTTTCTCTGCAGAGACGTACGTCTGCAAACGTTGCTCCTCAAATATATGTAATGAGCCTGAGTGCTGCGGCGGCTCTGATTGGCTGACTCCAGCCTGCGGACCCAGAGGAGGCTCCCTTAAGAGCAGATCTCCTGTTAAGTATGAGATCCCTGAGAGGAGAAGTGTTTGAAGGTCTCTGCCTTCTTTAAATATACCACAACGTCTGGGGAATATAATGGCTTCCATATATAATTAAGCAGCATATGACGTTAGAGAGTTTATGTGTCTTTGTGCTGCACCTTAATGGCTGCAGCACGCCGCTGCTTTATTTAGAAACGCTCTCGTGGACGACATTTACATTTCAGATTGTGTTTCCTCTGAGGATGCTCTCACACAGAGAACATGGAGAGAAACCACAGAAGAAGAAAGGCTTGGAAGCAGCCAATAGTGGAGAGTGAGCAGGTCTAAAGGTCACGTAAGAGCTGGAATAAAGGAAAAATAGAGCAGAAAATCAGTAAATTCGTCATGTAAGGCTCATGTTTTCACACTCATTTAGTGTGTTAAGCAACAGCAGCCATCGTCTGACATAACAAGAACTTATCCAATATATTACTAGTAGTCGTCTGACTTTTCCGAGTTCATGTGAAGAAGAAATGTTCTAGAAGGAAATGTAAACGTAGATGTTTAATCCATGGATTAAACGGACGGTTGCTGATGTTGTTGGTGAAATCATTTTTAACCAATCAATATAAAACTTTAGGATAATAAATAATATGAAATAAAATAGAGCAGTTTTCAGTATCAAGTTACAACTAAAATCAGGAAGGGCTCGCTGATAAAAGTGAGTCTTAAGAAGGAATTTAGGCCGACCTGATCTCCTCGAGCAGGTTGTTTGGAGTCCTGCCCCCCTTTTGGTTTTCGGGTGTTTGGAGCCACCAGAAGAAGGTCAGCTCATTAAGTAGTAAAAGGTCTGATATGTAGCTGGGAGATATTTATACATTAATCAGCCTACATCAGTCCAATGTTTTACGACTCAAAACGTCCTTTTTTTAGTGTCTAAGAGAGAACCACTACTACGACTCAACATTGAAACATTGCCAGCACACTACTCTCTTACTTCCTGAAGTCACAGGTATTAAGCAAAGTTAGCGGCAGCTCTGCTCACAGCCTCCTACATCCTCCCAAAGAGCATCTTTTTTTCATCTAAAACAGCTAAATTATCTGTTCTTTTGGTTTCGATAACAGACTGAATTGGTTTTGGATGGAGGAGGCCTCTTTGGATATTAAGGCAAGCGGTGCAAAGTGAAGGAATCTTAACATTAAATAATCTGAGGGTACCCCTCTTGACTCCTTATCTGTGCAGAAGAGCATTTGAGAAACACAGATTTTAACATAAAATGACATAATTCAGGGCTTTTATCAGTTTTGATGATCATTGCTGTTTGTTTAAGAGAAGAGGAGACCTCTGTAAACGATTCGGCTTGTACAGAAAATATACAAAGAGACTTGGTTTGTGAAGTTTACAGCTTGCAGTCTTGTAGGTTCAGCAGCGTAAAAAAAAAACACAGCTAAAAAACAGTAGCACAGAGATTTGTCCGCCAAAAAATGTGAGTCAACAAAGTCTGAGGATTACTGGATGTGCTGAAACCAAAAAACATTTCACAGAAAACAAAAAGGAGAACAATTAGACTTGGTTTCTTTTGCACCACCTGCTTGGAGATCTAAACTTTGGCGTGTAAAACCAGCTGCTCGTCCCCCTACTCGGCCCTGAGCCTCCTCGGCCGAGCCTCTGGAGTGTGTAGTCCAACTTTAGGGCCGCTCCAGGGGGTCCATCGGCAGGAAACGAGCGCTAATTGTGCTAATGAGCTTGTTTGGATAAGCCCCTCATTTCTCCCCCCTCCAGAGCCACGAGCGGCCATCTGACTTCCAGAGACGCAGGGTTAAGTGATGCACACTCGGGATGGGTCCGTTCTGACGGGGATGGGCTCCGGTTTGAGGGTTTGGTTTTCCTGCAGCATCCATCAGCAGTGATAAAACTCGGTGACACGGCGGCCTGCTCTCATCCATCATCGCTCATTTAAGATACAAGTTTGGCTCCGACATGACACAAGTGAGGGATTATTGCCGTTAGAGGCGGATCTTTTGTTTTGATGGTCTCTCTTAATGGGGTTGCATTAGGGGGAAGTCCTAGGGGCCAGTTTTTGGGTGATTAAACAAGCAACACATTTACAAGTCTCTAATTGAGAGAACAATGCCAGGAACCTACAGAGTGCAGAGCTGTAATGAACTGAGCCTCCCTCAGCTAGCTTCACCATTAGCTAACGCTGCAGCGCCGGAAAACGCAACAAAGCGCTGAAGTACTTCCTCCTGATGCAGAGGAAGAGGAGGGCCAAAAAAACACAGATTTGGGAGAGTTGGAGGAGTGAAGGATTCATGGAAAACTTCTGATTTATTTACATTAATATGTTGAAGTTTGAGTTTCCTTTGGCAGAATTTGAAAGTGAAGACATAAACTTGTTGGCTCAGAAGTGAGAGGATGCTTTATATTCATGAGAGAGGTAAATCTTTTTTTAAAATGTTTTATTCTTGGAAAACTTTGGTACAACTTATCAAATCCAAAGATTAAAATTAATGTTTTAGCTTAAATTCTCAGTTTCTGACACCAAGATGCAGCAGAATGATGTTTCTGTTGTGTTTCACTTACATAAAAACATGTTTATTTTAGTGAAACGTTACACAAATGTAACCTGGATACTTAAAGCCAATCATGCGCCATCACTGACAATGGACTTGGGATAATTTGGAAATCTTTGTGTGTTGAGTTTTGAAGCATTAGTTTTTTTCTTTCATTTTACAGATATCAAAGAAGAATTGTTAAGGAAGTACTCAAATTATCTCATAACATTCACCAACTATCACCCCAAATTGAGTATTTTTAAAAGCCTTAAAACATCTTTGAAGGGGATCGAGAATGTCCTTCATTCTGATTTTTTAATCATAATGATAAATACAGTTTGTTACTTTGCGTCTGTCGTACTTGGTTTGTCGTCAACTTGTAAATCTTTCAGGAAATAACATTCTTCAAGTAACTAAATTTACATCCATTTTAAGAGAAATTAAACGATTATTCTAATATCAACGCTCCTTTAAAACTCCTGATGCTCTGGTACAGAACCAGGTGGAACTTTTTCCAGACCTTTAATGCCCCTTGTAGAGGAGCGCTGATATGCTTTCCAGCATGTATAAAATATTCGGCATGCTGGTTTCATTTGTGTCATTTTTCTGGCCGTGAATGAAACGTGCTCCGCTCCCTGTCCTCGTCTTTGTTCACAGTGAAGTGAAATCAGGTTAAGTGGAGGATGTCATCTTTCACTCTGTTATCTCAGGTTGTTGTGAGCCGTCTCGTGCCCTAATTAGGCGGCGTGGAGGGGGAAGAGAGAGGCAGCCAAATGAAGCAGTAGTCACCTGAGATGAAGGACACATCCTCTGTGCCAGGAGACACTTCACATTTGATTTTTTATTTATATTTCTGCGCCAGTGCAGGAAAAAAAAAGTGGGTCAACGAACAGATTTGAAGAAACCAACTTTGAAACATCCGTGTTGTCTGTGTGTCTCTGGTTAAACATAGTTTTGTATCCAACTCCCCAGTGCCAATTACTCATTAAAAATGTTTAACAACATTTTAATTGAAGAATTAATTACCTTCGGCTGGGCAAAATCTTCCTAAATTTCATCTGGGGAGTCATCAAATGTGCAGAGGAGCAGCCGTGGATGAAGTGTCAGAGAGTGGGTGGTGGTGTGGTGGTTGGCGCGGGAAAATTACATCAGCAAGGAAATGTAGTCCACAGTGAGTCACCGGCGAGATGCACGAGATAATTCATGAGTAAACACATGCGTGAGTAAACCGCTACGATGTTCCTCGCAATGTGTGACTTCATCCCGCCGAACTGCAGCTCGCAGAGCCGCTGCCAAAACAAACAGCGATCAGAGCCGCTGCATTATTCAGAGCGTTTGACTTCGCAATACAAAAACAAGGACGAGAGGGAAAGATGCTGCAATGTTGCAACTTCTGAGGCCTCTGAACAAAGACTCGGTTGATTCACATGAAAGAAATAGTCTGTTTTTGTGTCGAGAGGAGGGTTTAAAGTGTCAAGATTTTTTTAAGTTTGTATCCCTGAGGTGGGAGGTGAGAGAATCGCAACGTCTAATGTCTTGTTATTTGGGCTTAAGTAAAACTTTTAAGGCCAAAACAATCAGAAAACAAGAGAGAGTATGTGCTTGCCTTTAGAATCATTAGGTTGAAATACATTTCTTATGCCGTTTAAACTTTATGTTCTGGCTTTTCATAAGCAGCTTGTCTTTGACAGGACTTGCAGTCTGTTCGCTAAGTTTGCTAAATACACATCATGCGCCATAAAGTTGACTAAAGGCTGCAAGGTCAGCATGCAATAACAGTAACAACTGAAGTCAAACCAAGAAGACTCAACAAATCTACTTCATTTAAATAATCGGACTCCTTTTTTTCTCGATGCTTTAAGGCGGCTGTTATCTGTGCAACCTGCAGAACACCAAACTGAACTACTACTAGCTTTAAGTTGACGGACTTTACAGTGGACGCATCAGCTGCAACACTGCACCTCGTTAAGACTGCTGAGGAAAAAGACGGTGGCGCTTAGAAAAAAAGGCAAGGTGTACACGGGGCCTTACTGTTACTAAAGACATATGCCTGTGTATGTGACACCTGGAACAGGGACCTCTCCTCTGTGTGTTTCTCTCTCTTAGTTTACTCCCTAATTTAACTTAATCAGGATTCTGATAGACTGAAGTTTCTTGCACGTTTTAAAGCTTTCCCAGTTGTTTTAGGCTCCATGAATAACTTGATTATTTGATTGATCAGCAACATGATCTTATAAAAAGTATCTCTAATTCTTTAAATTCAAAGAGTTTGACAGTGAAGGGCTCGTGCACTGAACGCTCCATCTTTAAATGTTTAGATTGACTTTAATTTGTCACTAATCATTGTCCTTTGTGCTGCTCGCTGCTTTTTGAGGGGAAACCTTCTGACTTACACCTCTCTCCCCCCCCCCCCCCCTCCTTTGTCTGCCTCCTCTCTCCCTCCTCGCCTCCTATTTAGCCCTCGCATTTGATTAGTTAATCGCCCCCCTCTCCCTCCCTCTCCTCCCCCCCTCCTCCCCCCCGTCCTCAGGTGGAGGCAGAGCGCTCGGGCTTCTCATCCAGCCAAGCTGTTCTTTTGGAAGGGAAAGGAGGCAGCTGTGTTTACAGCCCGGGTCCTGGCGTACATTTAGCAGAATCTATTATTCATATCGCTCAGTATCAGAGCGAGATCTCCAGCCACCTGTCTCGCTGACAAGCTCGCCCCCTTTTGTGGCGCTTTCCGTTCGGAGCAAATTACGCTCGTCTTGATGAATTGAGTTTTTATGAGCGGTGCTGTAGCGCCTGGGCATCCGAGCACCGAGCCAGGGACCATCAGGGGCCCGTGGAGATTTTTCTAGTCAATGGGCAAACGTTTGGAAGAATCCAGGGAGTTTTTTTTACCTCATGTCTTCTGTCAGGGTGATTTTTGTCCACTCTGTGTATCTGTACGCCTGCCAGTGTTCAATGATGTTCCTACACCTGTCTGTATTTGTTCCCCCTCCTCGCTCTCTCTGTTCTTGTTTACCTCTCTCGCCCTGCTCTGAGATTTCAAGCAGAAAAGAACAAAGACTTTCCTAAAACCCGTTTCCTCAGCTACCTGATGAGTCTGCCCGCAAAGCCTCTCCCTCCTTCGACTCTGTGTGAACATTTTTAATTAACAGGGAGGTACGTTAACTCGATGATAAGCACCCCTGATAAGTTATAACATGATTCATAATTTATAAAGATTTTTGCTTTCATCTTCACTAGTTTGCATAAAACTAATTACACCGTAAATGTTATTCATTACTAAATATATTTTCTGTCTTTTGGGTAGCGCCCAGCGAGCGAGTGTTGCTCTGGGACTGGTTTGCATGCAGAGAAGAAAGGTAATGATGAGTTGTTAGAGGCGGTGTCAGGGGCAGACCTGCCTGTCTCTGTTTGTACTCCTCGAGCACGTTATGCACGTCGAGATGAGTTATTCTAACCGCTACAAACTGCAGCACGGAGCTCACGTTTAACCTGCTGCAGGTACATTAGAATAACATGAATTTATGCTGAAATATGCAAAATATGTTCATGCCAAACCAACAGAAATACATGCATGTAACTGTACGTCAAAGCTAACAGTCAATTACTGCAGCCTTCTACTATACTCAGTCTAAGCAAGACTAGATATCTCACAGGGCCTCTGTTACTGGGAAAAGCACAAACACATAACGCAAAAGCCAATGATTTGAACTGGAAACGTTACCAATGCCTGCAGGAACCAAACGGCCCTTTCACACAGCCTGTTTAATGCAGGAATGTCGGGGGTGGGGGGGGGGGGGGGGGAGTGGAGGGGCCATGTGATCTACTTTCAAGCTCTAAGTAGAGGTTGCATCAACATCTGATTTTTTGGGTTGCTGTGAAGAGTTAGCAGGTAGGTAAGATAGCATGACAAAGTTAGCTGCTAACCTATAGCAACAAATGGATCAGTGAAATGTGGAAATAGTCAGGTTAATGTGCTCTTTATCCTTTAAACAGAGATCAACTTCACGTATACAACGATGGTAAGATACCATTATTGCACTTTGAAAACAATGACACTGCCTCCCTGAGAGTTTAACTAGATAATAAAAACGCTACATGACAAGTTAAGACTGGCATGTTGATTCTGCGTCGATGTACAATCACATCACAGAGGTCAGATTTGAACCTACAGACACTGCGACGAGGACATAGCATCTGTAAACGGAGCCCTGGACATAACTGATAGGCTATCCGGCGCCCCCAAATGGGCTTTTTCTTTACTGCCACTAAATGAAAAGCCCAAACGTTATTTCTATTATCGGGTATAGTATAATGAAAACAGACAAAGACAAAAAGGGGGTGCATTTGAAAAAGGAAGCCAAAAGGCTGTGAAAGAAAAATGCATGAAGTCTAAAGAAACAGAAATGTTTAAAAATGACACTTTTACAAACATATAGTTGTCTTCTTAAAGGTTTCTAAAGAGATGGGTTTTTTGCACGTATTCCTGAGTTGAACTGTTATCAGGTGAGTTACTTACTGCTGATTGTGTTTGTGCATGCAAACTGTGGGGGTCAGGGGTAAGGGGTTGGAACACCTCCTCAAAAAAAGCTTTGTTCAGCCCTGGCAGAAAACAAAACAAACCAAAGAATTTGATTCAATTGCATTTTAATTTGCGGCGTTGGTTTAAGAATCTCTACCAAAGAGGCGTCCTTATTCAAAGCTGCGTGTTTCCTGTCACACAGGTGGTCACTGATCACAATTAAAAATCGAGAAAGAAACAACAGAACTTTAGTGAAGGAGAGCGGTTGGTAGAAAGAAAGTGAGATGTATAAATAAACACCCTGCGTGCCCCGCCAGTCTGTTTTCAATTCTGGTTCCATTAAAGCGTCCCTGCAGGAGCCGCTGAGGTTGGGTACAGGGTGAGGTGCACACACATAAATCAAAGCGGGCCAAGGAATAGTAATCCTCGCTGAACATTTTGGACTGATTGATATAAATAACATTGTCCTCGCCATCTGTCCAAAGAGGGACCTTTCCAGTTAGTGTTGAGCGGCAACGGCAGAATAATTAATGAATGGTGTCCTTTGTGCCGGTAATAAAGAGGAGACAAATTATGTTATAATCCAACTGCTGCTCGTTTGTCACAGCCAAATAAAATGTCAAATAAAAGTGAGGGGCCACAGTGTTTGTTTAATGGAGTGCAAGCTACCTGCTCCAGAGTCTGACAGCAGGCAGGGACGGCTGTAAAAAAAAGCAGAGCGCTCCGATTCCAGCATGCAGGGATCCACTCAGACTCAATGTGAGGCTGTGGGCTGATTATGTGCTGCACATTTAACAAATGTTCACACACGCAAATGAAGAGTTTTCTTCCAGAACGACTCTGGGTGTCCACTTTGGAGGAAGCTCACCACCTGACATTAGGGTTCATTACTAATCTAAATGAGAATATCCAATCTGCACGTCTGGCTCGGTGGTGTTTAGAAACCGAGAGGATCTGTGCAAACACAAAGAGATTCTGCTGCTCGGGCTGTAAATAACAGAAATACGAACACCTTAGTTTGGAAAGAAACTGGTGGTGAACGTGTGATCTGTATGCGTTACATGAAACACCTGCTCAGGTATTCATGACCTGAGATCAACGTTGGATTGCTGTCATTGATCGCCAGGAACACCTAAATTGAATTTGGATCCCTCATCTCACCTCAGTGCAAACCCTTCTCACTCATAACTGTAGCCCAAACCTGAATCTTAAGCCCCCCGGGCACAAGACCGCGGCGTCCAGAAAGAAAAGTTTAGATATTCACTAAACCCATTTAGATTCTTTTCACACGTGAAGGCTAAAAAGTTTTGATTTGCATTTGAGGCAGTTTGCTCCAGTCCAACGTTACTCATTATACATAGACAATGACTGACTTTATGACGGTCGAGATCAGGAACTCCCCCGATGGGCCAAGGAAGCTTATTCAACACAATAAAGCTTCATAAATTCATAAACTGAATTACAACACAGCCTCTAAACAACACAGGGCCAGATTTACTAAAGGTTTGCATGTCTTAAAACGTGTGCAAACTTGATACCACCAGCAGAATAAGTGCTGTCTGATCTACTAACAGCGCGCAGTAAGGATTGCGTCTTTCCAATGAGCAAAACAACACGCATTGACCATTTAGTACGTTTGCCTTAATGAATATGCAATATGGGGCGTTTCTGCCCTAAAGTGCAAAGTACTGGGAGGAGAAAATGCAAACAAGTTAAGTTAGTACACGCATTGTGATTTACCAAGCCTGACAAAAATTGCGGTGATTGTGACGGTGTCTGAATTCAACACCTTTGAAAGGAACGTGCTAACCCAGGAGACCAGCGTTACACACAACAGGCTGCTGTTATTGAAGTTAGGAGGAGACATAGGCACAACAAAAGAAGACATAAAGTTTTTTCCCCACAAGTGTTTACATGTTTCAAATGACAGAAAAATAAATGGCATGCATTTATTTTTTAATTTGATTCAATATTCTAATCGTTAAGGAAGAGAAACACCATGATTAAACTACAGGCTATTGTTGCCACAAAACTGAACATTCACAGCCTCTGCATTCTATAGAATTTCAACATGGACATTTATGTCTTCCTATTTCCCTCTTTTTACCAACGTTACATTTTAAACTGGGGATTTCCTTTTTCTCGGGTCGCTCGCCCCCTCCGGTGCGCTCCTCTCCATAATGCGCTCGTCACCTCCCTCTAAAGCCCGCTGCTGCTACTCTGTAGGACGCTTGGATTGGGGGATCTCACCACTGTTTGTTCCCCCGTCTTCAATACCTCTTTCCAGAGCATTTATGTCCAATCAGACACAGCGCTGGCCAGCTGTCTGGTGCGCAACAACGGCCCGTGTGTAGAGCGCCCGTGCCACAGAGGACACAGCTCACACCTCCTGCACAATGTATGACACCTCATTGTTAAGATGAAGGGAAGAAAAGAGAGGCCCTGTCTAATGCCGAGGTTTTCTTATAACCAACATTTTCTTTGTAATATTCAGATTTATCTGCTATAACTCGAAAGTATACTCATCCTGCTTTCTGTCCAAACTCTCCGTGATATAAACCAGTAGAACATGCAAAAGCCTAACTTAAATAGTACTTCTTAGTAGATCCCCCGCAAAAACGCACACAAACCAAACGTGCAAACTTTTGGAGTGAACACGCAATTTAGTACTCTTTAAATGGGAGCTTAGTAAATCTGGCCCACAGTGTAGGAACCGCTTAAAGCCATTATGAGTCATTCAATCAGCTTCAGAGCAGATCTTTAAACCTCAAAGTTGGCTTTTTGAAACTAACTTCTCAATGAAAGTTCTGTCTTCCATCGACATGTTTTTAAAAATCCAGCTGATCCAGTGAAGGCCTAAAACAGGAACTCAAACCTCACTAACTAGTCATGGAGTTTATGATTGGTACCAATGTTATCTCCAAACTTCCCGCCAGTTCTTACATCTTGCTATATACTGTATATGTATCTAGAGTTTCGGGAAAGGAAAGATTATTGCAACAAGTCAAATGATGGACGTCAACAGCACCTCTCCAGTTTCAACATCTGACACCAGGATCCCTTTTCCTCCAGTGTAAGGTCAGGTAAAGGTCATGATCAGGTTTAGAAGCCTGTTTAAAAGGTATTCATCCTGAACTTCCACAGTCTACCAGGGTGGTTGTGAAGTGGCCTCTCCCAACGGAGGTTGATGGTAACTTCACTATTTGACATCAGATTTTTCGACTGGATTCTGTCAAGCCTCAAACCCCCAGGGAATGGAAACACAACATCATCTGAATCGTCGTTGATCTTGTTTCAAGCCGAGGAGGAAGTGAACTTGAACTGTGAGACAGTTTAGAGGTGCCCTGGGAGCCAAGGACGAAGAAAGGGCTGCCAGACGGCGGCAGCTCCGTAAAGGACGAAGGAGGCAACCTAGACAGGAGCTGAACGCTCGGCTATATCGCCTCCAGGTCCATCAATCACCCTCCAAATTAGAGGCGAGGTGATGCTCAGTCTTCACCGGCCACATTTGACATCACATCAGACGTGGATGAGGACATCACCAGGATCACGAGGATGCTTCGTAGGTACGCTCATTCCGCCCACGTCCGAGTCTCGGCAGGGCCCGCATTATCCTCGCCAACAAAAGGAGGAGCCGCTTTGTGCAATCAGTGGTGTTCTGTACATATTAAACAGCGCAACACTCTCAACCCAGGTTCATTTTAATTAGAGGGGAATTTGATCACTGCCGGCTCCCACGGGCGCTTTTGATGTTAATAAAACAAGCTGTACCTTCGCATAGCTGAGCTCTCCTTCCAAAGCAGGGAGCAGGGGGTGAAGGCAGGGGGGGAGGGGGGGAGAAAAAGTTCCCTCTTCAAGTCAAAACTACAGGGAGGTGTCAGAGGAGAGGCTGTGATCCTCAGCCGTGTTGGGAAATGGCGAGTGAGAGCGAGCAGAGGCCGCTGAGGTGCTCGGAGGGATTATCAATGTAGAAGAACGGCAGCAGTACCTTCTACGTGCACGCCGTCATTATTAAAAGGCTGAGGTGTTCTCCATTATTGCTCTGACACTTTGGAGCATTCATTCAATAGATGCTAATAACAAAAGAATGAGAAGATGAGATGAACCTAAACAGCAAAGGAGAGAGTTTATTCAGGGGAGGCTCTCCTATAGAAGAGCGGAACAAAAGCTCCATCACATTTACACGCTTTCAACGAGTTTCGGAGTCGTTATGTGACTTTGATGATTGAACAAAATCTGGAGGCTTCAAAGCTACTTGAGCGCAAAAAAAAAAGATCATTTTGAAAGGTAAGCATCAGATATTCGAAACCTCAAAGTACGATCTCTGCAGACCACACTGTCTCTAAATATGAACTCATCAAACAACATTTTCTCTCCAATCATATTTTTAAAAAAGTCACCCTCCATTAGTGTGGCAGTGGTGGAAACCTCAGGGAAGGATATGTTGAACTTTTCAGAGCTGAACCGCCACCTGTCTCTGGAAATATCAACATTCATGAACCTTTATCGAAACTTGAACCCAAAGAAAACTGACCTTGACCAGACAACAAGAGACATATTCTCTATCTCGGTGGGAATTATGGGAGAAAAATATCTGTTCAAGACTCTGTGAAAGAATCTATTGTTTTCAGAGAAAGTACAAATTATTACGTGTTGAAGCAGTGGAATAACAAGGTAGGATCAAAACTCTCATATTAATAATTGAGTGTGATATTTTGGGACAAATGTCTTCACCTCTTTAGCACACACTGTAAAGGACCATAGCGTTCCAGCGCTTGCTTTTATTTCCCCGATAAATGAAGTGAGCGGTCATCTGTCCCTGAAGCCAACGCTCCTGCAGGCGGGTCGTTAAACGGGCAAACGAGCGATGGAATGAGTAAATAATGCAACAAATAGATGAATAAATAAAAGGGGTCGGACTCTGCGGTGGTTAAGCAGAAGGGGGGGGGGGGGGGGGGGGGGGGGGGGGGAGGCGAGGGGTGGGGGGGGGGAGGTCGTTCAGCTGGAGAGCCACCTATGTCAGAGGGAGGGCAGCTTTCTCTCCCTGAACATGTACCGTCTGCACAATTGTGAACCTTGGCACCCGTACAGGCATCTGCTCCCTCTGCCAGTCCACCGTATACACACAAACATCTGCTTCCTCACACACACAAAAAGGGGACACGCAGCACTTGACAGGTCCGCCTTTCGCCATTCTGCCTGGCCCCGCTCGCCGGGTCTTTGCACAAAAACCTTAATGCATCCTGTCAAGCCATTAGCCGCTGATACGATCAGTTCGCAGGCCCCCATTAAGCCATCAGTGTCCACCTGTGATAAAGACGACCATTTGTTTTCTTAAAGCCCTACTTAATGTCCGTTTAACTCAATTTGTCAGGAAATGTACAACAATTTCCTCCCCCAATGGTCCTGAAATCTGGTCGGGGTTCAAAAACACAGAAAGGGAGAAGGAGGGAGGGTGTGTTTTTCTTTTTTTTTTTCCAAGGATGGATATTCAAATGAGGGGATTAAATTGCCTCTCATATTGACGTATCGTGTTGCGTGAGCTCTGAGAGGTGGCCTGTGTTTTCCCTCTAAAAGCTGATTTTTTTGGACAGCAGGGGCAGGAGCTGGAGGTTGTTTTGCCTCCATTAGCTTCGGTCCACGGCCCCTGCTCCCTCTCCTGATGCGGCCGTGACAGCACTCTAAATCTGGCCCCGCCGTTATTACCGGCACACGGCGCAGAAGCATAATAACACCTTTTAAAACAACATTGTCCCTGCTGCTGGCAAACACACATGTCGAGTGATCGCCATCCATCCCCCCCCTTCCTCATCGACATCCCCGGTGAGGACACCTAACAGCCTCTGGAACATCTGTTTATGTTTTGTCTACAGATACATCATTTGGTTTTGGAGGGGCGGCGATGGCGAGGTGGGGGACTAATGATTCTTTGACGGGTTGTAATCCCAAGTGGTAGTAAATCAGCTCCAAAAGGGAGGAGAAAAAAACATCTCGTATAACAAAACCAAACCAAAAAAGGATCATTTAACTGCCATAAGTGCCTCAGATTGGCAAGAGTTCCTTTTTCGGTGTATATGACCGCCCCGGCTGCCCCTTCTTTCCCGGCGGTGGGACAAACAGGCAGGAAGTGGTGGGAACTCTGGTAGTCGTAGTGGCGGTGGCGGCTCTGTCGACATCTGTCGTGGTTGGAGAGCTCAGTGCACAGGAAATGGGGTGTCACAGCGCTTGCTTGTTGGCCATTATCCTGGCATCCTAATGAAGTGTGGGCAGTTCGCAAAAGGGGGTCTCTGGATGGCATGTTGAACGCACGGATGGGCAGAGGCAGCACACATACACGCCATCCCTTTCGCCCTCACTCTCCCCTTCAAATCCCCCTCCTCTCCCATGTTCCCTGTGCCTGTATCCCATCTGCCCGAGCCCTCCAACTGCACCCAATGGGATGGAGGATGGTCGGAAGCGCATGCGCCGTACACCGGTGCATTTTTCCATTAGGCATCTCGGCACGGCCGGCTTGTGATCGGAGACACACAGTGAACGAGTGTCCTCTCGGCATGGATGCTGCGCTCACGCTAGGAGAGCTGGGCCGGAGCGGCACAACGCCATCAATATACCTGACCCTAATGGTCTGTGCACGGCAGATCAAGTGGTGTTTGTGGGATTCCTGAAGGGCCTTAGGTGGCTGTTTATTGACACGAGCAACAGAAAAGACTCCCCTGGCTGGATGTTTTCCACAACACTTCAGGACAATTAACCAGAAATCTATAGAAGGAGTAGTACTTTCTACTTTTCAGTCATTTAAATAGATTGTCATAAAGGGGTCAAACTGATCTGTTCGCTCTGTCGACTTCTAAATCTAAACCTTTGTGGTAATCTTCGAACTACAGATGAAAACATTATTTGAATTCACATCATGCTGAGTTTTCACGCTATAGCAGGCACTAACATGCAGCGTTTCCCCCTCTTCTCTCCACACAAACGATCCCTCTTCAGGTAAAGAGTCTCTACTTACTTGCCGGGCCCATAACTGTAATGGGCTAATGTGCCGGCTAAATGTAGCACTACAGCCCCTGAGTGCTTCATCAATACATCCGACGGATGCAGGACAGAAGGAGGATTATCACGAGCGCCAGATGCTAAGCCACTGAAACTGCACACAATCAATTAAGTCCTCTGTGCATACAGTAGCATCATGCTGCAGCTGAGAGTTATCCTGCAGACATATCACTCAGCTGAAGAGGAAGTTTGGTATCTGAGCGTTCACATCTACAGCCTCTGATTCAGATTATTATTATAAGAGTGTATTAAAAACGCAGGTTGATACATCCAGTAGCTGCTCTCCGCTCACACACACACACACACACACACACACACACACACACACACACACTCTGGAGCGTCCATTAAACACCTCAGACGTCAGCAGCAGCATAACAGACTCAGAGGGGAGAGTAAACGTCTGAAGTACCGAAGCACCAGGTGATGGACTGCTCTGATTTCCAGCAGATCACTTTATAACCACCTGATCACGACGTCCGACCCTCCAGAGAAGAAGAATCATCGTCTTCCCTCGTCTACCTGGAGACAAAGCGACCCACAATCCCCTGCGGCGTCTCCAGCCCTGACAGAAGAAGTATGTAGTTAACCACATTACCGAACGTGTGCTGATGGATGCTGCAGCTCTCTGCTGGGGTCAGTATGTCACGTATCCACCCCACCCCCTCCTGTGAGAGGAAGACAGATGAGGTTGTGTACAGCAGGCCGACACCTCTCTTGTTCAACCTTGTTTTTTTTTTATTTTACCCCCCAAAGCAATCTGATCCCTGACTGGCTCTCAGAGGAGAACAGGTTTCATAGCAGAAGATGAACGTTGCCCGCAGCAACACGACCCGACACTGTCACTGTGATTACTGCTCCGGCTCAGGTGGAGACGAGCTGATGGGTATTAACTCAATAATCTGGGATGTTTCTCACACATTATGCTGTTAGCTGACGCAGACTACCCTAAGGAAGCAGTGACTCAACCTGCGCTGTATCGTGTTGCAGAGCAGGTGACATGTTGCAGGCATGGAGGCACAAGTTACAAAAATGTCTCAATGCTGCATTCATGGATTGATGTACTTATGTGCTTTAAAAGGAAAAATCAGTAAGATGTGTAGTGAGTGAAATGAGCAGAAATGAGCAGAAACATGCTCAAACTAGGATAGAAAACCAAGATGGACATCAATATGCCAAACTCAAAGCTTCAAAACTGAAGTCAGGAACAATAGTAGAGTGTACCGTTCACCGTGCTAAATAAGCTAGCGCTACAGTCAGATGGTAATATCGTGGTTGCTTACCTTGACTCTTTTCGAGCACCACAGTCTCGTCTACAGTCACTTCTGGTTCCAAAAACCAAGATGGCAACGGCCAAAACACCAAACTCCAAGCTTGAACACTGAAACAGAAACATGTTGATGGCATCATGGTGGGTACACACCAGCTAAACAAGCTGCCCCTCTTTGTTAGAAGGTAAAATAGCATTTGCCTAGCATCCTCACCAGCTCCACTCACATGTCTAAAAATGGTGCCCCGAAACAAAGATGGCTGCCAAAACACCAAATTCCATGCTTCCAATCTGTAGGCCACAAAACAGGTGAGTTTAAGAAGTGACCTGCAAACCAAGCTGGTGCTTAAATGAGATGATAATTAAGGGTTTGCTCACCGTAACGCCTCTCAAGATCCACCTTTTTGTCCCAACAAATACCACGATGGTGACGGACCACCTCGCCAAACTACTTCCTCCACACCTGTAGCCCAAAACAAATATGGCGGAAAACATTTTTATACGCAGTCAATGTTTATATGACAGAAATTCAATCTCAGTTAGCCCCGATGGGTATCATTTTTCTTAATTCCCTTACATCTCAGGATTAAAGTAATCAGGGTTTCTAGTAAAAACCTGTGTCACCTGTTTCCCTGACGCCTGCTGGTGTTATTAAAAACCTCCCTTCACTTCTTACAGCGTATCAGGGCCCCGTCACTTGTGCTTTAAACCCTCACAGCTTCGCCTCTCGACGCTCTCTGACAGTGAATAATCGTCCGGCCGCTTATGCAGCTTATCCGAGTATGTCGAACAGCGGCGGCGGGAAAGAGAGCCCTTAATCTGCCTATAATCAAACCTGACAGTCACCTACAGCAAGGTGTGGCGCCACGCTGGGAACCAGTCAGCCGAGCACTCTGATCAGCAGAGAGAAACTGCCAGGCCATTAATATTAATCGTCCTAATCGGACTGGAGAGCGGCGCGCTGATCAGAATGCTCTAGAAGGTAAAGCCCGGGCACGGCAGGCGAGCACACCGCCGTACATCAAGGTAACGCCTCGCCGTTACCCGCGGCCGTCTGTTTGAAGTAGGTGAAGGGAAGCCAGGTTTGTGTTATTGTTAATTACGCTCTTTGTAGTGAGACTAGACACAGAGGCCTCCCTCCCTGCTGCTTTCACTCTCCCTGCTCGTCTTTTCCTTTCTCCTCCTCTTCAGCATCCTTTTTCCTTTGCTTTCCTCTTCAGCATCCTTTTTCCTTTCTCCTCCTCTTCAGCATCCTTTTCCATTTCCTTTCCTTAGCTTGCATCCTTTCCTCCTCGTGTTCATCCTTTCTTTATTTCCCTCACGCTCAGAAACGTTTAATATACTTCTTATAACCACAAAAAGTTCTTACAACTAGCGAGGTCATTTCTTTGAGCATCTTTACATTTCAGATTTCCCTTAAATCTTTGCAGCCTTTAGGTTTCTTGTTTTTGCAAGTGATGCTGCAGATATTTTTATTTTAAGTCAATATAAAAAGTGAGAAATGGAACCCGAGGTTTTATCTGTTGTCTTCCTTCGTCCAGTTGACCATCCTTGTTTTTCACCTTCTTGTCTCTTATTTCTGAATACTTCCTCCTGCTCCTCCACTCCAATCATCCATCTTCTCCCTCCTCCTCTTCTTCTGTGGTCCTGCCACCCCCCCCCCCTCCCGTCAGCTGACCCTGGCTCTGACAGAAGATCAGTGCCCCCGCTCTGAGTC
This sequence comes from Labrus bergylta, assembly GCF_963930695.1. NCBI lineage: Eukaryota > Metazoa > Chordata > Actinopteri > Labriformes > Labridae > Labrus > Labrus bergylta. The sequence continues at coordinate 11,019,946 of NC_089218.1, read as the reverse complement.
TCCAGCTCCTCTTCAGTGAGCAATGATCACCCGACGTCTTTACCCCCACCGCACCGCCCCGATGGCGTCCAGCTTCTTCCCCGACTCGGTGAGCGAGTGTATGGGCCTTATCTCGCCGCCGCCACACAGAGGATTACTTTAGAGGAGGAGATGTGGTCGGGGATAAAGTTGTGCTGCTTCACCTCTCATTCTCCCAGAGCTAACAGACGGAACAGAGAGCGTGTTAACACAGATCTGATAGCTGCTGATGAATACACACGCTCGTTGTCTACTTATTTCCTGTCACTGTTTGTTTCTTTCTTTCTTTCCCAGGAGGCGGAAATGTAGTGTGAAGACAAACACTTAAGAAGCAGACTATTAGTAGTGGAAGACATAGTTTCTGTCTGAGTTTGAATACCCATCAAAGTGACATATTCTTTATGAATGAATGATACTGATTCATTAAAACACAGATCACAAAGGTGCAGCTGGTGGTGCAGTGGTTAGTCAAGCGGGCCGCCCAGGTTCAATTCCGACCTTTGGCTCCTTTCCCACATCTAATTCCCCTCTCTCTCTCTCTCTCTCTCTCTCCCTGATTTCTGACTCTATCCACTGTCCTATCTCTACAATAAAGGCACAAAACGCCCAAAAATAAAACATGATCCAAACTTTTAATACCCAAAAAATCCCCCCAAATAGAGCACCGGTGGCCTAGCGGTCATGTCAGATCAGGTCATTTATGTATCTATTTATTAGATACATTTCTACTGTTGTATTTATGAATTTCTACATTTTCTTGCTCTGGCTTCTCATTGGTCGACCTGTTTGTCTGAATCAGAGTTAAAGAGCGTTAATTAATCATTATCACAGAGATTTAAAAATGAGACGAGCGCCCTGATGAGGAGTTTAGCAGGAAGGAGCTCAGCTGTGTGCTTGAAGAATGGTGGAAACTGACCGCTGCAGCAAACAGCGAGCAGAAGCTTTTGTCAGGGCGGCGGAGAGAAAGAAGGAAATGGTGTAAACAGCAAGAAGGAGGGGGGGGGGCGGGGAGGGAGGGGGGGGGGAAAGTCCTACGCTCAGCAGCTTTGAGAGTCTGAGATGTGAAAAGTGACCGGTTGATTTATCACGGGGGAAACGGAGCCACAAAGTACAATTTTCTACCTTGGCCCGCAAACAATAATTCATAATGATGTCGCCTCGTGATAACGGCGGACCTTTGCTGCGGCGTGGCTCCCTGAAAATGATCGTAATAAATGTCAGGAGTTCGCAGGTAACTACTTTAAAAGCCATTAGGAGAAGTCGTGATGGAAGATAGCGGGCGCCACGCTGCGATAACAAGTTGGTTTTTGCAGATAAAAAGGGGAAAAATGAGCGGGTGTGTTTTATATCGAGGTTACACGAGCTCAAGGACTATTACAGATAAACAGGATATGTCAATTAAAACGGCTGCAGCCTGCTGCTACAGTGAGGAGATAGTGTGTGCAGCCTTCACGCATCAGACCTGGACGTTCCTGCATCACCTCGCTCAGACTGACGGATATTAACAACGAGAGGAATAAGAAAACGCACGCCGCACCGTTTCATAATGCTGTCATGTCTCCCTGTTGACCTTTCATCTCGACGGCGTTCTCCCTGCAACACTCATGCATCACAGTTTAATGGCGTGTCAGGAAAAAGGCTTTTTTTTTTTAGTTGGTGCACATTTTTTACCGCAACATCGGCAGATTATGAGCGAGCTAATGAACTCCGCGGATCGGAGAGAAAAACCCTCGTTACAACTTTCCCCCAAAACTTCTGAAACAAGCCCTTATTGAGCGGGGAATCTAATCCAAAAACTCATACTTGTAAGAGCAAATAAGCAGGCGCACATGAGCATTGGTCTTTATGTACACTCAGAGCAGAGAATATTGGATCTTAGGGCGCTCAAAGTCATCCGTTTTGCTGTGAGAGGGGCTCATAAAAACGGCGGTTGATGTGACTTTAAAGTTCCCCGGGGACGCCAGCGAGACTCTTTAAAGACTCTTTAAAGACTCTTTAAAGGCTCGCAGGGTGAATGAGTTGAAATGACACGAGAATTAATAACAAAGAGTTTACCTACACTTTCATCTCCTCCATGTTAAACACATTCATGAAGTGATTAAGGCGTTTCCTGCAGGAATAAGACACTCCACTTCCACGTTAATGCAGCGTTATTGCATGCAGGTTTAACCTCACATTCTTTTCTTTTTTTAAAGGATTGGAAATGAAAAATTAAACTGCTGCTCAGTTTGACTCACTCAGAGGTTCTGCAGTACAGTTGTAGTCTGTCTGGTGGGACTATCAGCTGTCTGTGGCAAAAAGTGTCTTTTTTCCAAACACTCAACCATTTTTTTAGTGCGGCTGAATTGAAAATCTTTCAACTTTTCAGAAATGCGCTGTTGACATCATTCTTTGACGTCGCTCTTTTGGAAAAAACACACTTCTACGACACAGGGCCTAACTATTAAAAAAATATATATATATATCTATCTCTGCTTATCTATTTAAATCTGGCCTTTATTTTTTTTTACATATTCTCATCTTTAATAAAAAAATGGACTCTTACTCTTTAAGAAAAAGCTGCGTCTCTTTCGGGATACTTTCCGTCATGTTGTCAAACAATCTGAGCGTGTCGGGGACAAAAACAACTCTGAGTGGACAAACTTTGATCAGGAGGTTTCACGGCTGTTCACTGAAGCAAACCCTTTTGTACCTTTTCATCTTTTTGATGTGGTGAATAAAAGCCTGGGTTTGAAAATAATTGAATAACTCTTTTAATGGCCTTTTCTCAATCAGGAATAATTGCTGCATGAACATGTTTATACCTCATGCTGCAGGAGACGGAAATAAATCTTCCTAATCACACATTCACATGTTTAAACTATCCCTCTGTTTGTGTTGCCATCCTCTGATCACTCTGCTTCAACTTACTAATTACAATTGTTCCCCCTTGTTAAGGTTTTTCAATGTTTAATCAATGTGTCTGACATGTTAAAGAAAGAAGCGGGACCTGCAGTGATTAACCTGCTCATGCTCTAAAATGAGAAAACAATGACGAGAGCGCCTGTTTTCCGTCTTTTTCAGCGTTTTCTCCCCTCTCCATCCTCTCTTGAGTGTCATGTTCGTGTCCCAGTTTTGATGCTACATCAGGGAACATGGCTGTGAGCGACGCAGCCAGGGACACAGAGGTGTATGTGTAATGCAGCATGAGACTGTCTGTCGTATCACATGTGCAGGACGTAGCCTGCAGGAGGGAGGAGAAGGAGAGGAGGTGGAGAGGAGAGAGGAGAGGGGAGTGTATAGCTCTGAGGAATCACAGTCCCTGTCGCCTCACTTCTCCCGCAGGGACGACTGTGTGCTTTCCCCATCCGCCTGAGGTGTGTGTCGAGTGTGTGTGAGTGTGTGTGTGTGGGGAGAACGGCCTTGTAAAAAGCTGAAGGGCCCTGCAGGGACCTCGACTTCTGTTGTCCCCAGACCCAGAGCCATGTGCCGCGCTTGGCAGCCCCGTCCCCTTCTGTGCCCGGCCTCGGGTCGCTCTGGGAGGGAGGGAAGGTGGGTGAGGTGGGGGACACGGTGTTTCTAAAGCTAGGAAGGGTTTTAGAGGGTGATTTATGGTGGTGCATGAGTGGGCTTTGGATCTTTTTGTTGCGTACTACATTTGTAGAACAGAGATTAAAGTGACATGAATTCAAAAGCACTGCAAGAGAAATTAGAAAGAACAGAAATCTGGAAAAAGAGGAAATCCACTATTAGGAGGTCAACTCCTCCAGTTCAGTTGAAGGCCTTTTATGTAAATATGAAGGGGGGTTTAGCTTTGAGTTTAACTTTTTAAACCTCATACATATACACTAATAATTTTCTGCCAGTGCATACATTTTTATTTAAGCTTATTATGATCTCATGTTTTTGAGTAGTTATGTTTGTTAGCTGTAAAGTCAATAAACAACCGACACTACCAACTGAGCCACAGCCGCCCCTAGTATAATTTCCTTTTTCATTAGAGTAACTTTATGCTTATTTTTGTTTCAAAACTGCTGAAAGTAAAAAAAATCTTAATGTTACTAAAAAATAATCTTAATGTTACTGTTAAAATTTGCAATAAGTAGGGGCGCTGGTGACACAGTGGTGAGTGCGCCCACTCCATGTGCGGAGGCTGTGGTCCTCTTGGCGGACGGCCCGCGTTCAAGCTTGACCTGTGTCTCCTTTCCCTCACTCTCTCTCTCCCTGATTTCCGACTCGATCCACTGTCCTGCCTCTCCAATAAAGGCACAAAATTAGTAGTAAACATCTCTACAGAAGATAACTTCCTACGCAGATGATGTCGTCTTGTTTGTGTGAAAATGTTTCACTTCTTCGTGTGGGCTTCAGACTTCGCCCCGATTATTCTCCTTCTCTCTACTCATTTGTGGAAGAACATTCTGTCAAACTGTGGATATTATTTATGATATAAAGTGATATTAGTTTCTAAAAAACTTTTTCAACCAGATTTGTTGACAAATATGGAATAAAGGGAACGATATAAAAGCTGTCAAAATAGTCATTACAGAGCACTATGATACGGTGCTCTTCCTCAGCTCAAACCAGAACACATCAAATAAATCCACCCAGAGAAAATATGTCTGCAAACAGTAGATTCGACTTTAATTTGCAGTGTGCAGAAACAGCACAGAAGTGTCCGTTTTAATTAGAGAGTATCCGAGCGGTCGGTTCTCGCAGAGATGACGTGGGAGTGGGGTTGGACGGACTCAAGCAGCTTCATTTAGATCTAATTTGTTTGAATGGCAGGTCATTTTCCCAGCAAAACTTGAAGGGGTTTCATTACAAAACGTCAGATATCCATTCTGGGTGAAGTGGAGGAGCTTAACTTCAACGCATTAGTGATTATGTCGTCAAACGCGGAGCTATTTTAATAGCTAAGGTCCTTATCCACCTAATAATGCCCTTCATAATCCAGAGTGTTTTACTTCAGCAGAGAAGATGTTGGATTATTCAAACTGCTCTTATTTTTGTTCTTAATAGTAGATCAGATCAAGATTGTTTTAATTAGGTTTGAGAGACTACCTGGTTCCCACAGAGAGGCCAAAGATACGGGTGTTTGTGGAGGTGTCCCACGGCTCTGTGGCCTCATTTTGCCCGACACCCATGCCACAGTGGTGACACATCATTATACAGCACAGGGGAGATCCTTCAGCCTATCTCATTATTATCAATAGGAAATCAGCTCGGACTGGCTCACAACGGCTCCACGACGTCCAGCGGTTTGACGTGGGGACACAAACTTTTTGCTAATTAAGAGTGAAAGAGGAGGTGTAGGGCGGATCCAGGGGTTTGTGGTGAAACAGAAAATATAAAGACTGCAGAGGTTGGATGTGACATGAAGGGACGAGACATTATTACGACTTATAAAAGCAGGTCGGAAAACTATCTTCAAGACATTCAGACGTCTGATGTCATCACACTGTGTTTCAAAAACATTGATGAAAGGCTCAAGAAACACAAGATATGTGTTGCTATGATAAGAGTCAAATGTAAACTTAATGACGCATCAGGTCTTAAAAAATATACTTCACACAAGATGATGATTTTTAACAGTATTTATGGTCCTGGTCTTGACTCGGCCTCGATCCCTAAATGTCTTGGTGTTGACTCGGCCTTGATCCCTAAATGTCTTGGTCTTGACTCGGTCTCGACCCCTAAATGTCTTGGTCTTGACTCAGCCTCGATCCCTAAATGTCTTGGCCTTGACTCGGCCTCGATCCCTAAATGTCTTGGTGTTGACTCGGCCTTGATCCCTAAATGTCTTGGTCTTGACTCGGTCTCGGTCTTGACCCGGTCTCGATCCCTAAATGTCTTGGTCTTGACTCGGTCTCGATCCCTAAATGTCTTGGTCTTGACTCGGTCTCGACCCCTAAATGTCTTGGTCTTGACTCGGTCTCGATCCCTAAATGTCTTGGTCTTGACTCGGTCTCGATCCCTAAATGTCTTGGTCTTGACTCGGTCTCGATCCCTAAATGTCTTGGTCTTGACTCGGTCTCGATCCCTAAATGTCTTGGTCTTGACTCGGTCTCGATCCCTAAATGTCTTGACTCAGTCTCGGAGCACTCTGGTCTCGGTTACTGTCGTCTTGACTACAACACTAGCTGCATATACACCGTATCGTGTATTGTACCATATCGTGTTGTCATGTTATCGTATCACATTTTAATGTATTGTATTGTAGCATGTATGGTATTTTATCTTCTATATGGTATCATACTGTGTTGTATTATAACGAATCATACCTTGTAATGTATCATGTATCACATACTACCGAGCCCTGCTTTAACATATCATATCGTATTATATAAAATCAGCTTACAAATGTTGTCCAGCTGCTGCTGATATGAGCTTTTTCTGCTCGATACTGTAGCACAGTGAAGCTGAATTGAGACAGAAAAAAGGAGTCATAATATATCTGTGAAAAATAAGAATGGAGCAGCTCTCCATCATGACATCAGTGAAGGATTTAATGGACTGACTGTCCTTTAAAATGAAGCATAATGTGTTACAAACGCAGACTATCAATCATTGAGTAAGAGGAGGAGTCACACATGAGGTAACGTCCTTTCTCTTGGATCAGATTTCACTCCTCAATCCAAGATGATACGAGCTCACAGCCAACAATACATTTAACTAGCAGCATGGAGGCATGTATGTGCTTTCCACTGCTGCCAGAAACAAAGAGAGCAGCAAACGAGGAAGTCAAGACAGAGAGAGAGAGAGAGAGAGAGAGAGAGAGAGAGAGAGGGAGGGGGCGGAGAAGACAATCCCATTGGCTCTGCTTTCATCAGATAGGTGGCACCGTGAGCTAATCCCCGGGCTTAGCTGTGTGTCGCCCAGCACGGCACCCAGCCGGGTGTCAGAGGGGCCACCCTGGCAGATCTAGCGGGCCATGTGGCCATCCCAGCATCCCCGGGGAGGTTCACAATCCCGCCATGTTGCATTTACCTTCTGTGCAGGTGGCCCCGCTGGCCCCCGATTGGCCGGAAACTTTTGCACACGTTGGCAGCGAGAGTTTGAAAACTGTTTGTACTTTAAAAAGCCGCAGACAAAGCAGAAGATGTTCGCAAACTGCACACATACTTTTTAGACTCTTGGCATCCTCTGCAGAGCAAAAAGAAGCCGGAGTGTGATTCTTATCTCCGAGTAGAGACAGACAGGCGGCGAAACGCTGCGGCTTCTGGAGCTCCAGAGTTCAGGCTTTTGTGGGGTTACAGCCGCAGTTTGAGCGAGTTGGCAGCTCCCAGTAACAATCCATCAACTGCTGCTCCGTGTCTGCTGCTGCTCCTCGTGTAAACTCATCAGCTAATCTCTGTCTGACTGACATATCCACTCCGAGTGATCTGTGCAGCCTGAACCTGACTGACACATTTGAAAACATTTAACACAATAACTGCAGCCACAATCAAACTGCTCTGATACTTCATTTAACACGGGGTTACTGACGTCCAGTGTTGTACTGGTTTCTGCTCCTTTCAGGATACTAAACATGTCTGATGAATCAGTCAAACAGCTCTGCCACGTATCCACTCTCTTTAAATACGATTTAAGTTTTTCTTCATGCAGATATGAACGCACACAACAAAAACTAATCATATGGATGTCTTAATATGAGTGAGATATGTGGTACATGAGGAAAATGCTTCGTTTAGTCGAGGACAATATTTTTGTTTTCATTTTTTTTTTACCTTTGACTTCAAATCTTTTAAGTTTCTCTGCCTCAAAACAAAACTGTAATTATGTCTTTAATGTATTTATGAAGTAATTTATTTCAGAGGAAAATACTCCCTTCTTTAGCTATTTGGAGGTTTAAATCTTTCTGGGTGCATTATTAAATTATTTCTGAATTATTGACGTTCTTTTTTCATGTATTTATTTCCCTCCTTTAGTGACACATTTTGTTCAAAGGATGCGCCATCGTGGATGACACATTTAGATTTGATTTCATCTCTTTTTTTAATTACTTCAACATTTCTTGAATTTGATCTGCTTGCATACTAACCGACTGAAATATATTTTAAATGTTTTTAAGACTCTCCAACACGGGGGACAACTTTAATATTTGATTCCAATATTTTTCATCTACTTATTCAGGTATTTATTAACCTGAAAATGCTCCACAAGGTTTGACAACTTCACGTTTGATTCTTTGCAAACAACTTCTTTAACATGGTGTCCCGTGTGAAGCACGTTGAAGGGTCATGTTGCTGAAATGTGAGAGAGAAATAAACCTGCCTTGCCCTTTAAAGAAGATATTTGCAAACTGTTCTCTGACAAATTATAAATATTATTCTATGATCACTCTAATAACTCAATCACTAATTATATATTTACTCCCTCTGTTTATTAGATAAGCAGAGCCTTACATGCTCTGGCATTCAAACCTATTTTATCCCTTTATTTGATTTTATTGATTTTATTTGTCGTCTGATTTATGGTCTGTGTGCAGCCACATGAACCCTCCTCCTGTTTTGAATCATTCTAACACTTTGGTCTCTTTCTACTGTTGCTCCTCAAAATGCAAACATTACACCTACACAATACCCCCAATATTTCACTGTGCTAATCCTCGATCAACACGCCTCACCGGGGGAAAACAGGCCTCGTCTCTCTCTCTCTCTCTCTCTCTCTCTCTCTCTCTCTGTGTGTGTGTGTGTGTGTGTGTGTGTGTGTGTGTGTGTGTGTGTGTGTGTGTGTGTGTGTGTGTGTGTGTGTGTGTGTGTGTGTGTGTGTGTGTGTGTGTGTGTGTGTGTGTGTGTGTGTGTGTGTGTGTGTGTGTGTGTGTGTGTGCTGGCAGAGGGCCAGTTCCTTCCTCTGTACCAAACACTGAGCCGAGTCGGTTGCTTAGTGGAAACAGACAAGCCAAATCGGCGCAGAGTGACCTATTTTGTTGCCGTGTGCCGCTGGGAGTGTGTTTTTCCCTAAACTAACCCCGGCCCGCTCGCTCGCTTGCTTTTCTCTCTCTCTCTCCCCCGTTTATAAAAAATAGTACCAGATAAATCAGCCGCCAGTGGATGCACGGCCTCGACGCCACACCTACTCATGTGGTCCGAGCTCTTCCCTTTCTCGCTCTCCACCCCTCTTCAGAGGCACCTAATTATGAAAAGCCTGACTCATTTACATGGCTGTGTTTGATCTAAATTACACTCCAAACCACACCAAATTAGGATCATCTGTGAATGTAAAACACTTTTTTTCCTCTCTGCGTGCTCTGCAGGGCACATGTTCAAATCATGAAGGGGGAATTTACAGTTTCTTAACGTTCTCCTGAGACCTGGGCTCGCTCCCACCCCGCCGCCGACAGAGAGGGACCGGAGTCACCCACAATTATCCCAGGATCTGATCTGCACCCCCCCCTCCCTTCCCCCCACCCGTCCCACACCCAAATTAGACTGACTGATTCGTGGTACAGGCAGCACATTAATTACAATGTGCCAATGGCTGGGCCGGGCTAATTGCAGCAGCTTATTATGCATTCATGTTCTCATAATGTACATCATCTTTCTGTCTCGTCCCAGACTCGGCTGTTTGTTTTATTCTATTATCAACTGCTGCACGGCCTCATCAAATATCTTAGAGCTGCATCAGTGCATGGGCTCTGTGTATTTAAAGGTGCAGCACATAACAGAAAAAACATTACGCTAAATACTCAGAGTTTGTTCTATGTTGCTGCAGGATAGCTTTAAGTTTTGGGATCATTTTGAGCATTTTGTTTGATAAATCGACTGCAGAATGACAAAACAATCAAAGAGACACATTTAGAAAATAGTCAGAGTTTAAACTGGTGTAAAATCAGGCACGATTAGTATGTGAAAAAGCCCAAATAGTAGCACTGACTTCAACTTTCCATACAGTTTAACCTCAAAAAGGATGTTTTTTTGGGGGGGGCTCATTTGAAATATTGTAACATTTTTTTTACATATTGCATGAAGGCCTTTTCCTCATAGAGTCCTGTTAGTGTAATAGAAAAAATATCATTCAATAATTCTGTTAAATCTTTGAGTATCTACATAAATGTGTCCATGTTTAACTCCGTTTTAGGCATAAACCTTCATCAACATTTACAGATCGAAAGAAGGAGCATTTTAGTCCCGTTTGAAAATCTCTGCACCGGCTCCCAGTTCACTTTAGAAGAGATTCCTGAGTGTTTTAACTAGTTTACGAGTCTCTGAACGGTGTAGGCCCAGAATCCGTTTCTGACTTGTTTATAATGTATCAGCCAGAACGAGCAGGAACCTTTTAGATCTGTTGACTCTGGTCACCTTGTTGAGTCCAGAGTCCTAACTGAAGACAGCATTTAATCACTACGCTGCCTGGAACTGGAACAAACTGCCCTCAGAGATGAGATGGAATGGAACATAAACATTTTTAAATCCAGGTTAAAAACATTTATTTTATCAGCATGTGCCTTAAAGCTTACACTTAATTCCTAATTTGTTGGGATTGCACTTCACAGGTAATTATTATGTAAACTAATAGTGTTTCTTTTGTTCCTCTTGGTTTTGTGAAACGTGAAGCAGAAAGGATCCAGGCTCCGTCAGGTCTACCACAGTGTTTCCTGACAGTCTGTCAGAGTGATTGACAGGTGTTAGAGGTAGTTCAACAACACAGGGACACGAGGATGAATCTAAAAATATACCTGCCTGCAGCCCGGAGGTGAAACCTGTAAACTGGAGGCAGTTTCCTCTCGCTGCCGTGTGGAGACACCCGAGCGCCGAGTCGCCTGCTGCAGCCTTTGACAAAAACGCCTGATTATTGAACTAAGATCAAACATCTCTCCACAAATCTTTGAACAGGCAGCCAAACTACGGAGAGCACTGCTATTCTGAGAAGTTTGTTTTCATGCCTTCTGTTGTGGTTTTCAACTGGGCGGGCGAGCCGTGCCTCGTTCCCCCCAAAATCCGACGAGCCTGGATCCAATAAGCCGCAGTATCTGACTGTGGCGCTGTGGTTGGCAGAGGCAGGACGCTTCAATCTACCTACTGTACCCCCTTCACTCGTCTAGGTGCTTTTTCTCTTTCTTTCCCCTCACTTAATGCACAACAAATGTTTTTCAGCCTTTGTTCCCTTTCTTTTGATCCCACAGACAGAGACGACTCCTGAACACACAGAGAGCCTGCAGGTAAACAGCCTGAATTAAGTGAAGGACGATGCTTTAGTGGAAACAATCGTCTTGATTTTCAGATTGATTTCTCAGAGCGTTCAAAGCGGTTTGCTCCTGATTAAGTTCCAACAGGTTTTGTCAGGATTTTTGCGGTTCAAAACGAATGTAACGTCGCTGTTCTCTGTCCAAACCAGAGCCTTAATTCGATCAAACACATCAGTCCTGCTTCTCTGTCTCTTGTCATCTCTCTCTCTCTCCCCTCTCTCTCTCTCCTCTCTCTCTCTCTCCGTGTTTCCACCTCTCAGCTTTAAGTTTACTTTGTGGGGGAAAAAAAGGAAGGAGGAGAAAAAAGAGGGATACAAACAGAGTGCGGTTGAGGCAACGAAAAGCCCGAGGGGTTTATAAAAACATCTTGCCCCCAAAAAAGAGAAAAAAAGGATTAGATTGCTGCTGTCATGGAAAATGTAACTGGGTGCTTTTCTGTGTGCGTACCTGAACTCAGACTTTGTCAAGCTTTCCGTGTGTCATTCAAAATGCTGTAATATAAACACAAGTGTGAGACGTCTCACTTTGCAGATGCAGGGAGGGATCGTAACACGACACTAGTTTTCTTTCTATGTAATCTGAGACCAGCGACGGCATGTGATAAATGAAAGTGTGCAGTCCAAATGTTACAAACTGTGTTTTATATACGTAGCAGAACTCAAACTTTCTGCTCTTTGTCTGTAAACAGTGATCTCTTTTTTCATGACGTCAGCTCTGCAGAAAGTCTTTGTATCGTCTCTCATTTGTTCTGAGGCATTAACTTGTTGGACAAAGGGATGTCTAATATGTTTATTTCTGCCCAATTTACAAAAAAGACAGATCAGAATCTTTGTATTTTTCTTGACTTAATCATATCGTCTCCCCTGATTGAAGACTTGAAGATTTAACTAAGGCGGCTATTGCAGCAGCATCTTCCTAAAACAATCTTTTCTTTCTGGTGATGATGAGGGTTCCACTGTTTTAGAGAGACTAAAGACTCTTAAGGTAAATGAGGAAAGAGCATCGTGAGAAGAATTAAAAGCAGAGCTGTTGTTGCTTCTCTTGTTTTGGTGTAGTAGGAGGCTCATTAGATTCATTTTTTAACAACCCAGCACCTCCTCGACTCTCTTTGACCTCCTTCCATCTCACTCAGACACACAGGCCAAATGTCAGGATGCCAATGAATCGTCTTTCAGCTAATAACTCCAACGGGACACATTTTAAGTCCCGCTCGGTCGCCCTTTTGATCTCCCGAGCTGCGTTAGACGGCGGAGAAGCTGGGACCGCTTGTCATGGCCGGGGGGCGGCGGGAACCAGAGAGGGGGACACGCCATCAAAATGTGACTGTCAACGTGCCCTCCTCAATTTATTAAGCGGCCCTCAGAGCACCGAGCCGGGATTTTGACCCTGATAATACACACCCTAAGGGGGGTTAGCATGGAGAAGCAAGCTGCACATCGTGTTGTGCCGTGGTCAAAATGAGATGCTAATTAATTACCATTGGCATCTTTAGCAATGCGTGTCAGCTCCTGTATCAATCTGTTACGGGATCAAACCGAGGCGTGCGAGGCCGCCGCTGGTTTCCTGGATGCAGAGTTTCAGCCTGAGGTCGCTGCAGACGCTGAGTGCGACCTCGTGAGTAATAAGAAGGAGTGTAACTGGCCCACAGCAGAGAAAAAGCAGAGAGGACATGATCACATTATGGATCAATAAGAACGATTCAAACAGCTGCTGTCGCTTCAAACTGACTCTCGGGCTGTGCAGACCAATAAACACAGACTCTTACGCCAAGGAAAGTTTCTTTAAACTTGTATACAAGCTCGGGAAAATGTATGGTTCTTGCATAAGCACTGCATTCTGGGAAATGTAGGAAAATCCCTCCATTTAATTTTCCTCCAAAACAAGATGCTTCTCTGGTTATCAGTGATAGACCATAAACCAGCGGCATGTTGTTGTCAGATTAACGAGGAATACAACAGCAAGACATGAGAACATTTGAGCTCGACGTCACGGGTCTTTTCAGGGGTGGGGGGGGGGGGGGGGGGGTCAGAGGGTCAAGGTTGAAGGGTTCACTACTGTGTGTAACTGCACCAGTGTTTCATGTGAAGATTTGTAAAATGACACTGTTAACTGTGGAAGGTTGTGAGGGTATTAGTTTGAACCCCTTGCCCTAAAATCTATTCTTCAGTGTCATTTTAATGATAAACAAATACCTAACTGATTCCTATGGTAAACAGCATATCTGTGTGTGTGTGTGATCTCGCTCTTTGTGAAACACAAAGAAATGTCATATCTTGGGGGAAAAATAGGACTGAGAGCCCTATATAAACAAATTAGGCTGATGCCCCTGAGGATGTGACTCCTATAATGATTCCAGTATATACACAGAAAAAACACACACCGAAAATAAAGACAAAGGATCCAACAGGTTGAGCAGGTTTCCTCGGGAGCAGCAGCAGTCATTAGCCCGAGATAATAAGCACAAGGTCAGGAGATTTCTGAATTATCTCCCCGTCTCCCCACTGTTCGGTCACACGCCGAAGAAGTTGTGTTCAAGAGCGGGCACACGTTAATCAGCGCTTTAATTGCCACTTGCCTCAGAGTGTGTGGGGAATAAGGCCAATTTCTCAGAGTCCCTCCTTCAGGAGGAAGCCGACAGGTTCTTGGAAAGAGAGAGGTCTGTCACTGTGGATTACTGTCACAGGAACCACGCTGTTTTGAACATTTCACTGAAAGCCACACTCTGAGGGAATCACCCTAATATCTGCTCCAAACTTCTGACACTGATCCAGATCACTTGTGTGATAAAGCATTCTCAGCCTGGTCCTGCCCTTAGCTTCAATATATGATCTGAGTACCTCTTTGTCAGAGGGAGTAACACTGTGGTAGCACCTTAAAGTGGAAAACAATGTAATTGATGCTATAAAAGTAGTATTCAACATCTTAATTCTCGTCTAAAAAAGAGGAGCAGCAGGAGAGGAGTGGTAGGAGAAAAAAGTTGCACAGCTACTATTAGCAGAAGCATCATGTCGTCTTTATGGATCGACACAGCAAACAGGAAATCCTGCATGAAAATCGAAGTACAAAGCATTCAACAGAACGTAAAACTGAAGTAAATCTGTGTCGTCAGGAGGCTGAAAAGGACACAGAACACATACTGAGTGCAGAAGCAGCAGCCTGTAGTAGCTACTTTAAAGATGGTAAAACCAGCTCTCCAGTTAAAGCAGTGTTATTATTAGTATTAGTCATCCTAACACAGGAGTTTGTTCTTATTGTAATGTCTCTGAGTGTGTATACATACACATTAAGCTGCTAACTGCATTGTGTAAATGTTAATTCCACTTCCTCTTCCTATTTATCTGAATTAAAGCCGGTTTGTGTCTCTTGTCTGAGCACAGCAGTCCTCTTGCTTTAGCGTCCCGTCCTAATATCATTGCATTATCCAGCGAGTGCAAACTGTGCCTCCCTTTAATAACTGCATGTCAGCGTGATTAATGGACATTGCTTAATAAATTTCCTGTAATTAAATGTCCACCTGCAGCTCGCTGGAATCAATTACCTTTTTGTTTATGCAATTTCCTCGAGGTATTTAGTTATGTGCCTCCATTATGGAGCAGTAAGATAATATCTGCTTATTCGGCTAATTCCCGCGTTAGCGTGTGTGACATGGCGGCTAAAGGCCTCCAGCTAAGAGGAGACGGATGACAGTGAACGCAGCATTGTGCACTTCATGGCCTATAATGACTTAACGTTTGCTGTTTTAATCAGAAAGTAAGACATGGAATAATATTGATTCTTTATTCTTCTTGAATATCTGCAGGGTGCTTTTTTAGAACGCCTGAAGACTTCAAATAACAAAGTAATAATTATCCAATCAAAAAGCTTGAGGAACACATATGAGTAAATATGAAGATGATAAAGACGCAGGCTAATCAGTCCTGTATCCATAATCCCTGCTAAGTGCTAATGCTAGCTCTTATATTCAAGCTAGACATTCAGCCAGTCTCCCAGATGACTGGAGCAGATCCTGAAGTATGTACTATTTCAAAAATAGACTTTGAATGCATGAATCGCTTTGAATCGAAAATAGACTCTGAATCGAATCATGACCCTAAGAATCGAAATTGAATCATGAGACACCCAAAGTTTCCCAGCCCTACAGGCACCCAATGGAGCCAAGAATGATGGATAATCAGGATCAGGCATCATCACTTTTCCACCTGTTTTTTTTTTTTTTCCATAGAACTTACTCCCAGTTTTGGAATATGGAGACAAACTCTACACACATGCAACTGCTCCTGTCTTGAAGCCTTTTCGATGCCTCACATCACAGAGCTCTTAGCTTTATCACAGGTGGCAGATTTCAAACACATCATTGTGACCTGTAGGCTGGCCCACTCATTGGTCGACTCCCCCCTCACCTTACTACACTCCTGTCTACAAACATCTCAAGCCATTCCAACAGATCTCAAAAGTGGATCACTTTGACAATAGAGAAGGTTAGGACTGATGGGGGGAAGGTTGTGCTGCACCTTTAATGTGGAATAACAATGATCTCCATTAGTCTGTCTTCTGTGTACAGTAATTATAACAGGATCTTCTATTCAGTGTGAAAAATGATTGGTTACACCAGCCGCCTTAATCCACCTTTCTGACAAAACCAACCTAAAATGTGAATTCTGCTCGAACACGCCTGTTTACTTTCATGCCGCAGTCGTGCGGTCGTGAAATCAGATGACTCATTAGTGCAACAAGGGTGACCTTTTCATGAGGGCGGTGACATGTGTGGAAGGTCACCGTGGTTAAATGGCACACCCCTAAGTGACTGTCAATCAAGCGGCTGCCACCGTGTCGCCTCGCTGTCATCGCGCTGCAAATATTATGCAAGGACGCGGGGGTGAATAAACCTTCCACGGCTCGGGTGCCGCGCTGCTTCAACGGCTCGCCAGCTTTGTCAAAAAGGAGAACTTGCTTGAAATGTATGAATTTTAATGTTTACTCGAGTTGTTGTTGTTGTTTGGAGGATTTGTCTTTGAGCCACCTGTAAGACAGCAGTCAGGGCGAAATGACTCACACACAAACAGCTCAATTTGCTGCCACTTCATGAGGTATCCAGGTCTGGCATTAATTCAGCTCCGCTCCGGGGCTCATCAAAAGTAAGTGAAGGTGTGAGATTAGAAATTGTGTTGTGACTTTTTCTCTTTTCTTTTTTTCTTGCCTCATCTCTCCTGCCGTAGTTTAGCATTCGCCGCTTCATGCCCTGACAAGAAGTGACTGCAGGCACTCGAGGTGAGTCTGTGCGGGAAATCAGTTTAGAAATTACTGTTGCTGGGAATGAGTGTGGCGCACATGAATGAGAAATAGATGTCGGTGTGCATTTCAGCAGCCAATCACTTGAGTGGGGCTCTCCAGGAACACAAGTGAGAAGTGGGCAAATAATTGGACTCCCCGTGTTCTGTTAAAATATGTGTATCGGTGAAAAAGCAGCCAGAGAAGGTGTACTTCAGCCGGCAGAACAACCACGATTTGATAAATACGAGCAGGGAGGCACTCGAGGCTTTCTTTAAGAAAAAAAAATCAAGATGCTGTAATAATTCTGAACCATCAATGGCAAATTCACAGCATCCGCATCAGACCGGTGTGTTAGAATAAGTTTAAGACTGGTCCAGACTGTGGGAGAGGTACTTTAGTTAAACTCTAGCTGGATCTAATCCTACATGTGAGTGCACGTAAAAGCAGAAACTAGGCAACATTTTGAGAAACGACAGGTTGCAGATGTTTGCAGAGACGTTAACATACAGAGAACATCTGTTGTAGGCCTACATGTTCCTCGTAAGCTTTTGATAAAAATGTCAAAATAAACACTTGTATCTAAAAAAGGCAGCTATGAGCCTCTGCTCTCCCCCCCCCCCTCCCCCTCCTCTCTAGAGTCGATGCTCACACAGGTCACCATGTGGTGGACACTGAAGCTTCAGTGTTTATCCAGCTCTGCATGGGTCTGTAAACCATTCTGTGTTCTAACCTCTCTCCATTTTTCAAAAGCATCTCCAACATTGATCCTAGTTTGAGCACGTTTCTGCTCGTGGAGCTTATTAGAAACATGCAGAGGCTTTTTAGGTCGGGTACAATCACTTCTATCTGAACCACTTCTCTTGACCCGCTTCCATCGCTGCAACACCTGTTGACCTGATAACTGCTCTCATATCTGGCAAACCGAGGGGCTTCCAAAACGTACCTACCTTCTCTGGTCCAAACAAATCCAGAGCATTCAGGACCAGAATCTAAAGTTAGAAGGAGGACATACTGGCTATTTCCTTGAAGTCTGATCATATAGTAAGGTCAATTTATCATTTCCCTCACTGCACATCTCACTGATTCTTCAGAACAAACCAAATGAACTATTTTTAATTTCGCTGTTACAGATGTTGCTTCTGATTCTGCACATTCAGAACAAACCTTTCTTTAAGGACACAGCTTACATCTGTCTCTCTCTCTCTCTCCACAGCATGTTCAGTAATTATGCTTTCCAGATATCACAGTGACGTTGAAGAAAACCAGACGCTCCTCAAGTCTGATAGGCAGCGTTTAATTGGTCCAAATATCAGCTCCAGAAATAGAGTCAGTCACAACGAGCGTTACGTAACTGTAATTTAGTTTGTTCTGGGTCAGCGGGCCTCGCCTCTCCGACGGTGCGACGTTCAAAAATGTGACAATTCTTATTAAACACAGTGTGAACGATGCAGATCAGCAGGCGGGGAGCAGGCGGGGATCCAGCCGGGAGGTTTCAGACGCTTTGCTATCAGGGCTCAACTGACAGGACGTTCCAATGTTTTCTTCTATTTAAGATGATGCGAAGAAGCAGCTAGTTTGACTAATTTCATGCCCCTAAAAAGCAAAGAAGACTTCAGGACACCGTCAACCCTTTTTAAAATAGACTCTTCCCAACATCCCATTAGCAAGGCAGATGTTGATTTGATCATTATTGGCACCAACAAAGAACAAAATGGAGCAATTATTTTTAACTGGCTGCATTTGGAGT
This sequence comes from Labrus bergylta, assembly GCF_963930695.1. Taxonomy (NCBI): domain Eukaryota; kingdom Metazoa; phylum Chordata; class Actinopteri; order Labriformes; family Labridae; genus Labrus; species Labrus bergylta. The sequence goes on along the minus strand of NC_089218.1, from coordinate 11,001,743 downwards.
GAGCTTTACATGCAATATTATACAATACGATGGGATATGATACAGTGAGAGATGGGACTGATCCAATCTCATATCACTGTAGTTTACAGATCAGATATCGGACTTAAGATCCACATCTGGATATATGGCCCTCCATGACCTGCCCCCCCCCCCCCCCCTCCTTACCTGTGTGAGCTCCTCCACCTGCACCAGGACTAACCATTGGTTCAGGGCCTTCTCCATTGCTGCTCCCACCCTTTGGAAGTCACTCCCAAAAAACAGAGACCCCCCCCACTCTCCACCTTCAAGAAATCCCTGAAAACTCACCTCTTCAACATCGCCTACAGCCACTAACAAACTCTGTCCTCACCCTCCTTCTCTTAGACCATTTCTTCTTTGTTTGTTGTTCTTTAAGCGTCTTAGAGTACGTAGAAAAGTGCTAGAAAAGTCCACTACACACAGATTGACCTATGAGGAAACTTTTCCCAGTGTGCGGTGTAGAAAAGCAGATTTAAGAATGAGTGTGTAAGAAAAGTCAGTATGTGTGAATTTAAAGGAAAGCTCCCACATGTTACTTCCATAACTCTGTCCCCTCATTTCTAATTAGTGAAAGTGAAGTCGCCTCTCGTTAAGGCGAGCAGCAGCAGCCGGGCGCTCTGCGGTGGTGATGTCATGTACAGACAGATCCCGGAGCTGCTCTTCAGACGGTGAATAATGGAACGAGTGCTGGATGTGGGGACGTTTTCTGATTCACAGCTGGAAGCCCCACGTTCAAATGAAACTCATTTGGATGGAACATCTCAAACAGAAAGTCCCATCAGCACCACAGAGCAACCGCTAATTCAGTGTCAAAGCAGAGGCTCATCAATCGGAGACTTGAAGCTCTGCTTTCCAGTTTAGGAGACGCTTTTACTCCGTCTTTATTATCATGGAGAATTATAGAAACAGCCCAGTGGTTTCAGAGTCATTTCTCCTGATTGTGACTTCAAATTCCTGTGTTGAGCTACTTAACTTAGCATTGTCAAATACATATATATATATATATATATCGGTTGCTTCACTATTTCACTATTCATACATAAAAAGTGAACACCTTGTCTGCTCAGCTTTGGTGGATCACTGTTTGATGGGGCGATGCACTAAACGGTAAACAGTTTCATGTGATTTCATGAAAGAAAAATGGAAGAATAAGCCAGTTAGGACATCTCTAAGCCTTCATCTTGAAAGAGGCTGAGTTGCAGTTTTGCTGTTGTAAAACTTGTTCTAAAAAAAATCCCCCAAACCCTGTCACAATCAAGCTGAAACCCTGCTGCAGTTTCAGGATTCTGTACAC